>NC_083731.1:35581889-36240639 GCF_028564815.1 Eubalaena glacialis
GTTATAAAATTTTTTTTCTTTTATTTTTCTTAGTCTTGTTACCATCTTTGGTTTTGGTTTACATTCATATCTAGTCTTTATTCATTGATTACAAAATATGTATTAAACAGTAGGCTCTAGTGTGATCCTGGTATGTGTCAGTACTTGGGATAGAACAGCAAAATAAATAAATTAGAGAGAGAAAATCCTTGTGGAGCTTTCATTTTAGTTGGGGGGAGGATATTAAAGAGTAAATTATGTTAAATGATAAAAAGGCAAAAAAGGAAGGACAGTGAGTTGGTGAATACCACGTTTTTCAAATGTCAAAAGTTTCAATATCAAGTGATACTTGAGAATGGGTACATGGGCCATCTACCCTCAAGGCACCAGTGTCCCATCCTTGTGGAGAAAAAAGGTTGTGTGGGAGATTGAGGAGGTGGCTATCATAAAAATGGATTATCCTATAAAGATCAAAGAGCCAGAAACTGTAAGAAAGCAGGTGATAGGAAAAGAAGGAGCATGACTTTTAAAAGGAAACTCATATAAAGATTTTTCAGAGTCAACAGAAGCTCAAATTTTATTTATTTGAGTTGTTTGTTTATTTAATTGAGTTGTTGTTATCCTTGTTGCTGTAATTTTAAGTTTGACTCCACCACTAAGCCAAATTCCTATTAGCTTAAATCTTGATCTCTTTACCTAACTATTGCATTCCCAGTGCCCAGCAGAGTACTTGGAATTAAGCAGTTTCTTCACTAAAATTCATTACTGAACAGCAGTTCTTAAGGTGATAGGAAGGTCTACAATTAATTTAAATGATTTATTTTTTACAAAACTACCAATGATATAGTACTTATTATAATTTAGACAGTTTACATACAATACAGTAAGTCACCTACATATGAACCTTCAAGTTGCAAACTTTCAAAGGTGGGAATGTGCTAGTGTCCAGACATCACTGGATAGTTTTTTCAAGAGAGTAGATAGAATTGAATCCAGCAAGGAACCAGAACCTGTGCCATCAATGTCAGGAGTGAGTGAAATTGCAGCTTGCACTCCATCTCCTATTGCTGATGATCCTTCAGTTCTACCATCTTCCACCTCCTCTCCCTCCTCCAGTCATTAACTCTTCTTGCCTGTTCACTCGATGTCAGCCCCTGTATGCTAGCTGTTGTACTGTATTACTGTACTTTTCAAGGTACTATACTGTAAGATTAAAAATGTTTTCTTTATTTTTTGTGTATTTTTAATGTATTATTTGTGTGAAAAGTATTATAAACCTATTATATTACAGTATTACATAGTCAATTGTGTTAGTTGGGTACCTAGGCTAACTTTGTTGGACTTACAAACAAATTGGACTTACAAAAGCTCTCTAGGAATGGAACTCGTTCATATGTAGGGGACTTACTGTACTCACAAAAATTGAGGAGAATGTATTACAACCCCTTTTATATGGATGACACACTGAAGTTATAAAAATTAAGCAGATTGCTTATGGTTATGTATTTAGAATATTAGAAGGGCCAAAATTTAACCAAGGTTTCATGGGTCTAATATCTACAAGCATAACTGTATATCCCAGTTCCCCTCAACAGAAATGGAGATGGTGAAATTTAATATTATATGACACATACTGTTTTCATATATTTTCTCTCAAGAGCTCTCTACTCTGCTTAGAATCTTTAAAGTTCATTGGGGCACATAAGAATTAAAGCTAAAAGTATAACCGAAAAGTACTGGTTATAGTAAGACAGGAATACAGCACCACACATCAAAAAAAAAAAGAAAAATGAAATGACCAAAAAATATGTTACAGACGAAGGAGCAAGGTAAAAACCTACAAGATCAAATAAATGAAGACAAAATAGGCAGCCTGCCTGAAAAAGAATTCAGCATAATGATAGTAAAGGTGATCCCAAATCTCAGAAACAGAATGGAGAAAATATAAGAAACGTTTAACAAAGATCTAGAAGAACTAAAGCGCAAACAAACAGTGATGAAAAACACAGTTACTGAAATAAAAAATACTAAAGAAGGAATCAATAGCAGAATAACTGAGGCAGAAGAATGGATAAGTTAGCTGGAAGATAAAATTGTGGAAATAATTTCCAGGCAGCAGAATAAAGAAAAAAGAATGAAAAGAAATGAGGAGAGTCTCCGAGACTTCTGGGAAAACATTAAACACACAGGCATTTGAATTATAAGAGTCCAGGAAGAAGAAGAAAAAAAAAGAAAGGATCTGAGAAAATATATGAAGAGATTATGGTCAAAAACTTCCCTAATATGGGAAAGAAAATAATAGTCAATCAAGTCCAGGAAGCTCAGAGAGTACCATACAGGAAAAAACCCAAAGAGAAACAGGTTGAGACACATAGTAATGGAACTATCAAAAATTAAATACAAAGAAAAATATTAAAACCAGCAAGGGAAAAGCAACAAATAACATACAAGGGAATCCCCATAAGGTTAACAACTGATCTTTCAGCAGAAACTCTGCAAGCCAGAAGGGACTGGCAGGACATATTCAAAGTGATGAAAGGGAAAAAACTACAACCAAGATTACTCTACCCAGCAAGGATCTCATTCAGATTTGACACAGAAATTTAAAACTTTACAGAGAAGCAAAAGCTAAGAGAATTCAGCACCACCAAACCAGCTTTACAACAAATGCTAAAGGAACTTCTCTAGGCAGGAAACACAAAAGAAGGAATAGACCTACAACAACAAAGCCCCCAAAATTAAGAAAATGGTAATAGGAACATACCTATCGATAATTACCTTAGATGTAAATGGATTAAATGCTCCAACCACAAGACATATACTGGATGAATAGATACAAAAACAAGACTGGTATATATGCTGTCTACAAGAGACACACTTCACCCTTAGAGACACATACAGACTGAAAGTGAGGGGATGGAAAAAGATATTACATGCAAATGGAAAACAAAAGAAACCAGGAGTAGCAATTCTCATATCAGACAAAATAGACTTTAAAATAAATACTATCACAAGAGACAAAGAAGGACACTACATAATGATCAAAGGATCAATCCAAGGAGAAGATATAACAATTGTAAATATTTATGCACCCAACAAAGGGGAACCTCAATACATAAGGCAGATACTAACAGCCATAAAAGGGGAAATCGACAGTAGCACAATCATAGTAGGGGACTTTAACACCCCACTTTCACCAATGGACAGATCCAAAATGAAAATAAATAAGGAAACACAAGCTTTAAATGACACATTAAACAAGATGGACTTAACTGATATTTATAGGACATTGAAACCAAAAACAACAGAATACATTTTCTTCTCAAGTGCTCATGGAACATTCTCCAGGACAGACCATATTTTGGGTCACAAATCAAGCCTTGGTAAATTTAAGAAAATTGAAATCGTATCAAGTGTCTTTCCTGACCACAACGTTATGAGACTAGGTATCATTTACAGGAAAAAAACTGTAAAAAATACAGACACATGAAGGCTAAACAATACACTACTAAATAACCAAGAGATAACTGAAGAAATCAAAGAGGTAATCAGAAAATACCTAGAAACAAATGACAATGAAAACTCAATGACCCAAAGCCTATGGGATGCAGCAAGAGCAGTTCTAAGAGGGAAGTTTATAGCAATACAATCCTACCTCAAGAAACAAGAAACATCTCAAATAAACAACCTAACATTACACCTAAAGCAATTAGAGAAAGAAGAACAAAAAATCCCCAAATTTAGCAGAAAGAAAGAAATCATAAAGATCAGATCAGAAATATATGAAAAAGAAATGAAGGAAACAATAGCAAAGATCAATAAAAGTAAAAGCTGGTTCTTTGAGAAGGTAAACAAAATTGATAAACCTTTAGCCAGACCATCAAGAAAAAAAGGGAGAAGACTCAAATCAATAGAATTAGAAATGAAAAAGGAGAAGTAACAACAGACACTGCAGAAATACAGAGGATCATGAGAGATTACTAAAAGCAACTATATGCCAATAAAATGACAACTTGGAATAAATGCACAAATTCTTAGAAAAGCACAACCTTCTGAGACTGAACCAGGAAGAAAGAGATATAAAAAAGACCATTCAAAAGCACTAAAACTGAAACTGTGATAAAAATTTTCCAAGAAATGAAAGGCCAGGACCAGGTGGCTTAGGCAAATTCTACCAAACATTTAGAGACGAGCTAACACCTATCCTTCTCAAATTCTTCTAAAATATAGCAGAGGGAGGAACACTCCCAAACTCATTCTATGACGCTACCATCACCCTGACAGCAAAACCAGAAAAAGATGCCAGAAAAAAAGAAAACTACAGGCCAATATCTCTGATGAACATAGATGCAAAAATCCTCAGCAAAATACTAGCAAACAGAATCCAACAGCACATTAAAAGGATCATACACCATGATCAAGTGAGGTTTATCCCAGGAATGAAAGGTTTCTTCAGTATACGTAAATCAATGAATGGATACTCCATATTAACATATTGAAGAATAAAACCAATATGATCATCTCAATAGTTACAGAAGAAACTTTCAACAAAATTCAACATCGATTTATGATAAAAACTCTCCAGAAAGTAGTCATAGAGGGAACCTACCTCAACATAATAAAGACCATATATGACAAACCCACAGCCAATATCATTCTCAATGGTGAAAAACTGAAACCATTTCCTCTAAGATCAGGAACAAGACAAGGTTGCCCACCCTTACCGCTATTATTCAACGTAATTTTGGAGGTTTTAGCCACAGCAATCAGAGAAGAAAAAGAAATAAAAGG
Organism: Eubalaena glacialis; assembly: GCF_028564815.1. NCBI lineage: Eukaryota > Metazoa > Chordata > Mammalia > Artiodactyla > Balaenidae > Eubalaena > Eubalaena glacialis. The sequence continues at coordinate 35,586,660 of NC_083731.1, forward strand.
AATCCAAATCAGAAAATAAGAAGTACAACTATCACTGTTTGCAGATGACATGATACTATACATAGAGAATCCTAAAGATCCTACCAGAATACTACTAGAGCTAATCAATGAGTTGGGTAAAGTAGCAGGATACAAAATTAATGCACAGAAATCTCTTGCATTCCTATACTCTAATGATGAAAAATCTGAAAGAGAAATTAAGGAAACACTCCCATTTACCATTGCAACAAAAATAATAAAATACCTACGAATAAACCTACCTAAGGAGAAAAAGACCTGTATGCAGAAAACTATAAGACACTGATGAAAGAAATGAAAGATGATACAAACAGATGGAAAAATATACCATGTTCTTGGGTTGGAAGAATCAACCTTGTGAAAATGACTCTATTACCCAAAGCAATCTACAGATTCAGTGCAATCCCTATGAAACTACCAATTGCATTTTTCACAGAAGTAGAACAAAAAATTTTACAATTTGTATGGAAACACAAAAGACCCCCAATAGCCACAGCAATCTTGAGAAAGAAAAACGGAGCTGGAGGAATCAGGTTCCCAGACTTCAGACTATACTACAAAGCTACAGTAATCAAGACAGTATGGTACTGGCACAAGAACAGAAATATAGATCAATGGAACAGGATAGAAAGCCCAGAGATAAACCCATGCAATTATGGTCACCTTATGCTTGATAAAGGAGACAAGAGTATACAATAGAGAAAAAACAGCCTCTTCAGTAAGTGGTGCTGAGAAAACTGGACAGCTCCATGTAAAAGAATGAAATTAGAACACTCCCTAACACCATACACAAAAACAAACTCAAAATGAATCAAAGACCTAAATATAAGGCCAGATACTATAAAACTCTTCAAAGAAAACATAGGTAGAACACGCTATGACATAAATCACAGGAAGATCCTTTTTGACCCACCTCCTAGAGAAATGGAAATAAAAACAAAAATAAACTCATGGGACCTAATGAAACTTAAAAGCTTTTGCACAGCAAAGGAAACCAGAAACAAAATGAAAAGACCACTGTCAGAATGGGAGAAAGTATTTGCAAACGAAGAATCTGACAAAGGATTAATCTCCAAAATATACAAGCAACTCATGCAGCTCAATATCAAAAAAACAAACAACCCAATCCAAAAATGGGCAGAAAACCTAAATAGACAGTTCTCCAAAGAAGATATACAGATTGTCAGCAAACACAGGAAATGATGCTCAACATCACTAATCATTAGAGAAATGCAAATGAAAACTACAACGTGGTATCACCTCACACTAGTCAGAATGGCCATCGTTAGAAAATCTACAAACAATAAATACTGGAGAGGGTGTGGAGAAAAGGGAACCGTCTTGCACTGTTAGTTAGAATGTAAATTGATACAGCCTGTATGGAGAACAGTCTGGAGCTTCCTTAAAAAACTAAAAATAGAACTACCATATGACCCAGCAATCCCACTACTGGGCATATATCCTGAGAAACCCATAATCCAAAGAGTCATGTACCACAATGTTCATTGCAACATTATTTACAATAGCCAGGACATGGAAGCATCCTAAGTGTCCATCAACAGATGAATGGATAAAGAAGATGTGGCACATATATACAATGGAATAATACTCAGCCATAAAAAGAAACGAAATTGAGTTATTTGTAGTGAGGTAGATGGACCTAGAGTCTGTCATACAGTGTGAAGTAAGTCAGAAAGAGAAAAACAAATTCCGTATGCTAACACATATATATGGAATCAAAAATAGAAGGTTCTGATGAACCTAGGGGCAGGACAGTAATAAAGACACACATGTAGAGAATGGACTTGAGGACACTGGGATGAGGAAGCGTAAGCTGTGATGAAGTGAGAGAGTAACATTGACATATATACACTACCAAACGTAAAATAGATAGCTAGTGGGAAGCAGCTGCATAGCACAGGGAGATCAGCTCGGTGCTTTGCAACCACCTACAAGGGTGGGATAAGGAAGGTGAGAGGGAGATGCAAGAGGGAGCGTGTATGGTGATATATATATGCTTATAGCTGATTCACTTTGTTATACAGCAGAAACTAACACAACATTGCCATGCAATTATACTCCAATAAAGATGTTAAAAAACAAAAACAAAAACAAAAAAACAGGTCTTCCCCAGTGGTCCAGTGGTTAAAATTCATGCTTCCACTGGGGGGGGGGGGTGGTCAGGATTGATATCTGGCTGGGGAAAATCCTGAATACCCCGTGGTGTGACCGAAAAAAAAAAAAAAAACCAACCAAAACCCAAGAAACAAAAACCTGATGTTGCACACACACTACTTTCCTTACAGGGAGGTACAGGTTTCACAAACTCTTGGAGATGAAAAAAAGAATGATGCTGCAAAATGGTTAATTTGATGAAACAAAGACTTTACATGAGCATGTTTTAAAAACCTGGGCTGGGCTCCCCTGGTGGCAAGTGGTTAAGAATCCACCTGCCAACGCAGGGGACATGGGTTTGAGCCCTGTTCCGGGAAGATCCCACATGCTGCGGAGCAACTAACCCCGTGCGCCACAACTACTGAGCCTGCACTCTAGAGACTGTGAGCCACAACAACTGAGCCTGCGTGCCACAACTACTGAAGCCTGTGCACCTAGAGCCCGTGCTCTGCAAAAAGAGTAGCCACCGGAATGAGAAGCCTGTGCACCGCAACTAAGAGTAGCCCCTGCTCGCCACAACTAGAGAAAGCCCACGCACAGCAATGAAGACCCAACACAGCCAAAAAAAAATTTTTTTTTAATTTAAAAAAACAAAACAAAAAACTGTGATTATGGGGAATTTCCTGGCAGTCCAGTGGTTAAGACTCCACACTATCCCTGCTGAGGGTGCGGGTTCAATCCCTGGTCGGGGAACTAAATCCTGCAAGCCATATGGTGTGGCGTTGCACGGCCAAAATACCCCCCAAAACCAAAAATACCCTGTGATTATGATCCAGCGAGTCCACTTCTGGGTATGCACCAAAAGAATTGAAAGCAGGGACTCAAACAGGTATTCGTACACCTCTGTTTATAGCAGCATTATCCACAACAGCCAAGAGGTGGAAACAACCCAAATGTCCATGGACAGATGGAGAGATAAAGAAACTGTGGTCCATAGGTAAAATGGAATATTATTCAGCCTTAAAAGGAAGGAACTACTGACAACATACTACAACATGGATGAACCTTGAAGACACTATGCTAAGTGAAATAAGCCAGACACAAAAGAACAAATATCATATGCTTCGACATGTATGAGGTACCCAGAATAGGCACATTTATAGATGCAGAAGGTTAAATAGTGGTTACCAGAGGCTGTGGGAAGAGGATGATGGAAAGTTATTGTTTAACGGGTACAGAGTTTCAGTTTGGGATGATGAAAGATTCTGGAGATAGACCGTGGTGAGGGTTACACAACACTGTGGGTGTACTCAGTGCCCCTGAATTGTACATTAAAAATGGTTAAAATGGCAAATTTTATGTTAATGAATATTTTCCCACAATAAATGTTTTCTTAATAAAAAAAAGTACTGGTTAGTATAAGTGTACTTGAATATGACTTTGAGAATACTTAATAAAATCATCAGTCTTTTTAGATCTCATTTATTAACAGAACTGTATGCACATACACAGTGTGTTTTCTTTCTTCTACTTGCTAGTTTTTTTCCAATTCTATTGGGAATTAATATTGATAACCTGTCATAATTTTCACCTGAAGAGTCATCTTTTTTATTGTTCTTGATTTTATTGCCTCTGGACTTAACATTTCCTCTCTGAATGTCTGCTCCATTTTTTTATTAAGTATTGATGTCATTCTTTCAAGTTATTTGAGATCAGTCTTTCTAACTTTTAAAAATAATCAATATAGCATTTGTTTCCCTCCAATGTTCTTTGTCTCCCCAGATCCCAAGATTTTTTAAAAAAATATTTTTAAGTGGTTTAGTAAGAGGTTAGCTAATACTTTTAAAAACCTAGTACATCATCCATCCATCATTTATATTTGCTATGCATGACACCCTTCATGCAAACATCTCAGAATGCTTTCCTGTTATTACTATATAACAGAAATACAATTAAATGTGAAGTGGCAATCAATAAGTCTAGACCTGATTTAAACTTAGCCAACTTTTTGTATCAATAAATATGAAAGGGGAAAGATAACAAAAAGTAAAAGCAAAGGTAAGCACATGACCATCATCCAAATCCAGAGAAGCCCAAGATTTGGATCCAGCAAAAAGTTTGCTTTGTGTGTCTTTTTTTCCCTTCAACCATAGTTGGAAAAACCATGTGAGAGAAGTGATTATTTTCTTTCTTGCAGGATCCATTAGGAAAAATGAAAGTTGTTTTATTGCATTGTTTTAATCAGATTACTGAAAATCTGAAATCCCTAAATTAATGTAGCTTCCACGTCTTCTATCTTATCCAAAGACTTAAAGGGCTTGCCTCTGTTGGATAGGGAAAGATAATCCCTAGACATTCTTTTAGGAATGGATTGGAAGTTTTCAGTGACCCTTCTGTGTACATTCATACAATTATATTATTCTCAAAGATCTTACACATGAAAGGTTTCAGAGAAGCATGTAGGCATTTCAAAGACAGTCACCAACTTCATGCTAGTGAACTTTTATCCAAATGATTTATAAGGTAGAAAATGTGTAACTCTAGAATAGGCAGACTGTTTTGTTTTTGTTTTTCCTTTTTTTCTCCCTTCAAATTGATTAATCATTCTTTCTTACCTGTCAATAGTGAACAGGTCCAACATAAAACATTACTTGCTAAAAGATCCATAAAACATATTTAACTTTTCATATGTTTTTCTTTCTTGAAAGCTAATAATGCTGCCTTAATTTGATCCCCTAAAGTATATTTTTAAAATAGGATTCATTATTTGTAGTAACACAGGCACCAACAAGGACAACAACTTTAAAGCAATTTGTTTTTGACCATAAATGCAAGTGGATCAGGGGACTGAAAAACTGGACTTTGACATGGTATCCAGCTTAGGGCACCACAAATATTGAATATCTTATTATTTAATCTAACAGTAGTCAATGATAACATGACAAGATACACTGACAAGAAAGCATGACATAAGTTCTTTACTATTTGTTCTAAAATACTCTCTTCTCAAGTCTCTCTGTTCTCTTAATCCCTCATATTTCTTTTTCTTTATAGATCCTTATTGTGAATTCATCTTTGTCCTTAGAGATGTTGATCCTATTGTTATACTGTTTCTCAGTTCCCAAATTTGGCCAGTTTTCCCTCTAATATGATCTCATGACACTTACCACAAGTGTGAAATTAATCAATGTATGTTTTATTTAGAATGACATTTCCATCATAGGGAGGAGAAAGACCACATCTGTTTTACTCACCTCTGCAAATCCAGGGCCTAGAACAATGACCTGTATATAATAGTTCCTCAATAAACATTGGTGGCATGGATAGCATTCAGTTTAGCCAACTGAAATACTCTCCAGATTCTCCTCATGAATAGACCCCAGAAAATAGAATTTACTGGGGTTTTGTTCAATGTTCTGGTCCAGTTATTTCTCCTGTTGTAATTAGGCCCTGATTGGGACTTCTCTGGTGGTGCAGTGGTTAAGAATCCACCTGCCAATGCAGGGAACACGGGTTCAATCCCTGGTCTGGGAAGATCCCACATGCCGCAGAGCAGCTAAGCCCGTGCACCACAACTACAGAGCCTGCACTCTAGAGCCCATGAGCCACAACTACTGAGCCCACGTGCAACAACTACTGAAGCCTGCGTGCCTAGAGCCCATGCTCTGCAACAAGAGAAGCCACCACAATATGAAGCTCACGCACCTCAAAGAAGAGTAGCCCCCGCTCATCACAACTAGAGAAAAGCCCACGCACAGCAACGAAGACCCAATGCAGCCTAAATAAAATAAATAAATTTTTTTAAAAAAGAAATAAGGCCCTGATTGTTTTGTTTTGGTTTGTTAAATCAGATGCTTTTCCAGCTCTTTCTTTATGTAAAAAATATATCAGGCCAATAATTTGAAGTTGTAGAGAAAGTTAGAAAATGAAGGGTTGTTGCTATTATCTCCATCTCGAATAGAACACCTCTTTTCTTCAATGTGTGTAGAGAAGTTGTAGTCTAGAGAAGAATATACAACATTACTGTAGGAGAGATCACTGATGAAAATGAGATTTGGGCTGATATTCCAACCATCTGGACATTGATAACAGACTTTAAGAGTGGGGAAATGTATCAACTATCTAACTCACAACGATGTTTTCCCTTGAAAGCACATTGAGATTTGAAAGTATTTAGTTGTGTACATATTGTATTTAAAAATCATTGTTTCAGTTGTAAGTATAATTATACATTTCTCTTTTGTACACACTCTATACATCCTGCTTTATTCTTCTACCCTTTCATATTAATTTTCTGTAATTTTCTCACTACCAAATTTTATTCTCATTTCTAATTACTTTTCCTTCTCTTTCCTTTAAATGTTATTTCTGCATGTGAAACATTCATATAGAGATATCCTAATTAAATATGAACCTAATGTCAATAATATTCATAGGGCATAAAACACAAAACAAAACTAGCTTCAAAATTTACAGGTGAAAATTTATTGTTTTCATATTATAGTCATGGTTTATGCATTATTTAATTATAGCAAAAGAGAACAACAAAAGGGAATTGAATGAATTGCCAGTGAAAAATAAATGATCTTTTCTCTTGAATGATATTGGCTTAGTAATTTGATAATATGATAAAGAATATGAGTTCTTAGATCTAGTTCCTATGGCATTATGACTTATTTTCTTTTTTGGGGGTATATTTTCCCCATTTTAAAATGACACAATTGGCTGATAATATTACTGAAGTCATATCCACAAGTAAAGATCTATGAGCTTTCTATTTGTTCTCCTTTTTTATTATGACATAATCTGTTTTTATCATTATTTGTTTCAGGTCATTTGGATAATATTTTGTCTGCATAATTTCAAAGATATATAACTTGCACTTAAGAAATAAAAATATGGTTTACACATATAATATGGTAATGCCATTAAACATTATGGATTTCATCTTACCGCCATTTTATTTCCAGAACTCAATTACTTGGTGTCAGATTTTGCTTTATTACTTGATTATATGCTTTCTATCACAAAGCTGGACTAATTATCTTTGAAATAGTACTATTGAAAGGATAAAACCATAATCAAAGCCTATTTTATCTTTTTTTCAAAAATGGTGTATTACTTATTATTCAGAAAAAACTATATATATATTTTTATTAGTAATTCCCTTATTCCATTTTTCTATGTCTCTGAAATTCATAACAATGGCAATAAGGAATCACTGAAGTTGAAAGCTAACTAAAGGGTAGGAGTATACGTACATTATGTTTTGAATTAATTTTATGTAATAGGGCATTGTGACATTTGTATAAAAGTTCAAAGAGAAATGTGAGCTATGACTTCATTGAGAATTTATTTTTAAGACTCTTAGATAGTTCAGAAAAGAATTCAGACATGGAATTCAAAGGGCAGAACAAGACCTATTAAGTAATTCAGTCCATTCTATAAAGCTGAAGAGAAAGGGTATGAAGATGTAATCACTCATTTTCTGGAAGCTGAGATGTAAGAATGAACTTAAGGATGGCTAGGATATTAGTGGCAGATAGAAAGATTCAATGGCTGCTTTAAGTTGACAGCTATTGTCTGGCTTCTGCTATGAACCAAGTTTACTTAACAACGTTATGCTTACTCGGAGAAATCATAGCCAACATCATTGAAACTGAAAACTACAATGCAATTTATTTTTTGCATTAAGGTAATAACACACAAAGAACTCTGTGATGTATTATTTTTCTGTCATTAACTTCATCTATAAGTTGATTTAAGCTGATGATGAACTCCATTATATCATCATTTTTTCAACATTACAAAAGGGACAAGACAAAGAGAAGATGATACTTAAGTTAATGGATACCCAAGGCTTGGTTTTATTTCAGCATATGAAGGCATACGATCCTGTGAACATGGTTTCATTTTAAAAGTAGTTAATCATCCAAGAAATAAAGTTTCATAGATAGGAGACAAAAATGGGAAAATATCTTAGATCATGGTCTCTAAAATGCAGAAACTAATTACATAATTTATGAAATTCTTCTGAAAGAGAAAATTTGAAAACAGTGATTTATATTTCCCCAACTGTTCATATTGTAAGTAAGTATGGTATACCTTGAGGAGTATGACCTTGTCTTACACATAAATTTATTAGCTGTTCTTTGATTATTATTAAACTATGGAAATATGATGAGCTATTATAGATGATTCTAATTTTCTTAAAAGGATTATTGGTTAATATTCATTTTTATATCCCATTATGTGCCCCCTCTGTGTGTGTATGTATGTATAAATCAAAAAGTGTTTATAAATTGAATGAATGAAAAAACACATGAGTTAAAACCTTGATAATGTGCTAAATTATAATTTGGAAGATTAATGAACAACTTCAATAGTCAGCCTATATTTATACTTCTCTGGGAACTTTTAAATGGCATGTATTTGATGAATATTTCTTTAGATTTGGTTTACATTAATAAATGTTAATATACATTAATTTCACAAATATATATCTTTGAGAACAGGAATTAATAATATACTCTATTGGTCTGTTAAAGTAACTAAACTTATTTGGTTGAATTTAAAACCTTCTCTCAAAATGAATTTCATTCATTTTATATTTTACAGTGAAACTTAAGATCCGATTCTATAACTTTCAATTTTCCCACACAAATAATTTTTACCATGCTTATCTTACTTAAGCTTACTTAAACTCAATTTGTTTAACCATATTCAGACATTAAGAAACAATCATAGAATTTATCTGCATCCAAAATAAGAAACCGAGACTCACATAACATGATTTTCAGTAAGTTTCCCTACATATCAATTTGGGTCAAGTGAAGCTGGTTAAAAAATATTTCTAATATCCTATAGTCTAAATTTTTTATCAATATATTCTGAAGCCATTTGGAAAATATAAATTAAGTTTGATTCCTACCCAGAAGCATGAAAAAATAAATTTCAGATATATTAAAGTTTATAACTTTAAAATATAAGAGAAATTATACAGACTATTTTCATAATCTTGGATCATTAAAGGCTTTTCTTAGCATGATACTATATAGAAAAAAATTTTCTAATGATAAAACATAAATTTATAAAAGCTTAGCAAAATTTGGAATACATAGAACCCTTACCCATGAATTTTTCTAATCATTTTTCATCTAGAAAAATCATCACACAACATGACAAATACATTTCTGTAAGAATATTAAATGCGGTATTATTTGTAATAACAAAATTCTAAAAATGACTTAGGTTGCCATTAGAGATTAAAAATTTTAAACAATAGCCCTGTATATATTTGGGGTGAAATAACAGCAGATTTTTTTCATTTTTGTGTATCATGATTTGTACATGAAATTATGTCCACTTTCAAAGACCTTAGTGGCAAGTTGGCCAGGCAGGATGAGGGAAAACAATATGATTGAACATTTAAATACTCAATTTTTTTTCTATAAACAATAAACATAATTTAATTCTAAAACTCTGTACATTATTTTCATTCAATTAACTTGCTGATAATATATTCTAGCCATTAAAGTAAAAATATGATGACACAACTATAGTTAAAAATATATTTTAAAGAATTTGAAAAAAATAGATACATGTATATGTATAACTGAATCATTTTGCTGTACATCTGAAACTAACACAACATTGTTAATCAACTATACTCCAATATAAAATAAAAATTTAAAGATATATATATATATATATATATATATATATATATATATATATATTTAAAAAGTGTAGCTTTTCCTCAGAAAGTTAAACATAGAATTCCCATATAACTCAGCAATTCCACTTCTAGATATGTATCAAAAATAATTGAAATCTGGGAATTAAATGGATGCTTGTACACCAATATTTAGAGCAGCCAATCCCATTACTCAAAAGGTACAAACAACCTAAATGCCCATCAACAGGCTAATAGATAAACAAAATGCTGTATATAGATATAAGAAATATTATTCAGCTTTTAAAATGGAATGAAATTCTGATACATGCTACAACATGGATGACCTTTGAAACTGTTATGCTAAATGAAAAAGACCAGACACAAAAGTTAAAAATTATATGATTCTACTTATAAGACACATAGAATATGCAAACTCATAGAGACAGAAAGTAAAACAGTAGTTCCCAGGGACTGAGGGACAGAGACAACGTGTAGTTATCATTCAATGGGCAGAGAGTTTCAGTTAGGGATGATGAAAAAGTTCTGGAGATGGATGATGATGGTTACACAACACAATGAACGCACTTAATCCCTCTGAACTGTATACTTAAAAATGGTTAAAATGGTAATTGCATGTTATGTGTATTTTATACAATAAAAACTTTAAAAATATGTTATTTTACTTTTAATATTTTATTTTTAAAACAAAAGTGTTTGTTAAAATTACACACAATTTGAAGGTTAAAAGACATTATAGTATTTTTAGTTAAAATTATTTTAGCTCAGGTTCATTTACAGAATTATGCTAAATATATGTATGTATATATATATATACACACACACACACATATACATATATTTTTTTCTTTACAAATGCTGGCTTGATTTATTGTCAGTTGAACGAATGATTCTGGCAATGTTTTGCCTGAGGCAACTGTATGGACTGTGCAACTTTAACATTTGTTTAGCCTATAATAAACGGTGTGCAAATCAATCTTGATACGGTATTATGAACAGTAATGCTCTTTTTTTTTTTAACATCTTTATTGGACTATAATTGCTTTACAATGGTGTGTTAGTTACGGCTGTATAACAAAGTGAATCAACTATACGTATACATATATCCGCATATATCCCCTCCCTCTTGTGGCTCCCTCCCAACTTCCCTATCCCACCACTCTAGGTGCTCACAAAGCACCGAGTTGATCTCCCTGTGCTATCTTCCCACTAGTTATCTATTTTACATTTGGTAGTGTATATATGTCCCACTAGTTATCTATTTTATATTTGGCAGTGTATATATGTCCAGGCCACTCTCTCACTTCGTCCCAGCTTACCCTTCCCCCTCCTCGTATCCTCAAGTCCACTCTCTACGTCTGTGTCTTTTTTCCTGTCCTGCCCCTAGGTTCATCAAAATCATTTTTTTTTTTTTTTTAGATTCCATATATATGTGTTAGCATACGGTATTTGTTTTTCTCTTTCTGACTTCCTTCACTCTGTATGACAGACTCTAGATCCATCCAACTCACTACAAATAACTCAATTTCATTTCTTTATATGGCTGAGCAATATTCCATTGTATATATGTGCCACATCTTCTTTATCCAGTCATCTGTCGATGGACACTTAGGGTGCTTCCATGTCCTGGCTATTGTAAATAGTGCTGCAATGAACATTGTGGTACATGACTCTTTTTGAATTATGGTTTTCTCAGTATATGCCCAGTAGTGGAATTGCTGTGTCATATGGTAGTTCTATTTTTAGATTTTTAAGGAACCTTCATACAGTTCTCATAGTGGCTATATCAATTTACATTCCCAACAACAGTGCAAGAGGGTTCCCTTTTCTCCACACCTTCTCCAGCGTTTATTGTTTGTAGATTTTTGATGATGCCCATTCTGACTGGTGTGAGGTGATACCTCATTGTAGTTTTGATTTGCATTTCTCTAATGATTAGTGATGTTGAGCATCCTTTCATGAGCTTGTTGGCAATCTGTATATCTTCTTTGGAGAAATGTCTATTAAGGTTTTCTGCCCATTTTTGGATTGGGTTGTTTGTTTTTTGATATTGATCTGCATGAGCTGCTTGTATATTTTGGAGATTAATCCTTTGTCAGTTGTTTCATTTACAAATATTTTCTCCCATTCTGAGGGTGGCCTTTTGGTCTTGTTTATGGTTCCCTTTGCTGTGCAAGACTTCTAAGTTTTGCTAAGTCCCATTTGTTTATTTTTGTTTTTATTTCCATTTCTCTAGGAGGTGGGTCTAAAAGGATCTTGCTGTGATTTATGTCATAGAGTGTTCTGCCTATGTTTTCCTTGAAGAGTTTTATAGTGTCTGGCCTTACATTTAGGTCTCTAATCAATTTTGAGTTTGTTTTTGTTTATGGTGTTAGGGAGTGTTCTAATTTCATTCTTTTACATGGCGCTGTCCAGTTTTCCCAGCACCACTTACTGAAGAGGCTGTTTTTTCTCCATTGTATACTCTTGCCTCCTTTATCAAGATAAAGTGACCATATGTGCATGGGTTTATCTCTGGGCTTTCTCTCCTGTTCCATTGATCTGTATTTCTGTTTTTGTGCCAGTACCATACTGTCTTGATTACTGTAGCTTTGTAGTGTAGTCTGAAGTCAGTGAGTCTGATTCCTCCAGATCCGTTTTTCTTTCCCAAGATTGCTTTGGCTATTCGGGGCCTTTTGTGTTTCCATACAAATTGTGAAATTTTTTGTTCTAGTTCTGTGAAAAATGCAATTGGTAGTTTAATACAGATTGCATTGAATCTGTAGATTGCTTTGGGTAGTATAGTCATTTTCACAAAGTTGATTCTTCCAACCCAAGAACATGGTATATCTCTCCATCTGTTTGTATCATCTTTCATTTCTTTCATCAGTGTCTTATAGTTTTCTGCATACAGGTCTTTTGTGTCCTTAGGTAGGTTTATTCCTAAGTATCTTATTCTTTTTTTTTGCAATGGTAAAAGGGATTGTTTCCTTAATTTCTCTTTCAGATTTTTTATCATTAGTGTATGAATGCAAGCGATATCTGTGCATTAATTTTGTATCCTGCTACTCTACCAAATTCATTGACTAGCTCTAGTAGTTAGCTCATAGAATCTTTAGGATTCTCTATGTATCGTATCATGTTATCTGCAAACAGTGACAGTTTAATTTCTTTTCTGACTTGGATTCCTTTATTTCTTTTTCCTCTCTGAATGCTATGGCTAAAAGTTCTAAAACTATGTTGAATAATAGTGGTAAGAGTGAGCAACCTTGTCTTGTTTCTGATCTTAGAGGAAATGGTTTCAGTTTTTCACCATTGAGAATGATGTTGGCTGTTGGTTTGTCATATATGGCCTTTACTATGTTGAGGTAGGTTCCCTCTATGCCTACTTTCTGGAGAGTTTTTATCATAAATGGGTGTTGAATTTTGTTGAAAGCTTTTTCTAAATCTATTGAGATGATTATATGGTTTTTATCCTTCCATTTGTTACTATGATGTATCACATTTATTGATTTGTGTATATTGAAGAATCTATGCATTCCTGGGATAAACCCCACTTGATCATGGGGTATGATCCTTTTAATGTTCTGTTGGATTCTGTTTGCTAGTATTTTGTTGAGGATTTTTGCATCTATGTTCATCAGTGATATTGCACTATAGTTTTCTGTTTTTGTGACATCTTTGTCTGGTTTTGGTATCAGGGTGATGGCGGCCTTGTAGAATGAGTTTGGGTGTGTTCCTCCCTCTGCTATATTTTGGAAGAGTTTGAGAAGAACAGGTGTTAGCTCTTCTCTAAATGTCTGATAGAATTCGCCTGTGAAGCCAGCTGGTGTTGGGCTTTTGTTTGTTGGAAGATTTTTGATCACAGTTTTAATTTCGGTGTTTGTGATTGGTCTGTTTGTATTTTCTATTTCTTCCTGGTTCAGTCTCAGAAGGTTGTGCTTTTCTAAGAATTTGTCCATTTCTTCCAGGTTTTCCACTTTATTGGTATAAAGTTGCTTGTAGTAATCTCTCATCATCCTTTGTATTTCTGCAGTGTCAGTTGTTACTTCCTTTTCATTTTTAACTCTGTTCATTTGAGTCTTCTCCCTTTTTTCTGTTTCTTTTTTAACACCTTTATTGGAGTATAATTGCTTTATAATGGTGTATTAATTTCTGCTTTATAACAAAGTGAATCAGCTATACATATACATGTATCCCTATATCTCCTCCCTCTTGCATCTCTTCCTTCTGCTAACTTGGGTTTTTTTTTTTTTCTTCTTCTTTCTCTAATTGCTCTAGGTATAATGTTAGGTTGTTTATTTGAGAAATTTCTTGTTTCTTGAGGTAGCATTGTATTGCTATAAACTTCCCTCTTAGAACTGCTTTTGCTGCACCCCATAGGTTTTGGGCTGTCGTATTTCATTGTCATTTGTTTTTGGGTATTTTTTTATTTCCTCTTTGATTTCTTCAGTGATCTCTTCGTGATTAAGTAGTGTATTGTTTAACCCCTATGTGTTTGTATTTTTTACAGATTTTTTACTGTAATTGATATCTATTCTCATAGTGTTGTGGTAGGAAATGATACTTGATATGATTTCAATTTTCTTAAATTTACCAAGGCTTGATTTGTGACCCAAGATATGATCTATCCTGCAGAATGTTCCATGAACACTTGAGAAGAAAGTGTATTCTGTTGTTTTTGGGTTCAATGTCCTATAAATATCAATTAAGTCCATCTTGTTATATGTCATTTAGAGCTTGTGTTTACTTATTTATTTTCATTTGGGATGATCTGTCTATTGGTGAAAGTCAGGTGTTAAAGCCCCCTATTATTATTTTGTTGCTATCGATTTCCCCATTTATGGCTGTTAGCATTTTCCTTATGTACTGAGGTGCTCCTATGTTGGGTGCATAAATATTTACAATTGTTATGTTTCTTTTTGGATTGATCCCTTGATCTTTATGTAGTGTCCTTCTTTGTCTCTTGTAAGAGTATTTATTTTAAAGTCTATTTTGTCTGATATGAGAATTGCTACTCCAGCTTTCTTTTGATTTCCATTTGCATGGAATATCTTTTTCCATCCCCTCCCTTTCAGTCTGTATGTGTCCCTAGGTCTGAAGTGGGTGTCTTGTAGACAGCAAATATACAAGTCTTGTTTTTGTACCCATTCAGTCAGTCTATGTCTTTTGGTTGGAGCATTTAATCCATTTACATTTAAGGTAATTATCAATATGTATGTTCCAATTACCATTTTCTTAATTGTTTCGGGTTTGTTATTGTAGGTCTTTTCCTTCTCTTGTGTTTCCTGACTAGAGAAGCTCCTTTGGCATTTGTGGTAAAGCTGTTTTGGTGGTGCTGAATAATCTTAGCTTTTGCTTGTCTGTAAAGTTTTTAATTTCTCTGTCGTATCTGAATGAGACCCTTGTTGGGTAGAGTAATCTTGGTTGTAGTTTTTTCACTTTCATCACTTTAAATATGTCCTGCCAGTCCCTTCTGGCTTGCAGAGTTTCTGCTGAAAGATCAGCTGTTAACCTTATGGGGATTCCCTTGTATGTTATTTGTTGCTTTTCCCTTGCTGTTTTTAATATTTTTTCTTTGTATTCAATTTTTGATAGTTTGATTAATATGTGTCTTAGCGTTTTTCTCCTTGGATTTATCCTGTATGGGACTCTCTGTGCTTCCTGTACTTCATTGACTCTTTCCTTTCCCATATTAGGGAAGTTTTCAAATATAATCTCTTGAAATATTTTCTCAGCCCCTTTCATTTTCTCTTCTTCTTCTGAGACCCCTATAATTCGAAGGTTGGTATGTTTAAAGTTTCCCAAAGGTCTCTGAGACTGTCCTCAATTCTTTTCATTTTTTTCATTATTCTGCTTTGTGGTATTTATTTCCACTATTTTATCTTCCAGGTCACTTATCCATTCTTCTGCCTCAGTTATTCTGCTATTGATTCCTTCTAGAGAATTTTAATTTCATTTATTGTGTTGTTCATCACTGTTTGTTTGCTCTTTAGTTCTTCTAGGTCCTTGGTAAATGTTTCTTGTGTTTTCTCCATTCTATTTCCAAGATTTTGGATCATCTTTACTATCATTACTCGGAATTCTTTTTCAAGTAGACTGCCTATTTCCTCTTCATTTGTTTGATCTGGTGGGTTTTTACCTTGCTCCTTCATCTGCTGTGTATTTCTCTGTCTTTTCTTTTTGCTTAACTTACTCTATTTGGGATCTTCTTTTCTCAGTCTGCTGGTTCATAGTTCCTGTTGTTTTTGGTGTCTGCCACCAGTGTATAACGTTTGTTCAGTGGGTTGTGTAGGCTTCCTGGTGGAGGGGACTGGTGCCTGTGTTCTGGTGGATGAGGCTGGATCTTTCTTTCTGGTATGCAGTACCGCCTATGGTGGTGTGTTTTGGGGTGTCTATGAACTTTTTATGATTTTAGTCAGTCTCTGTGTTAATGGGTGGGGTTTTATTCCTGTCTTGCTAGTTTTTGGCATGGGGTGTCCAGCACAGGAGCTTGCTGGTTGTTCAGTGGAGCTGGGTCTTAGCATTGAAATGGAGATCTTTGGGAGAGCTCTTGGTGATTGATAATATGTGGGGCCGGGAGGTCTCTGGTGGTCAATGTCTTGAACTCGACTCTCCCTCCTGAGGCTCAGGTCTAATACCTGGCCAGAGCACCAAGACCCTGTCAGCCACATGGCTCAGAAGAAAAGCAAGAAAAAAAAGAAATAAAATAAAATAAAATAAAGTTATTAAAATAAAAAAAATTATTAAGATTAAAGAAAGTAATAAAAAGAAAGAGCGCAACAAAACCAATAAACAAGTCCACCAATTATAACAAGCGCTAAAAACTAAACAAAGGTAAAGATAAAAATCAGAAATTAGTCCATCGCATACAGCATACCCCAAGTCTACAGTTGCTCCCAAAGTCCACTCCCTCAATTTTGGGATGATTTGTTTTCTATTCAGGGATTCCACAGATGCAGGGTACATCAAGTTGAATGCAGAGATTTAATCCGCTGCTCTTGAGGCTGCATGGGGAAATTTCCCTTTCTCTTCTCTGTTTACACAGCTCTTGGGGTTCAGCTTTGGGTTTGGCCCTGCCTCTGCATGTAGGTCACCCTCTGATGTCTATTCTTCACCTAGACAGGAGGAGGTTAAAGCAGCGGCTGATTAGGGAGCTCTGGCTCATCAGTCCCGGGGGGAGGGAGGGGTACGTAATGCAGGGCGAGCCTGTGGCGGCAGACGCTGACATGATGTTGCAACAGCCTGAGGCGTGCCGTGTGTTCTCCTTAGGAAGTTGTTCCTTCTTCACAGGATCCTGGCAGTGGCGGGCTGCACAGGCTCCCAGCAGGGGAGGTGTGGATAGTGACCTGTGGTTGCACACAGGATTCTTGGTGGCTGCAGCAGTAGCGTTAGCATTTCATGCCCGTCTCTGGTGTCTTTGCTGATAGCCACAGCTCACGCCCATTTCTGAAGCTTGTTTAGGCAGTGCTCTGAATCTCCTCTCCTCGAGCACCCTAAAACAATGGTCTCTTGACTCTTAGGCAGTTCCAGACTTTTTCCTGGACTCCCTCCTGGCTGGCTGTGGTGCACTAGCCCCTTCAGGCTGTGTTCATGCAGCCAACCCCAGTCCTCTCCCTGTGATATGAACTCTGAAACTCAGCTCCCAGCCCCCACCTTCCCTGGCAGGTGAGCGGACAAGCCTCTCAGGCTGGTGAGTGCTAGTAGGCACGGAACCTCTGTTCGGGAATCTCTCCACTTTGCCATCTGCACCCCTGTTGCTGTGCTGTCCTCCATGGCTCCGAAGCTCCCCCCCGCTGACCCCCCGTCCCCGCCAGTGATGGGGCATCCTAGTGTGTGGAAACTTTTCCTCCTTGACAGCTCCCTCCCAGAGATGCAGATCCCATCCCTATTCTTTTGACTCTGTTTTTTCTTTTTCCCTACCCTGGTATGTGGGGAGCTTCTTGTCTTTTGGGAAGTCTGAGGTCTTCTGCCAGAGTTCAGTAGGTGTTCTGTAGGAGTTGTTCTATATGTAGATGTATTTCTGATGTATTTGTGGGAAGGAAGGTGATCTCCACATCTTGCTCCTCCACAATCTTGAAGGTCCCCCCCAGTGCTCTTTTTTTAAAATGAATTTTCTTGCCAATTTGGCCAGAATCCAAGGGAAAATTAGTTCTAAGTTACCCATCTGGAAAAAAAAAAAAAAAACAGACAGCAAAAACTACAGTCTAAAATAATCTTAATTCATGTGGGGATAGAATTTTTTATTACTCCTTTGTTAATTATTTACTAAATATAAACTTTCTAGGTTTCGAATGATCTATTTTTTTAATGCAAGAAACTTTCTTCTTCCATTCTATTTCACATTATGAATGCATAATATGTTGGAAATTAAAACTGAGGAATTATGTGTTACCTTTTTGTTCCTGTAGTTAAGTGCTTAATATACATCCTTAAAGTTTGGCTTTTGTTAGAAATATATGTGTGTGTATTTGTATTAAAATATTTTATATATTAAAATAAGCATAATTTATTGATCTCTTTTGAGATATTTATACTCTTAATATTTAAAACATTATGCCTAGATAATTGCCTTAACTATATAATTGCTGTTTGCAACAATGAATAAATTATCTTACAACTTACTAACAAAAGTTGCGAAGGGAGGACATTATTATAGTCTACTTAGGTGTGCTGTTAGATGAGCTGAAGCCAAAAGTGTATATACCAGCACATGTGTATGGTAGTTAATCCTGAGGGTGATTTCTGAGAACATCCTGCTAACAACCCCTTAAAAATAACTCTTCATACTATTGTCACAGACCTGGATGAAAACACAGAATACATATTTACCTAAATCTAGCCTGATGAAGATTGCAGGCTAAATCATAGAAATATGCATCCTCATAAGGGTAAAAAACAAAAACATGTAATTGCTACATTAAAAATTACAAAGTTTGCAAAATCTTGTTTATTCTGCCACAGAATAATATTCACATTCTTGTTCTCACAAAATTAGGAAATAAAAAAACTACCTCTTACAATTCCAAAGTATCATAATTGGCCAATTGTGAGCAAGTAGAACAGATCATAGGTATCCACAAAGAAGCCATAGGAAGATGAGGCCTGAGACACTGAGGGCTACTGTAATTCCCATTCAGGAGGAGAGAGAGTAAACTTAAGTAAAAACTGCTGAACATAGTATACAAATGAGGCAAAGCAGCAACATTGGACCTAAAGTATAGAGCTGTTCAGATAATGAAGAAGGTGTGTCCACTGAAGTCAGATCTTAGAATCTTATTTTCCAAATTGTAAACAATAAGCAGCAAATTGCATAGGAGGGGGCACTTGAAGAGTTAAACTGGGAAGATTACAGGGGCCCAACCCAAAAGTATGTAGAAATGTTTACCTAAAAGTACAGAAAAACCGATCTCATTTCAAGATGGGCACCTAAAAATACTATGATGAAACTTCATGCAAAGATATGTTAAGGAAATACATGTAAATGAACTGAGTCCTAAATCAATAAATACATGAGAGAAAAATATAAATATAAAGCAGATGAGTTCAAAATAAGCTAAAAGAAATTAAGAAAATTATTGAAGCTACAATAGAATTTTGATCAATCAAACAGACAAAAGCTCAAAAAATAAGATGGATAAAAAAAGATAGGATATGTAAAAGATTAATAACAAAATGAAAGTAAAATGATTTCATAAGGATTAAACTAGATAGAATACAGAAGTGAATAGACATTATGGCAAATATAAAGAAAACAACATAGAGAACAAGAATAAAAAAATCAACAGATTAATAAATGAATAAATTAAGCAGAACAATTTGAAAGAAAAAGCATAGAATTCATGTAAAGAAGGAAAATGTAAAGCAACTAAGAAGAACAAAAATTAAAATGTGTGTGTGTGTCTGTGTATGTTAGTATATTTTTCTGGAGGGGGAGGAGGAGAGGGAGGAGAAGGAGAGGGAGGAGGGGGGTGGTAATAGACCATTCATATTGATAGGGCATACTGTGCACAGGAAAATTGTCCTAGAACAGAATTTAAACTGCTTAGATTTTATATATCAACTAAGGCAAACATCTACATCTCTTATAAAGAAAAAAAATCCTATAACAACACTTCATTTCAAAACATAATGGAGTAACATATTTAAAGTAGTCAAGAAATGGAAATATGAGCTAAGATTTTTATTTCAGCCAAACTGACTTTAAGTATAGAAGCAGACATGCAGGTAGGAGGCTTAGAACTTCAAGTGGAAATGGTGAGGGATTCCATATGGAGAAGAAGGCTTGTATATTTCTAAGAACATGATGTGTGAGATTAGATTGGAAATTGTTTATTTGACTATTAAACCCTCTCTTTTACACATAAATAGATTGGTAAATGTCTACTACACATTAACTTTATGTACGTTGTCCTTCAACAAATGAAGGAAAAAGGAAGAGCATCCTGGTGATCCTGGCAATGGCCAGGGATAAAGGGAGCAGAGGCCTGTGGCAGAGCTGAGACATGGTTCTGAGATCAGCAGTCATGGGTAAGTGAGCTGCAGAGAGATGTGAGTCAGAAGTAAGCATTAAACCAACCCCACCCGGTATCACAGCTGGCCACTGACATTGGTAGTGGAGGGATTGGTGGGGGAGGGTCATGACCCTCTTATGGATAGAATGAGTACTTGAGCAGTTTAATTTGACTAGTAAAGGGAAGGATGATGCCAGAAAGCAGGAGAAAACTTTGTGATATTCAAGTAACATACACTCTGATTCCATATCTATATGTGTAAGTTGTATAAAACATTTTGACACATTTTATTGATTTGGGCTTATTAGAGTTGTCTCTGTCAACAAACAAACAAAACAAGAAAACTCATATTGTTCATCATTGTCTCTTAGAGAATCTATCATCTGTGGAATAAAGCAGGTTATTTTTCTCCTGGGGCCGTTGAGTGAGGTGAGGTGCATGGATATACATACCCACAAACACACATAATCATATATTCTAAGATAATGTATTTTTTTCCCTCACTGGTCATGTGAGTGTTCAACATACTCACAATTCAATAGACTCACTTATGCAAAGGGTTCAAAATATTTTGGTTTTCCTTTTTTGTCTCTGACCACCTTTACTGATACCCGTTATCTCCAGTAGATCAGTCATGTGCTGTACAGCTGGAACAGTTTGCAAGTATCAAAGGAAAACTGTCACTGCTTGTTATGTCAATCATATGTGACAAATTTTATTGCTCTCCCAAATCTGAAATTCGTCTCTATTTAACAAGGAAACACTTCTCTGTAAACTGGCTTCCCTTTTTTATTCTTGTTCACGGCCGCAATGATGTCCATCTCTGAAAGACAGGCAGATGCGCCCCTGCAGGGAATAATATCATCAACCTCTCACTTAGTAATATCTTCTTCAAATTCCTTAGCTAATTAATTCTTTCATTTACTATTTGTTTTCTTTTTCAAAATATGCATGACTTGTAAATTTGAGATAACCTTATTTTGTGGAGGAATTCAAAGTTGACCATATATCTTAATTATCCTCAACACTGAAGAAATTCTAAACAACTACAGTTTTGTTTAATTCAGCTTCTTAGTCAAGGTATTCTATTATTCAGTGATCACCATTCTCCCTGTCCAATCTATAATATATTCACTTTTCAATAGAAGAGTCCTTTTCTTTCAAATGAATGGTTGAAATCTCTTACAGATATGATTTTCTCTTGGACTATTTGTATTATCTGAGTCAATTCTGGACTCTTTGTTTTATATGACTCAATTAATTTATGTGAATCTCTTCTCTCGTGTGATTCAATTTTCCTATAGAGCTGTAGTATCTGAAAATAATTTTTATTTTTTTGTAACTAAGATTTAAGTGCCAAGTCTCACAATTATTATAGAAAAATGCCATTTAACTGATGACTGTCCAGTTGTCTTATTGCTACTTTGCATTCTTAACAAAAGGACTTTGGTTGGGCCCAGAGTCATTATAACTCCAGTGGTGAGTTTTGGTGTCAAAGTGAATAACATGTGGTATCAGGAACAACAAAGAACAATTGGACATGATTGGATTAGCAGTGCTGCCACTTGACACTTTTTACTTTCAGTTTATAAAAAATAATCTAAATTTTAAAACTTCTTTCTAATTTCCAATATTCTATAAATTTTTTCTTTGATGTCATTAGTGTGATTTTCTTATCTTCCCATTTCAATTATATTCATTAGTCTATCAATAAATAAAATATCATTGTATGCTTCCTCTGTAGAAAGCACTTTAAAAAGCATATCCATTAAGGCAGGGGGCAATATATGAATACTTTATGACTTATTTGTGTTTATTGTATAACATAGGAAAAATAATATTAAGCAAAGAAGTTCAATTATTTAACTAGATGTAAATTTAGTGTTAGTAGGGGTCAAAGAATGATGAAAAAGCTTGGTTGAAGAGGGAAGGCAGCAATTGTGCTGCTAGACAGTACTGATCAAGTTAATTATTTGAATTCTATCGTAACAAAAATTTTATCCAAATAATCATTAAAATTCAAATGTTGAAATGAAAAGTTGAAGTTTACATTTGAATCTTAATTTCTGTTTGAAGATAATCTTGTAGATGGTATCTGCAATGTGGAGAAAATATGTAATGAAGCTATCATGTAGAAGATAACTACTATATGGCATAAACCAATAAAAGAGAAAATAGAAAAAGAATGCAGTAAACCAGTAAAATCAAGTTACTGAAAAAATCAACAAAATTTACAAATTTTAATTTGACTGATGAAGAAAAATAGAAGACACAAATTATCAATATATCAAGTTAAAGAAAATACATCACTACCAACCTGATGGAAATTAAAAAAAGATTAAAAGATTATTATGAACCTATTTATGCAAACAAATGTGATAAATGGCAAAATTCTTAGAAAGATACAAAAATTGACTCAAAAAATAAAAAAATGGGAATAAACCTATGAACAATACAGATATTGAGTAAAAACTCCAGGCTCATTGACTTCACTGGTGAATTCTGTCAAATATTTAAGAAAGAAATAATAACAGTACTTTCAAAATATATTGAGACACTGTTTACCAATTTATTTTATGAGACCAGTATTACCCTGATACCAAAGCAAGGAAAAAATATCACAATAAAAACTACATCAAAACATAAAAATCAGAGCAATATCCCTTATGAACACAAACACAAAAATACTTAACAAAATATTAGCAGATTTTAATAAAAATTATCAAATATCTTAGGAATGCAAGTTTGTTTTAACATTCAAAATTAATACAGTAAACCACATTGAGAGAATATAGGGAGAAAAAACACCTGACCACCCCAATAGACACAAAAAGTTTTGGTAAAATTAAAAATCCATTTATGATAAAAACTCTCAATAAACTAGGAAGGGAAAGGAAATTCGTCATTCTGACAGATGATACTTATGAAAAAATTACACCTAAGTCATACTTGATCATGCAAATGAATGATTTCCTTCTAAGGTT
Organism: Eubalaena glacialis; assembly: GCF_028564815.1. Lineage (NCBI taxonomy): Eukaryota > Metazoa > Chordata > Mammalia > Artiodactyla > Balaenidae > Eubalaena > Eubalaena glacialis. The sequence goes on from NC_083731.1 coordinate 35,609,966, forward strand.
GGGAACAAGGCAGTGACATCTGCCTTCTTCAAATGTGTCAGATACAAGATTAATATACAAAAATCAATTTATCTATCTATCTACCTATGAAAATAAGAAGACAAAACAAGCCACAGATTGGAAGGAAACAATAGAAAATCCTGTATATGACAGAGGATTTGCATACAGAATATAGTTCTATCATTATGCTAATACATCAGTGTTTTGAATACTGTAGTTTTATAATCAGCTTTGAAATAGAATAATGTAAGTTTTATAACTTTATTCATCTTTTAAAAACTAATATTAGCTATTCTTGTTCCTGTGCATTTCCATAACAATTTTGGGATCATATTGAAAAGTTCTACATAAATCCTGCTGGGACTTTGATAGATATTACATTGAGTAATTACATAGATTTTCTTTACCTTCTCTCAACAATGTTTTGTTGTTTCCAGGATACATATCTTACACTTCTTTTGTTACATTTATTCCCAATTATTTTATTTTTTGATGCTATTGTAAAATGAATGCTTCCTTGATTTTATGTTTAAATTATTAGTTGATAATATATAGATATTCTGTCTATACATAAGTGAGTAGCTAATAAGCACATGGGAAATGTTCAACATTATTAGTCACTAGGGAAATTCAAATTACAACCACAGTGAGATACCATTACACATCTAATAAAATGGCTATAATCGAGAGCTGATGGTACCAGATGCTGGCAAAGATGTGGAGAAACAGGTGAGGATGTAAAGTAGTACAACCACCTTGGACAACAGTTTGGCCTTTTCTGAAAAATTTAAAAATATTGTATAGCAACATACAATCCAAGAATTCCTCCCTTCAAAAGAAAAGAAAATATTTGGCCACGAAATCTTGAATATGAATGAGTATGGCAGCATTATTTATAATAGTCAAAACCAGAAAACAATCTAAATGTCCATCAACTGGTAAATGGATAAACAAAATGTGGTATATAATCAGAAATGCTAAAACATGAAAGAATCTCAAAGATATTTTAAGTAAAATAGCCAGACACAAAAACTACAAAATGAATAATTCCATTTATACAAAATTTCTAGGGAAGGCAAATTTCCAGAAAATGAAAGTAGATTATTTGTCTAGGACAGGGAATGGGCAGGATGATTGACTGTAAAAGACAGAGTGAACTCTCTGGTGTGATGGAAATGATCTATAACTAGATTGTGGTGATGGTTGTGTAATTATAAATTCACTAGACATCATCAAAATATCCACTTAAAATGGAAGAATTTTATGGTTTGTAAAAGCTGCTAAAACATATTTCTTTTAACAATTTAAATATGATTTCTAATGTTTCTTTGAAGATAGTCATAATATATGCTTTGAAGTCTTTTCTAACTTCCATCATTCTGCTGGCTAAGCTAACACAGAGGTGGAGGATCCTACCTAACCAAAGAGATGCAAACTAACAAGTCTCCCTGGGGCAGTTAGATTTTCCAGGTATAGACTCCTCTCTCCCAACTGTGCTGTCCACACATGCATAGTTTTGGGTTCAGTTAAGGAACTGGGCAGAGTTTATACTTAGGGTTTTGATCCCATTCCCAGGGTTTTTTCAGCAGCTCTGCTAATTCAGAACCCTGTCCTCACCACCTAAATCTAGGAAATTGTGGGTTTTTCTGAAAGATCTGATGGAAGTGAAAGCACCTTCAGGTACAAAAAGCCACAAACTCACAATTTTTATGTGTCATAGTCTCATTCCTTCAAGAGGAAATACTCCACCACCTGCTTAAACACTTTCTGCTACTTTCAAGTAGTTTTATTTTTTGTTTTGTAAACATTTTGTATTCCTGGGGGATCACTATTTATTTTCTTCTAAATTGATCAAGCTTGTTCGAGAACTACTACTTTGAAGCAATTAAATTGTTTTCTATTTTATACCATGGAAGCTCAAAGCACCCAAATATGACTACGGACTGGAGTGGAAATGTTTTGCTCATAAATGTATGATAAAAACATAGTGAGAAATATGATATTTCCAGTACAAGTGCTGGTAGGAACTGGAGAGGGAGACATTTTAAAGTCTTCACTCATTGGTAATAAGAAAGTCTGGAATATTTTAATTTTTCTATCTATTTTCTGTTCTCATTAGAAAAAATGGAAATTTTGTGCTTTAATTACAAAAAGTAAAAAAAAATTTGAGTTAACTTAAGCAAAACTGAATTTATTGGAAAGAAATAAGGAACACACGGGATGGATAGAAAGCCCAGTTAAAGCAGGCCTCAATACGAGAAGGATCCAGAGAGCCTCCAGAGAGTTCAGACGGAGAGAGTAAGGAACAGCTCAGTCAAGGTGCAGGCATTGGGTGAATGAATCGCCGCTGCTTTGTCTTTCTCTTTGTTGTTCACTCAAGGTTTGAGAGCTAAGGACCCAACTGGCCAAGCTCAGGTCACATGCCCACCTTGACTTTACTGGGAGTTGATAGGGCAAGCTATAACTAGATTGTTTTCAATACTCTAAGAAGGACATTTGTATTTAATTTTTCCCAGTCAACACAGAAGTTAGAAGAGAGCCCCCAAAGAAGGTTGTGATTCTATAAGGCAGTAGATAGTCCATAAATTTGTCGTTTTCTCTGTTTACCATTATAAGGAACTTATACGCTCTATCTTGTTCAACTTCCTGATATGTAGGGCAGTGTCTGACACATTGTAAGTAAATATTTATTAACTGACTAACATGCCATCCTATTTAAAAGAAGTTCCTAAAATTGAATGAGAAAAGTTTTATTCACAAATCCTAAAACTGATAGAATAATTTATGATATTCTTGCTTACAATTTTATTTTGGTATGATTAAACAAGCTAAATAATGAGTAAATTCTGTCATTACAGAGTTTCTTCATTTAATTTTTAATGTTTAAAAAATCGAGAAGAAAAATAACATTAGAAATTGACTGCAAAAGCAGAAGATGAACTCAGGCACGTCTGTAACAGATGGTAAAAACAAACTCATCATTGTTATAATTTTATCATTTCTCATCAAATTCATTATTGATTCTAACACTTGTATCTGTACATGTTTCCCAAGATGGAAGAAAAAAATGCTTCATATATTACTCAAAGGAAGAGAGAAATGCCTTTGATGAACTGTACATGTAAAAGATGGAATTTGATTACTTATAGTTACAGACAATTGCTATTTACATAATATGTCTGGAGACAAACAGTGAGTCAAATCCTGCAACAAGCTCTAGGAAAGACAGGGGAAGCATGGTGAAGGCAATAGGTGGAACTAGACAAATTTACTCTTTCCAGAAAACAAGTAGAAGTATCTAGAAAAAGGCTCTACTGTGCTAATGGTATTTTACTTGGCTCAGAGCACCAGTAGAAAGTTTGCATCTTGCTTTATTAAAATCTTCTCTTGCTAATAGAAAAAAGGAACCTTGAAACATTCTAAAAGCAAGAGGATTTGTAATATATTAATCTCTTAAGGAAGCCGGTAACCTATTAATTTTTGAAGACCTGTGCCAAGAATTACCATATGCATATCAATGGCATTTAAAATTAGTCAATTTCCTCTCTGAGTTTTGTTATAACCTAATTTATTTTGTGCTTACACATCCTCCATGTTATTCTTTGCTAACATGAATAAGAAATTCACATGTTAGTCATGTGAGCTATAACTCACCTAAAATGAGTTTCCCCATTCTAGACTGCCAGGGTGAAATCCTCAATAACAGCCATCCAACCCCATGTGAATCATGTAAATGACACACTGACACATCATTATGGAACAAACTTTATGACAGTGCTCGGATCCTTTGCAAATAGGTAGTTTCTCTTATGAATTCGAAAGTGTCCCAATTTCTGAGAATGTTGATATTATTCATTAAAGCAGAAGTGGAGAAAGAAAATAAAAGAACAAAAAAAAAATTAATAATTTTGGTCCTTTTGAGACACTGGGTAAAATAGTTTTTGGGAGGATCCAGGGATGAGAAGAAGAAACTGATGAAGGACATATAAGGTATAAAAGGATTTAAGGAGAATTTCTTCCTTTTATTTAAAAAAAAATTTTAACCTCTTTAAAAATTTTATAGAAATATTAGAATGAATAGATTTCCTTTTCTGCTCATCCGGGTTTCATCTCACAAATTTTGTTCCTTTTGGAAAGACAAACCTGATGGGAAATCTTATAAGCAGACAGGTAAGAAACATGCTTCAATATACCCAATCAAAGCAAGGTGAAAGGAGCTGATTGGTAAAAGATATATACAATTTTATATTAGAAATACTTTAATTATTTTAGAGTTTATTCATTTATTGTTTGTTTGCTAAAGCCAAGTAGAAAACAGCAATACTAGATGTTTCATATGTTTCAAACACAAACATTTGATAAGATATCAAGTGAAAAATGTATATTTATAGAACAGGAAACAGAAAATCTTCTTTACTTTTCCAATATAAACCGCCAGCCAATGCTGACCCCAGGGCTGCCTCAAGGCTTGGGAGCTGCTCTCTGGATGTGGTGTGTGATTTCAGGGACTTGCCTGGCCTCTGGTAGCAGGATCCCTGTTGCAGAAGCTGAGTAGGAGGGCTGTGACAAGGTTGCCAGAGCTGGAGCCTGAAGCAGCAGGGCAGGCCTTGCCCTCCCGGGGTCTACATCCTGGGCAGCATATGTAGAAAGGGCCTGACCTGGCTGGGAGTAGTCTAGATGGTCCCCTGGGGGGAGGGGGCTTGTGGGCTGAGTTGGGGAGGTGGTGGCTTGTAGCCAGGAATAGCAGGTACAGTCAAGAAAAGAAAAGTGGCCCACTAGGGGGGTTAGCGATGAGAGGCAAGACCAGCAGGGTCGGACCCATCTGGGGCAGGTAGGGATGTGTGGGGAGGGGGGAAACAGTTGGCCAGGCAGGAAGGTGTCTGGTCAGCCTTTCAAATGATGAAGGTCATGGACTATGAAAAGGAGGCCATGCAGGGGAGAGACTGACTCATGGTGCTGCCTCCCCTCCCCAGCAAGCAGCCCAAAGACATCTCCTGGAAGTCCGTTGGCAGCCCCATTGTGGTGGAGGCCACAGGGGTGTACCTGTCATTAGAGGAAACTACTGTAAGTGGGGGAGAGGTGCCCAGGGCTACCCGGGGGGGTGTGGCACTCGAAGCACCTCATGACACCTGTGCACCTTCCCTAGGCCCGCATCCAGGCAGGTGCCCTGCGTGTGGTCATCTGTGCACCCTCTCCAGACACACCCATGTTTGTCATGGGGGTGAATGAAAAGGACTATAAGCTCAGCTCCATGCAAACTGTCAGGTAATGGGCAGCAACATTCAGAAGTGTGTGTCTGGAGGACAAGCCAGCCTGCGGTGGGGAGGACTCACCTCCCCACTCCCACTCCCACTCGACCCCTGGTGCTCTTTTCACATCAGTCCACTTCTCCTTCCCAAAGTCTTCACAGCCATCTTGTTAATGTTACCCTAAAACCATCTGTTAGAAATGCACGACTTCTGGAGAACATGCTTTAAAAAATAATTTTTACAGAAACACCCACAATTCACAAATAATAAGCATCCTGAAAATACAAATATATAATAACACTTTCCATTTGTAAAGATATTGGTACATTACTTTCTTTTTCATGACTCATTGTCTCATTTGCTGTCTTACAACAATGTAAGTTAAGCAGAGCAACATTAACCCCAATTGCAGAAGAAGAAACAGTGATTCCAGAAACAGAATTAACTTGATTTATATAACATAATTACATAGGGCAGAATCGGATATAGAACCCCTGCTTCCTGATTCCTGGTCCAGGACATTTTATTCAGTATAATATTGCTTGAGTGGAGGTTGTTTAAGTAATAAAGGAGCAAGAAGGCCGAATTCATTTATATTTTATTTCTTACAGTATGGAAAGCACACACAGATAAAAATATAGATCCACATCTGGTGGCCTGCAGCACCCTTGAACTTGGGGATTAATATTAAAATGCACCACTAAATATAACAGAATCTTTTGGTAGAAATACTACTTTTTATAGTTGAGGCAAGTAATGAACACTAAAGAAATCTGAGAGTTAATGGTATTAATTAAAATAATTATAGAAATAAAATAGAAACAGTTAGGTCCTAATTGGGTTTTAATGCTTTGCCAAATTTTAAATTCATAATGAAAAATAATCTTTGAGTTCCATTTAAGAGCCTGGCAGTTTACCAGGTGTTAAAGGAGGTGAAAAATAAATGATCTCTGCCCTGCAGGATATTTTTTCTTGCTTAATTCTTCAAAATACATGTAAGAAATTACAAATTATCTATTAGTCTTTTAAGCTATTATTATTATAGTTTGGTAAGATAAATCTTGAGACTAGTATTTCATTTGTTCCATAAATTATGGATAAATAATAAACCAATTTTTCCTGCAGTGCATTCAACAGAACTTTTTCTCCCACACAATGAATCTGTTAGATGTTATTAAAAAAACTGAAATTAATTGTCAAATAATTTTGTATAAAGCTTAAACAAAATAAAACAAATGTGTTAACATAAAGTTAAACAGGTATTATAACTTTAGAACTTATCCAAGCTCTTAACAGTCTAATCCTTATGAATCTCCAAGCAGGCAATATAAAATGCAATATTTTTCTAATCACAAGGAATTGTTATCGTCCAGGAAGTGGAATGTCACCTGAAAGTTTCCTTTGGCAAAACTTTTGTAATCTTACACCAGATCCTTAAATCTTTGTAACTTTAGACAAGTTACTTAACTTTTCTGATTTTCATTAGTAGCAGTAGGCAAAATTTTACAATTTTGAGATGACCTTAAAATCTATTACGCTAAAAATAATTGCAGAGGGCTTCCCTGGTGGCGCAGTGGTTGAGAATCTGCCTGCTAATGCAGGGGACACAGGTTCGAGCCCTGGTCTGGGAAGATCCCACATGCCGCGGAGCAACTAGGCCCGTGAGCCACAACTACTGAGCCTGCGCGTCTGGAGCCTGTGCTCCGCAACGGGAGAGGCCGCGACAGTGAGAGGCCCGCGCACCGTGATGAAGAGTGGCCCCCGCTTGCCGCAACTGGAGAAAGCCCTCACACAGAAACGAAGACCCAACACAACCAAAAATAAATAAATTAATTAATTAAAAAAAAAAAAAAACTGATAGCTGTTGCATGTTGGAAAGATCTTTATTTAATATAAATAAACACAGATTTAAAAAAAAAATAATTGCAGAAATGTTAGGAATGGCTTTGAATCTTTTAAAGATTGTCTTTATTCCTTTGGCTGTCATCTGGGTTATTGGATAACTACAGGATTCCTTGAGGTTTCTTATGATAATTGAATGTAACAAATTAGATACATATGAAAATATATACAAATTTTACTTTGTGACAAGGTGGGTTTATTTTACAGCAAGATTTACTTTTGAATATGAAACTCAGAAGTTGAAGGATATACCATGATCATTTGTTTTAGGAATAGCTTACACATTTTTCATTAGAGAAATTGATCTCTTGGCAAGTTATGTACTGCCTTGGTGACTCTATAAGGGTGAGAGAATATTTCCTCTCCTGGTTACCACAGGCATAGATCCAAATATAATTTGGACACAATTTAAAGTGACACATAAATACTTAAAGTTAAAAATAAATGAAATCAAAATTCCCATTCAAAATATTAAATATAAATATTTTAATATATGTTAAATATAAATATAATGAAAATATAATAATAAAATAAAGTATAATACTATAGTGTATAAACTATATATTAGAATAGATACTATAATAAATATAATAGGTAGAATGACATCAAAAATGATAATGCATGGAAAAATTTTTCTGGTAAAAATGTCACTGACCCTTTCCATCTCTCAGTTACGTTGCAGCCAAAGATTTTTTTTTTTTAGTTCAGATGTACTCAGGTTGCTTCTCTTCCCTTGTTAATAGTCTTCACGTATCTTAATATAAAAATCAAAATATTTTATGTCCTTTACAAGGTTTCATATGATCTGGTTTCTGTCTATTTCTGCAGAATACTTGTTAGTCAGTCTCTCTTTCCCTCTTGGCTGACCACTCACATTGACCTTATTTGTGCCATTCCTATGTCTTCTTTTAAGGATTGCACAAAGTTGTTTATCTCTCCTCACTTTGCCAGATTACCTCTTACTTGCCCAATAAATTTTATCTGAGATATCACTTCCTCAGGGAAACTCTTCTAATTTCCAGACTTAGTCATATGTCCCCTGATTTGCGCTCTCATGATTTTCTTTAAAGTTCTTATCAAAATTACTTAAGTAATTATTCAATCAATATGTGCTTACAGCTGTAATCTCCATGAAAGCAGATGTCAGGACTAATTTGCTCTTCACTTTGTGTCTCACATCTATACCAGGGCTGTTTCTGATATTTTTTGAATGGAAGAATCCTCAATAAATATGTGATATGTCTGCCTTAAGCTAAGGAATCCTATATTTACAATTTTACAGAGACATTCTCAATAATGTAATGGAATAATACAAAGGAATTACAAAAACACAGTTAGCAAATATTAACTAAATATCTAATTTTAACGTTTAATATTATTACTTCCTGAACCTCTTGGAGCAAACATCCATATTTCAAAGACGAGTGTAATAAGAAGATTAAATAACTCACTATCAAATGCACAAACATGAATATTTAAATTTTCTTTTAACTTTTAATCTTGGTGTCTTCTTTTAATGAACTTTACATGTCTGATAAAGCTGGGTTTAAATAACAACTCTTTCACTTACTAAAAAGTGGCAGGAGTGATGCTGTTTCAATTCCAAATCTAGGATTGAAAAGGCAACATATCTTTAGAGATCCAAGGAGCCTAACAAACCTGAAGCAGAAGGATCATATAACTAAAGACATACCAAAGCACATGGCAAATTGCTAACAACACATTGATGAAGAGACAGATTTCAAAAGAGCCAGAACAAAAGGAAATGCCACACACAGAGAAACAAAAAAAAATTACAGCAAATGTTTTATCAGAAATTATACATATATGTCCAAGGACAGTCTTTGCAGTACTGAAAAACAAAACAAAGCATAACCTTGTCATTGTAAAATTAAATACCTCAGAGATATTGTAGGTTCAGTTCTAGACCAACATAATAAAGCAAATATCACAATTAAATTAATCACACAGTTTTTTGGGTTTTCCAGTGCATGTAAAAGTTACATTTACACTACACTGTACTCTATAAAGTGTGCAATAGCATTATGTCTAAAAATGTATATACCTTAATTAAAAATTCTTTGTTGCTAAAAAATGTTAACCATCATATGAGCCTTCAGCTAGTCTTAGTAGTAACTTCAAAGATCACTGATCACATATCACCATAACAAATATAATAACAATGAAAAAAGTTTGAAGTACTGTGAGGATTAACAAAATGTGACACAGATACACGAAGTGAGCAAATGTTATTGGAAAAATGGCGGTGATAGACTTGCTTGATGCAGGGTTGGCACAAACATTCAATTTGTGAAAAATGCAGTATCTACAAAGTGCAATAAAGAGAAGTGTAATAAAATGAGGTAGGCCTGTATTCACCGGAAATAGCTTACAAAAATGAAGATGACATAAAAATCATTCCAAACCAGCAAGAGGTGAGAGCATTAATTACTAGCAAACCTGCATTATAAATTAAAAGTAAGTTCTTCAGACAGAAGGAAAATGATGGTAAATAGAAATTTGAATGTATGTAAAATAATAAACAGTGTCAAAAATGGTAAATATGTGAGAAACATAAAATACAATTCCTTATTTTTAACTCTCTTTTACAGATAATTGGCTGCTTAAAGTAAAGTTAGTAAAAATGTACTGCAACATTAATCACATATGTAGAAGGGACATGTGTGACAGAAAAGCACAAAGATAGTGAGAAGGGGAAAATGAGAGTGTACTTTTTAATATTTTTAGACAATGATGATTTATTATTTGAAGGTAGACTGGGATAAATTAAAGATGTGTTTCACAAACCGTATAATAACCACTTAAAAAAATAAAACAAGGTGTATAACTAAAAAGGTGATTTGAAACATAAAACCATAAAAAAAGATCAATTAATCAACAGGAATGCAGAAAAAGAAGACAAAGGAAACAAAAATAGATACAACAACAACAACAAAAAAGGCAAGAATGTGTATTGAAACCCAACCGTGAGATTGGTTCAAGATGGCGGAGTGGAAGGACATGCTCTCACTCCCTCTTGCAAGAGCACCAGAATCACAACTAACTGCTGAACAATTATCAACAGGAAGACACTGGAACTCACCAAAAAAGATACCCCACACCCAAAGACAAAGGAGAAGCTGCAATGAGATGGTAGGAGGGGCACAATCACAATAAAATCAAATCCCATAACTACTGGGTGGGTGACTCACAAACTGGAGAACACTATACCACAGAAGTCCACCCACTAGAGTGAAGGTTCTGAGCCCCAGGTCAGGCTTCCCAACCTGGGGGTCTAGCAATGGGAGAAGGAATTCCAAGAGAATCAGACTTTGAAGGCTAGGGGGATTTGATTGCAGGACTCTGACAGGGCAGGGGGAAACAGAGACTCCGTTCTTGGAGAGCACACACAAAGTAGTATGCGTATAAGGAGCCAAGGGGATGGAGCAGTGACCCCATAGGAGACTGAACCAGACCTACCTGCTAGTGTTGTAGGGTCTCCTGCAGAGGCAGGGGATGGCTGTGGCTTACCACGGGGACAAAAACACTGGCAGGAGAAGTTCTGGGAAGTACTCCTTGGTGGGAGCCCTCCCAGAGTCCACCATTAGCCCCACCAAAGAGCTGGGTATCCTCCAGTGCTGGTTCACCTCAGGCCAAACAACCAACAGGAAGGGAACGCAGCCCCACCCATCAGCAGACAAGCGGATTGAGTTTTAATGAACTCTGCTCACCAGAAAAACACCCAGGTCTACCCACCACCAGTCCCTCCTATCAGGAAGCTTGCACAAGCCTCTTAGACAGCCTCATCCACCAGAGGGCAGACAACAGAAGCAAGAAGAACTACAATCCTGCAGCCTGTGGAACAAAAACCACATTCACAGAAAGGTAGACAAAATGAAAAGGTAGAGGACTATGTACAGATGAAAGAACAAGATAAAACCCCAGAAAAACAACTAAATGAAGTGGAGATAGGCAACCTTCCAGAAAAAGAATTCAGAATAATGACAGTGAAGATGATCCAGGACCTCGGAATAAGAATGGAGGCAAAGATTGAGAAGGTGCAAGAAATGTTTAACAAAGACCTAGAAGCATTAAAGAACAAACAAACAGAGATGAACAATACAATAACTGAAATGAAAAATACACTAGACGGAACCAATAGCAGAATAACTGAGGCAGAAGAACGGATAAGTGACCTGGAAGACAGACTGGTGGAATTCACTGCCATGGAACAGAACCAAGAAAAAAGAATGAAAAGAAATGAAGACAGCCTAAGAGACCTCTGGGACAACATTAAATGCAACAACATGTGCATTATAAGGGTTCCAGAAGGAGAAGAGAGAGAGAAAGGACCTGAGAAAATATTTGAAGATATTATAGTTGAAAATTTCCCTAACATGGGAAAGAAAATAACCACCCAAGTCCAGGAAGTGCAGAGAGTCCCCGGCGGGATAAACCCAAGGAGAAACACACCGAGACACATAGTAATCAAACTGACAAAAATTAAAGACAAAGAAAAATATTGAAAGCAACAAGGGAAAAATGACACATAACATACAAAGGAACTCCCCTAAGATTAACAGCATATTTCTCAGCAGAAAATTTACAGGCCAGAAGGGAGTGGCACAATATATTTAAAGTGATGAAAGGGAAAAACCTACAACCAAGATTACTCGTCAAGGATCTCATTCAGATTCAATGGAGAAATCAAAACTTTACAGACCAGCAAAAGCTAAGAGAATTCAGCACCACCAAACCAACTCTACAACAAATGCTAAAGGAAATTCTCTAAGTGGGAAACACAAGAGAAGAAAAGGACCTACAAAAAAACCCACCGATAACAGTTAAGAAAGTGGTAATAGGAACATACATATCGATAATTACCTTAAAAGTGAATGGATTAAATGCTGCAACCAAAAGACACAGGCTCACTGAATGGATACAAAAACAAAGCCCATATATATGCTATCTACATGAGACCCACTTCAGACCTTGGGACACATACAGACTGAAAGTGAGGGGATGGAAAAAGATATTCCCTACAAATGGAAATCAAAAGAAAGCTGGAATAGCAATATTCATATCAGGTAAAGTAGACTTTAAAATAAAGAATGTTACAAGAGACAAGGCAAGACACTACATAATAATCAGGGGATCAATCCAAGAAGAAGATATAACAATTATAAATATATATGCACCCAACATAGGAGCACCTCAATACATAAGGCAAATGCTAACAGCTATAAAAGAGGAAACTGACAGTAACACAAAAATAGTGGGGGACTTTAACACCTCACTTACACCAATGGACAGATCATCCACGCAGATAATTAATAAGGAAACACAAGCTTGAAATGACACACTAGACCATATAGATTCAATTGATATTTATAGGACATACCATCCAAAAACAGCAGATTACACTTTCTTCTCAAGTGCACATGGAACATTCTCCAGGATAAATCACATCTTGTGTCACAAATCAAGCCTCGGTAAATTTAAGAAATTGAAATCATATCAAGCATCTTTTCTGAACACAACACTATGAGATTAGAAATCAATTACAGGGAAAAAAAACGTAAAAACCACAAACACATGGAGGCTAAACAATGCATTGCTAAATAACCAAGAGGTCACTGAAGAAGTCAAAGAGGAAATCAAAAAATACCTCAAGACAAATTATAACTAAGACATGATGATCCAAAACCTATGGGATGCAGCAAAACAGTTCTAAGATGGAAGTTTATTGCAATACAATCCTTCCTCAAGAAACAAGACAAACCTCACATAAACAATCTAAATTTACACCTAAAGGAACTAGAGAAAAAAGAACAAACAAAACCAAAGTTAGTAGAAGGAAAGAAATCATAAAGATAAGAGCAGAAATAAATGTAATAGAAACAAAGAAAACAATAGCAAAGATCAATAAAACTAAAAGCTGGTTCTTTGAGAAGATAAAGAAAATTGATAAACCTTTAGCCAGACTCATCAAGAAAAAGAGGGAGAGGACTCAAATCAAAAAAATTAGAAATGAAAATGGAGAAGTTACAATGGACACCACAGAAATACAAAGCATCATAAGAGACTACTACAAGCAAATCCATGCCAATAAAATGGACAACCTGGAATAAATGGACAAATTCTTAGAAAGGTATAACCTTCCAAGACTGAACCAGGAAGAAATAGAAAATATGAACAGACCAATCATAAGTAATGAAATTGAAACTGTGATTTAAAATCTTCCAACAAACAAAAGCCCAAGACAGGTGGCTTCACAGGTGAACTCTATCAAACATTTAGAGAAGAGCTAACACCCATCCTTCTCAAACTCTTCCAAAAAATTGCAGAGGAAGGAACACTCCCAAACTCATTCTATGAGGCCACCATCACCTTGATACCAAAACCAGACACAGATACTAAAAAAAAAGAAAATTACAGACCAATATCACTTATGAATATAGATGCAAAAATCCTCAACAAAATACTAGCAAACAGAATCTAACAAGACATTAAAAGGATCATACTCCATGACCAAGTGGGATTTATCCCAGGGATGCAAGGATTCTTCAATATATGCAAATCAATCAATGTGATACACCATATTAACAAACTGAAGAATACAAATCATACGATCATCTCAATAGATGCAGAAAAAGCTTTTGACAAATTCAACACCCATTTATGATAAAAACTCTCCAGAACGTGGACATAAAGGGAAACTACCTCAAAATAATAAAGGGCATATATGACAAACCCACAGCAAATATCATTCTCAATGGTGAAAAAGTGAAAGCATTTCCTCTAAGATCAGAAACAAAACAAGGAAGTCCACTCTCGCCACTATTATTCAACAGAGTTTTGGAAGTCCTAGCCATGACAATTAGAGAAGAAAAAGAAATAAAAGGAATCCAGATTGGAAAAGAAGAAGTAAAACTGTCACTGTTTGTAGATGACATGATACTATACATAGAGAATCCTAAAGATGCCACCAGAAAACTACTAGAGCTAATCAATGAATGTGATAAAGTAGCAGGTTACAAAATTAATACACAGAAATCTCTTGCATTCCTATACAATAACAATGAAAGATCAGAAAGAGAAATTAAGGAAACAATCCTAGTCACCATTGCATCAAAAAGAATAAAATACCTAGGAATAAACCTACCTAAGGATGTAAAAGACCTGTATTCAGAAAACTATAAGACACTGATGAATGAAATCAAAGATGACACAAACAGATGGAGAGATATACCATGTTCTTGGATTGGAATATTGTGAAAATTACTATACTACCCAAAGCAATCTATAGATTCAATGCAATCCCTACCAAATTATCAATGACATTTTTTACAGAACTAGAACAAAAAATCTTAAAATTTGTATGGAGAAACAAAAGACCCCGAATATCCAAAGCAGTCTTGAGGGAAAAAAATGGAGCTAGAGGAATCAGAATCCCTGACTTCAGACTATACTACAAAGCTACAGTAATCAAGACAACATGGCACTGGCACAAAAACAGAAATTTAGATCAATGGAACAGGATAGAAAGCCCAGAGATAAACCCACACATATATGGTCAACTAATCTATGACAAAGGAGGCAAGGATATACAATGGAGAAAAGACATTCTTCAATAAGTGGTGCTGGGACAACTGTCAGGTGCATGTAAAAGAATGAAATTAGAACACTCCCTAACACCATACACAAAAACAAACTCAAAATGGATTAAAGACTAAAATATAAGACCAGACACTATAAAACTCTTAGAGGAAAACATAGGAAGAACACTCTTTGACATAAATCACAGAAAGATCTTTTTTGACCCACCTCCTAGAGTAATGGAAATAAAAACCAAAATAAACAGGACATAATGAAACTTAAAAGCTTTTGCACAGCAAAGGAAGCTACAAGCAAGACGAAAAGACAACCCTCAGAGTGGGAGAAAATATTTGCAAACGAAACAATGGAGGAAGGATTAATCTCCAAAATATACAAATAGCTCATGCAGCTCAATGTTAAAAAAAAAAAAACAACCCAATCAAAAAATGGGCAGAAGACTTAAATAGACATTCCTCCAAAGAAGAAATACAGATGGCCAAGAAGCACATGAAAAGCTGCTCAACATCACTAATTATTAGAGAAAAGCAAATCAAAACTGCAGTGAGGTATCACCTCCCACTGGTTAGAATGGGCATCATCAAAAAATCTACAAACAATAAATGCTAGAGAGGGTGGGGAGAAAAGAGAACCCTCTTGCACTGTTGGTGGGAATGTAAATTGATATAGCCACTATGGAGAACAGTAGGGAGGTTCCTTAAAAAACTAAAAATAGAATCACTATATGACCCAGCAATCCCACTACTGGGCATATACCCAAAGAAAACCATAATTCCAAAAGACACATGCACCCCCATGTTCACTGCAACACTATTTACAATAGCCAGGTCATGGAAGCTACCTAAATGCCCATCGACAGACAAATGGGTAAAGAAGATGTGGTACATGTGTGCAATGAAATATTTCTCAGCCATAAAAAGGAACGAAATTGCGTAATTTTTAGAGAGTTGGATGGATCTAGAGACTGTCATACAGAGTGAAGTAAGTCAGAAAGAGAAAAACAGGTATCGTATATTAATGCACATGTGTGGAATCTAGAAAAATGGTACAGATGACCTGCTTTGCAAGGCCGAAATAGAAACACAGATGTAGAGAACAAACATGTGGACACCTAGGGGGAAGTGGCGGGGTGGGGGGGACGGGTTGTGGTGGGATGAATTGAGAGGTTGGGATTGACATATATACACTAATATGTATAAAATAGATAACTAATAAGAACTTGCTGTATAAAAATTAAATAATTAAAATTAATTTAAAAAAACCCACAACAACAATATCAGCAATTCCAGAAAATGTAAATGGTCTAAATGCTGTAATTACAAGGCAATAAATATAAGATTAGATTGATACATAAGAACTAACTATATGCAGTTTATGAGAAACTCACTTTAAATATAAAGATATACATTAAAAGTAAAAATGATGAAAAACTAGCTACCATGAAAATAATAACTCAAAAAAGTTTTGAATGGTGATATTAATATCAGGCAAAGTGGACTTCAGTTAATAAGTATTATCTGGGATAAAGTGGGTTATTTCATAATGATAAGAGTACCAATTCATCAAGAGACGTAATAGTTCTAAATATGTACTCACCTAATAACAGCATTTCAGTGTAAAGTGATAGAGAATAAGAGAGAAATTTGTAGATATTAAGTGTTTATATTAAAAGTATTATAATTTAATGGTCATAACATCCACTTTAAGAAACTAAAACAAAAAGAAAGTTGCATTAAACCCAATATAAATGGAATGAAGTAAATAAAAATATGAATATAAATAAAATAGAAAATAAACAATAGAGAAAAATCTATGAAATCAAAGCCAGTTCTTTAAAAGAATCAATAAAACTAATAAACCTATAGATATAAGAAAAGATATACACAAAAAATCAGATAGGGAAGTGGGGGGATACCAGTAAGTATCTTACTGATATTAAAAACAATAATAAGGGAATATTATGATATTATACCAATACACTTGACATGTTTAAATGCCTTGAAAGACATAAACTATCAAAGCTAACTCAGAAATAAGTACATAACCTAAATAGCACTACATTTATATGGTATTATGCCTTCAAATTTTTCCACAATATATGCTTCTAATGATACACCCCTATGCACTCACAGTGTATTGGAAATAAACTTCTTTGCAGAAGAAAGTTTTCCACATAAATCCCTACTCCCAGATATATCTATTTAGTTTGTTTGAACTAAAATTTATACTTGAAAAATAAAACTGCATTTAATATATTCTTTTTACATATCAATTTATTTTCTATCCTAACATTTTCTATAGTGCAGATTTAATATAGCATTATTAGTATGATAAAATATTTCTCAAATTAGAAAAAGTAATGTGATCTCAAATTTTCAAACCATAAATTTGTTTTTCAAATAATGTCCTTAAGTTTTATATTTTAAATGGTACAGGTCTAATTAGTACATAAGGTAGATAGTCATTTGGCAGTACATCAAAGTTATAATTTAAATAAAGACTCTGTTTGAAAATCCTAGTTTGATCCTTTTATGTTTTCTGTGGTGTATGCTTCTTCAGATCAGAAGATCAGAATATGTGGAGAAGTGAATGATAAATAAGGACATATGGTATATATCTGTCCATTTTTAATGAAGTCCAAGAGTTTAATAATTGTCTTTAAATGCTTCAATTAATCCCAAACTTAGCAGTATGTTTTAGTATTCAATTTTTTGTCCTTTCATAATTATGAATTTATTTTAGTAAATGGTCTCTTCAATTAAGTTCCATTAAAGCTGCTTTACACATTCTGGGAGATGATGAAATATATTGTTTAATCTCAAAACAATAAAGTCTGATATCTTGGGTTCATAGACTACAAGCAAGTTGCCAGCTGTCTGACCCTGTTATTTTTTTAATGCCATTTAATAATAACTCCTGGGATTATGCAGATGATGAAGTAAAAAATGTATGTTAAAGATTTAGCAGAGGGCATTTTGAAAATATTGTTTTATTATCATTATTGTTTCTAGCATTGTTCCATCAACATAATGATGTGAGTTGTTTTTCAGGTAATTGTTATAAATATATGCTGTGTCATTTATAGAGACAAAATGCTTTCATTCCATTCAATATACTGCAGAATTTTCATCTTGTTACACAGCTGTCCTAAGTTAGAATAAAATCTTTGGCTTGTCAAGAGATCAAGTAGTCCCTAAGCAGAAGTGACTAATGAAGATGCTGGGTGGCTTTCACAATCTTCCGTATATCTAGCCTGTAAGGAGACGACTTGACCAAATGGCCTGAGGTAGTTTATCGCTTACACAGAGAGTATAAGCAAGATCAGCATGGTGTCACCAAGGATGACACTGAACCAGAGGGACCAGATAGTTGGTACCATGAGACAGTGGTTTGCTCTGTCACCAAGAAGCTAATTCTAGACTACAGTGAAGTGGTTTTATAAGGGAGATATAAATTCCCATGCCTTAAGGTGCTTCATGGCAGTATCCTGTAAGAGAGGGAGTCTCGCACGAGATATAGAGGTAGATGTAAAATGGTCCTTGTGATAGCTTCTCACAAGACTGCCTATCTTGACAGGTTCCTGGGAGAATCAGAGGGCATCCACCAAGTCTTGGGTGAGATTGCTGTTGAGCTTTGCCTATATGGCCTATACGGAGACATCCAAAGTCACCACTGTGCCATGGCAAACTACTTACCTACATGTCCATGAAAAAACCTTTTACCTTTTTGTATGAAATTGACAAGATATTTAGAATATTATTTTTGGTTGAAATCTTGTCTGTGTTTCAGGTTATTTTTATCTCTACTGCCATTACCACCACCACCACCACTGTCATCATCACCATCATCATCATCATCATCATTAGAAAAGCCTCCATAGCATTTGCTACCTTCCAGGCACACCCGTCGACTCCATTTAATCATCACCAGAGCCCTAGTATCAGCAACATAGAGTAAGTTATGAAGTCTGAACACCAATTGGGGTCTTTCCTTTCAGAAGAATATTTTTATCAGACTCCTCAACTTTTATGAAGTATTAGCCCTATCTCCAGATGAGCTGACTTTAAAGCATATAGCTCTGTTATTAACCAGCCACATACAGTAGCTGATGAGGGCATAGATCACTTTTATTTATCTCTGTGGTTTAGAAAAACACAGTATATAGAGGTCAGCCTGATGGGCATTCAGTCCAGCCTTTAAATCGATGTGTGCCATACAGTTGTTTTTCTCCACCTTGTTCAAGACCAGCAGAAACCTTACAACATAGACTTCATTATTTTGCTTCTCTTAATATTGCTTTTGATGACTTGCACTCAGCCTTTATATTATTGACTATTTTGAAAGCTCTTATTAAAAGAGCTCTGTGAAACGCTTTGCTATAATTGCAAATACTGTGAGAATTACAGTATAACATCCCTTATAAAACCACTTCACTGTACTCTAGAATTGGCTTCTTGAGAATTACAGTATAACATCCCTTATAAAACCACTTCACTGTACTCTAGAATTGGCTTCTTGAGACTATCTTTAAGTACAGATCTTCCTTCAGTTAAGGTAGGGTTACAGCCCAATACACCCGTAATCAGTTGAAAATATTGTGAGTTGAAAATGCATTTAATACACCTAACCCGCCTAATGTCATAGCTTAGCCTAGCCTACCTTAAACATGCTCAGAACATTAGCCCACAGTGGAAAAAAATCATCTAACACAAATCCTATTTTAAAAGAGGCTGCTGAGTATCTCATGTAACTTATTGAATAACCTACTGAAAGTGAAAAACAGAAAGGTTGCATGGGTACAGAATGGCTGTAAGTGTATTGGTTGTTTACCCTCACAATCGCGTGGCTGATGCGGGCGCTGTGACTTGTGTCCACTGCCCAGCATCAGGAGAGAGTATCATACTGCATATCACCAGTCTGGGAAAAGATCAAAATTCAAAATGCAGAGCATGGTTTCTACTGAACGTGTATAGCTTTCCCACCATTTGTAAAGTCAAAAAAAATCGTAAGTTGAACCATTGTAAGTCAGGGGCTGTCTGTATGTTATTTTATCATCTTTATAAAAATACACACGAGAAATTTCTGCCTTTCACTGCAGATAATTTGTCCTTTTTTTGAGTAACTAGTTTGTTTCTCCTTCTGGTAATTGTGAATAATTTAATTCAGGCTTTCCAAATGCCCTTTGAGGAAAGTCTTTTCTGAATATTGTTAATAGGTGTTTTAGGGTAAAAAAAAAAAAAAAAAAAATCCCTTTCACTAAGAAGTCTGTTAACTTAACCAAGAAGTAAAGTTAATATAGGTCAGTTTTTTTCCAGGTTTTTCAAATCTTTACTATGTGAAATTTGAACCTCCTAGAGAAGAGTATAATGTTTATTGAAAATAAAATTTTACCTGATTAAGGAATTCTCTCTTTTTCTCAGCATATCAACTAATATTGGTGAAACTGATTTCATTGATTATATTTCTCTTTAACCTAACTGCAAGAAAGTAGATAACCTAAGTTATGGCCCCATATTAAGAAATGACTACATATGAATCCTGGCTTTGTATTTTTGTTGTTTCTTTGCTCAGAATTTCTCAAATATTTTCAACTTAATTTTCTTTATTTTATGTTATGTACTTAAATACTTTTGATATAGTTTTCAAATAAAAATTTAAAAATTGATAATACAATAAATGTATTGTTCTAAACAAGTTTTAATTATAGAACTATTCTTATTTCTCATCAGCTCTAGCCTTTGAGAATTCATGGCCATGTAGTAATAGTATATATAGCTTTTTTTTAAAGTGCAGTTTAATTGTTTGTAATATTGTGGAATTTGGTTTAATTTTTAGATTTTTCATAAACTGTGCCATTGAACCAAGTGGAGAAAAAGTATATCTCTCTAAATTATTTTTTGTATTACAATAAGATTCTGAAACAAGCATGCATTATTAGGCCAATTGAATTCTCTTAAACATTTTCAACTCATACAAGTTCACAAAATCAGCCTCAGGCACTAAAAAACTTAAAAGCCAGTCTGATAGTGTTTCTCACAAATATTCTTTGAATTTTATGACTTGCCTCCCACATGAGGCGTAGTAGTTTCAATGTTCTAATTAGTACTTGTGTATATTGTTATTACTTTGTCTCTTTAATCACATTATTAAGACTGTTATGGAGATTCCTTATAGAATCACACTTTATAATAGTGTTTCTAATTTGAATATGTCCTTTTTTATGTTGTCTGATTCTGAAACATCATAAACTCTTTTTATGGGTCCTTTGATAGTAGTCACTCTCCTGCTTTATGCTTGATTAGAACATACAGTACTAAGTAATAAAGAAATTTCCTGAAGCTTTAGAGTTTTAGCATCAGGGGAAAAAAAATTGAACTTCCTTTCCTTTGTGTTTTTATGCTGGGACCAAAAAAAAAAACAGGTTTTTTTAAAGCAGTACCATTCATTGAATGCTTTATTGGGAAGTACACAAGGGATTCTGCTGAGTTGATATTTGACAGTGTTGTTTTTCAAATTTAAACCTAAATTTCTGAGCCCTGATAGCCTTAGGATCTCCTCTGTAAATGTTAATCCTTAGTAAGCCAGCATATATTGTTTTAAAAAGAAATCTTTTACGTGTTGATAGTCAAATAACACAATAGGGAGAGGGAAAGCATGGCACCTTGCTAAAGATGCCTGAATGGGACTCCAGCATCATGACTAGAGTAGTCTCTGCCTTTATTTCTATCATTTCCCTTGAAGAGGGTAATAGCTTGAAGAACTGAAAATGAAAAAAAAATTGTAAAAAATGTATTAGCTACTTTGACCCATATGAATTCCTTTCCCGATGGAGAGAGTTTTAGTCTCAGTTTTAAACTTTCAAATATATAACCAATCACTTGGAACTTGCCTCATACACGATGACATAGACCTAATAGATGCAGGAACATCTTTAAAGGCTAAGGTGCATTTCGTCTTAGTTTAATTTTGACTCTCCAGACATAATTATAAAAATCTCTTCTTTGCCAATTGCTTCTTTCCTTTCTCTACTTTAAACTTCCAAACCCCTTATATTAAAATAATTTTAGGCACAGCAATTTGCCTCCCATTAACCAGACACACATCTGAAAATTCCATCATCCATCACCACTATAATCAGAATAGACATGCAGATTGATTTTTCTGACCATAGATCCTTCTAGAATAGAACTTATTTCTGTTTTCTCTCTGCTTCCTTGTATTGCTTTGTAATAGAGCTTGACATAGTGTTGCCAGATTTAGCAGATAAAAATATAGGACACAATTAAAATTGCATTTCAGATAAACAACAAAAAATATTCTAGTTATGTCCCATGAAATATTTGGGGCACACTTACATTAAAATATATATTGGTTGTATATCTGAAATGCAAACTTAACTGGGCATCTAGTAAACCTTAGCTTGGCACAGAGAGAGCACAAAATAACTCTTAGCTACTTCTGTTCTCAAGGTGGAAAGGTATGAAAGTGGGTATAAATCTGCTGTAGGGTGCTTTCTAGTTTGCCAAGATAGTTGGATTATTCTTGCCTCTTTGTTTCCACTTCCATTATGTGATTTAGAATATAGTCCAAAGTCGCTTTAGTCTTCAAACTTAAATCTTAATATAGGACTTTTGACATCTAAGTCAATAACTTTCATTACATCTACTTATAGATCAGAGAATGATAGCCCTGGACCATATCGAAAATATTTCTGAATCTCACCCAGAGACATGCTGAACTATAGGAAAGTGGACTGTGAAGTTATACAAGTGGTTGAAGAATGAGAGGGGCAAGGGCCACCAGAGAGCACATAGCTGGAGAGGAGGGAAGACACAGATAATCACCAGGGAGCAACTTGGAAAAACAAGCCAACTAGTTAGCATCAGTGAGAGCACAGAAACCACCTAGAGCTGTGGTTTCTAAGTGTGGTTTTATGTCCATTTACACAGGTGACCAAGTTTGTGAAAAAAGCAGATTGGTGGTACAGTGGAGAAGTTAAGATGACAAATCACACATCCATGGCCCAACCCTAAGAGATTCAGTTTTAGTATATCTAGTAGGACAGGTATAATTTTTAGAAGCTCCAAAAGGAATTCAGTTGTGTAATTGTGGTTGAAATCTCTGGAAATATCTACTTTTGTTTAGTGTATTTTAATAGTATATTCTTTTCCCCAGTGTGTCATTTTTATTTAAGAATCCTTATTTAATGATTATATTATATATTCCATAGACATAGAATTTTAATTTATATGTACATACACACTATATATACATACACACATATATATACATATATACAATAAAGTTTTGTTATTTACAACTTTATTTTCCTCAATCTGTAGTTTCAGGAAAAATTTATTTGTGCCAGTATCTTTTTCCAAGTATTCTCCTTAGATAAGATGCACAAATGAAATATGCTTTGAGTTCTTGCATATAGCCTGGTAGGTTTTTTTCACAATGATAGGTAAATATTATCTTGACTGTTAGCTGACTGGTTATACAGTTCTAGATTTCTGACCCTTTCTCTCATTAGTTAGTAGATGCCACTCTATTCTCATTTAGTTCCCAGAGTCAGAGAGAAAGCACAAAATTTTAATGCAAATTTCTTTGTTAGCAAGTTTTTCTTTCTGCCTAAGGGGCTGTGGGAAAATCCCTTTGTAGTTAGATTGCAGAATTGTGAAATGTTACATTCTAACAAGGTTTTAAATGTTCTTTGTTGAATCGGGAGTAAGTATCACTGTAGAAGTGGTCTATTAGGTAATATTTATATACACAAACCATCAAAAAAAATTCTATTTGATCTATAATATACTGTAGAGTTTATAATAAATGTTCAATGAGAAGACTGACTTTCTTCCTAGAAGGCCAGCTGGCCATTGAGAATAGTCCACACATGGTTACACCTAACTTGGGGAATTTACTATTGTCCATAGTCTGAGTCTTGAGGCTGAGAAAATTGTTTCTGTTACTGACCCAAAGTTGACCATGCCCCAGACACTGCTTCAGTTTGGGAAGTTCATAAAGCATGACGTATATAAAACAGAATATAAAAGTATTAATTTATAATGAGTGGTAGATTGAATGGGAACACAAAATGCTGAAATGAGCTTAGCTATTATATTCTGCTCCCTGTAGCCAGACCACACTTAAAGCTACATTATCTAACAGTGATAGAATGAGCACTCATTCATTTAGGAATTAAAAATATTATTTACTGAAGGTCTCCCATGTGTCAGCTACTGTACCAGGTATTGGAGATACAACATTAAATGAGATAGACATAATTCTTGACATCAGTAAGCTCATATTCTAGTTGGAAAGACATATTTTATGAACAGCAAATAAATAGATGCATGTCATATGACTGGGACAAAGTGGCTTATGGTTTTCAGAGAGCATAGAATGTGGGGACATAATGTAGTTCAGAGTTGAAAGAAAGTATGTCCTGAGAAGATGATGTACAAGCTAGCATCTGAACATGGTTAATTAGGTGAAGAGTTTAGAGGAAGCACATTCAAGATAGAAGACTGCTTGTGTGCTGACCCCAAGGCAGGGAAGAACTTGATTTTCAAATCACTGAATGAAGGCCCCTATGCCTGGAAGGTAGAAAACAAGGGAGATAGTGGTGAGAGATGAGATAGAAATACAGAGAAAGGTGCAAATCATGCAGGTACTTCTAGGCAATATAGATGTTATTCTCAGGGCAATAGAAAGTTATCGAGCAGACTTTAGCTAAAGAATAATATAACCTGACTTGCATTTAAAAACAAAAACAAAAACATTTAGTGCTGGATGGAGAGTGAACAGGGCAGGGGCAAAAATGCAGTAAAAGAGAAAGTGAGTTAGGAGATATATAGGCTCCAGGCTGAGCAGCTGCAACTGGTCTCCTGTTGACCAGCAGGGGCACTGGGCCCTGATTAGGTGAAAGCACAAGCAAGATGATTGGCCAGAGACAACCCAGAAAAGCAACTTCCCCCATATAAGCCAACCCTATTGTGTACAACTCACTCCAAGTTCACCTGTGTGCTCTTTGACATATACTTTGCCTCTGATAAGTGCTGTCTCTATTTCACAATCTTGGTCTCCCTGCTGAATTTTTTCTTCAAAGAAGACAAGGACCAAGGTCCTTCTTCCAGCCATTCCACCTCCAGAATCAAAGGAAGACTGTATAAGTTAGAGTAGAGTTCTATCAAGAGAGATGAAGAGAAATGAAAACCCTTTAGATATGTTCAGAGATAGAAATCACAGAATTTGGTAATAGGTTGGATATGAGAACTAAATAAAAAATAAAGAAAATACAGAAGTTAGTAGTAATTAGTTTGAGCAAGTGGATATACCTTTGGTGAAGGGCAGATAAGTTTGAATCCTATAGCTATTGGTTTTTCTCACCAGAATGTGAAGGTAGGTAAGAGCTGGGGGTGCAGAATAGGTACTTGGTTTGAAAGTGAAAAAACAGAGGATGAAATATTTGATGTAGTGAGTGGGGGAGGAAGCTTACAAGAGAATTTCATTACATTTCAGGAAAATATTGAACGCCCATTTGAGGATGGTAATCAAGAACATATAATAATTCCACAATTTACTATTTTCTGACTTTCTTCACCAGGCAAAGAAGAGGATATTTTAGCTTAATCTGAGATGAGTATTACAGGCAGATAAATATGTACTAAGTAGAGAGAAACAAGGGATTTGAAGCTATAGGTAAAGGGAATGATTAAGATAAATATCTGCATTAGTTATAATGCCATTTTAGCTGCTGTAAATAATGGAACGAATCTCAATGACTTAATTAAGATAGAATATGTCACAAAAGAGTCTAACACAGTCAGTCAAGAGTTGATGTAAGTATTCTGTAGTGGTAGGGACCGATATATTCTGTTTCTTTGCTATGCCAACCTCAATATCAATTTCTGTGTCATGTTCTGGCCTCCTAGCCAGAAGTAAGGGGAGAAAATAGGGAAAACCTGTCACTTTCAGTCAGAACTTGAGCTCAGTGCTCCTATCCATATTGCACTGGACGCACCATATTTATACGGCCGCATCTAGCTGCAAGAGAGCCTAGAATCTATAATCTTTTTTCTGATTGTTTGTATATCTAAGTATTACTATTAGTAGAAAGAAGGAGTATTACTATTACTAGCAGTTTCTGCCCCAAGTACTCCGGAGTTTATGTTCTGAAAACGGAAGAAAGAAGAAGAGGTTATGTAGTTAACAGCTCTCTCATGTATTCGTCTCACTTTTCCTTAACAAAAAGTATTCAGCAAGACAACATGGATTTCAAGTGTAAAGATTGTCAGTAAACGGTTAGCTCAGTGGGCTTGGGATACTCAACCCTGCACATTCCAAAGAAAGGAATTACTATTTAGAAAAAAATGTTTAGTTTGAAACCAAAGAGAGTTTGGCATATTCAAAGTAAATGTCAACATTGATATATGGTGATGAGTTTTTTAAATCAGAGCTTTGTTTAGTTTTTTTCCTAGAATATGTATTTATGTACCTTGCTTGACCTTATTAGTGTTTATACTTTATTTAACAATCAAACCATGGATTAGTCTATAATAGAACTAAATTGTTACAGAATGATCTAGACTCAAAGGTTAATGAAAATATAATTAGTATTGCTTGTGTTACATGGAGATTAAAGGAATTGTAAATCCTATTAATCCTTCTTTGTTCAGAAATTATTGACCAGATAGACAATAATCTCTTAGCTTTATTTGTCAATTTAGAGGAAGTGTTCGAATACTGTCTTGAGCTAAAAATTCTTCTTCATTATTTTAGAAATTTAAAGAAACAAAAATAATTTTTTAATGAAAAAGAACAGATACACAGAGAAAACTTTATAAAATTATATGTATAAATCTATATGTAAACATAAATTTATGTACACACATATATATGACATAAAAAGCAAAATATTTGGACATATAATATTTGGATCCAAAACTAAGAAGTTCTGTCAAAAATATGAATTTATGAACATAATAATAAATCAGAATACCTTAGTTTTTCATACACACAATAAGAGTTTAGTTATATTATAAGAATCTGTATTAAGACTATTAAGCTTTGAAGCTTTCTTCAGCCTACTCTAGTCAAGTAAACAGAAAATAATATGGAGGTGACATGTTGTCATGAAATTAATACAAACTTGGGGTGAAGGTCTTGGATTTGTATTCTAGGGCTTTTCACTACCAGCTGTATAACTTTGGTTGTGTTTTAAAACCTCAATATATTTTTAATTTCTCATTTGTAAAGTTACATTGATAACAACACCATATATTCTTGTTGTAGGGACTGATTTATCATTGTATCAGACCCTCAATGAATACTAGTTGAATCTGAATCTGTTGAATAAGAACTGTCCTATATTTCCTGAATGCCCACTTCATCTTTAGAGTGAAGCCCTGGTTTTACTACTTTTGATGCTTCTCAGCATGTATCATGATATGCTTCTCAATGTTATGTTAACTTGTTGGATTCTGTGCTTTAAATCTCATTCAGCTATTCATAAATTCATATATAATATAAAATGATTAACTCTCTTCAGATCCATTTCTATCACATACCCCTGAAAGTAACATTTACTTAACTTCATCTGTCATTAGAAACTTTGTCCTGTTATTTAATTGAGACACAGCATAACATTTAGTAGTTGAATTTGTAAGTAGAAATGAGCCCACATCTTATACTTTTAAAGACATTGAGCCATGCTGTAGACTATGATAATATTTATTTAACTTATGATGAAGGATGAAACTAAAAACATAGGTGAACACTAATATAGTCTATAATTTTATTGTGCCATATCATAGACTTTTATTAACTCTAACTGAGGGATGAATTAATCTGGAATATTTCACGTGCAAATAACAGAAATCCAACTTAGTCTTGCTAAAGCTGAAGAAGAAATTATTATGGCCATTAACTGGCAAGTTCACAAAAATATCATTACTAATAAGTGACAAATATTAGAGAGAGTTCTAATTGGTCTAATCACTGTGTCTAAAAAAAATGGGTTGCTTGATTGGCCAGACTAGGTTATGTGCTATTCCTTTTGTGACTCTATTTACTGAACAGAATATATAAAGAATGGGAGAAAAAGTGTACTCCCAATTGAATGCAGGATGAAAAATAAATGTTTTCTCTTTATGAGGAAATCACTTGTCCTGCAATATTTCATTGACATTGAATAAATAACACACGGCATCATATTGGAAATCTTATTCTTTGGAAATAGAGTAATAAGCTCCCATATTATTATTGTATTACTTTTCTATTGCTGCCTCAACAAATTACAACACATGTAGTGTTTTAAACAACATAAAGGTATTTTCTGACAGTTTTTTAGTACAGAAGTCTGAAATGGTGTGGCTGGTTTCTCAGTGCAGGTCCTCATCAGACTAAAATCAAAATTTTGGCCAGGGTTGTAGTTCTCCCCTGACATTCAAGGTATTCTTCCAAGCTCACAGTTTTATGTCAAATGTGTTTATTTATCTTCTTCTCACACTTTCAATGTGTTTCCTTCTATTATACCCTCCTGTCAACCCACCATTCAGAATGCATTCTAATGCAAATATAATTATATATCTGTGCTTCAAAGTAACCATTTGATGCCAATGGCCTTTAAGACAAAACTTATGCTCCCTGGCTCAGTATACAAGATCATTAGTAATCCAACTTTTGGTTATTTCTCCAGCATTGCATCCTGCGAATCGTTCCAATGATACCCTTTGTTCAGGTATCTGCTTGTGTCACTGCTTGCTTGTGCTGAAAGGCTCTCTTACTATTCACTGTTTGTACATGGATTCTGGGACTGAATATAATTCCTTCCCTTCATATGAGTGATTTCCACATGGCCTTGAAAACTTACGTCAAAACATCATTTTGCCAGGACACTTTCTGGATTCCCCAGTTGAATTTATAGACCTACCATCTATGCTCCTATTAAAGAGTTAAAGAATTACTTATTATCATAGATGTATCCACTCAATTACTATTAAAGATACATCTATCAGTCTCTCTCTTGTTGCCCCCTAGGTTACCATTACATATGATACTTGTTTTCTCTAGTACTTAGTCCATAGTATGTATGTAATAAATATTGATTGAATTAATGTAAAAAAAGTGAATTTATGCATCAGCATGCCCATTCCCTATAGACAAAAGCTTGCAGAGCCAAATTAAATGCTTTTGGTAAGAAAGGTGTGACAGGATGAATAATGCTGTCAATCCCCACCACCTCCTCAAAAGGCAGCTACATTCTAATCACCAAAATCTTAAATGGCAAAAGGAACTTTGCAGATGTGATTAAGTTATGGATCTTGAGGTGAAGAGGTTCTCCTGGGTTATCCATTTGGGCTTAATGTACTCAGAAGAGTCCTATAAGAGGGAGGATCAAAGAAGAAAAAAATGTGACAATGGAATTAGAGATTAGAGTGATGCACTTTGAAGATGACAGAAGGAACCACGAAGCGAGGAAATGGAGTCAGCCTCTAGAAGGTGGAAAAGGCATGAACTTCTAGGTTCATTCATTAGAAGTGAACTTAGAACTTCTAGGTTCATTCATCAGAAAAATATCAGTTCATTGAATTCTGAACACTTGGCTGAAGATCACAGTTACATGCAACCAATTTAGTTGTTTTGAGCCAAATCAAATTAAGTTAGAGCCTAAGAATGTAATATCCAAATCATATGCCAAGTCGTATACTCAGTTCTGTACTTGATAATTAAGCCTCTACCTTTACTATCTTAATTTCCACTGTCCTTAAAGGTGAAGCAACACTTTACCTGCCCCCTTTCTCCTCTTCCCTTATGTGTCACACTGGGGCTGCTTCTTATGTTCCAGCCGTTCTCCTGGGTGATTTACATACACTCTACCATGTAATCCTCATGAAACTCTAGTCAGATACATATTGTTCCACACTTTTCTAGATGAGAAAACCGGGCTCTACTG
This sequence comes from Eubalaena glacialis, assembly GCF_028564815.1. Classification (NCBI taxonomy): domain Eukaryota; kingdom Metazoa; phylum Chordata; class Mammalia; order Artiodactyla; family Balaenidae; genus Eubalaena; species Eubalaena glacialis. Next base: position 35,639,690 of record NC_083731.1, read on the forward strand.
AGGTAAAGTAACTTATTCAAGACCCTGAAGTTAGTTCCTGGTGAAGGTAGGATTCTTATTTCTTTCTATGTAATTCTAGAAGCATGATCTGGACTATACAATACTGTGGCTGAGAGCTCTCAAAATTCTCCCAGTCCTCTGAGCACTCTGTTGGGAAAGGCAGTGTCCTGTACACAGTCTTTTGATTCCCACTCAGTCGCAAAAGAATGGGCCCTGGGCCTGAAACATTTTCTTACCAAGAGGTAAAGAGTCCACACAGCCAGCGCCAGGCTGATCACCTTGTGTGGAAATAATTTTCCTTGTTCAAGCTCAATGAGTCCTCTTTTGTCTTTGGTTAAGGTATGTGCATCATATGTCACCTGACCAACCCCACTGTCATGTCTGTTTTCTGTGGGGAGGGGACATATTCCTTCCACTGTAGCCCAAGAGAGGTACATGTAGACCAATTGCCCTGTGGTGGCTGCAGGGAGCAACCCACTGGTCATGGGTTGCCAACTATTGAAACTGCTTTTTCTCTGTCTGTTCTCTGCATCAATAAAGTATTGTTCCACTGAGTGCTTGACTGAAATGTTTTCCTTGGCAACTTTGATACCAAGATGCAGTGGGCACAAGGGTTTGGAGTCTTTCCCCAGGATTGGTGACCAGTGCACAGTACTCTGCTGGACACACTCTTAGTTTAAGACAGAGGACATCTGAGGAGGCTTAACACAGTGGTTTGGGATTTAACGTTGCTACCGCATTTCAACTGTCTCCTGAAGGACACAGTTCTAAGACTTCCTTGGTTGATTAAGCTCGTGCTCTTTTCCCTGGAGCTTTAATCCCAATCAGAGTAACCTTTAGCAACAGAGCCCCTCTAGGCCCTACCTATTCCCAAATTTCGACCTTTCCTTCTCCCTTTAATCACTGTCATCCTGCTTTCTGGGGACCAAATGCCCATATACGGGCTATCTGAAAGTCGGATTATTCCCTGACTGAAAAGTACAAGTCATTTTTTTCATCTCTTCTCAGATACTTGTTAAGTTACCTTATTGCCTCACAATAGATCTACTGACTCTTGACCTATATTATCTGCTTCTTTGCTCTTTGGATTCAATTTTTTGCCATAAGACTGAGCTTCTTGTAGTTTTTAGTTGGCAAGACCCTCTGCAGGAGCCTGACAGACCTTCTTATCTCTGTACTTTATTAGCAAAGGTACAAAATTATCCAGTGTGTTCGGCAAGGCTGGCCATTTGAAAGGTGTGACATACTTGTGAAAAGGTCTATCAGTTTCTGAAATCAAAAGCAGTACTCATTTATGGAATGGGTCAGAAAAAAGGTTTTGTTTGTTTGTTCATCTTAGCAGCAAGTATGAAACTTCTTCACAAGGTGAGGCCTATCTTAGTTGAATCTTCTTTGCAAAGATTAACTGGGGTAGAATATCAGGTCTTAAGAGGGCCTAGAATTTCTGTGCATAAATCAAGGAAAGATTTATTTTGCTGCCTCAGAGAAAAGGGAGAGAGATGGAAAAATAGGACTTGGAGACACAAGATAGTGGAATGCTGCAAATGACGTAGACTCCTTCCTCATAACATCAAAATCTTCAATAAATTCCAAAACTTATTAGATATTTCATGGGAGAGGACATTTTTTAGACATGACTGAAAGTGTTGATCTCTGAATTTAGGTCAGTGTGGAAAAGAAATGAAATGAGGATATAGAACAAGTAACTAGTTGACTGTGAGGAAACAGCTGTCATGAAATCACTGTGTCTGGACTCTCAAAAATTGTGAATTTGGAGATTGTCAAGTTTTTACAATTTCCACATGGCCAGGGAACCCAAGCTAACTCTGAATTACATGTAGAGGAGTAGGTCATTTTCAAATAGCAGCCACATTTAGGAAGGACCATGATGCCCCTGAAAAACAGTGTCTATAACACATGTTGTTCAACTATTTACAAGTGTATAGATAATAAAATAGATCCTATAGTGCTAAGAAGAGATTTATGCATGCATGCCACCACACAAAAACAGGCAAGTAAAATGTCTTTTCGTTTATACAAAAGGCAAGTATTTATGTCATCAGGCATGATTTCAGAAAGGATGGGGAAAATTTCAGAAAAACAAAACAACACCACCTTATAAATAGAACACATGGAATTCTTCACTAACCCTTGTGTAATGTTTGCTATGTATCAGTCACTTTTTAAACCACTTCTAAACTATTAACTCATTGAATCTAGCAGTAATTTGAATTAAGTGTAATCTTGCAGGTAAGGAAAATAAGGCACAAAGAGATGAAAATCTTGTTCAAGACTCACAGCTGGTAACTGACAGGATTTAAAGGCAGGATTTAAACCCAGGCCATCTGACTCAGAGTCACAGTTTAAACGCTGTGTATAGGCTTTGGAGAAGTAAATGAAGAGTTATTGGTCATGTATACGGATGGCAGTTTTGAAAGGATGTGGCATAGTAATAAGTATGTGTATGAGTTATTGCTGATTTAAAGGATGGGTTTGCCCTGGAAAATAAAAGCAAAAGGGATGACAGCTCCTTAAAATTTTTACTTTTCTGTGTCTCTCTTTGTATATTTGCCAATCTCTGGCTCTGTTCAGAGAGAAGATCACCGAAGAAACAAGAACATAAATATTTTTATTTCAATGGGCATTGCTAGAAACAACTCCAAACTACACTATACTATTAAAAGATTAGGTAAGAAATGAAGACCTAGGATCATGAAGAACAAACTAGTTACACAGAAGCACTCTTAGGAGCAGGAGTGCTTTATATACTACATTAAAACGTTTTATCATAATCAGCAATTCTGCTTTCTCTCTGATTCACTTGGGCAGTAAACATTTTCTCCTTTATTTAGAGTATGTTTAAGTTACTCTCTGATAACCTTTCCTAATTGGAGAAGTTATTTTAACAGTTGCTAGTAAAATAAACTCAACTATTCATGTATAGTAACCAGTGAAACTAATTGACAATCTTTCTTTCACAGTTGGTTTCAAACATCTCTGTAACGAATCCTTTGGATAATTAAATGGATAAATCTTTAGTGAAATAAAAGTAACTGCATTTATAAGACAAATATTAGGTAATTCAGTACAGATATACGCAGGAAGAGGCAGGGGGAGAATTACTTAACAAACTGTTGAAAATAAAAAAAATCTAGAAAAATAATTAAAAACAAAAAATATATAAATAGAAATAAATATGAGTGTTCCAGTTTATTCCTTCTTGTAGTATGCTTAAAATTCTAAATTAATGTTTAGCTATAAAGTAAAAATATATTATCAAATGGTTGAAATTCATGAAAACAAAAGATGGAAATATGAAAGAGGAAATATTTAATAAATATGAAATGATAAAATGTTTAAAATTTTAATGTGGGAGCCAGATTTTATACATACACACACACAAGTAGTTTTTACTGTATATAAGATAAACTAAGTATTTTTTCTTACACTAATTTAATAACATTTGATAATAATAATTCACATATAGTTGTCCTTCGGTATCTGAGGGGGATTGGTTCTAGGACCCCCCATGGATACCATAATCCACAGATGCTCAAGTCTTATATAAAATGGCATAGCACAGTTGGACCTCAGTATTCATAGGTTGCACATCCATGGATTCAAATTCCTTCTGTGGTTGGTTGAATCCAAGGATGCAAAGCCCCGTGGCTAGGGAGGGTCAACCATACTTGTTACTAAATAAGAAGATATTTAAACAACAACAACAACAGTGAAAAGCAATTGAACATCATAACCGATACCTTTATCAGGATAGACTATTATAGCTCTACACAATAGCAACACTGATTGCAACTTGTAGAACATAGTACCAGCAATAACTTTACACGGTAAGACTCAACTAGGCAAGCAGACCACATGGATAATTTCCACTCACCAAGGATAAATGCCCATCCAATTGTTTTTTCACTTAAGAAAACTGTAGTCCCTTTATATCCATTCCCTGTTTCTAATCACTCAGATACTATTTTATTAATTACCAAAATGACTCTATTAGAACTACGTCAAGGTCCTAACTTGATGATTCCAATATTTCAAAGTGTGTAAAAATTAGACTTCTTTCTCACTTGACAAAATTGATGATAAAATTTTGAAATTAACTTTCTTCCATTTACCTGTACCTTTTTTTTCATTTTAATGACAAATTTGATGTCTTGTTAGATGAATTAATAAATTTCCTCTTTTGTTTGCACTAATTAGATTTTTTTCTGACATTTCAACAATACTCCTTACTACTCTGTAGATCTTTCCTTTTCTTCTATGCTTTGAGTTATCATAGACCCTGCTTAATCTTAACTTCAACTTACTTACAACTTAGATTCATTCAAAAGCTCGTAAGTTACCCATTATATTGTGTTCTCTATTTGTGCATCTTCTTAGCTCCTAATGCATGATATTAACTGTGGCTTTCTTAAAAATTTAAATTCTTTGGCAGAAGGAGCATTATTTGTCCAATTTAGACATCATCTTCCTGCTTGACCAAATCCCTCATGATAAGTCGACTCATGGACCCATGGATAAATGGTATATAGGCTAACGTTCGGGCTGATTAGTTCTTTAACAAGGATTCCTGAAATCTGTGCAGTTTATAAGGCAGCTAAGAGCAGAGCAGTTTCTCATGGACAGGGTGGATTCCATGATTGGCTTGTCAAGCACAGGCCATTTATAGGAACTATGCATGAGGTTCTGACTTTTCCACTCACTCTTGAATCTATTGCAATCTGACATTCACTCCCAACACTCAACTTCTCTTTTGGAGGTCACCAAACATTGCCCATTGACAGATTTTCTCACTCTTGCCCATTTTCTCCTTGCCTTATCTTTATACAACATTGATCTCATGGTTGAGAATTTCCTTCAAAGATTTTTCTCAGTATTTCTTGGTAAATGTTAAAGAACAGAGAATTAGTAAAAGATAATAACATTTGTATTTTAAGATAACTAAGGCAGGAAGTAGTCATAGTTGAACAAAGAACCATGGCAGCTTTCATACCTGTAGACAGGTGTTGTATAGTCTAGACATGAGCTGAAGAAGATAGACCTTGTCACGTGGAAAGTTTCTAAGAAGGAGAAGAATCTAGGCAAGGCTTAGTGATACTTTAGACTGGTAGGATGAATGTAACAGGGAAATGCCCCAGTGCAAAACAATTTGCTTGTCTCACAATTGTCCTCTTCACATCATGCCCCAATTTTGTCAAGAGAGCAGATAGCAAGGAAAGAGTAATCACACAGTCACACATATTCTGACAGTGTTTAGAATATGGGTCCCTGCTGTAGAATATGGGTCCCTGCTGAAATTTCATATAAATGGGAATCAGTAAATTTAAAAAAAAATCTAAATTGAAAGCCCAGGTCAAATACTGACGTGATCAAAAAGGTAGCGGCACTAGCAGTACAACAGATTGAGGTTGAAGTAGTCATAGTTGTACTCTAGTTAATTAAAGCCATAGCTCAACTCTAGTTCAACTTGAACTTAAGACCTTAGGAACCTGAATGATCAGTTTCTCGTCCTAATGCCAAAAAGAGGAAACTGCTTGGACTCAATGTAGGAAACACAAAACATTCTCTACTGTGTTTTGAGTATACTAATACATTCTGAGATATGAAAGAAGAAAAATGTAACTGATTAATAAGAAAATTCAGTCAATAGAAGCAGACACACAGATAAATTAATTATTGAGCAGATATAGTAGTCTGCTCAAGCTACGATAACAAAATACCATAGCCTGGGTGACTTAAACAACTGAGATTAATTTTCTCACAGTTCTGGAGACTGGAAAACCAAGATTAAGTTCCTAGCCAATTTAGTTTCTGGTGAAGTCTCTCCTCTTGGCTTGCAGACAGCCACATTCTTGCTATGATCCTCACATTGCTTTTCCTCAGCACATTCATGTGGAGAGAGAAGGAGCTCTCTGGTATCACTTTTTATAAGGACACTAATCCTATTGGATCAGGCCCCCTTCTTAAGACCTCTGTTAACCTTAATTACTTTCTTAGAGGTTCCATCTCCAAATACAGCCACTCTGGAGATGTAGGGCTTCAACATATGAATTTGGGGGAGGTGACACAAACATCCATTTCATAACAGCAAACAAGCAAATATTTCAAAACAACTATAATTATGTTAAATAACTACATACTTCAAGGGTGAAGATATGGTCAATAAGAAAGAAATTGAAATAGTAAGAGAAAAAATATTGAATAAAGTACATTTTCAGAAATCATGAATTCTTTGGTGGGAATTAATATCATATTGGGCCTGCAAAGGAAAGGGTCATAGAATTTGAAGGTAGCTCAATAGAAGTTATTCAAAACAAAGCAAAGAGAGATGTATAAATGAACCATGAGATAGTATCAACAGTAATTGAAATCTCAGAGGAGAGGAGAGAAATACAGGAGTAGGAAAAATATTTGAGGAAAAACTGGCAAAATTTTTCCAAATTTGATTTAAAACAGCACCCAATAGTTTCAAGAAGTTAAAACAACAAAAACAACTATAAGAGGAGCAGCAGCAACAACAATAACAGCATCATAAAAGATGAATACAGAGAAAACACATCCAGACATATTTCAGTCAACTTTCTGAAAACAAAAGTTAATAAATTTTGAAAGCCAGCAGGCAGAAAAGAGAAATACCAGGGAACAAACATAATATTGAAGACTGACTTCTCATCAGAAACAATGCAAGTCAGATGACAATGGGAATGATATCTATTAGAATCAATAGAATGATAAAGCAGAATAAAAGTGAATAAGACTATGCCTAAGCAAATCAGAGTTAAATAACTGAAAAATCAAAGATAAAAAATACATTTTTGAAAGTAGAAACAAAAATAACAACACATCATTCATAGATAGATAAAATTCAAATATGGTGGACATCTCATATGAAGCTATATAGATGCTAAAAGAGTACGGAGATTGGAAGAAAATTTATAAATTGCTTAAGGAAAATATAATTGCAGTCTAAAATTCTATATCCAGTTTAAAATATATTCAGATAAAAGAAAACAAATGTAATTCATTGCGAGCAGACTGGTACTATAAGAAAAGCTAAAGCATAGTCTTTATCTTGAAAAGAAATGAAAGCAAATGGAAATCTGGATTTTAAGGAGGAAACAAAAAGCATTAGGAATGGTAAATATGTAGGCAAATATCAACAGCTACTTTCTTCTTAATTTCATTAAGATACATATGGGAGTTTCAAGGAAAAATATAACTTTTATTTGTGTGGTTTATAATTTAAATAGATATGAGAGTTATAGCATAGAGGATGACTAGGGGAGTATATAAACATGAATTGTCTCTGTATTTATGTAAGTTATTATAATATAAAATCTAAATAACTGAAAAGTTAATGAACAGTACATATTTTAATTCTTAGAACAAACACTAAACCAAATAATACAAAGTGTATAATTTAAAACAATATAAAAATTAAAATATTACAGAATATATCTAGTAAACTAAAACGTGTTAGGAAAAGACAGATAAAAAATAAAGTAGACAAAAAGAAAATATGTATTATAATGGTGGACCTATATTTTACCATTACATTAAATGATTATGGACAAAAGAGTCCAATTAAAAGGCAGAGACTAACAGAATGCATTATAAAGAATTGGTATGGTTTAACTATGTGCTTTCTACTAGAGACATATATTAAGTAAAAAGCTACAATAATGAAGATTAAATTGATATGAAAATATATTCCATGTTTACAGTAGGCAAAATAAGCCTGGATTGCTATGTTAATAAGGGCAACATACATGTCAAGACAAAGATTACTAACAAAGAAAAAAGACACTTCATCATGATAAGTCAATTAATCAAAAAGACATAGCAATCATATACATACATGTGACTAATTATAGAACTTCAATATGCCTGCAAAAAATTGACAGAATTAAAGGAAAACATAGACAATGCCATAATGATTGTTAGACATTATAAACCCATCTGTCAGTAATTGATAGAACAAACTGAAAAAGTCACTAAACACATAGATGATAGAAAACCACTGTCAACCACATGGACGTACATTACAGCCAACCATTTAAGAATAATCCTGATTTTTACATGCACATGTTTGACCAAATGCTGGGACGTAAAGCAAATCTGGATATATTTAAAGGATGTATATCATTCAGATTATGGTAAGAGAAGAATATTAATTTAGAAATAAATATCAAAAAGATATCTAGGAAGATTCCAAAAAGCATTTTAAATTTAAAGACCCAGATTAAAAGTAAAAAGGTTAGAACCAAGATATAACATGCAAAATCTAATCATAAGGAAGCTAATGGAGTTACACTTATATCAATCAAAGTTTGAGAAAAAGAACATTACCAGAAATAATGGAACATTTTATAAAAATGAAAGGATTAATTAATCAAGGAGACATAACAATCATAAATGTGTGTGCAACTATTATTTTATGTTCCAAGTGCATGAAGCAAGAATTGATAGAACTTAAACAGAAGTAGATGAAGCCACAGTTCAATTGAAGATTGTAATATTCTTTTGGTATTTAATACAAGTAATCAAAAAACCAGAAAGGATATAGAATATTTGAAGAACACTATCAACGAACTAAAAGTAATTGACATTATAGACCAATATACTCAACAATGACTAAATAAATATATTTTTAAACAATGAAAAATAGACCAAATGTTGTATTATAAATAAGTCTTAAAATTTTCTGAGAAATCACACAGATAAGGTTTCTTGATCATAATGGAATTAAATTATACATCTATAATAAAAAACATATATGGAAAATCCCCACATTCTTGGATATTAACTGTACACTTCTAAATAATCCCTGAATCAAGAAAGAAACTATAGACAAAGAAGGAAGTATGCTAACTGGATAATAATGAAAACACCACATAACAAAATTTGTGGGAAGCAGCTATAGCAATTATTAAATCTACATCCTTATATTGTGAAAAGAAAGACTTAAAATCAGTGATCTAAGTATGTAACTTAAGAAACTAAAAAAGGAGAATAACTTGAACACAATGTAAAGAGAATGAAGGAAATAATAAAAGTAAGATTGAAAATCAGTAACATAGAAAATAGACAAAAAATTTAAAAATTAAGTCATATATTGATACTTGAAATCGGTAGTAAAATTGATAAACCACAGAAAGTCTAATTAAAGAAAAATAATGATTCAAATTACAAATATTAATAGTAACTGAGGGTATATTATTGCAGACCTATAGACATTGAAACTGTAATCAAAGAATTCTATCACAACTTGCACCAATAAATTAGCAGTGTAGATGGAGAGAATTAATTACATTGAGAAATATTTTTGAGATAAAGTAGACAATATTTATCTATTGTCAGTCCATATGGCCTTCTGGTTTTGGAAAATAAATAAATCAGATGAAGAAATCAGGTCAAGGATTACAGATTTAATTCCATCTCACAAGATGTCCCTTTCATCTTCCTTTCTTCTTCGCACTTTAGAGATTAATTTGCCTCACAAAAAATAACTGGTTCTATTCAGAGAAGTTTTGTTCAGAAAAGCCCTATAGTCTATTGGATAAGCATCTGGTTTCTTTCATTATACTAATATTTATGGTATTCTTGTTGTGATATTTTATTTATCCTTTCATTTAAAAATTATCTAATTGTTTAAAATACTTACTGGAATTGTCAAAGGCAGCCTTTGGTAACCTATGAGGCAATCAGAAAGTTTAATCTTACTGAATATTATTGTCTTATCCAGTGAATTTTGAATTGTGTGCCCCTCTTCAATCTTATTGCTGGTGATAGTAACCAGTAGATTTTAAAAAATTTGTATAGTACCTGAGAGAAGATCTACTCCTTCCAGTGCTTTCTCCTCCTGAGTCAAAAAATGAAAATGAGATTTACAAGTACAATTTCTCCCTCATCTGAACATCCCATTAGGCATATACAGGACCAACATAGTGAATTACTACTATGGATATATATCAATACAAAGATGTTTCTGAATAGTCAAGAAAACAGAAGGGTTATAATGTGTATAAAGAGGTACACAACAGGGGACCCAAGACTAAAGTTCTAATTACCTTAGATATTATCTTGTATCAATAAAAAGAAAGCACTTTCCCCATGACCATGACCTCCATGCCAGATCTAGTTTCTCCTCTTCAACTCTGAGGCATTTCTTATACACAAATTACCTTCCTAATCTTTAAGTGTGGTACTTCAGACTTTTCCTATGGAAGACATTTTCCTCCCTCCTTCCTTAAGAAATAAACTAGATTTTAACAAGGTGCTCAATATCACAATCTTTACCTACATTTGAACAAAAATTAAGTAGTCTTCCAAGTTGACATCCCTCTCCACATGCAAAATAGTCTAGTTTCTTCATTTGATCAATAATTCACTGAAGGCTCTTCCTTGCAAAAAAAAAAAAAAAAAAAAGAAAAAAAAGAAAAGAAATCAGCTCAGAAAAACTTATGTCAAATAAAACAATGAAAAAGTAAGAAGAGTGCTGGATAATGGTGTAGCTCCCACTATCGAAGCAAGCCTAAAACAAAACAGTGCTGGGAAAGATAGGAATAATAGAAATTCTTGGATTTGGGATTTGAAAACTATAGCTTAAGAGCATTTTATCTATATTTCACTCAACAGATGGGTCAAGTCCAACCACAATTCATCCTTTTGAGGCTCACTCAGGAGTTACATTCCCCAAAGAGGGCTGGTTCAATGAATCATATCTTACCTGTTGTTCGGGTGGGACATTTAACCAGAAAAAAAGAATAGAGAAGACAGCCCTTAAGATGGAGTCATAGCATCTTGCATCTATGTTTAAACAAAACGAAACAGAATCCAATCTCATACCTATCAAAGAATATTTATTTCACTGGCACAATTTTGATGTTTCTCTTCAGGAAAATAGACTACCTTCCCCTCTCTACATAAATTGGGCTGAGAAGGACTTGGTTTTTCCTTCATGTATTCATATATCCTCTCTCTCATACACACACACACACACACATACTCAAAACACAAACTATTTTTATCTTAAAAAAATATTAGCTGATTATAGTTTTATTTTATCTTATGCATGTAGACAGTTATATAACAAGTATTCCCTGTCCCCTTTATTTATTGTCTTCCTTTGCTATTGTGGCAACCATGAAGTGCAGATCTCCTGGTGCAGGGAGCAGAGATGAATGATGGCCACAACTGTGTCCCCTCTGCATCCACCATCATGTTAATTGAGCAGCCACACTCTAACCATGAAAACAAAAGTCATACAGTAAAAATGATAGAGCAGAAAGATAGTCTGGCTTCTTTACCTCACCCTTGCACAGATGTAGCCTGCCTAATTCCAGACTTCTTGTTACATGGGGAAGAATTCAGGTTAGAAAAGAGTTCTTATAATTTTACTCAACACCAAGTGCTAATATATGGTAGTGAATGGGACCAACTTCTAATGAAATTCTTGTAATCCACATTTTCCTGTGAGATAAGATGGTGTAATTCAATTGGCATATAATTTAACTTTCAAAAAACAAATTAAATATAGAATCAACCAACATTGACCCAAAGTGGGGAAGAAATAAACTAAACACTAAATTAAAAATCTAAGTCAATGGACTCTCTGTTCAGAGAAACAACAAGTGATCCTTTAAAAACAGTTGTCAGATCATGTAGTTCCTCTTCTTAAAACCCTCTAATGGCTTCACATCTCACTCTCTGGAAAAGCCAAAATCTTTCTTGTGGCTTAAAGGACCTAAGAGTACATGATGTACTTATTCCATTACCCCTCTGACTTCATAACTCCTTTCCAATTCAGGACTATCCCTTTCACTTGTGGGACCCAGAGCAACAGTAAAAGTGGAAGCCAAGGTACAAATAAGACTGAATATTTAATAGATGTAAATCAAGCTGAGAATACATTTTAGTTTCCTAACAATAAATATAACTTCATTATAACTTTTGCGTGCATATATGTGTAAAGCTACGTTGTTTGTATATATATATATGTAACTGAAATATATCAAGATATCAAAAATGATTGATTATTGTCTATGTGTGAATGTTTACTCATGGGCTGGGTTGGTAATATTTAGATGAGTAATCAAATAAAGAGGCACATAATTCTTACATTACTATATATTTATTCCATAATTGTTTACTTGCTTCTTTTTCAGCAAAAATACTAAATATGTTATTTTAATCAAGATGTTCACATAATTTTTGTGTTCTATTGACAGAAATGCCAAATTTGATAAACTGATAAGTTCAATTTTTTTCTCTGCTGAAGAAGTAGCAATGGGAATTGTCAAGAACATTTCTTAAAGTGATATTTACATTGAGGAATAAGCCATGAGTTTTACAAATTATGATCCAACATTGTACTTAGGTAGATTGATTAATTATTACTGATTAAAAATTTTAAAATATTTCAGTATTATATAAATGTGATATCTTTTTATCATGTCTTTAACGCTACTTTAAAGCAAAATATAGATCCATAAAGAAAATCTTAAATGTGTACTTATTTCAAATTTTTAATGCTGTGATATTACAAACAAAACCAAAAATAATAACATATTGCTAAATTTGTTCAAATCTCTCACCAGTGGAGGTGATAACTTGAATTACAATGGCCAGTGCTGGAATCTACAGAAATTACTTTCAAGAATATTAGTACATGTCTCCCTTATAGTCAGGCACATATTTTTGCTTCTTTATTTTTATTTTATTAATTTTTTATTGGAATGATATTTTGGTTACATATTTCTTATACTGTTTCTTTGATTAGAAAAAGCAATTATCTCAAAAAAATATTAATTCTTTTAAAAGTGCAATAGTAGGCCTAGGTCTGTTGGGTGCTTTATAAAATTTTTTCACATTTTGAATAGGAAACAACTGTTTATAGCCATATAAATACAGATAATGCAGAGTCAATTTTAATTTTATTTATGAAAAAAACACAATTTGCTGTTCATCTCAAGATCTTTCCTTGTTTTGCTTACAGTTTCTACTGCATTATACCTCTTGTGTAAATGTAAATCAAACCTAATTGTCTTAACAGTGTTTAGTTAATATTCTTATTGTATATCTGGGAATGGTTTTCAGGTCAAATGTTATGTATGTTACATGTCTTACATTTTATATCACATTTTCTCCCTTTTTTCATTTAAAAGTATAAAATTAACAATATCCCAAGGACCCTAAGAGCTTGAACCACCCATTGGGAACTAGGAATTCCCTCTACAAAGATTGTTCAAATGACCATATCCATGCAAGGGTCTTTTTATATTTTCTTGCATATAAATTATTCTTTTCTGTTCTTTTTCTCAGTTACTTGAAATGTGTTAAGTGTACTGGCAAGGCATGTAATTGCATGTATGACTTTTTCTAAGGCCTAATTCTTTCTTTTTCCTTCTTCTTTCCCTTCTTGCTTTATCCCTCCCTTTCTCCTTCCTTCCCACTCACTTTTTCTTTCTTTCCTTCCTTCCTTCCTTCCTAGTTCCTCCCTCCCTCCATCCTCCCCTTCCTTCTTACCTTCTTCCCTAATTCATTTTCATGGGTACTATATCAATAGGGGGTTCAAATCAGCACCCTGAAATTTTCATCATCCTGGAATAGTATTTTCTACATAAATCTGGTTTTTACTTAATACAACCAGTGAGCTTTTAGGCCCTTTGTTTCACTATATAAATGTGGAAGAGAAAATACATAGCAGTTAAAGTTATTATTTTATTCTCCATTTCTTCCAATAAAAATTATCTATTTCCATATACTTCATGTATATTCACAATGATTGGTATTATGGCTGGAGGCCGTTGTTCAATAAATTCTATATTCCTCTTGATTTGTGCACATAAATATATCCTAGATCAGACTATATGTTTTTACAGAAATATGGATTATAACATGACAGTCAAGTCAAAGCAAACTATCCACTCATTGAGGCATTCAAAGTAGTTGTGTCATTTAGTTTCTCCAAATTAACTAAGCAGAATTCATAAATCAACAGTAGTCTAATTCTTCTTTTCCCAAGAATAGCTCCAGTGTTTCTTCCCAGCATTGCTCATTAGTGAGTCCCTGATCCAAGAGGTGTTTGAAAGAATAGTAAATATTCTCGTGCTCTGAGGTAATTTAATGGAAAGATTAAAATAATGTTTCACTTTTTCCCAGAAAAGAGGAGAGGTGTTTAGATAGAGGCTCTTTTTTAACTGAAATTGGTTTAAAAATTAGTTGATGTTTGTTTGACAAACTACCAAAAAGTGTATTGGGATGAAATTTCTCTATCCTCATACTATACTTCAGTGACCCTAATAACCAATCTCAAGGAGAAATAGAAATGGCAGAAACACAAAAGGCATGTACATATGCAATACTCTGGTTGTTGATGAGTTTATTCTTTAGTTGGTTCCACCATCCATGAATGCATCCAACTTAAGCTGTCAGGTAAGTCTGAATGATCAATATAAATAATCATTTTAATGGTTAATTACATTAAACATTAGAGGTAGATACAAAATTTTAATTGCTGAACATACTTTATATTATTAAGATGATTTAAATCTGTATATTCAACAAATTCTACCCTTTAATTAATGAAACAAATGAATCTAAATAAAACACATAAGACTTGTTTACATATGTATTTAATTCCCTTGGTAACCCTTTATCAAAGATCAAAGTTATATCAGATAATAGTTAACAGTTCCAATTTTTAAACTGAAAGTTGTATTGAGATAACTATAGATTCACATGCAGTTGTAAGAAATAAGACAGAGAGATCTCTGTACACTTTATCCATTTTTTTCCCCAGTAGTAACATTTTGTAAAACTATGGTATAACACCGCAACAAGGATATTAACAGTATTACAATACACCCGTCTTTTTTAGATTTCCCCAATTTTACTTGTACTCATTAATGTTTGTATTTGTATTAAATTCTATACAATTGTATAACCTGTGTAGGTTCCTGGCTCCACCACCACAGTCAAGAAACTAAGTAGTTCACATTTCCCTTATAACCACCTCAATTATGCCCTCCCTGACTCTCCCTTTTTAACCTCTGATAACAACTACCTATCCATGATAAAAATTCTCAACACATTAAAAATAAAGGGGAATTATCTCAACTTAATAAAATACATCTAAAATAAACATAGCTAATATCATACTTTATGGTGAAAGGCTGAATCATTTCTCCCTAAGATTAGCGGCAAGTCCAGGATGTCTGCTCTCACTACTCTTATTCAACTTAGTATAGAAGTTCTAGTCACTGCAGTGTCAAGAAAAAGAAATAAAATACATTCAGATTAAAAGGAATAAATAAAACTATATTTCATTGTCTACATAGAAAATCCCAAGAAATCTTCAAAAATATTCTACAACTAAATGAGTTAGCAACATTGCAGGATATAAGATCATCACACACAAAAATAAATCATATTTCTATATACTAACAATGTAGAAAATAAAATTAAAAATGTAATACCATTTAGATTCACTATAAAGAAAATTAAGTGCACAAGTATACATTCAACAAAATATGTACAAGATTTGTGTGTTGAAAATTACAAAACGGTGATAACAGATATTAAAGAATACTTAAATAAATGGAGATACTGTGTTCATGGGTTGGAAATCTCACGTAGAAAATACATCAGTTTTCTCCAAATGATCTATAGTTTTAAAGGAGTTCCTATCAAAATGCCAGCAAGATTTTATATACACATAGACAAAGCTTATTTTATATTTATATAGAACAACTCTAATTTTAACAACTGAGGAATCTTATACAGTATTGCAACTGATCTAAAACTAGCTAAAATATTAAGACCTCAAATGAGGTCTACAAATACGAATTTCTCGATGTCTTCTTATAATATAACATAGACACTATTTTGCCTGGTATAGTTATCAAATTCTGCTGTTTATAATATAAAATGGTCACATTTTACCTGTTACAGTTATCACATTTTACTGTTTATAGCACAACATGGGGATAATTTTATCTGGTATAGTTATCTCAGTAAGTAATCAACAAAAATCACTTGTGTGAGAATTTTATGGGATGTTCAGTTTTATGCTATGAATTTGGGTAGCATGTGGAAAACTTTACTAAGAATTACAAAGACATGAATGGGCCAGTGGAAAAAAATTATGTTATCTATTCACATCACGTTAAAATTTAAAAAAAAAAGTATTCTAAGTACATTTAAAAAAATCATAGTAAAAAGGCTGTTGTACTTTTTAAAAACTGTATTTTGTATGTGTTTTAGAACAAAAGAAACATGGAATCTATAAAAAATTTTAAATGACCTGGAATGGAGTCCATATTTCATACATGTCATGAAGTTAATGTAATAAAAATTACCAGCACTTGGAATACAACACAGGAATATTACAAAGATTAAATTAGTCAGTATTTATAAAATATTTAGAATAATGTGTTGCACATATAAGTACTAATTTTGTTGATAAAATAAATGTAGTAAATCAGTAAACAGTGAAGTCAGTAGAAATATGTTCACATCTTGACTGAACCACTTATTTAGTTGTGTGAACTTGGAAAAGTTACTTGAACTCTTCAACCTCATTTTATCATCTGTAAAATGAGAATAACGATATCTAACCAATTCTGTAGGGAACAAATGATATAATGTTTTAAATACTTAGTCCAGTGCCAGGTGCATTATAAATGCTTGATAACCTTTAGATATTAAGATAATATACATTGTGGGATGACCACAATATATATGTATGTGTGTATGTAATTATTTATGTATTTATTCATTCATTCATTTCTTCATTTAGTGTTAGGCTCTTTAGTCATACCTCTGGATTTAGTTAATGTGTCCATGGATGGGATCAAACAGAATCTAAGCAATGGCTTTGTATAATTTGTGAGCATCTTGGAGACGCGTGACTACAAAATGGGAGAAGTTAGCTACAAAGCTTTCTCAAGAATGATTTTAGTGGGAAGAGCATTGGACTAAGACTCATGAAACATGAGTTCTTAATCTCAGCTTAGCTGTGTGTTTTCTCTTTCATAAGTCACTTCTTCAACTCTTAATCTCAGTTTCAGCATCTGAAAAATGCGTGGCATTTGATACCAGTTTTATCTCTTCACAGGGTTGTGGAGATGATCAAATGAGATACCTGTGATCAAATGCATACCTGTGAATTTCAGATGTCATAAAGCACAGTACTGTGAAGGTGAGTCATGCTGAGTAGTTATATAAACAAACCTAATAGCCAACCTATCAAATGTTTAAACAACCTCTTTGATAGGAATTGCAGTTAGGTGTGCTTCTGGTGACCAGATGAGACATAAACAGCATTAAGAGCATTGAGCACAAAGTATTAAAACATTTTTTTGGTTTTAAAATTCAGAAAGATCAGAAACAGTGTATCTGGTAAAGCATGATGGTAAAACAGTGTTATGGACCAAGCATAGTAATTTATAAGGGAAAAAAGTCACTAAACTGAAAAGTTGAGGTCCCTCTTGTGGTGATATGTAAAAGGTCATCCGGCTTAACCAATGTAGGCATCCGCAGTACACATGCCAAAACACTTGTTTTTTCCAAGTATGATCAAAAAATCCAGGTGTTGTTTTTGAGGAGAGAGAGAGAGAGTAGGTAGTTACATATATATATGTTTGTGCCTGTATTTTTTTCTTTCTCTATGCAAATGATTACATACACATTTTTTTTTCTGTAAAATGTTTACTATAAAATAAAAGAATCTAACAATACTTCAACTGATTACAAGGCAGCTATTGAGAGTGTTGATGGAAAAGAATTATATATTTGACAGGTTACTACAACTTCCTAACTCCTAATCCAACTCATATTCAGAAGATGACTTTTAAAAATAGGGACAGAGGGTATGATAAAATTCCCAGTGAGTAATCCAATATTAACCTTCAGTTGTGCACATTTATGTGGCCCTGACTGACTGAAGGTCATTCTGCTACCTCTCACAACACATTTTTGTTTGTGTGATTAAAAAATGTTGATTAATTTCAGTTTTAGGAGAAAAATGCTGCTTAAACTTTTATTTAATATGCTTAGTTTCAAGAATATAGAAATTTCTGAAATACAGAAATACCTTAACTATAGCCATATACGTTTTACTGAAAATAATAAAATTTACATTATTCAATTCCATTTTAAATAAACTCTTTGAATTTTCTAACAGGAAATTATTTTAATCTGAAAATGGACTGTAAAGGGCAAAGCCATCATTACATTAAACTGGAATTTACAATAAAATAGACTTCTCAAATTTCAAAGATGTGCCTTAAAAATCTATTGGTAGAAAAAAAAGAATACTAAGAAAATTCAATGGTTATATGCATTCGAGTGAATTAAAAATTATTTTCCTGTTCAAAGATCACTTCAAATTGCCCAACCATGAGTGATGTAAATTCTAACTTAGAAAGTTAACTGAGCTACCACACAAAACATTAAAATCTCATTAAGTGTTTAAATGAGATTTTATGTGTATTTTTAAATCATTGCTTCTTAGTTAAATTATATAAAATCCGTAATTTCTGCTATTAACATAAAAATAACAATTATAAAATGGAAAATAAAGCAAAATCAAAAGAAGGGAGGTAAAAAAGGCGCTCATACTCTCATTTTCAAATCATTAGCATGTTAACACCTTTGAGATATGGTTACTTCCATACACTGATGATAAGAAGGTAAATTCTACCCTTTGGAAATTCAATGTGTATAACCATCCAGCTCTGATTTTTTAAAAAAAAATAACATACAATAATTTATGGATATAATTACATAAAATTTTATAATCAACACATTAGATCCCAAACATTAACATCACTGTTTTGGTTTGAGACAAATGATTTACCTCTTTTGAGTATTTTGAAAGATTTCAACCAACATCTACACAATATTTAGATTTTTGTTTATGTGAGGAGTACAACCCACTATAGCTCAAAACTGACTTACTTCTGACATTGTATTTATTTCTTAGACTTGGGTGACATCATGTCCTGCATAAATTAATGAATATTATGATCTCATTAATTGTCACAAAGGGTATGGGCAAGCGAAAATATGACAAACTCAGAATGAGCATGCAAAAAAGCAAAACATCCAAATTTGCATACTTAGCCCTCTGCTTAGTTCTCTAAACACTTTGCTTCAGAGAAAATTGCCAGAAGTCACTTTGAAAGAGTTTATGTATGTCATTTATGGCTGGTAAGAATCAAAAGCATGGAAAAGGGGCTTACAGTTTATAGGCTATGCTGATTAAGTGGGGGAGAGGTAGTTTAAGCTGAGTTTCCTTTTACATGTTATTCTCCTAGAACTTCTGAAGCTATCAGCTTTCTTATCTTTTTGTTTTCAATCCGTTCAGTGTGTAGTTTTGATATAAGAGTGAAGATTGGGGCTTCCCTGGTGGCACAGAAGTTAAGAATCCGCCTGCCAATGCAGGGGACACAGGTTTGAGCTCTGGTCCAGGAAGATCCCACATGCCGCGGAACAACTACTGAGCCTGCGCTCTACAGCCCATGAGCCACAACTACTGAAGCCCGCGTGCCTAGAGCCCATGCTCCACAACAAGAGAAGCCACTGCAATGAGAAGCCCATGCACCTCAACGAAGAGTAGCCCCTGCTCACTGTAACTAGAGAAAGCCCGTGTGCAGCAACGAAGACCAAATGCAGCCAAAAATAAATAAATAAATAAATAAATAAATAAATAAATTTATTTAAAATTGTAAAAAATGGTGAAGATTGATTGAACCTCTAGTCCATATTTATTTTATTTTCTAAGAGACACAGGGGCAACCTTGAAGATTTATATGCCACTAACTCCTTAAGCCTAAATTCATTCATTTATACATTCATTCACAGTTTTGGAAACCTACTATGCTATGCCCACGTTATAAATGGCCTAGTTATTTTGACAAACACTTAGACAAATTTCATTGTTGATTCATTTTAATTGGAAAATAAAAACCTGCCATTTCTAAAATTTCCAAAAATTACTCCTTTTGATTGTATGAGTTAGCTTGTAACTTTTTTTTTTTTTTTTCTACCAGATTTATTCCATTTTGCTAAAGTCATGAGAGACAACTTTACTTTGGCATTTTTATGAGGCCTCTCCTAAATGTGTTAACATTTTTGTCCCTCATATTTTTTATTGGAATAAAGACTTAGGTTTTGGAAAACTTTAAATGTCTAACTACATCTAACAGAGATTTCACCCAGCATTTTTGAGCACAGATAAATGAGCATTCTAGAGGCAAATTTTCTGATTAAATTTATCCTTTTCTAGAATAAGAGTTTCACAGCACAAATGAATGAACTCTTATTTAATCAAATAGTTGAAACTGAGCCTTCTTTTTGTAACTATATTCCCCTTACATGTTAAAATAAAATGTAGAAAAATAAAATATAAAGCAAAATTTAACTAACATATTATTTCATATTGAGGATATGTCTAATAAAACATGGCCTATATGGCAAGCTCTGCCTACTGCAACTCTGTTAGGATCATGTCATATCAAAGATCATTTCTCCTTATTTCTAGAACTTCCAGAAAACAGCAAAGTCAATTTCCAAATGATTGAATGCGAGGGTTTACTAAGTGACCTCCGTCCATTTGTAGCATTCCCACTAATGGGGCAATAGAGACAAGGGGGTGATATTCTGTCATAAATAGGAAGTCAGTTCATGCTATAAGAATAAATGATAGAAGCAACAACTAAACACTTAAGTGAAATGAATACACTTTGGTCTAATTTCTATTTTTTTAACAATTGGCCTAATATATGAAATCTTTTTGATAGATATAAGAGTCTCATACTTATGTTGATAACTTGGCTGGAGTTCTTAAGCTTCAGATAAAGGTGCCACTCAAGGGCAAGGAGCAAGGAGAGCTGGTTGGTTAGATGTTTCCTCTGCCATGTTCTCCATATCTGTATTGAATCTAAAAGAACCCAAGCTTTTAATTATGCTCTCTTTTAGTGGGGAGGATAACACTTTAAGTGGGCATAATAAGACTTTCTTTCACCATTATATTCACTTAGTGAATATTTAAGTCTGTTATTGTTTCGATTTTCCGTGAGTCTCATGCACTTCTGCTCATCTTTGACTGCTCTTTATTACAGGATATCTTTTAAAAAATATTTGTTTAGTAAACATCCTTGGATTATAGAGATATTTTCTCCCTCCAGAGCAAAAGCCAGGCATGCTTACAATCCAGTGTAATAAACATAACTTCTCTCTTTGGCCCAAAGGGCACACATGCCTATGGCCCATTCTAAAGATTCCAGTTTCCTAAACTCAAACTTCTATCCTGTGATGCAACCCACTCTGTGTGCAGACATTCATTTGGTCCATATGTGTTGCTGCTGTGGAACTTGGGAGCAAGTGTAATTGACACCAATAAGCTGATCTCATGTTACTTTCTCTGAACCATGAATCTCCTCTAATCCAGAGATTTGTGCCCTATGCCAGTATCTAAAAAACTGTGTCAGGCTAACTTGTAAGTAAGGTAATCTAAGTAGGTAGCTTGAAAGTCGGGTAATATATCAAATCCTTCACAGTTCTTGATGAATATGGCCCAGAAATCCAGGTAGATACCAAAATCAAAAGATAAATGAGAGGGGTCTGGGCAAGATGGCGGAAGAGTAAGATGCAGAGATCACCTTCCATCCCAAAGATACATTAGAAATACATCTACACGTGGAACTGCTCCTATAGAACACCCACTGAACGCTGGCAGAAGACGTCAGACCTCCCAAAAGGCAAGAAACTCCCCACGTACCTGGGTAAGACAAAAGAAAAAAGAAATAACAGAAACAAAAGAATAGGAACGGGACCTGCACCAGTGGGAGGGAGCTGTGAAGGAGGAAAGGTTTCCACACACTAGGAAGCCTCTTTGCGGGCAGAGACTGAGGGTGGCAGAGGGGGAGAGCTTCGGAACCACGGAAGAGAGCGTAGCCACAGGGGTGCGGAGGGCAAAGCGGAGAGACTCCCGCACAGAGGACCGCTGCCAACCAGCACTCACCAGCCCGAGAGGCTTGTCTGCGCACCCGCCGGGGCGGGCGGGGTCTGGGAGCTGAGGCTCGGGCTTCGGTTGGATCCCAGGGAGAGGACTGGAGTTGGCGGCGTGAACACAGCCTGAAGGGAGCTAGTGCACCACAGCTAGCAGGGAGGGAGTCCGGGAAAAAGTCTGGAGCTGCCGAAGAGGCAAGAGACTTTTTCTTGCCTCTTTGTTTCCTGGTGCGCGAGGAGAGGGAATTCAGAGCACCGCCTAAACAAGCTCCAGAGATGGGCGCGAGCCGCGGCTATCAGCGCGGACCCCAGAGACCGGCATGAGACGCTAAGGCTGCTGCTGCCACCACCAAGAAGCCTGTGTGCGAGCACAGGTCACTATCCACACGGCCCCTCCCGGGAACCTGTGCAGCCCGCCACTGCCCGGCTCCCGTGATCCAGGGACAACTTCCCCAGGAGAAAGCGCGGCGCCCTCAGGCTGCTGCAACGTCACGCTGGCCTCTGCTGCCGCAGGCTCGCCCCGCATCCGTATCCCTCCCTCCCCCCGGCCTGAGTGAGCCAGAGCCCCCGAATCAGCTGATCCTTTAACCCCGTCCTGTCTGAGCGAAGAACAGACGCCCTCAGGCGACCTACACGCAGAGGCAGGTCCAAATCCAAAGCTGAACCCCGGGAGCTGTACAAACAAAGAAGAGAAAGGGAAATTTCTCCCAGCAGCCTCAGAAGCAGCGGATTAAATCTCCACAATCAACTTGATGTACCTGCATCTGTGGAATACCTGAATAGACAATGAATCATCCCAAATTGAGGAGGTGGACTTTGGGAGCAGGATATATTAATTTTTCTCCTTTTCCTTTTTTTGTGAGTGTATATGTGTATGCTTCTGTGTGAGATTTTGTCTGTATAGCTTTGCTTTCACTATTTGTCCTAGGGTTCGGTCCGTCCGTTTTTTTTTTTTTTACTTAAAATTTTTTTTTGGTAATAAATTTTTTCTTATTTTTTATTTTAAAAAATTTAAAAAATATTTTTCTTAATAAATTTTTTCTTAATAATTTTTTTCTTGTTTTTTATTTAAAAAACTAAAAAAAATTTTTTTCTTAATAAATTTTTTCTTATTTTTTATTTTAAAATATTAAAAAAATTATTTTAAAAAATTAAAATTTTTTCCTTAATAAATTTTTTCTTAATAATTTTTTCTTAGTTTTTATTATAATAGCTTTATTTTATTTTATCTTTATTTTATTTTATTTTATCCTCTTTCTTTCTGTCTTTCTATTTTTTCTCCCTTTTATTCTGAGCCGTGTGGATGAAAGGCTCTTGGTGCTCCAGCCAGGCATCAGGGCTGTGCCTCTGAGGTGGGAGAGCCAACTTCAGGACGCTGGTCCACAAGAGACCTCCCAGCTCCACGTAATACCAAATGGCAAAAATCTCTCAGAGATCTCCATCTCAACACCAAGACCCAGCTTCACTCAACGACCAGCAAGCTACAGTGCTGGACACCCCATGCCAAACAACTAACAAGACAGGAACACAGCCCCATCCATTAGCAGAGAGGCTGCCTAAAATCATAATAAGGCCACAGACACCCCAAAACACACCACCAGACGTGGACCAGCCCACCAGAAAGACAAGATCCAGCCTCATCCACCAGAACACAGGCACTAGTCCCCTTCACCAGGAAGCCTACACAACCCACTGAACCAACCTTAGCCACTGGGGACAGATACCAAAAACCACAGGAACTACAAACCTGCAGCCTGTGAAAAGGAGACCCCAAACACAGTAAGATAAGCAAAATGAGAAGACAGAAAAACACACAGCAGATGAAGGAGCAGGGTCAAAACACACCAGACCTAATAAATGAAGAGGAAATAGGCAGTCTACCTGAAAAAGAATTCAGAATAATGAGAGTAAAGATGATCCAAAATCTTGGAAATAGAATAGACAAAATGCAAGAAACATTTAACAAGGACGTAGAAGAACTAAAGAGGAACCAAACAATGATGAAAAACACAATAAATGAAATTAAAAATACTCTAGAAGGGATCAATAGCAGAATAACTGAGGCAGAAGAACGGATAAGTGACCTGGAAGATAAAATAGTGGAGATAACTACTGCAGAGCAGAATAAAGAAAAAAGAATTAAAAGAACCGAGGACAGTCTCAGAGACCTCTGGGACAACATTAAATGCACCAATATTCGAATTATAGGGGTCCCAGAAGAAGAAGAGAAAAAGAAAGGGACTGAGAAAATATTTGAAGAGATCATAGTTGAAAACTTCCCCAATATGGGAAAGGAAATAGTTAATCAAGTCCTGGAAGCACAGAGAGTCCCATACAGGATAAATCCAAGGAGAAACACGCCAAGACACATATTAATCAAACTATCAAAAATTAAATATAAAGAAAACATATTAAAAGCTGCAAGGGAAAAACAACAAATAACACACAAGGGCATCCCCATAAGGTTAACAGCTGATCTTTCAGCAGAAACTCTGCAAGCCAGAAGGGAGTGGCAGGATATACTTAAAGTGATGAAGGAGAAAAACCTACAACCAAGATTACTCTACCCAGCAAGGATCTCATTCAGATTTGATGGAGAAATTAAAACCTTTACAGACAAGCAAAAGCTGAGAGAGTTCAGCACCACCAAACCAGCTTTACAACAGATGCTAAAGGAACTTCTCTAGGCAAGAAACACAAGAGAAGGAAAACGCCTACAATAACAAACCCAAAACATTTAAGAAAATGGGAATAGGAACATACATATCGATAATTACCTTAAATGTAAATAGATTGAATGCTCCCACCAAAAGACACAGACTGGCTGAATGGATACAAAAACAAGACCCATATATATGCTGTCTACAAGAGACCCACTTCAGACCTAGGGACACATACAGACTGAAAGTGAGGGGATGGAATAAGATATTCCATGCAAATGGAAATCAAAAGAAAGCTAGAATAGCAATTCTCATATCAGACAAAATAGACTTTAAAATAAAGACTATTACAAGAGACAAAGAAGGACACTACATAATGGTCAAGGGATCAATCCAAGAAGAAGATATAACAATTGTAAATATTTATGCACCCAACATAGGAGCACCTCAATACATAAGGCAAATACTAACAGCCATAAAAGGGGAAATCGACAGTAACACAATCATAGTAGGGGACTTTAACACCGCACTTTCACCAATGGACAGATCATCCAAAATGAAAATAAATAAGGAAACACAAGCTTAAATGATACATTAAACAAGATGGGCTTAATTGATATTTATAGGAAATTCCATGCAAAAACAACAGAATACACATTCTTCTCAAGTGCTCAAGATTTCATGCTTTAATATGTATTACCATGCTTTAGTTTTCTTCCATTACATCACTATTAATTCTTTGATCCTTGTATTTCTGCTTTGTGATATTGATAGGAATAATTTCATTTTTGAGGGGTTTTTGTTTGTTTGTTTTATTTTGGTAATGCATGATTTAAATTTGGTCATAAATTTCATTCACTCTGAGTAATTTTTCTTTCTTTATAATTATTAGTTTTTTATCCTGGTTTCTTCCTTCACCCCTCATCCCTCACTTTTTTTATGTAATATCTTATTATCTTGGGATAGGTACTGTATTACCTCCTTTTTTTTTTTTTTTATTACTCACCATTGAAAGATGTAGATTTCTTCAGCTATTTGCAGTAGTGTGTATTTGGTTTCGATTGTTGGTGGTAGTAAGGTTCTCCTCTAAATTGGGCTCTCCTCTAAATTAGCTGAGACTTTTCTTATGAAAGAAGATTTTGTATGTGTTCCTATAGTATTTGTTCTTCCCTAGCCATTGGAGATAGAGAATATGTTTTCTTCTTATTTAGACATTTTCATTTCCTCCATTGCAACAGACAGAATGCTTCCTGCACATCTAGCTTGTCAGTAATATTCTTTGCTCTGCCCCGAGTGATAATTTACTTTGGAATCCCCAAAGAACCATCCATCTCATTACTCATGCTCTTCTGTAGTCCCCTCCTCTGGAATCTGGGCTAATCCTGCTTTGACCAGTAGAATGAAGCAGCAATAATGATGTGACAATTCCAGGTTCAAACACTAAGAAGCCCTGGCAGTTTTCACCTTTGAGTTCTTGGGATCTAATCCCCATGTCAGAGATCTTGCTACCCTGAGGCCATTATCCTATGAGGGAGGCTAAAGAGCCATGTGAAGAGGCACAGTGGAAGAAAGGCCATGACACCATCAATTGCCTTTCATGAGAATGAGACCATCTTGGACTTCCCAACCATCTCAGCATCTGACACCACCTAATATATAAGAGAAGTTAATTCACCCCACATAATCATGAAAAATAATTAGGTATTATTTATTTGAGCCACTATTATTTTTTATAATTTATTTTAATTTATTTTATGTTTTTTTGGCTGCATTGGGTCTTCACTGCTGTGTGCAGGCTTTCTCTAGTTGCAGTAAGCAGGGGCTACTCTTCGTTGCAGTGCATGGGCTTCTCATTGCCGTGGCTTCTCTTGTTGCAGAGCATGGGATCTAGGCACATGCGGTTCAGTAGTTGTGGTGCATGGGCTCAGTAGTTGTGGCTCGTGGGTTCTAGAGTGCAGGCTCAGTAGTTGTGGTGCATAGGCTTAGTTGTTCCACAGCGTGTGGAAACAACTTCCCGGACCAGAGATCTAACCCGTGTCCCCTGTATCAGCAAGTGGATTCTTAACCACTGCACCACCAGGGAAGTCCTGAGCCACTATATTTTAGAGTGGATATTTAGAGCACATTGTAATAGAGAACCAGAATGACCAATTAGTTGAAGGGCACTACAATTATTCCTGCTATTATAACCAATAAATATAGCTTTTAGACCTCAATATTGAGATTTACTTTTGAGAATAGTAATTTTTATGTCCCATAGTTGCAACTGTTAGCTTCTTTCATTGCTTATTGCTCTTTTGGAGGTATTTTTATGCCACTTCTCCCTGCATGGCATCTTCCTATTCCTATTGCATCTCTGCTGATTTTAGCAGCCATTACATCTACTTTAGAGCCCAGGGGTTTTAAAGAAAAATGGAAGTTAGTTATGCTTTTACATACTGTTTTTTTGTTGCTGTTAGACGTTTTTTCAAGAGAGGGATGAAGTTTTGCCTTTATGATACCATGTTTAAACTGGAAATGAAGGTCTGTCAAGAGACAGCGTTCTTAGGATTAAGGTTCATTAAGCATTCTAGATTTTATCTTAGTGGACATTGTTGTTTTTTGTTGGTACTGTTCGTCCTGTTTTTATTCTGTGCTCACCTTTTAATTTACTTATTTTTTAAAACATACAGCAATTTATTCCAAACTCATTAGCTTCACTTCAAAACCAATTTGAGATTTTGTATATAATGGCAATTTGAGATTTTGCCCCATTGAGATACTAGAAATATCCCTGAGTCAGTGGGCAACTTTGTTCATATCCTTTCCTCAATAATATAACTTTCCTTCATTATCCCTAAAATTATATTTCATTTTATGCAGTAACATAAGGTGGGTCATCACCAAATTTGTATTTTAGTTAACAAATCATTCTGGCATGTTTTTTCCCTCAGACTTGTCTGCTCCAAGTTAAGATTGAATCTCAGAAATGTTCTTTTACTTATTTCTATCTCAATCAAAAAGAAGAGCTGGGAGTCTTGAGAACAAATATTCCAGATGCCATCATAGAAATTTTTAAATGAAGCCATGGAGACGATATTAACCAGCATTAAGTAACAATGTAAGAAGATGAAGGGAGACATGGCTAGAGCCCAGTATTAAAGGAGAAATTAGAGGAAAATGCTAAGATACTACTTCATCTCTACCAATTACCAAAACATGGGATAAAATACTTATTAAAATTTCAATTTCTCCCATTATTATTATTACAGCAGGCTAATGAATTAGGGCAGATGTATGTCTGACATATGCACCCTTTAGAAAACTTCTTAGTTCCTTTGTCTTGTCATCAGTGTTGTGAATAATAATGAATAGTACAATAGAACCATGGTAAACAGTATGTTCAAAGTTCATTCAACACTAAATATTTGGTAGAGAGTTTTGAGAATCTTTGGGTGAAAAGATAATTAAACTAATACATTCATCAAAGTGCTTTATTTGATGCTCATGAAAACTCTGTTGGATGGGCAGGACAGCACCAGCATTCAAAACTAAGGTACCAGAAACTCAGAAAATAAGGTAGAAGAAATCACATGTTTAATAAATTGAGGAGTTCCTTATCCCTACACTAAGTCTTATATATAATCCAGCTTTAGCATATATTCATAAAATTTATCAGAATAATATACAAATATTCACAGTCTATAATTTTTTGACACAGAGCCTTAGAGGCAGATACATTTAGAGGCAGCAAATATACCAATAAAATAAAGTAAATTACAAAGGTAAAAGATAAATATACATACATGTAACCATTCTGGACCAATAACACCTTTTTTTTTTTTTTTTTACTAGATCAAAGGACATTTTTATTTTATTTTATTTTTTATTAATTTTTATTGGAGTATAGTTGATTTATAGTGTACTGTTAATTTCTGCTGCACAAAAAAGTTGATCAGTTATACATATATACATACCCACTCTTTTTTAGATTCTTTTCTCATATAGGTCATTACAGATTATTGAGTAGAGTTCCCTGCGCTATACTGTTAACAGTAGGTCCTTATTTGTTATCTTTTTTCTATATAGTAGTGTGTATATGTCAATCCCAATCTCCCAATTTATCCCTCTCCTCCTTCCCCCTTGATAACTGTAAGTTTGTTTTCTACATCTGTGACTCTATTTCTGTTTTGTAAATAAGTTCATTTGTACCATTTTTTTAGATTTCACATATAAGCAATATCATATGATGTTTGTCTTTCTCTGTCTGACTTACTTCACTCTCTAGTTTCATCAATGTCACTGCAAATGGCATTATTTTGTTCTTTTTTATGGCTGAGTAATATTCCATTGTATATATGTACCATATCTTCTTTATCCATTCATAAGTCAATGGACATTTAGGTTGCTTCCATGTCCTGGCTATTGTAAATAGTGCTGCAATGAACACTGGAGTGCATGTACCTTTTTGAATTATGGTTTTCTCTAGATAAATGCCCAAGAGTGGGATTGCTGGATTATATGGTAGCTCTATTTGTAGTTTTTTAAGGAACCTCCATACTGTTCTCCATAGTGGCTATACCAATTTACATTCCCACCAACAGTGTAGGAGGGTTCCTTTTCTCCACACCCTCTCCAGCATTTATTATTTGTAGATTTTTTGATGATGGCATTGTAGTTTTGATTTGCATTTCTCTAATAATTATTGATGTTGAATATCTTTTCATGTGCTTCTTGGCCATCTGTATGTCTTCTTTGGAGAAATATCTATTTAGATCTTCCACCCATTTTTTGATTGGGTTGTTTGTTTTTTTGATATTGAGCTGCATGGGCTGCTTGTATATTTTGGAGATTAATCCCTTGTCAGTCATTTCATATGCAAATATTTTCTCCCATTCTGTGGTGGTCTTTTCCTTTTGTTTATGGTTTCCTTTGCTGTGCAAAAGCTTTTAAGTTTAATTAGGTCCCATTTGTTTATTTTTGTTTTCATTTTCATTACTCTAGGAGATGGATCATAAAAGATCTTGCTGCAATTTATGTCAGAGAGTGTTCTGCCTATAACACCTGTGTTTTTAACATGTTATTTTTATTCATGCTTACAAGCTGTTCAATTTTATTGAAATATATGGTAAGATGTTCTATAAGTGGAAAACTATGATAGTCAGAAATCTAATACATCATTTTAATTACACAGGCTGTTCCTTATATAGCAAACCTCAGTGTACCCCAATTATATCTTGTTGCATGCCTGACTGAGCACAGACTGCATAGAATTTACCAAAACAATCGCTTGACCTGTTTGGTACCATTCAGCAGACCACAAAAGATGAAATGCTTTCCTGTCTAAAGCCATGGATAAAGACTAGACACCTCTGAAAGAATACAGTTGTATTATATAATATTTCTGGTTTCCTTCTTCCAGGACAATAAGTCAAGACTGAGAGAAATATACAAGTACAGTAATTATAAGTAATTAAGTAGATAACCATGATATATTTTAAAATCTAGCAGAGGCACATTAAATACTATGCATAGAATGGAATTAAATGTATTAAGACAGTAATACCAACAGAACTGAAGGAAATAGAGAAAGGGAGGTATTTCTACCAAACCTGAAGGCATGTTTCCTGTAAGACACAATATCTGAAGTTACATAGAGAAAAAAATTGGGATACATACTTCTCTCACCTTAGCTTTACATTTTTAGAGACTGTTTTTAAAGAGTAAATCAAATTATATAGTCATTTTAAAAACAGAGATACATACAAATTCCCAAGGATGCTAAGAGACATAATGGAAGTGATGGAAAGGTTACATGAAATATACACTTATAAGTCAATTCATTTGAGTTTGGAACATTTGAAGACAAAAACAGTTTTAATTTTATTGGTTTAAACATGACAGATTTCTTCATTTTCCTAGAGATATTTATGCTTGATTAAAAAAAGAGTCTTTTTAACAAATCCCAAAACCCTTTACCTCACCCCAGCTGTTAGGTGACTAGGGAACCAGCAATGCAGATATCTGTTTGTACACACTAGCATAATTGTATGGTAGCTTTATTTGTATGCATTACTATAATAGTACAGTCCTAATGTATTTTACTTGATAAATTTTTATGCAGATCTTACAGCACATTTTTTCGACCACATGTTGGAACATTTGTGCACAAAAAATTCCCATCTTTATGTTTGAAATTTATGGGAACACAATTAAAATGAGAGGAGTCCAAAGGTATCAAGATAATTACATTTTTCTAATCTTACTAAACAAGATAAATTACCTGCAGGCCCTCTTATAAAAGATGAAATCTTCATAATAAGTGAATTAATCAAGCAGCAGCTTGCTACTGCACTTGCATTTATAACAGAAATGATTCAAAGACTTATTTTATGGGGAAACTAATGGAAACAGGCTTTTCATTCTTCTGCACCAATTGAAAACCTCAGCAACCAGCTGCCCACTTGTCAAGAAAACAGAAAGAAGCTGGAAACAAAGATAAATAAAAACACCTTTTTCCTGGCACTTTTGAAGAGAAAAAGGAGCTCTCATTTACAGCAGCCATCTGTTTGTTATTTAATATGGGTGAATTACATGCTGTAATGAGTTTGTTTCTGCATCACTCAGTGCAATGGAACACAAGTTCACTCTCATAATGTGCAGCAGTTTTTAAAAGCTAATCATTTAATTGGACACAATCGTCAATGACAAATGGAGATGTAAAAACTCAGCCAGCTGTAGAGTGAATATGTAATCATTGTGAAATCATATTATTTTACACGCTTGAAGACTTCTTAATAGTATCTGATGTTGGTCATCACCACAGACTGAAGAATTGAAGAAACATGGTGAAAAACAGCCTTTCAAAATGGCTTTATATAATTGGTCCATATTAATGCTGGTGTTAGAACCACCATTTGACTTCGGTACCTAAAGTCTCTCTAAACTGTTTATTACTATCCTAATTTCATTTTTGACTTTTATATATTTTTCAAATATTCCATGCTTTAGTAGGCAAGAGACATTGTTTAGGAGCAGTTTTTTGTTTTTTTTTTAAAATCTGCTTTAGTATAGACATCCACTGATTTTGTGCTTTTGCACGTGACATCACATACAGATAAATATGGAGACCTGGGAGATTGTGTGCCAACAGATTTTTTTTTTTTTTAATCACACACACACAAAAGCTCTACTTCAGGAAACCAAACCTGAGTGCCTACACCTGCATGCATTACAGTCAGAATTTATACAATGCTGCTATAGTCTTTAACAGAAGAATAAAAATCTCCATGATAAAGAATTTTCCCTTTGGATTTTCTACAAAGACACTATGCTTATTAATAAATTTCCACAATAAGAGCCATCTTCCAATTTCTAGGCATCACAAAGAAATAAAAACAAAATTCAAGTTTTTGAATAGGTTATTTTTGTACTTAATTATATAATTTGTGCATGTTTTATATCTTATGTGATTGCTGAGGACACTATAACAATGTATATTTTCATCTTTATTGTCCTTCCAAGAACGTTAGACTTAGTAGAAAGTTCTTATGACCGAAAAAATGTGTTGGGTATATCAGTATTTAATCATTTTGGATTAAAATCTACTGGGTTATCTCTATGCTGCATTTAATCATAAACTTTTAAAACTTATTTCAGAAGGGAGGGTAAGAGATATCCTTGTTTCAGAAATCCCCTGCTATTTTATCATCTTTTCAACCATTATTATTCAATTCCAACAAAACACAAAAGAGTTCATGTCTCACATAACAACTCCTATCTCAAAACATTACCTTTCATCTGTCATGTAATATTCTTTGCTCTAAATAAGCTTGTAATTATGTGTCCTTGTTTTATATTCAAAATCAAGGTTTGTTTTCTGCCAATGCAAGTCCCTAAAGAACAAATGCAATAATTTGGTTTGGTTTCCCTTTATAGCTCTTAGCAGCCTTTTAACACAGTGATCCCTTAATAAATAGTGTTTAAACAAACTTGTAGTTTGTTAAAGAGCGAGCAAGCAAGCTTTGAACTCTCTTAAAGAATAAACACATGAAAAAGGGGTGTGTTTTAATGTTTTTCTTGTGTCATATTATTGTTTAAATTTAGAAATTCTTGACATCAAAAATGAAACACAATACCAAAAGTGTAATCCCACAACCAGAAAAAGACCACATTCACAAACAGAAAGAAACACAGATGTTTAAAGACACAGCAGAAAAGCAACTTGAATGTACTAATCACCCAGAAAATAAGATAAAGATAGATGCATTGTAAATTAAGCAAACAGCCCAAATATGCAGTGCAAGTATGATCTGAAAGAAACCAACCATCACATTCTTTCTAAATAATCATTAACAGATAGGAAAGCTGAATAAATCAAGATGAGAAATATAGTATCTATGAAGAAATCAGAAGTCAGCCCTAAATGTAAGTTCATACAAGTACAATTAGCTAGGTAACTATTCTTGGGAGAACCCATCTAGTCACAATATTTAAGTTCCATTCACTTGGACAAACCTATTCTGATATGAAGAAATAATGACACACCGGAGAGAGATTCCTTGGAGCAGAGACTCATGGACTTAGACATTGGTTAGTATGATGATGTGTTAAATGTAAATTACTCACAGAAGACAATACCTCATTTTTTATTTTGCCTTGATTTGCCCTCAAAACTACTACTAGCAATAGGGATCAAAGAAGAATCCCAAGGGAAATAGTTTAAAAGGAGAAATGCCAGTTGATTGCTGAGTCCCCTTATAAGACAGGGAGAGTGAGTATTCTAGGATTTATGCTCTAGAAAGGTACATGTAATCACCAGCAACCCACAGCTGAAAAGCTTTCCCTAGCTCCCCATTGCCATGCAAGTTTCTTCAATTTGTAGAGACCTCTCACAATAAAAACTTTTAATATATTGCAAATTGCACGTTGACTTCTCTTTACAGAAATATTTTACTTCAGCTCAGTGGAATAGGAATACCTTGTAAACATTTGTGATTCTAAGGTGTTAGACAAAATTGTCTTCATTTTTCAAAATATTAGATTCTGTTTTTCCAAAGCCACATTCATATGTAATCTCTTCTGCTGAGATCTTTTCCAATGTCTTAGCTCATGGTAATTTTACCCTACCCTAAATTTCTAAAGGACTTTCTGTCTGCACCACTTATGTGGACTAACTGAATTATCTATTGACATATTTCATATTGCCTGTGCTTTTTATATGGCAAGTGTTTAGTAAATATTTGATTAGATGGTCACTGCAAGTTTTTGGATGATGAAGTTAAACACTACTTACCTGATATCTTAAATATGTTTGCCCATTGGTATTAAAAGTGCCAATTAGTGGACAATGGTCATCTCAAATGTCACTTTTTCAAAAGCTTCATGGGCCTTTTCATGGTTAGTTACTCTCCGCATTGTGTCCCCATAGTGTGTTGTAAACACACAGTACTTATCCTATTATAATGTAGTTCTTTATGTCATCATTAGGGTTCTAGGGTTTGTCCTATTGACTTTTGAATTGTTAATGTCTTGCCTAGTCCCTAGCACACAGCAGTGATTAAATAATTATTCATTGAACTGAATCCCCTAAAGGCAGAAATTGGTTACTATCTTTTTATTTCTAGTGTGTATTGTACAGAGTCTAGTATATAGCAGATACTCAATAATATTTGCTGATTAAGTGTTGCATGGCTAGTCGGATGGATGATAAATGATAGGTGAATGTTACAAAGATGCAGAAGAAACATATATGTAGTGTCTTCTTTTTTTACTTTTAAATATAATTTCAAATCTTGAAAACTAAAGGAAACACTCAAAATAGCTAATATTACACCTGCGGAAATTGAGGCCAACTTGCTAAGATCAATTGTTCAAAGTCATCCAGCTAGATCGTCCGGATTTCCAGGCAATGTGCAGTCTATATCAC
Organism: Eubalaena glacialis; assembly: GCF_028564815.1. Lineage (NCBI taxonomy): Eukaryota > Metazoa > Chordata > Mammalia > Artiodactyla > Balaenidae > Eubalaena > Eubalaena glacialis. The sequence goes on from NC_083731.1 coordinate 35,674,292, forward strand.
ATGATCTTGAGATCTTAATTTCATAGATCTCATCAAATGGTATGCATTTAACTGAGTTAAGGAAATTAAAACAAATAAGAAAAAAGGGATAGCCAAAAGTCCCTGTCTAGAATAAAAGAGTCAATGTGGACATTGACTTGAAATTCTTAAGTCCAAGGCACCACTCTTACAAAAATTGCAAGATCATAAATATATCACCTCCTTTGTAATAATCAATGTTCTCAAAGTTAAGGTATGCAGATTAAAATTATGCCAAAATCTGTAAAATAATCACAATGAGAAGAATTAAGTATAGTGTTATTACCAATTGGTGACATTTCTTTCATATTGAATAGTTGAATTTATAATTGAATTGAATAATGGAAATAATGCAAACAAATTCATATTTTCCAAAAATTTTCTATATGGAGTAAGTAAAATTTAAAGCAACTATCTTTTCAAACATTTATCAAATATTTACACTTTATTTTCTGCACTCTGGGGATAATCGAGTCCAATTTAATAATTCATCAATTGATAAGTGTGGATAAAACAGGCAATAAGTAAAGGTAAAAGGAAAAATATTTTAAAAACCACCACCAACAACAATTTTAAAAAACACGCGAAACCAAGACACCACCAAATCCATGTATAAAAAGTCTTGAATTTTATTTTATATACCTTTCCAACAAAGTTGATTAGCTGGTTTCTTACCCCCTAACAAATTACTAGTTATAAAATAATGTTACTTTAAATTCATAATCATAATATAACAATAAACTGGAATAAAAAGATTTCTATGAAACACATTTTGCAAAAAATTTAAAAAGTTATATCAAAAGAGGAATTGGACACTACCATCAAAAACTGATCATGTCATTAGCGTGATTGCACCATGGCACAATTAATAATTTTGAAATATGTAGTCTTTGATTGTGGATTTCATTCCTCTTAGGTTTTTTTTTTTTTTTTTTAATGTTTATTTATTTATTTATTTATGGCTGTGTTGGGTCTTCGTTTCTGTGCGAGGGCTTTCTCCAGTTGCGGCAAGTGGGGGCCACTCTCCATCACGGTGCGCGGGTCTCTCACCATCGCGGCCTCTCTTTTTGCGGAGCACAGGCTCCAGACGCGCAGGTTCAGTAATTGTGGCTCACGGGCCCAGTTGCTCCGCGGCATGTGGGATCCTCCCAGACCAGGGCTCGAACCCGCGTCCCCTGCATTGGTAGGCAGATTCTCAACCACTGCGCCACCAGGGAAGCCCCCTCTTAGGTTTTTTTATATGGCATAATTTTTTTGGTGGCTTTCAGTTTTTCCCAAACTTTTTATACCATGGCTCACAAAATAGGTATCATTTTTACAGAACATTGAAGTTTTACAGAACATTGAACATAAGGACGCTGAGGTAAGTCGCACTCCAATAGTTCAAAGGTTTAATTATCTCAGAAGCACTGTTACCCATTTGAAACATCAAAATATCCTGCATCAGGCAGCTCTGAAGTTATTTAGAAGAAACTATTGATATTCATTAACATCTTTATGAAGACAAAATTACCATGACTTTCTTCTGCTATTTCTGAAAAAAACAGAGCTACCAATCATATATTTTTCCACCTTATTGCATAAAGAAATATAATGCATTTATTTATACAGAGATTACTATAAAGTTGGAAATAAGACTATGACATATTTTTGAATGAATATTGAATTTTTGAATGAATAAACATCTCTTTTAGGTATCAGAGATTGTTTTCATTGCAGTATATTAATATTGAAGAAGACTAATGATTTTGAATCTTGGATATATAAAATAACAAGTAAGGACATTAAAGAATTAAGGATTTTCAAAACTGAATTCTATCTCAAGCTATGATCAGAGGGAAGTTCTCTACAGATGGAAGTCTCTCTGCTTCATGTGACCCCCTATAAGCATAACTTCTGAGAGATCCTAAGAACACATGTCTAAGGATGTGGTACTCATTATCATTGTAAAGGTGATAAACTTAAAAAAAAATAGCAACAATATTCCAAGGATCTCCTAATGTGTAAATGTGGCTTTATGCGAGAAAGAATGAGGTGGTTAGATAAAGAATATTTTCTTTGCATTCACTCCTCAGGACCCTGAATAGAACAAAGGAGAACATCTGTGTAAAAGCCCTGCTTCAACTTCTTTATATTTTATTCCATACATGAGTATAGTAATTATAGTATATAGCTATTATTATATTTTCCTTGAAAAAACAAAAACAGAATATTTTTCCCTATTGCCAAAGTAAAAATATTCAGTTCATTCTTAATCTATATTTTACATAGCTATAACAAGCACAAATAATATCTCTGATAGATGTACAGTTTCTTTCCACCTGCCCAATCATTGCATTAGACATGAAGTTCCAACAATTGCACACCATTTAGCAGTCTTTTATTGTTTCAAGTTTATAAAGAAATTTACATCCGTCAATCAGTGGCTGGAGATCCATGGAAAGTAAGGTAATTGACCATAGTTCCCTCCTAAATTCAAGCCACCCCAGGGTAATAAGGATATTGTTCAGAGGGTAAATTATTTCCTTTAACTGAGGAATTATAAAAGCATTTATCATGATGTCCAGATATTTTTCTTACTGCTATTGTAACTCATCCATTTAACTGTCATGGTAGCCCCTGCATCTATGCTCCTATTGTAAGTGGATAGGAAATAACTGGGTGACTACAATATCTGAGTTAAAACAAAAGAAAAAGCAAGATGAGGTGCTTGCTGCAGACAACAAATGTTAAATAATTTTAGAACTATACTGTTTAACTGGTATAACAATTGTTTCTTTAAACACCATTTGTCAGATTTTTTTTCTTTCTCTACATTGTTCTGGACACTGGAAAGGTTTGTACACTCAAGTTGGAGGGTATAAAGAAGGACCATTTAACAAAATTACTCTTTTCTTAGAGAATTACAGAACACATGAGTAAATTACTCTATATGTTTTCCTTTTTATCTAATTTCTTTAGCCATTTCTTGTTTTTTTATCTTTCTAAGATTCAGGATTGATACTGGCAGTTACTTTATGTTTTCCAAAATTCTGTGTAGAATACAACAATAAACAAGAAAAAATATAAATGTATCTATTTCTGTCTTATGATAAGTTTAATTTTTCTTTTCTATTCTCAACAAATAATTACTGTTTTTTTCAAACTATCCCTTGACGGAGTGACTCATATGTTAAGAAAGAGAGAATTCTGCCTGTTGCCAAATGATGGAGATTTAAAGTCTCCAAAACTGGAAATTATAAATAAGAAGAAATGCTACATACAGAAGGATTATTACAAATAAAATAAATAAAATGTCTACAAATAAAAGCAGAATAAATCCATGGGAGGGTGTGGAGATCCAAACTCTGCCATTTGAAATGCGTGACCTTGGGCAAGTCATTTTCATCTGTAAAATGGTGGCAATACTATACTTCAGGACATAAGTGTGAGGAGTAAACACCATAATATATACAAAGCATTTAGGCACTTAATAATTTGTAACCTAAACCTTTAGGATGAGTAGAGGTGAGTCGTTAAGAGCATAAGTTCACACTTGAGGTGATATACTGTAGATGTTATGCCCTACAGGATTTTTGTGAGTACCAAATACATCAGCATTTATACAACACACAGCAAACATGTTAATTGTTCAGTCCTTCTCTGTATCAAAAAGTGAAGATAATCAAATATATATTTTTTTAAATTTTTACATTAAAAATTAAGGTTTTTGGCTTTTTGCAAGTGGCATTTTTCTAACCTTCATTTTAATTTTTTTAAAATTTTCTGCTTAGATTTTAAATCATGAAAAGCAAGATCTACACTGTGAGTTACTTCACTAGATGGTAAACTTACAGACAGAAACTCAGTCTTGTTGCAATAATTTCCTTAGGAACTGCCAGGATATTTTCTGGAACACAGTAGGTACCCAAACTATGATTCTGAGATGAATGAACAAATAAATCTCTTTAATTCTGTAACATTTCTAGTTATAATTTATTTATTTGTCAATTCAGTCATTAATGCAAAACTATTAATTGAGATCTACTATGTACTTTGCTTTATGTTGGAAGATGGAGATACATGGATGGATGGCTTAGCCCCTTTCCTTAGAAACACTCTGTCTAGTGATGAGATAGAACCAGAAACATTCACACAATGTGGAAAGTTATTTCAACAGAGGTACAAAGGAAGATCTAGATGGGGAGGAAGATGGGAGATTGCTTGTGGAAACTGTTCTGGGGAGCTGACATTTGATTTGATATTGAAAAGAAAAAAAAAATAGTTCTCTAGGTAAAGAAGAGTTGCAGGAAGGAGATACTTCCAGGCACAGGGATGATTTTATTTTTTTAAATTTATTTATTTATTTATTTATTTATTTATGGCTGTGTTGGGTCTTCGTTTCTGTGCGAGGACTTTCTCTAGTTGTGGCAAGCAGGGGCCACTCTTCATCGCGGTGCGCAGGCCTCTCACTATCACGGCCTCTCTTGTTGCGGAGCACAGGCTCCAGACGCGCAGGCTCAGTAATTGCGGCTCACGGGCCCAGCTGCTCCGCGGCATGTGGGATCTTCCCAGACCAGGGCTCGAACCCGTGTCCCCTGCATTGGCAGGCAGATTCTCAACCACTGTGCCACCAGGGAAGCCCCACAGGGATGATTTTTGAGAGAGCATGGCTAAAAGTAGCTCAGTGAAGCTAGTTTATCAGTAATGGTGTGAGTTTTAAGTGCCTTGTAAACTATGTGATAGTCACTAGGTAGTCTGCATAATTCAAGTGAATGATGAATACCTTCGTCTCTATGGACTACTCTAACAAAATACCATAGGTCAGAGGACTTATAAATACTTATTTCTCACAGTTCTGGAGGCTATGAAGTTCAAGATCATGGACCCAGCAGATTCAGTGTCTGGTGAGGGCCTGCTTCCTCGTAGATGGTGCCTTCTGACTGTGTCCTCACATGGTGAAATAGACAGGGATCTCTCCAGGGCCTCTTTTATAAGGGTATTAATCCCACTCGTGAGGGCTTTGCTCTCATGAACGAATCACCCCAAAGTCCCCAATGCCTAATATCATCACCTTGGAGGTTAAGATTTCAATATATGAATTTGGGGAAGACAAAAATATCCAGTCCATAGCAGGGAGCTAGTGTCAGCTTTTACATAAAAGAGTGATTTTTTTTTTATGTTGCCAATAATTACACCATGCATATGGGGGAAAAAAAACCTTAATAAATACTCTTACTAGTAATAATGAAAGCCTTGTAGAAATTAATCAAAAAATATATAACACAAAGCAAGAAACTAAACATGACATTCTTCTGTTTATTATTAAAATAAACAGAGCCCCTAAACCACCATCTTTTTCAGTGGTTTGTTATCAAAATAAAACAACCAATGAAAAACAGACATTATTTCAAATGTATTGGGCTACATGAAGATTATCTTATGTTCTGCATAATCAAAATTCTCTGTCCTTTTATGTCTGATTTATGGTGTGTCAATATCCTATATTACTATAGTACATTATGTTGAATTGCCGAGAAGAAAAGCACAAAAGGATGGGTCCCATAACTTGCAAAGAGGCAGAGTAGATATTGTTATGAGATCTTACTTTATTTAGCTGCTGTTTTTATTAAATACCAGAATTTCAATTAGATAAACTTCTTCATTATCTTTGTAGCAATACATAAACATTTCTAAGAACAGTGGCTGGATGAGTACAAACGAAAAGATTAGGCTGCATCTCACCCTGAGAACTGCAATGCAGAGTTTTGCTATTTGATTAAGAATTGTAATGACTTCTCTTATTTTCACCCTTCTATTTCTAAATGTTTGTGACACTATCTTGATCCTGGTAAAACTAATGAAACATGACACAAATAACACTTTGTGCTGGATTATTTGACTGAAAATGAGGAAATATTAATTGATAGCCAAAGTACTTAAGTTGGTGGAAAGTATGGATTGAAGGTAACTGGACATCTTCAACGTCTGTCAGTTTAGTGTTTCTCAGGATCCACCAAATATGATCACATAGTTTACCATCTGAACTAGGACACTTTGGAAGTAAAAGGGGTGCAGTTAATCACTATGCCAAGGCAAGAGGTTTAAATTGAGACTTCCCCAGGCAAACTGGAGTATACGATCATCCTGCCAATAGTACTTGTTTCTGTACTATTATCCTCCTTTAATATCTAAAGACCGACATAAATAAGAAAGAATCTTGCTAAAAAGAAATATATCAGTGGCATTTTAAACAATCACTGAGACAGAAAAAAGTATCCAATCTTCATTGTAAACAAGTATGAATACTTAATGTTTCACAAACACATCCTTGCAGTTTTGTTCATGTTAATAGCTAACCTCTACCTTAGAAATGATTTTTTTCTTAGAAGGCCTCTGTTCAATATCAAAGTTTGTAGTCTTCTTTGAAAATAGAGACCTTGCTTAACTACCACTGAAAACAACTTAGAAGGAAATCCAAGGCCTGTCCTCTTAGAGTGGACTCACCTCCAACTGGCACACCCAGTCCCTGAAAGCTGCCATAGTCACTAGCCATCCTAAATTCCAATCCTACCTTCTAACCCATTAACCCTCTTCCCTATATCTAATCCTACCACACTAAGGACAAAGTGTAGACAAGTGTGTTTATGGAGCCTAGTTTTGTTCTCTTAGGTAAGGGAGTCTTTTCTGCAGACATATGCTTTATGGCCTGTGGTCATGGGTGAGGATACTGACCCTCAGTTTTCCTATCATCCTCTGTTAGAACATGGAAACCCTCCCTCACAAAGAGAGTCACAACCAAAAGTTAGATTCCATAGTTCCTTGAACAGTATAGTGCAACTACTATAGAATGAGTTAGATGGGCTTTTATAAGCCTAACAAGAAAGGAGTTTCCAGGAGAAAGAAAAAAAGTTGTTTTCAGGTGCGAACATCAAGGAGACCACCTCATTTTAAGTTTAGGGCTATATTTTCTTTTTTTTTTTCATGTTTTCTTTATTTTACTCAAAGTTTAGCAATTCCTTTAATTCCATGTCAGTTTCTGTTTCCAATTCCTTTTTTTCTTTTAGGTAGACTGGGCATTCGGGAATGGTTTTTATTTTTTTTATTATTATTTTTTACACCTTTATTGGAGTATAACTGCTTTACAATGTTGTGTTAGTTTCTGCTGTATAACAAAGTGAATCAGCTCTATATATACATATATCCCCATATCCCCTCCCTCTTGAGCCTCCCTCCCACCCTCCTTATCCCACCCCTCTAGGTGGTCACAATGCACCAAGCTGATCTCCTTGTGCGACGCAGCTGCTTCCCACTAGCTATCTATTTTACACTTGGTAGTGTATATATGTCAATGCTACTCTCTCACTTCATCCCAGCTTCCCCTTCCCCCCTACCCCATGTCCTCAAGTCCATTCTCTACGTCTGCATCCATATTCCTGTCCTTCTAAAGCTATTGCAACATCCCAAAGGACTCCATTCTATTTGCTCTAGATTCACTGAAATGATTTCTTTGTCATATTAAATGTTAATGCCTAAAACATACCCAAATTACGCACTTTTCCAAATTAACAGCTGAGATCATTGAAGCTTTAATTATATCTAAGAAGTAGTGGGGGTAGATGTTGTTTCTGTTTATGAAAGAATGGAAAGAAAAAAATTATATATATATATGGCATCTTCAACTTTAGTCTTTCCTCATAGCTATGCTTCCATAGATGTATATTTCTCACAGGTATCAATTGGAATCTACTTCAGCATTTTGACCCCCAAATCCTTGGCTGACTTTTAACTATAGTATGTTGGACTCCCTGGTCCATGAGTTGGCTCACAATCTTTAAGCCCTGACAAGCTTCTGACTTTAAGCAGCCGCATTAACACCCTACCCCACCACCACACACAAACACCAGTTAGCCGGTGACAGCATCTGTGTCCAGACTTCTCATGAACTTTGCTCTCCACTAAACCTGTGTACTTTCACTACCCATGTTTCAATGTTGTTGAGTACTGTGCAAAGACTTGTTGAGAAAGGCAAATATTTGACTTTCATTTAGGGATAAAACTGAATGATGAAAGCTTGAATATTTTGTATTATCTCTTTGAATCATGCATTTGTGATCTTTTTCTAATTTAAAAATTTGAATCTCATCTAGGCTATGTTTATGATTCTCACATTTTGCTATCTTTTGTTAGATTAACAAATTCTGTTAGAATAGAATTTGTTTATGTAAACTTTATTGAAACAGAAGTATCACTTATTTTGCCTTCTCCCAAGGTATGCAAATTCACATTGAATTCTATAAATACAGATTTTAAAGACATTCTATGATCATTTTGATTTTTTAAGTCCTGGGTACATGCAAATGTACATACTTCAGAAATGATCAATATAGGGTGCTTTCTTAAATGATTGATTTCTATTATTCCATTTCTTAAGTTTCTTATTTATCAAAAAACCCTCAGCCTTTATATCTTTATTAAAATACACTGCATTATTTTCTCATACTTCTCTTTATTTGTCACCATACATTATGATATGAGTATGGATTTTGAATTTGTCTCCACAGTTAGTCCTTTGGAGTAAAGCCACACATTTTATTTGTTAGAAGAAGAAAGTGGCTAAGATTTGACCGACTAATATAATTACTCTTGAGAGGAGAGCAAAGCAGAAACCTAGTTTATTTAGATGTTTGCCAGCATACCTAAAATGCCAACACAGAAGAAGCTCAGAAGAAAAATTCTGGAATCTTTCAGATGTTAAAGGGAAGTAGGATAACAAAAAGCACAAAAAAGACAGCACAATCAATAGCTGTGCTGATCTATTCACTTTTATTACTGAACTTCAGGGTTTTGAGCTGAATTTCAGCTATTTCACATGTCCCTAGATATAATGAAGGGATGATATAGACTCCAATAAGTTATGGGGTTTATCTCATACATGTTAGTGCCTCATAACTTATTAGTGCCTGAAGCTGTAATGAGTTATGTTACAGTACTCATACAGAGCCTCCAAAACTTGTAACTCACCAAAACCTTGGGCAATTTCATTTATTTAATGCCTTTTTAGTATTGGAGCTCTAATCCAGAATTTGTTAATTTTTTTTCATAGTTATTGGGTAGTGTCCCCTGTGGTATGTTAAATTCAAAAGGTCATAAGTCCCTCTATATTTTGCTGAAGTGAACGTTCTCTGCCACAGCATCTAAAGAATAATATTTGGGGGTGGCACACTAATACATCATGTCAAGCTGACATTTATATCATGAAGTTTACCATTTTCTGGTGATATTGTTCATATAAGCCTTTGACTTGTTTGCAGTCACAGGTTGGTAGGATATAGTGTTCTGTTAGGCATCTCTGGCGGTGGTTTGCAATGAATATGTGACTGCTCTACAAATTTTCAGAGATGTTTTGCCCTTTCATTTTGGTAGGAGTATAGAGAAGATGATAAAAAGCTCTATTCATCAAATGTTGTTTCGGTGGGAGTATCTCTACATTTTCCTAGATTCTCTTTTCAGGTGGCCAGATGTGTATACATGTGGTTCATCATTCTGAACAATAGCCCTGTAGAAAATTGCATTTGTTGGAACTGATTCCAAAAACAAAGTTGTATTAAAAGTGTTTTTTTTTTTTTTTTTTTGAACATAATAAAACAAGATTGCTTTTGGTTGAATTTACCTCTCCACTGTATTACAGTTTTAGGAAGCTTTGTCATAGAATGCAGCAGACAAAAAATAATGGAGAAATTCACTAAGTGCTAAGATTCATCTCTCTTGAAAAAGAAGTTAAATTATTTTTATGAGAAAATGAAATTATTTAGCTTAATGAATAAAAGTGTTCTTAAAAGAATTCAACATTTATCACTTACAGCCCTACAAGACCTAACCTTTTAAGACTTAAAAACAGTGACTCCTCAATTAAATATGGCTATCATTTTCTTATTCTTATCACTAATGGTTACCTGTCTGGAGGAGCCTACACATGAAATTCTAGCTATAATATACACACTTACACATTTCACCATATGTAGAACGGGTTTCTGCCCACACTTACCCTGTTGTATATTCAACAAATGCAAACCAATTTTACATGCAACTAAAATAAAAGTATAATTAAAAAGAAAATTTTAAAGAATATATATAGGTAGATAGATATATAACTGAATCACTTTGCTGTGTATAGTAGAAATTAACACAACATTGTAAATCAACTATACTTTAATAAAATAAATTTTAAAAGGTCTTTCTGCCTGGGAACAATATAACATAGTCTATTTTAAAGTCAGAAGTAATTATTGTTGAATCTTCTCCTTTACTGGAATATCTATACAACTTCTCTCTATTCCTGTGAGTAATTGAGAGATGATGGAATTTATATCTTACTTTTTTAAAGCACTTACATTGCTAATTCCAAAAGCAGAAGTCCATTAAAAAAAAAAAAAAACCTAATTAAAACAAAGTAGTTGAAATCCCTAGAGAAAACTAGTTTTTCCCCTAAGAGCTCAGCTGCAATCAAGAAAAGCAGATAAACATCCATGTCAAAGAAATTGACAGAACTAAAATAGATTACTTTAAAAGTTAAAAAATTTTTATAATGAGTAGTATGTTTGTAAATAAGCAGAAAAAAACATTATAGGTGCTTTCCCTCTCATCACAATTTTGTTACTTTGAATTTTATGTTTGTTTCTAAATTTTGGTCAATTTATATTGAGGAGTAATTTATTATATTATAAATGCAATATAAAACTAAACAATTTAATGAGATTCTGACAAACCCAAAAGAGAGATAAGGGAAACATTATAAAGGCAAATGAACAAGGACACTCTTCAGTAAATGCAAAGAACCCAACTACAAGAGAAATGAGTTGTTTTCACAATAAAGTGGAAAGTTGTTTGATTCTATTATCTCCATTGTCCCCTTACCACTTTAAACCACCCAAGCAAACAAACATATAGAGGCTTGCTGAATACTGGCTTGAACCAACATTTTATTTTGTTTCTTGATTTTAAAAGAAAAATAAAATGAAAAGAAAGTTATTTTTTTTTCAAGAAGTGAAGTTAAAGTGGAGTATGCCTTTACCTAGAAGTATATCTGAGTACAAGTTATCACTTAAGTCGTCTTCAAAGTCCATGAAAGTTCTGGATCTAGGGAGAGACAGTTTATTTGATTTTTTAAATTGAAGTAGAGTTGATTCAAAATATTATATTACTTTCAAGTGTACAGAACAGTGATTCAGTATTTTTACAGATTGTACTCCATTAAAAGTTATTACAAGATAATGGCTATAAGGAAAGATGGTTTATATGTAGATAAACTAAGAGTACTAGGCACATTTAATCTTTAGGGAGCAAAACAGAGAAGTTAACAATAATCAATTATAAAATATCATTCAGTTCTTAGATTATGTGGGCAATTGTGTAAACCTGCTAACCCCTTGTAACCACTAATTTTTAAAATTATCTCCATAGTTTTGCCTTTTCCAGAATGTCATATAGTTGAAACCATACAATATGTAGCCTTTTCATACTGGCATCTTTCAGTTAGTAATATTTATTTAAGTTTCCGTAATGTCTTTGTGGCTTGATAGCTCATTTGATTTTAGTGCTCAATAATATTCCATTGTCTGGGAGCACCACAGTTTATTTGTCCATTCACGTATAATTTGGTTGCTTCCAAGTTTTAGCAATTATGAATAAAACTGTTATAAATATCCATGTGTAGGTTTTTGTGTGGACATAAGTTTTCAACTCCTTTGGGAACACAATTGCTGGATCATGTGGTAAGAGTATGTTTAGTTTTGAAAGCAACTGTCAAACTGTCTTCCAAAGTGGCTGTACCATATTGCACTCCCACCAGCAATGAATGAGTGTTCCTGCTACTTCACATCCTCTCCAAAATTTACGGTGGTTGGTGTTCCAGATTTTGGCCATTCAATTAAGAGTATAGTGGTATCTCGTTTTTTTAATTTGCATTTCCCAAATGACATATTAAGTGGAGCATCTTTCCATCTGTACATATGCTTTAGTGAAGTGTCTATTAAGGTCCTTTGTCCATTTTTTAATCAGGTTTTGTTCTTATTATTGAGTTTCAAGAGTTCTTTGTATATTTTGTATAGTAGTCCTTTATCAGATGTGTCTTTTGCAAATATTTTCTCCAAAATTGGCATATTTTTATTCCCTTGACTGTGTATTTCACAGAGCAGAACTTTTTAATTTTAATGAAGTTCAGCATATTTATTTCTTTTATGGATCATGCCTTTGGTGTTGTACTTTACAAAGTCATCACCAAACCCAAAGCCATCTGAATTTTCTCAGACATTATCTTCTAGGAGTTTTAGAGTTTTGTGTTTTATATTTAGAGTTTTAATCTATTTTGAGTTAATTTTTTGGAAGAGGCTGTGTCTAGATTCATTTTGTACACATCCATTTCTAGATCCTCCTTTTCTTTGTTGGATGTACAATTGTTACAGCACTATCTGAAAAGACTATCTTATATCTATCATATTGCCTTTGCTCCTTTGTCAAAAATCGGTTGACTATATTTATGTGGGTCTATTTATGAGCTCTCTATTCTGTTCCATTGATCTATTGACCAATACCACACTGTCTTGATTACTGTAGCTTTACAGGACGTCTTCAAGTTCAGTAGTATTAGTCATCCAAATTTATTTTTCTCCTTCGATAATTGTGTTGACTATTCTGGGTCTTTTGCCTCTCTATATAAACTTTAGAATCAGTTCGCTGATATGCACAAAATAATTTGCTGAAATTGTGATGGAAATTTCTTTGAATCAATAGATCAGTTTGGGAAGAACAAACATCTTGATAATATTGAGTCTTCCTATCATGAACAAGTAACATTATCTCCATTTATTTCATTCTTTGGTTTCCTTCATCAGAGTATTATAGTTTTCTTCATATAGATCTTGTACATAGTTTGTTAGATTTATATCTATTTTATTTTTGAAGGTGCTAGTGTAAATTATATTGTGTTTTTAATTTCAAATTCTACTTGTTCATTGTTGGTATATAGGAATGCTATGGACTTTTGTATATTAACCTTGTATCTTGTAACCTTGCTATAATTGCTAATTTGTCCCAGAAATATTTTTGTTGTTTATTCTTTCAGATTTTCTGTATAAGCAATCATGTCATCTGTGAACAAAGACAGTTTTATGTCTTCCTTCTTAATCTGTATACCTTTTCTTTTCTTTTTTTATTCCATTCACTAGAACTTCAAGTATGATATTCAAGTGTTAGTGAGAGGGGGCATCCTTGCCTTGCTCCTCATCTTAGTGGGAAAGCTCTGCGTTTATCACCAAGCAATATGTTAGCTATATAATCTATTCCTAAATAATTGAGAGTTTCTAATCATGAATGGGTGTTGATTTTTATCAAATGCTTTTCCTGCATCTATTGATATGATCATGTGATTTTTCTTCTTTAGCTTATTGATGAGATAGATTATATTAATTGATTTTTTAAATGGTGAACCAGCCTTGCATACCTGAGATAAATCTCACTTGGTTGTGATGTTGGTAGATGTTTTCAAAAGCAGATAATAGCTTATGAACATATTGTCCCATTTGTGTGACAAGTAGAGGAAAAAGCTATTGCTGAATGTGTATCAATAACTTGCATGTATGCATGTGGGTGTGCATGCACAGAGAGAGAGACAGTCAGAGACAGAGACACACGCAAACAGATACAGAGAGTTTGGAAATAGGATTCAAAAATCCTCTTATGCAATAATCCATATTGACCTTGAATGCATTCTTGAGAAGATTGTAAGTACGATAGTCAAAAATATGGTCTCCAAAGCCAAGTCATATTGTTTAAAATCCCATTTCAAGCAATCGCAAGCAATCTGACCTTGCTCAAGTTTCTGAGCCTCTTTGTGTCTTTGTTTCTCATCCATAAATAGGAATGATGATAAAAATGATCATTCCTTCTTTCTAAATTTGCTGAAATAAAAGGGTGAATACAGATAAAAAACCTAAGAAAGCATCTGGCACTTTGTCACTCATGTTTAGTATCCATGTTTACAGATAAAGCGATCAGTAAGAAGGCATTCAGTTCTCTCAAGATAGTTATGAGTTATGAATGAAATATGCACCAGAAGTGACAGGTTAAAAGGTAACAAACCTGTGTTCAAGGCCTAAATTTTCTCATTATTTGTAATTTACTAAAATTAAGTTCTCCAAGTCAAAGGCCTTCACAAATATCTTCCAATCTGGTACATTTACTCATATGTGTTTGACTTTTCCAAGGTATTTTCCAATCTTATTTGATTTGGGGTTAATCCAAAAACTCTCACTTTTAGATGGGTCCTTTCAAAAACAAGCATACCTGATTGGCAAATAAATTAATTTCCAAATAATATGTATAATAACCAATGAGTACATGGATGCACACACTGGTCTTTTAAAATAGATTAAGCACAAATACTTAGAAGAAAATCTTTTTTCTTGTATAGATAGTAGCAATAAAAGTGTTTCATTAATATATCCAGCCTAGTAATGAAAAGTTTTTGCAGATGCTTTTCTGTAGAATTCACATGTTTGTTAGGTTATTAATGAAATGGTGTCCTGGTGCAATAGAATTTAAATAAAGTAAATTGATTTATACACGTTCTAATAATCCTCATATGGCAAATGTTAGATTTACCAGTGACTTTCTGTGGGAGATGAGCAGTGTGTGAATAACTTGTTTCATCCTTTCTATAGAGCTGTATGTAAAGTAATTTGTAATCAAAGGGTTTTGGTTAAACCATGACTCTTTTGTTGGAGGGAAAGCCTGTATTTTGTTTCTTTCTGCACAATATATCTTTTTACTTATCTACTTTTTATGGTAGTTGTATGTAAATTATGCATGGTTCAACATATAAGCACTTATAAATGAGTTTATGAATATATATCTGGCAAAATAATATTCTTCCATTATTAATGTCAAAGAGTTTTAGACAATTTTAAAAGTACTTTTGGTGCAAGAGGTGGTTATTTTGGTCTTTACTTCCCCCTGCCAATCATAAGATGAAAAAACTGCCCAAGACCCACCAATCAGTACATCAGAACTACTGAGACTATTGTAACATATTTAGCAATACCTTTTGTTCTCCTATTTGACACAAATGGGATGAGATATCTGTGAACTCATCTACTTTAAAAAGGCACTTCATATAATAATATTTCACTACAGTCATAGCTTAATGCATCAGCAAGTACTTAGATCTTCATTGTTTCAAATGTTTAAATTCAGTTACCTTTGGGGGGACATTTATTTATTTAGGAAAAATTTTTTCAGAGTCATAATTTAATCATAAAGATTAAGTGAAGCAGAAATTTGGATGTCTTTCTTTGCTAAAGTTTTTTTTTTCATTCTTGTGTCTTGTATAGAGTGGTTCTTTGTTTTTTGAAGGTCAGGTGACAATTACACTAACTATAAACATTCATTCTGTTTCACTGCTAAGTGATTTCTACTTTAAATTGCTTCTAAATCTTTTTTCACCCACCTTAAATCCAATATTTATTTTAACCTTGAGCTGCCTAAGACCTTTAATAGGAAGCTTCAAAGCATTTTAAAAATCGTATCCTTTTTAAATCTTTCTCATTTGAATGCAAGTGCCTTGAAAGCTCAAACAGTGTTGGTTGTTCTTATTGAAGTTTATAATGCTTTAGATATTCAAATCAGCTCTATGTCTTCCATTTGTTATGCAAATCTTTAAACTTTATATACTGCATGGTTTGTCTACATTAATACAGCTTTCACTAACAGGTCTTACCAGAGCAGACATATACTCAAAAGGTGCACATTTTTAGTGTCTTGAATAACATAAAATCATAAAAATAGTGTGTATTGCTTCACTCTAATCTGACTCAGTTTTATGTGGTTGTTGAAAGCCTTTTACATTCCATTCTGTGTCTGGAGGTCTGTGTATAAAACTGATTCAGAGAAAGCAAAGTGAAGACACCTGCTGGCTTATAGCACAAATACCGAAATATCGTAGAGCCTGCTGAAAGGAGAATTGGAACAATATGTCATTACTGAAGGCTCACTTGCAAGTTCTAATGTATTATAATGAAAACAGTATGACAAACCTAATGAGACAGTGAAGATTTGGGTAATTGTTCCTACAATGTATGGTAACTTTTCCAGCCGTTATTGGCAAACATAAAACCTAATGAGATTTTATTAATTTAAATGCAGTACATCTGCAAAACATTTCCTTCCTAGCATTCTCCTCTGATAGTCTTCTTTTCCTCATGGACTTGATCCTTTTAAGTTAATTGTTCTGTATCGTACACTTTCCAAACAAAACACTTGACATAAATCTGAATCAAACTTTTTTCCATTTATTTTTGTATACCTTGTCCTGATGCATAATATCACATGCAAACTTGTGAAGATAATCAGTCCAACATTTAATAGAGATCATAATATTTGCAATTATAATAAAAACTATTTTTGCTAGACATTTTGAGTGTCCTTTTAAAGGTCTAGAAATGTCATTATTTTCCTGGCTCGTGAAGGGAAGAAATTAATTTCCTGCTATTTTCTGCCATATGTTTAAAATTGTCAAAAGACAAAAAACGAACAAGCAGGAGCATTCTGCCCATTGACCTCCTCTTATTTGACCAATCACTATTTGTTAATTTTTAAAGTATTAGACATGATGGAGAGGCTCAGTCTACTTCCATGAAGACTAAATTTCAATTTTCTCCATGTCTTTACATATGCAGCACAAATATGTTTCCGTTTAAAAATGAAAATGTTTTCATGAGAAAGGATTTTAAAAATAGCACTGTTTTATACATGAACAAACATGAAGAGAATGCTAATTTGCTACTATGAACCTTTAATTCATGTCCATTTTCAGCTTAATTCACTTTGTTCTGTGTCTTTGTCAAGCTACCTTGTCATAAACATATGATAGGTGAAATCTTGACTTTGCAGTGTTATGTGAAAGAACATTTCTTGATAAAGGCACCGGTAACATTGCCAGCTCGTGGTAGAGAAAGCAATAGAGCTGTCAGGAAGTTCAAAAATTATACTGTCTCTGCTAGAATAACTGGAAAGAGATCATATTCACTTTCCCCCTGAGTTTTGCAGGTCATTTTGGATTTACAGTACAGCATTTTATTACAGTTTGAGAACATGATAAAAAACTTAGTTGTTTAGTTCATTGTTATCAAATGTTTTTCCATGCAAGCAGATACAGTTGGATCCAACTGCATTTAACTATTTCTGTGTGACTTTTCTAAGTTCTGATTATGACAAAAATTATTTAAACAAAGGGCTATTTGTCCTCTTTTAGATGTTAGATTTTAGGTGAATACATTTTTCATATTTTAAATGGGATAGAATTTATAGAATACCTTGAAGTGGTCAGTAACTTTCCAATAACCTTTTGAAAGTTTGAGTGAAAAATTTTTTTAAAAAGACTAGCTTTACACAAAATAACAGATATTTGGATAATGAGATTAGAGCAACATGTTCTTAAATTTACCATATGTTCTATGAATATTGCTTGTTTTCTATATCTTCCATAATATGTATATTGCTCCGAGGAAGCATTTCCTGGAAGGAATTACAAAACAACTTGTACCATGGGAGAATGTAAACATATTCGTTTTCTCTTGTTGATTTCATGAGAGGCTATTAGGTACTTAACTAGTGTACTGTTTTGGTAAGTACTTGATTTTATTAATGCAACTTAGAGTATTTTGATATACAGTGATCTGATGACTTTCTTTATCCTGTTACAGTATTTCAGAGAAGTATATGTTTTATTGTAAATCACAACAAAGAAAAATAAAGTTAAATGACTGAATATCTATGAATTTCTATTGCCAGCTGTATTTTTAATATTGAAATATTGAAATAATTCTCATGAATCATTACTAAAGGATGAGATCTCAGGTTCAGTCCTCTAAACTGTGTTATATTGTTATCTGTTGTGACTATTTCACTTACTCTGCCAACATTTTTTGAACATACCCTGTATGTGTCAGACACTGTCACCCATTTAATCTTGGCTGCTCTCCTCCAAGAGTGTAAGATATAGAGGGAATAGGCATGTAAAGTGTGTAAACACAAAAGTATAAAACTTGTAACAAAATATGCGGATTCCTATGGTTTAACTGCTTTATAACAAAAAATAAGTGGGCTTAATTCTGACTTTGTATTACCGATTTATAAAGATTTTTGAAAGATTTTCTCTCCAATTGTTCAATGTTAATCACACACACACACACACACATACAAAATGGATGAATCATTTGGTTCTTTGGTGATAAGAGTTAATAGAGATGAGTTGTGAAATAATTCCTGAGTTAACCATTTTTCCTGCCTTACTTAATCAGAGGCTGTAATTCTACCACTGTAAATTAAAATATAATGAATATATAGTAAGAATTACCATTTTTTGGTATTGACTGAGTTTTCCCATAAGGATCTTTTTAGGAGCTCAGTCTCAACTCTCATATGTGTATTTCATCTAATCTTTGCATTTTTGGTGTAATTGAAAGATATTTTGTCAGACTGATCTCGATAGAAATCCTTATTAACTTACTAACTTATTAACTATGGAAATTTTCACAAGTTATTTAAATGTTCTGATCTCTAGTTTACCTACCTATAAAATGGGGATAAAATAGAAGTAAGATGAATACTTTGGAGAGCAACTGAGAACATTATGTGAAATCATGTATGTGACATGTTGACATCAAACCATGGCACAAATAAGAGTCTAAATAAATGCTGTCCCTTTCTATCATCTTAACCATCTTTTTGCTTAATTATAACTTTAATTTTAGGTTAATACAACTCCATTTCCAGCTTTCCATGAACACTGAAATGGATACAGTGACCATATGCCATTTCCTTGCCAGTTTCAACAACCCATGCTCTCTATAAACTGAATAAAATGTATTTAATAAAATGTTACTTTCGTTTATGAAAAGAACACTCATAACTTCAGTAAAAGTTCCATTTTTTTCATTCTCATCCTTCTACTCTCATGCAATTCTTGCTTTTGCTTTTCCTCCCGGAGACAAACTGCAATGCTAAATGCAGGGTAGAGAAGCATTGTCTTTGAAAAAAATAATAAAGTGGTAGAGAAGGAGGTTGCCAATGGACAAAGTAAATTTCCACCTTAGCTGCATTTTTAATGGAAATGATGTAGTTACCACATTTTTTTTTTAAGGAGAGAGTAAGATTTTATGTTTTGGAAAGTGATAAAGATATTCATGGTAAGCAGTAGCATACCAAGGGTAGAGTAAGAGAGAGCAATAAGCTGGCTACAGGCAATGAGTGCCTGTATGGTCAGTAAAAAATTTAAAAACAATAATAACACTGACTGAATGTCATCTGTATTTTATCATAACCATACCTTAGTAATTTAGTAAAAATTTCAGTGATAAACTCTTCAATCTGGGCAGACTGAACACACCATGCCAATTAATTAAGGGTGGTTGCAATTCCATAATCTCAGAACATGGATGTGGAAAGTATTTTTCTGATCTGTATTTAGAACAATGAGAGTGGTCGGTGACCTATAGTGTTACTGGGGTACAAGTTAGGTGACCTTATCCACAGAACTTACTTAAGGTCATGCAGCATATTTTATAGTGAAAAATAACAAATAATGTCTTTTGAAAGAATCATGTGGATCATACTAATACAATATAGGTAGATTAGTTTGCTCTGGGCACATATTTTAGCCTCAATTTTTGCTAACATTTATGTTCTTGATAGCATAGCAGGCACTACAGTTTTATGCTTAATAAAAAAATCTACCTTCTTCAATAACAGAGGATCATGTGCTTCTAGGAAGACTTCAAAAAAAAAGGTTGGGAGAGAACTGGATTTTTTGTCCATTTACCAGGTGACATCATTTCCAATTCATATGCTATTTTATAGTAGTTGAAAAATGTGTAATAAATTCATGGATTAAACACCACTCCAACTAAGAATAATCAATCAAAAATGACAGCTGATTGATTTCTTTTGTAAATGAGAATACACTTATTGTTTAATTGATTTCAATATGCTCAAAAGGTGATTTGAAAGTCATATATTCAAAAGAATATTGCTGCTGTTTTAGGGAGAATTTGAGAAGTTCAAAAATGGGACTCATTGACTGACTTGAGATCTTTTTCCTTGTCAAGGCAAGGAAATTTATAACCTAGTCACTCATTTGGAACTCACTGTGAATGCAGATAATAAGAAAAAAAAAATTAACCTCAAGAAGTATCAGTTTTTAATTTTATCAACAATTTATTCCCAGTTACTTTAGAATTTGAATCAAACTATTTCTTTTTAATGAAATGTAGAATGCCTCTTCTATCATGAAGAAAAATGATGACCTCCCTTGAGTATTATGATTACAGAACCTAGGTACCATAACAGGCAAGAAACAGATGGCTCCGCAATACAGGAACATTTTAAAATAAACATTAATACAAGTTAGAATAAAATTCTTATTAAGAATGCAGTTTTAATCATGTTAACTGCTGTTGATTTTGCTACTTGAAACTATTTCACAGATCCTGGAAAGGGAAAAAAACAATTAGTAGAGAATATGATGAATGCATGGTATTAACTATATTATTTACAATTAAGTCATCTCCCAGAAAGAAAAAAAAATATAATTGTATTTTGGTTTCACAAGACATGGTATATAAATATTTTTAACTGCATTCAAGATATTTGAGTAGGCTTATTACATATGTCTACTCATATTCTAATTCTAAAATATGCTTCTTTGTTTATACGGTAGCCTAAAACATAAGGTCCACACTATGGACTTTTTTTTTCTCTGACTTGTTAATCTTAAATGTTTAATTGACCATTTAAAAACATAGGTCATTCCTCTAGTGAACAAAGTTAAAGCATAATGGTTAAAGATATATATTTTTAATAGCCAGCTTTCAATGTCTCCAAAGGCATGTTTCCTTGAGAATAACATACTACACATGTAGACAAAAATTGTGATAAATATATTACTTACTCTGATAGAGGTTTAACATTGATGATGATGATGATGATGATGATGATGATTTACATATGGTTTCTTTTTACTGGGTTTGATTTTCACAAATGACTGACTTTGGTTAGGTCTTTTTAGCACAGAATTACATGACAGAAATGCATACTCCTTCAAACCTGATCTTCCATCTTCAGCTCCAGTAGAAATACTAGATCGAATACTAACATATTGAATAGTAGAAGGAAAATGGACTATAGAGTTAGATACAGTTTGAAAACATACCTTCTACATTAACCTCTATATGTACTTTGGTCATTTGTTTCTTATCATCTCTATCCTTGTATCTTTAAGGGGGCTTAATTATACATTTTGCACCCAATTTTGTGAACAGTAAATGAGTTATAATACATGGTTTGTTTGATGTGTATTCAGCATTTCAAGTAATATCCATTCCTTCTTCCTTCCCTTGTTATCTAGCACAAAAATATATTGTGATTTTTTAATTCTGCAAAATAAAGTTTTAATTTATAATCTTTTTAAACATCATGAATACTGTGTTTATTTTAACTTTTTAGAATACAGAGTTTCAATAGAGAAGAGACTATAAATTACATTTTTAGAGGTTATTAATGATAATTTTTAGGGTGCCATCCAAAGAGATTCAACACTTTGCTAGAGTTGATTTAAATTATGATTAAAATAATGAAATATTGTCTCTGTGAAATTTGAAAGACTTGTATCAATACATACTAGATTCATTGAAATCTTTTTTTTTCAAAATCTTCAATTTTCTTTATTTGGAAATAATGAAGAGAAACAGAACAAACACTTGGATTCTCATTCCTGACATTACTGCAAAAACATAATACTATGAGTGAGAATTCCATCTCTCCTTATCCACAGAAAGTCAGGAAATTCTCTGAAAGGACATACTTATATGAATATGGGTTTGTTTATTGTGTTGCTGTTGCTATTATTATTTTAAAGCTGTATTTGATTATGTACCTTACATATTGAATTTTTAGGCATGTATTATGAAAAACTCCAGGCCATTCTAATCTACACTCTCACAGAAATGAACAGTTAGTTTTAGTTGCCTTTACAAGTAATTGTTAGGCATTTGACTTATAGCTATAGCATAAATAAACAGCAAACAAAATGTACCCTATGGTGTACAATACCATTTCTCCAAATTGATAATTTCTGTCCTTAAGATTATGGCCAGGATTCCTCCTCACATATGCTAACTGATGGCTTGCCAACATTTCTCTCCAGTTGCTTTAACAACATACCAGTAGATTTTCTAACAGAACACAGTAAGAAAGGTTAGTGATTGTATCTTTTAAAATCAAAATAGAATGTAAAATGGCTAGTTTTAGTCTTATATATTGTTAGTCTTATATATTGAACACTAAATTATTCAGTCTGACTCCATACCTGTATTAAACTATCCAAATACATGTACTTTTGTCACTTGGAGGATTATTTTTTGTCTAAACTCATTTTTAGAGATATCTTTCCAAGTAAGCTATTATCAGTGATTACTCAGAAGTATGTAGACTCTCAAATTCATAGAGAAATTTATAGATAAACAACCTCAATGTTTGATCCACCGTCAGCTCTATAATATTGCCATTTGTGTGAAAAATTAGCTACAGTTAGTTAAATGACACCTGAAAAGAATACATTTTGTTTTGCGTCAAATCAAATGATTGTAAAATTCTTTCATATATAGAGCAAAATGCCTGCTTTTTAACCCTTTCTTATTTGCTCAATTTCCTCTTTTAGTTAATACAGATGTAATTGCACTTTATTATTCAGAATCCACCTCCTCAAATCTAAGAAGACAGCTTATTTTGTGAACTAAGAATTTGGTCCAGGCCAAACTTCAGTCTTTGGTTTAAACATCCCCAGTTCCTTCAGTAGTTTTGAAATGATAAGATTTTCAGGACTTTTCTTATTCCATCTGGCTTTTTCTGTACTCAGTAAACCTTAATCATGTGGTATATTTTTGGTGACAGTTATTTTACTGAAATAGGGTTAACTAGGGCTCTCTTTCAGAAGTCTTTTGGAAATCATGTACCACCCTCAGAAGTACAGCATGATGGATTTCATAGCCAGGGCATAGGATAGATGTATTTAAAGAGAAGATACAAAGCCTCTTTCATTTTAAAATATTATTGTTATAGAATTCAGACTCTGCTTGAAATTACAAATTCTTCATTAAAAATATCAGTAAGTCTTAACTAACATTCCCTATATCAGATATGTATAATAATAATAAATATGCAAAAATTACAAGAAAAAAATCAGCTCTCTTAGTCACTTGTGACTATCTATAATTCCAAACAGATGGATCTTAGATTTTCTTACTTTGTCCCAAAGAGCTTGGATGTCTAAAGTTGAAATTCTCTGGCATCAGACTCTTTGTGAAAACCATCTTTACAATGGCTACCAGATTAAAAACATTTAATTCAATCACATAACTAATTAGACAAGGGTTTCAGGATTGCCTTTTGACTTGGCCAAATCTTTGGTAAATTTTCTTTTATCAATGCTTTTTTTATCCAATGTCTATCCTTTCTGTAAAATATTAAAAGAAAATGAATAAAGTACCTTGTAACTCTTATCTATGAGTGTACTTATAGCTCATCAGAAAAAACCCTATGTTTTGACAAGACCCCCTACCTCTGTATCATAACTCAATTATCCTATAGCCAAAGGTTTTATGAAAACTTTCCTGCCAATAGTTTTGAAACTGAATTATTCCTCCCATCCCACCAGAAGAGTTACAGGGGAAAAGGGCACTGCAGTGAAGGAAGACACTGGAAGGCTATTTGTGGAAACTGAGTCACAGATAGTGTGTATAATTGCCAAGGTTCAGACACTAAAACTAGTAAGTGGTAGAACTGAAACCCAGTCCCAAAGTCCATATTCTTTCCTTGAGACTTCCTTATGAAGATTTGGAGTCTTACAATAAGAAAAATAAATAAATATTTTTTGTCCAAAAATTAAAATCTGAATATGATGAAAAAAAGTCAGATATCTAATTAGGTCACTATCAATTTAGAGAAAATAATAGGGATAGTGGGAAATTGAAAATGATTCCACATTTGTGCAATGAGCAAAATTGATGACATGCCAATGAACAGGCTACTTTAAAAAATAAGTTGCAAGGAACAGAAAATGGAAGGAGGGGGTAAATGTACACATTAAAAGAGATATAAGGGTGTCAACTGATTTACTGTATGATTTTTAAAAAATTTTTATTGGAGTATAGTTGATTTACAATGTTGTGTTAGTTTCAGGTGTACAGCAAAGTGAATCAGTTATACATATACATATATAGGAACAAGCAATTTAAAAAAGGCAGATAGGGATATCTGGGAAAGGAACTCAGTCACTGATGGTTTTATAGAAATCTTTGTTAATTTTGAAAAGTTTGATCATATTGAGTTTATGTTTTAAGAAATGATTCTATATCTTTTAGAGATACATGTAAAATATTTTTTAAGCAGATGTAATCACTCCATCTCCTGTCCTATAATTTTAACTTGTGAACTTTTCATTTTACCTTATAATTTTTATTGAAGTTCTCTCCCGACTGGACTGGATTAGTAGAAAAGCATATGTGTTAAAATAAGCACAGAAATTATCATAAAACAGTATTAATGGCACTAGAGTCAAACAAAACATTGCAATGATTCAACAAAATTCTACTAGAAGATTATGAGGTACTTGATTTGAAAAGATGAACCAAAGCTCAGAAAAGGAAAGGGATTCAATTTATGGATGTACTATATTATATTTGAAAGTGAAAGGATACAAATATTTTAGGTTTCCTATCTGGGAAGGAAGTTTCATATGTATTTTTGTTGCTTCCACAGTCTTTGCTGACAAGGGCTATTCTATTTTAATTTTTTTTTCAAATAGTGTTTTGTTTTGTTTTTTTCTCCTCTTAAAAAGTTTTCCTTAAATATGATGATGTTGAGCAGAAAAATCCAGCCGTGGAGCTTTATCCAGTGACATTAATGATAGTGTTTGAGGACCTTTGCTCCCTTACATACAGCTTATGGTGGGTAGAGTAATACACAGTCTCTGCCTTGATGAGGTTCATGTCAAGCCATTCCGTTTCAGTTTGGTCATAGACTCTTTCAGTATTAATTGTATACTCTTTAGCACTTTTGCAGAGCATATAGTTTTGAGATGTTTGATACACATTAAATATTTACTGATAAATTTGGAATTTTCTTTAAAACATTCTCCATGCCTTGACAGGTGGTTAGTTGTGTGGGATCTAGACGAAATAAGATTGGCAATAGGTGACGGGTGCATGAAAATCCTTTCTGCCATTCTTTCTATTTTATTGTGTCCTAAAACTTTATTAATAAGTTAATGACTTTTTAAAGTACCTTTATTTATAGAAACACTGAAAAGCTATTTACGTATTTATTTCTAAGAATATATCACTGTCATGATATAAAAGAGGATGCCATCATCTTACTAGGTAACATTTACAGTTTTTTGAGGAATACCAGTATTTCTTAAGTTACATTGTGTTTCTACCACATTCCTTATGCTTTGGTAACATAATCAAAAGTAAAAAAGCAGTTTCAAATCCATTTTTAATCAATGAGAATATTTCCATTAATAAGGATTTTATATGAGAGACATGAAGTCATAGTCTTTTTTGGTTTGGTGGAGGTGTCAGATATTCTGTCTACAGTGTCTATTATTAGAATGAATGTCAACACAGAGGGAAGGCTGTTCATGCTGTCACAGGGAGAATACTTAGACTACATCTGAACATTATTTTTCAGGAAGAATTGTTCAATGATTTGATCACTTGTCAGAAGTGTCTCACTGAAGGATCTTGCAAAGACTTCAGTTTTCTTTTCTTTTCCATCTGGAAAACAAAGAACAAAGACCCCATTCTTCAGTGTGACATGTTGAAACCCATGCATTTTATAGAAATCCTTCTGAATATCAGGAACTATATTGAATTTGCTTTACTTTTTTACCACTTCCATCATCCTCATTACCAATTTTGTTATTGTTACTCTCCATTTGTTCAAATTTTGGGGCGCTTAGAAGGAATTGTTATATAATTTTGTGCTGAGAAACTTTAAAAAGAGCTCTGTAACCAAGTTACCTAGTAGACAATGCTGATGAATATATTGTGGAGAATATTTTTACACGGATGGTGCCCACAGTGGTATATCTACAATTTCCCCTAAAGTTGCCTTCTGTCATTGAATGAGCCATACTGTAGCTGAAAGTGAAACTTCACAATATACTACCTCTGAAAAAGATGTCACAGTATGATAACTGCTCCCACCTCACAGGAATGTTGGGTAAACAAATGAGATAATCTATGTGAAAATCCCTTGAGCATTTCAGGAGTAAGGTACAAAAAGAGTCCAACATATTATTATATTGTTATAATTTGGGAGATGCATATGATTTTATATATCAATATATCTATATATGTGATTAATTATAGAAAATGAAAGACAATTCATTTTCTATATTCTAAACCACTGCCATTCTATACTTCTCAAATTTTTCATATGAATAATGCACGAATACATTCTTGTGCCGGTTGTTTCATCTTTATACATGTTATTTTTTAATCTGATGGAGAAGAAGAAGCTATGTACAATTAATTAAACTTGAAAAATATCAGAGTATTCGGCAAGTAAGGATTGGAGTTTCAGATCCAACTCCTTCCCTTTTAACTCATCATTACAAGATCTAAGTATGTATGTTTTCTTAATAGGTAAATAATATTTGAATATAATTAAGTATATACTATTATCCCAAACACTTGAAACTTTACATGCAGAATTAGACTTCTTTTGAATAAAAGAAATAAAGAGCTTATCTGAATCATAAGTAATTTTATAAAATATCAGTTTGGCCAATAGTTATATCTATAGCAAATTACACTACATTTACCAATTCAGAAATATAATGAAGATTTTAAGAAGGCAAATTTTTACCTTAGGTCAAATAGTAAAAGATGAAACATCTTACTTCTTCACAACTCTGTACTCCGTGTAGGCTACCTTTAAAAAATATTTTTTAACTTTTTTGTCTTTTTGTAGAAACATCTCACTCCAATTTAGTTTATATTCTTATCATCTCCCTACACAAAATTACTTAAAAAGACATATATGAAACTTTCTCACACTGACATATAAATTATTGATAAAAGCTTTCTTAGGGAGATTTTCAAATTAAAAGGGATCAAAAACTTAAGCTTGTTTCCCTGGATCAGTGGTTAGCATTTCCTACTGTATGATTACAATTTAATCACTACGTGGGGTGAAATAAATTGAAGTAGGGACAAAAATTAGTACTTCTTGAGAGTATCATCTAGTCTCTTGAGAATTAATTCTTATAAAATGTTTCTGCATTTGCAGAATGCAAAGGTTTAGTGAGTTCCCATCAAAATGACTAAGGCACAAAACACAGCAAAACATATCTTGAAATGTCAAAATATATGTTTAGTGATGAGTTTATAAAAGCTTCCAGAGAGGGACAAAAACTTTTAAATTTTATTTTATATTTATTTTATAAAGTATTTAGAATGGTGTTGGATTACTCAATAGCATCTAAGAAATTTGGAACAAATAATGCCTTAAAATTCAGAAGGAAAATAATTTCAAATTTCCATTTCCATTTTCAGAAATCTAAGCAATTAAATAGATGGTAGAATTTTCAAACATATAAGGTAAAAAATTTTCTCTATAACTTTTCTCACTAAAATAGAATTTTGAGGCCTGTCAGGTATAGGACTCTAGTATTCTCACCAAGTTTAATAAGCGAAAAATTCAGGTAGGAGTAACTACAGAGCTCCTAGCTTCTTTCTCTGCTAACATTTTGCCTTGACTTTTATTCCCCTGTCGGTAAGACTAGTCTATAGTGTTTACACTTGTATCTGTCTCTGTCCATATGTGGTAGGGGGAAAGCTTCCTACCTGCCTCTGTCCCATTGTTATTTAAAAGACAGGGAAAAAAAAATTGGAAATAAAATGTCCACCATCCCTAGAGTCTTCCTCATCTGCCTTTCAGATGATTGCCCTGTGTTTAAATCCAAGGACTTCAGACTTTTAATATACATACTTTAGTGGAAAGAGTGACTTTTGCCAGGGGTGGGGAACTGTAGGCAAATTCATAATAAATCTGGATAATTATGAGAAGCAAATTTGCAAAGACATGATCTAGACTTCCATAGGAAAAAAAATAGGCAGTTCTTTAGATCAGAGCTATTGAGTTTTTAATGAGCCAGTAAAATCAACCCAACCAAACCAAACAAAACAAATAAAATCATGTCAAAACCTGACGCCAGGCCTAAGGCACAGGGAACAGGACAATTGCCTTATTTACTGTGTCAGAGGAAAGTGTCCTATTTGACCTAACTTGTTCAATTTATGAAGGTAAGGAAATATGGAATTTTTTCCTTTCTTTCTTCTTTACAGATTGTATCTTCCATATTTTCTAGCAATAATAGTGCTTTCTTATTGTTGTGTAATCCATTGATATCTATAGCTATTTTACACTAAGTTGGTTTGAAATACTATCATGTCATTACCTAATGCAATTAGCATTTTTATTTCGGCCATTTACTGATACAACCATTACCATTGCTTCATACCACTTCTGTATAAATACAGGCACCTTCATGATTTTTAAAGTATAAAATCAACATTCAAATAGGATTCTCTTTATTTAAATAGACTTATTAGAAATTTAAAGCAGATGAAGACGGTTTCAATGAAATGAATAAATAATTAAGGCAAATCTGTATACTTGTCAGGAATTCCATATTAAGAATCAGGTGAGGGGAGACAGTCTTCTGACAGAGCTGTCATTTTTTTAGTTAAAGGTAATGTTAATTTTTTTTTAATCTTGATGTTCTTTTCAAGTTTACTTGATCAAACCAAAAGCCAAAAAAAAAAAGCTGCCAGATAACTTACACAGGTAATAATCAGAACCTTTAATCACACATAAAAAGAGCCATTCAATTCTATGTATTGCAAAAATCATCAGCTGGTCGGGAAGGCAGGTTTTTGTACTTCAAGCAGTTTTAATCATTGATCAGGTTGTGAAGTAAAATAACAGATTGCATTTTACAAACTGGTCACTAGCAATGCCTCGTCAGCAGACCTAGACAATAATCCCTGAGTGTTGTAGGACCGCAGCCGTTAATAACCTGGCTTGTTAGTTGAAAGCTGGCGAAGTCTCAAGCATTTAAGAGGATTACTGCTATAAACCATATTAATTTTTTTCCTTAACATTCAATTCCATGGTGATGAAGAGCTTTTGTAATAGAAAGAGTGAAGTCAAACACACAACAGAACCCCGTGCAATTTCTTTTTGTTTAGTGACTGATTTTACAAGAGGAAAATAAAAGTCAGGCTTCATTGTACTAATTTGGAATATTAGTTTTTGGTGAAATAATTTTGAATTGCAAATCCTGCAAAATAAAATAAGACATTATTGCAGAGAAGCTTGCTTAAAAGGATTTATTTCTAATAAGACTTGTTCAAACAGACTTTTTAAAAAATTAGCTTCTCTCTCACTTACTATAGAAAGAGTTAGGCAAAAAGCCCAATAAAATCAAAGCTTCCAACTTTTGACCTCAAAGAAATGTATCAATCTTTTGTCAGAGGCAGCAGAGCATGAGTTAAGAGTATAGACACTGAGCCAGACTGCCTAAGTATGAATTCTGGTTTTATCACCTTAAGCTACTTGCTAGGTCTTAAGTAAATTATATAGTCTCTCTGTGCCTCAGTTTCCTCACCTGTAAAGGAGATCATAGTGGCACCTAACTCTTAGGATTGTAATAAAAATTACATGATTTAATATTTGGATAGTTCATTAAACTGTACCTGGCACATAAAAATGCTACATACAGTTTGTAAAAAATAATGATATAAATGGATGAATGTCAGAGATATAATGAAATCAATAAGTTTTACTACATTTGGCCTTTGGTGGTAGAAGACAAAGTCTAAATTAGAAAATAGTTGTTCAGTCAAAAATACTAGAGCAGCTGGTGTTTATAAATATAGCTTAAGATAAATTTGAATCTGTATACCTCTGAAAATTGTGTACTTTAAATTATTTCCATATAGTCACAGGTATTTTAAGTTCATCAGTCAGAATTTTTGAGGATGTGCTTTCAGCAAATAGGAAAATTCTGAAGGAGAATATTATATATTGTTCTCAGTATTAAGGCTAAGCTGAACAGAACATTATTTTGTGAAGACTCAAGCTCATTAAGGGTCAGAATGCCAGAGGTTCTTTCATTTTAAGATGCTTAAGAAACACCACAGGACCTTGCTAAAAAGGCAACAACCTTGGCGATTCTAACTCAGGTGACATGTCATTGAGTCCGTGAATCTGCATTTTAACAAGAGTCGCAGCATATTTTGGAAGTTCTCTTGAGAATACAGTTTTGAGAAACAATTTACTGTCGAGTACTGCTGCTAGAGAAAGCATTAGTAATTTTGCTAATTTTTTAATCAAGCCTACAAATACCATGTAATTTAAACAAACCCATAGTATCTTTTTGTCTCCTTTTCAAAGAGAAGATTGAACAATGTTAGTTATTAAAGAAAAAAAGACAGGAAACACTGGTTGTTAAAGTTTTCTGGTAATTTATATTTTAACCACATTATTATTAAACTTCTTGGTGAAAAGAGAGCTAAGATATTAAGGGATTACTAACTGCATGCCTAGAGAAGGCAATATAGTATTCTACTCAACCTAATGAAAATTTTGGTTCACATAAACCATGCTACCTAGTCATTTGTCATTAATACTGTTGCATTTGAATAAGATGATTATAATCATGTCCCCAATAGTTATTGTTTTAATTACTAAATAAAATTAAGATCATGTTTCTTTATTTATTTGGAACTGGTATACTTTTATGCACAGTATTAAAAAGAGTTGAGGAAATGAAACTTGAAGTGCCTGGTTACCCCGCCACTCAATTGAATGAAATGGGTAAGGGGCCAGAAAGTGGACAATGAAACAGATAAAATAGAGCGAGTGATATTATACTATGTTTGTTCCTCTTAAAAATTATTCAAGAGTATATATATCTACATACTTGTTATTTATACTTATAGTTCTTTTTAACAAAACATTTGTTTAGAAGAGAATCGAACTATTAATTAACCAATCCAGTTATCATCAATACTTGAAAGACTGAGTTGGTGTATCTCACAGATACCCAAGAGAGGGGACCTGGACTCTACATCTTTTGTACCAACTTACTCAATGACATTACTGAAGTTATATTAGCTCTTTGAAGATATTTCCTCAATGATACAAAAAGAAAGTTAATTTGTAAGGTTGTCATACTTAGTGTCCCAATTATTTGTGGCAGCTACCTTCAGTCAAAGGCATTTTGTCACGATAGAGACAAACAGCTTTTGTGGACATGACCAGCCATGGTTCTTCATAGTTCAAATTCATAACATGCTCAATTTAATTAGTCTGACAGAATTTAAATAATACCTGTTGACACTTTTCAGTGTTTAACCTGTGGAATCTGATGCTATCTCCGGATAGATTGAGTCAGAAATTAGTTGAATTGTAAGACACGCAGCTGGTGCCAGAGAACTGCTTGGTGTGGGGAAACCACCTCCACACACTGTAATTGGTGACCAGAACTTTAATAATAATACAATTTGATATTCAATTTATAATTAAGAGCTTACAATTTTTAAGTAAGTTAACACCCTGAAATTTTCTTGATGTTGGCAGACTCTATAGCACCCACTCATTTTACTTTTGCTTATTTATTTAATTTACTTTTTTCAACTAGTTGATGGATACATATATACTGTTAGGGTCTATCATTGTTATCCAGCCTATTTTTTAGGCAATTCTGATGACAAGTGTCTTACTAAATTTTGAGGCAACTAGTTCAATTATTTGTATATCTCTAACTGTTAAAAATTTCTTCTTTGTGTTGATCAAGCTCTGTCACTTATACCAGTCCTACTTTTATAATGTAAATACATGCATATAGTATTTATAAAAATGCCCATCGACAGATGAATGGATAAAGAAGATGTGGTACATTTATGCAATGGAATATTAGCCATAAAAAGGAACGAAACTGGGTCTTGTGTAGAGATGTGGATGGACCTAGAGACTATCATACAGAGTGAAATAAGTAAGAAAGAGAAAAACAAATATCATATATTAACACATATATGTGGAATCTAGAAAAATGGTACAGATGAATCAGTTTGCAAGGCAGAAATAGAGACACAGATGTAGAGAACAAACGTAGGGACACCAAAGGGGGGAGGGAGAGGGTGATGGTGGGATGAATAGGGAGATTGAGATTGACATATATACACTAATATGTATAAAATAGAAAACTAATAAGAACCTGCTGTATAAAAATAAATAAATTAAATTAAATTAAAAATTAAAAAAATTTTGTTCAAATTACGGTGATTTAAAGAGCATAATTATTACGTTAAAAAAAAAAGGTAGTATAGACTGTTTACAAACTTCAGAAAGTGCTTGCCTACAGTATGTTACATGTTTTCCAAAATTGGAATAATTATTAATATATTTCCATATTTTAAAATTAATGCTGCCTATTTACATAGTAGTTTAACTTTTTCAGATAATATTGTTTTCCTTCTTTCTCTGTTTTGTCCCCCAGTGTGCTGGTATTTTAATAAAGTATTTTTTTCTGTAGAATTATTTCAACTACACCCTGCCAATAGATACTTATTTCTGGCAATGTAAGGTAGTAGTAGAAAGAGTCTGAACTTTGAAATAAGAAAAGTGAGATGAAAACTTTGATTCTGTCATTTACTCTTACACATAAGACTTACACATAGAACTATGTGACTAGAGCAAGTTAATTAATTCTATGAAACCTTATTTTTTCACTTGTAAGTTATGGGTAATATCCAACTCAAAGCAACATTGCTTTGTGTATTTGTTCATAATATATGCAGTGTTATATTATATACAGTGATCTCAAACAATCAGTGTTCTTATATAGGTGTCATCCATTTATTGCATGGGGAATTCTGAAATCAAAATTCTATTATTTATTTACATTTCAGAGAGTCTGGGATTTACTGTATCTTATATTAGTTGCACCATTTACAATTTCTTACATTAATTTGTTAAGTATCTTAGAAATTATGACACTTTCCACCTTCCCAGAAGTCCCAGTCACTTTATTTTGATCACTTTGATGGATATTGCTTCAATAATAAGAACCGTATGTATAATTGTTGAGACCAGGTGTGTGTGTGTGTGCATTTGTACTTATTTATCTGAAATGGAAGAACCTAATCAAAAGTATATTTTCAAATTTCTTAACAATTTAGTGTCCTACACTTTGAGAGTCATTTATAAATATTTGTTGACAGCAATGACCAGCTATCTTTCCAATGTCCTCGTTTTCAAGAACTATTTGACATTGCATATATTCAGAAATATGTAATACTTTTTAAATATTCTCATAATTCTTTTACATTTTTCTTCATTGTTACAAAATGTTTTATAATGTTACATAAAAATAAGCAATCTCACTGCTGTTTCTTTAACTTATTACTAATACTAACAGTATTTATATCATGTATATTAATCTTTATTAATATTGATTCAGGAATGTACTTTTTTCTTTCAACATCCAAAATCAAATCTATCACAGTATATTGATAAATATTCCATACATGCACATTACAAATACAGTTGAAATTCTTTTTCTCCAGAATCTAATTTCAGAAATTATTGAAAACTCTATTTAAAACAATATTAAATTCAACTGAAATCATAAGGGATAAGAGTGAGTATTGGTAGATATAGATTTATAATGTAACCTTTCACTTCTTATTTGGAGGTCAAATCTGATTCTATCAACTGAATATGATTATTCTACAGATACATTTTATCTAAAATTATAATTCTTTACTGATTTAAGTGCAGTTATATGTGTTTTCCTTTTTTCCAGAGAATCTGGCACATAAAAAGATTTAACTCTCTGTCAATAAAAATGTTTCTTTGTAAATCAATCCATAAAAAAATATTCCATAAGCTATATGTCATGACAGATTAATATGCAGTCGTTAAGAGTCAGATTACCTTGAACCTACAAGTCTGGAAAATAATTAAGCAATATATAGAAACATTCTGTTGAGGAATTCTAAGATTCAATTGGGTCTGTGCATTAGTAATGACTTCTTTACTACTAGTTTAAGTACAGGGAAACTAAATTCTCAGCCATCTGCTGTTTTGGATCTGTTTTCTAAGAATTGCTGACATGATAGCTAACAGATTTAGAAAGTATATTCAGCTTGCAATGACCTAGTATGTGACAGTATTGATATATCCCATTATGAAGTGGCTTTAGGAAAAAATCAGGATATTGTAATGTACAACAAATTACATATGTGAGAAAAATTGCTGAAATAATATCACTTCAGATAGGTTTTCCATTATTTTTAAAATATATTTTCTCCAAACACGGATAAAGTAAATCCAAAGGTACTGTTAAAGAATAGTTTTTGATGGGGCTTTTTTGAAGTGTGAAGAGTTGCAGCTGTTGTTTTATAGTTAATAGAGATCTAAATTTCTATAGTCCTACATTCTATAGGATGTGGTAGGTTTCATTCTACTTATCTCTTCCAGAGTAAATTTCAGTTAAAAGACTTGGGTCAATGTCTTGACCTATCGTCCATGAAAAATATTAAGAGGATGGTTTCTGGGTAAGTTTCACATGATCGATATTATGAAACAAAATCAGTCCTCTTTATTAAGTTAAATTAAGTGTCCAACCATTAGTTATCTGAAGAAGATAATAAAATATGTTAATTCATAAGTGACAGTATTTTTGCTCAGTTAAATTGAATTAGGGAAAAAGATTAATAAGCACTTTGAATTAACCTGGCATCAAAGTAACTGACATATAATTGACATATATATATATATATATATATATATATATATATATATATATACACATATATCTCTCAATATAGACATGTAGATATATAGTTATATATATCTATCTACATAGACATATATAGTTGTAAATGTATATAAATGTATAGATAGATAGATAGAGATTTAGATAGATTCCTAGCATTCATACTTCTATATTTTCTGTTTAACGGTTAGAATTGAACTCAATTAATATTTGGTGAATGAATTAGCAGCATAAGAAAGATTAATATCCATATATTTTGACTGACTCATAACTAGTTCTCTTTTTCCCACTTTATTAAACTCTTATTTCTGTGTAAAATGATAGAATTTGTTTGCTGGTTGAAATGTGTATTTCTTTGCTTGAGCCTCTGAGGGCAGTCTGTTGGTCAAGGGAGACAGAAGACATTCTTCTTACTACTTCTATTTTTTATTTTTTAAAATCGTTATTGGAGTATAATTGCTTTACAATGGTGTGTTAGTTTCTGCTATAACAAAGTGTATCAGCTATACATATACATATATCTCCATATCTCCTCCCTCTTGCATCTCCCTCCCATCCTCCTTATCCCATCCCTCTAGGTGGTCACAAAGCACTAAGCTGATCTCCCTATACTATGCGGCTGCTTCCCACTAGCTATCTATTTTACATTTGATAGTATATATAAGTCCATGCCACTCTCTCACTTCATCCCAGCTTATGCTTCCCCCTCCCCGTGTCCTCAAGTCCATTCTCTACGTCTGTGTCTTTATTCCTGTCCTGCCCCTAGGTTCTTCATAACCTTTTTTTTTTTCTTTTTTTAGATTCCATATATATGTGTTAGCATATGGTATATGTTTTTCTCTTTCTGACTTACTTCACTCTGTATGACAGACTCTAGGTCCATCCACCTCACTACAAATAACTCAATTTCATTTCTTTTTATGGCTGAGTAATATTCCATTATATATATGTGCCACATATTCTTTATCCATTCATTTGTCTATGGACACTTATGTTGCTTCCATGTCCTGGCTATTGTAAATAGAGCTGCAATGACCCCAAATAACAAAGCAATCTTGAGAAAGAAAAACGGAACTGGAAGAATCAGGCTCCCTGCCTTCAGACTATACTACAAAGCTACAGTAATCAAGACAGTATGGTACTGGCACTACTTCTATTTGAAAAGAGTATTAAGTAGAAATTAGAAGACATAGTCTTGGCTCTGCCACTAAAAACCATTACTTGTTCTTCTTGGAATTAAGATTATTCCTTTGTGCCTCTGTTTCTACGCCTGTGAAATAGAGATAATCTTAGCAGCAACTAAGTAGAAATCTTATAAATATCAGATAGCATGTAAAATGGGCCTTTAACAAAGTAAACGTTCACTGAATATTATCTCTTAACAGTATCTGCATTTAGAGATAAGAAAATTGAGACCTACAGACATAGAATACTCTTTTATATTCATTCATTTACTTTGAAGTTTTTATACACCTTTATCATAGTCATCACCTCATTCTGTCATTACAATCCTCTCTCCAGTGTCCTCTACATCCTCTAGCTTCAGCTCATGGATCAGTGGTCACAGATTTTTAGACTCAGGAGAGCAGAATGGGAGTTCTCACTCACAGCTGCTGCCTCCATATTTGTCTGTTCTTACCACCTCATAATCAGTAATATGTTTTATAGCTCTACAACATTACAGCTTAAAAAGAGGACATACATTTTGCTCACGTGTTATTTTTAATAGTTAGTAAATATATAAGTTTTGACCTAGAAGAAACAAATGTGTATGTTTAATACAACAGTCAGTTTTGCCTTTCCTATATGTAAATTTGTAGGCTGATCACTTACTACACACATAAAATTCAAATACCATTGGAGAATAAAAAAATCTGTTAAAATTCTGTGTCAGAGACATATCTATAGTCAAATTAATTATATGGATGACATTTAACAATTAATCTGAACAATGTAACATATTTATTTATGTATATGAAATATTCTTTCTGAAATACATCGTGTCATCTTCTGAAAAATTCATCAAAATTATGGATCCAATCCAGTTTCCCTAAGAAAGTGTATGCTTATTGTTAATTTTTGAATATCACTGTCTTAAAAATCAAATAAAAAGAGACTCCTGATCAAGACTGAGTAACAGAGACCAAATTTACCCTACTACTTACACAAGTAAAAAAATTTGATAAAATATATAACACTGTGCTCTTCAGACATGGGAAAACTGGAAGTGTGAAACAATGATCTCTGAGAGAAGAGAAGCAAACAATGTGAGCCTACATTGCTTCAACTTATTTCCTGGAGAAATTTCTAAACCACAATTAAGGGATGGAAAGCAAGTGGAGCATAATAATCTCCCTGAGTACAGAAATTAGAGCTGGGAGACCTTAAGGACAAGGACGTTACAGTTCATAAGAAAAAATAACAAAGAGGAGAGAGCTGTATATATAGAAAGCTCTAGAGAGTTCCTCTTGAGTCTTCAGCTAAATATATTTATAGCATTGGAGTAAGAAAACAATGTAAGGGGGGTAACAACCACAGGAATGGAACTGAGGAACAATCACTGAAGCTCACATGTGGCCAGGAATGAACTATGTTCCACATCAGCCATATTTTAAAACCTTGATTATTTGGGGATATCAAGTAGAATACTCTTAAGGGCATTGCCTCATTTAGAGGGATGGAGGCTCTATTGATATTTTAGGCCTCATAATTCTTCATTGTGGGGCTGCCTTGTGCTTTGTAGAATGTTTAGCAGCATCCCTGCCCTCTACCCACAAGATTCCAGTAGTAAGCAACCTCCATTAGTTATGACAACCAAAAGTGTTTCTAGAAATTGACTGAGGTACCTGGGGGGCAAAAGTACCTCTAACTGAGAACCATTGCTCTAAATATTAGACTCTTTCCCCAAAACTAAACTGCATCCAAGAACATAGCTCAGGAATATTTATAGCAATATAAAAATGTTTAGCATCTCATCAAGGTAAAATTCATTATGCCTGTGATCCATGTAAAAATTACCAGGCATGCAAAGAGCAGGAAAATACAACTCATAATAGGGAGAAAAATCAATTGAAAAAGGCACAAAAAAGAAACAGATTATAGAAATAATAAACTCAGGCATAAAAATGATTGTTATAAATATGTTCCATACACTCAAGAAGACAGATCAAAGATTGAACATGTAAAGAAGAGGACATGGAAGATATAAAAAAAAATCTAAATTTAATCTGTACCGTGGCTGAAATAAAATATACATTGTGTGATATTAACAGAATATTACCTACTGCAAAATAAAAATTACTGAACTTGAAGAAATAACAATAGAAACATTCCAAAATTAAACACTGAGATGAAAATACTGAAAAGAATTGAAAGACAATCAGTAAACTCTGGGCCATATTCAAGGAGTGTAATATACATGTAATTAGAATTCAGGAGGATTGAAGGAGCGGTGAAAATATTTGAAAGATAAGGGCTGAAATGTTTCCATATTTGTTAAGAACAGTAAACCTGTAGATAAAATAAGCTCAATGAACTCCAAGTATAACAAATGTAATGAGAACTACACCAAAGATTAAAATCAAATATAAATAAAATGTTACAAAAATCAGAGAGAAGAAATTATGTACAGATGAATGAAGATAAAAATGACAGCAGATTTCTTATACTAAAAGTGCAAGGTAGAAGATAATGGAGCAATATCTTTAAAGTGCTCAATGAAAAAAAGACAAAAACAACAATAAAAAATCTCATGCAACATAGAATTCTATACTCAGAAAAAATATGTTTCAAAAACAAAAGTGAACTGAAGACTTTCTTCAGACATAGAAAAGCTGAATGAATTAATCTTCAGCCTATCTGAATTATAGTGTTAATAATTTATTTCTTGTAGAAGGGAATCATATTTGATAGAAATTTTAACTACACAAAGGAATGAAGAGCATTGGAAGATAAATATAAAAGATTCTTTGTTTATTTTAAGTTAACTGTTTAAAGAAAAATAATAACAATACAGATTGAGATTTATAACATTTGAAATGAAATGTTGACAAATATAACATAAATGCATGGAAGGTGGAAATGCAACTATTATTGTAAGGCTGTTATTCTCTATGTAAACTGATATAAACTTATTTGTGATAATTCAAAGATGTATGCTATAAATCCTAAAGTAGTAATTAAAAATAGGCAAAGAATTATAGTTAAAAATCCAATAAAGTTGACAAAATGGAATGTATTAAATTATAAAATTAATCCAAAAAAGGCATAAACAGTGGAAATAGAGAACTAAGTTACATGTCAAATAAGAAACATATAGTGATATGGTAGATGTAAAGCCAATTATGTAAATAATAACCTTAAATATAAGTGGTATAAGTACTATAATTAAAAGACACAGATCATCAGATCAGATGAAACAGTAGGAATAAAATATATATTGCTTTTGAGAAACCCTCTTTAGTTGTAAAGATGAATAGTTTAAAAGTAACAGGATAGGGAAAAAATACACCATGCTAACCCACACATGCAAACAGACACATCTGGGGTGATTGTATCAATATCAGATGAAGAGTTGTCAGAGTAGAGCATATTACTATGGATAGAGTGTCATTTCAATGGATAAAGGTATCAATTCATCAAGAGAACCTAATAATTCTAAAAGACTTTGTTTCTAATATCCAAAATTCAAAAAACAATGTTCTACATAACACAAAACTTTTAGGACTTTAAAGAGAAACACACAAACCACAATTATAGTTAGAGATCTAAACATCACTACTTCAATAACCGATAGAACAAGTAGAGAACAATTCAGTAAGGATAGAAAATTTATCTTCATACATATGGTATGATTCCATTTGTATTCAATTCTAAAGAATGCTAGAAAATGAAAACTTTATAGTAATGAATAGCAGTTGTGTTTTTGTGAAGACTGAGAAAGGTTTGAGGATGGTGGAATCTTTAGATTATGGTAAACATTTTGGTGTGATCTCTGATTTCATAATCTTGATTGTGGTGTTGGTGTCATGAGTATATACAGATGTGCATACATAGATGTTTCATGGGTGTATATATATGTGAAAAATTATCAAAGTGCTCAGTATAAATGTGTGTAATTTACTGTATCTCAATCTGTCTGTAAAAATCATACAGAGTTTCAAAGATGTACATATATTATTAATGCTTCTAATACAACTATTTTAATATAATAATATTATTACTAAGTATTATAAATATTGTTGAAAATATTACATAAATATCAATGTGACTTTTTTGATACAAGTATTTTTCATACTACTTAGGTTATTTTGGAAAATATAATACAAACAAACCCTCTATAACATTTTAAAATTATATTGGCATTTCTATATACTAACAATGAACTATTGGAAAGGGAAATTAAGGAAACAATTCCATTTATCATCACATCAAAAAGAATAAAATACCTAGGAATAAACCTACCTAAGGAGGTAAAAGACCTGTACTTAAAAAACCATAAGACACTGATGAAAGAAATTGAAGACAACACAAACAGATGGAAAGATATACTGTGTTCTTGGATTGGGAGAATTAATATTGTTAAAATGAGCATACTACCCAAGGCAATCTATAGATTCAATGCAATCCCTATCAAAATACCAATGACATTTTTCACAAAACAAGAACAAATCATTTTAAAATTTGTATGGAAACACAAAAGACCCGAAATAGCCAAAATGACCTTGAGAAAGAATGGAGCTGGAAGAATCATGCTCCCTGACTTCAGACTGTATTACAAAGCTATAGAACTCAAAACAGTATGGTACTGGCACAAAAACAAACAAATAGATCAATGGAAAAGAATAGAGAGCCCAGAAATAAACCCATGCACTTATGGTCAACTAATCTATGACAAAGGAGGCAAGAATATATGAGAAGAGGCAGCTCCGGGAAAACTGAACAGCTACAGTTAAAAGAATGAAATTAGAACATTTTCTAACACCATATAGAAAAATAAACTCAAAATGGATTAAAGACCTAAATGTAAGACCAGATACTATAAAACTCCTAGAGGAAAACATAGGCAGAACACACTTTGACATAAATTGCAGCAACAGTTTTTTGGATCTTTCTCCTAGAGTAATGGAAACGAAAGCAAAACTAAAGAAATGGGACCTAATTAAACTTAAAAGCTTTTGCACAGCAAAGGAAATCTTCAACAAACCAAAAGACAACCTACTGAATGGGAGAAAATATTTGCAAATCACAAGGCCGATAAGGAGTTAATATCCAAAATATACATATACAGTTCATACAACTCAACATCCAAAAAACATACAACCTGATTAAAAAATGGGCAGAAGAACTGAATAGACATTTTTCCAAAGAGAAATTGCAGATGGCCAACAGGCACATGAAAAGATGCTCAACATTACTAATCATCAGGGAAATGCAAATCAAAACCACAATGAGATATCACAATGAAATGTCAAAATGGCTATCATCAAAAAGAACACAGATAACAAATGTTGGAGAGAATGTGGAGAAAAGGAAACCCTCATACACTGTTGGTGGGAATGTAAATTGGTTCAGCCTCTGTGGAAAACAGTATAGAGGTTTCTCAAAAAACTAAAAATAGAACCAGCCATTCCACCCCTGAGGATATATCTGAAAAACACAAAAACACCACTTTGAAACGATACATGCACCCCAGTGTTCATGGCAGCATTATTTACAATTGTCAAGACATGGAAACAACCTAAGAGTCCATCAACAAATGAATGGATAAAGAAGTGGTATATGTATGTGTATATGTATATATACACAGTGGACTACTACTCAGCCATAAAAAATAACAAAATGTTGCCATTTGCAACAACATAGATGGATTGGAGGACATTATGCTAAGTGAAATAAGTCAAACAGAGAAAGACAAATACTGTATGATATCACTTATATGTGGAATCTAAAGAATACAAAAAACTAGTGAATAAACAAAACAAGAAGCAGACACCCAGATATAGAAAACAAACCATTGGTTACCAGTTGGGAGAGGGAAGGGAGGAGGGGCAATTTAGAGTAAGGGATTAAGTTGTATAAATTATTATTTATAAAATAAACTGTAAAGATATATTGTACAGCACAGGGAATATAACAAATATTTTATAATAACTCTAAATGGAGTATAACCTTTGAAAATTGTGAAGCACTATACTGTACACCTATAATTTATATAATATTATCAATCAACTATATTTCAATAAAAAAATTTATTTGTACTGGAATCATAATTATAATTTTGTATATGAAAAAATGCAGATCATTGTCAGTAATATATTACATAATCAAATGAATTTTGCTTTAAAAAAGAAACATAAATTATTCATCCTAATCAGAATAGTTGTAAATGTTCATTAATTATGAAGGTTTTTGTTGTTGTTTAATTTTTTTTAATATCATGTATCAGTGGAATATTGCATGGTTTCTTTCTTGAGTAGCTTTCCTAGAAATAATTTTCCAAACTCTCACCTCATGAATACTTATTATCAATTATTTTCTTCAGTTTTCACTTTCTGTTCTAGGCCAACTTCTAGCAACACCAAAATCTAGCAGATAGTATCATAACAGTTGCTGGCTGCCATAGGCTGCTTTGACTTTTCTCACATTTTTTACATTGGTTTACTCAAATGTGGATAATAATTATATTACTGTAAAAATAATTTTGCTGAATAAATAAGATGGTAATAATTAAATGATTAATAAAATGCTTAAATATGTTCCTTGAATATAATAAGTGCTGTATGTGTTTGCTATTATTATTTAAAAGTATATTTGTAATGGAGAATTTAAAAAGGAACTGAAAGAAAAAATTTGAACAAAGAAAATGTAGATTGAAAAAGAATTGGAGGCCTGGCAAAACCTTTCCGTGGAACTCGGAACTTTCAGAAAATCTTTACCATCTAAGTCATCTAATCAGTCTAAACACATAGACTCAATATGTTCACAAATTTCTTTTATGTTTTTCTAGTTACACTGTTTGAATTTTCATATAATTCACTCAGTAAAATTGGCAAAAAAGTAGAAATAGCACAAGTCATCCTAAGTA
Source organism: Eubalaena glacialis (assembly GCF_028564815.1). Taxonomy (NCBI): domain Eukaryota; kingdom Metazoa; phylum Chordata; class Mammalia; order Artiodactyla; family Balaenidae; genus Eubalaena; species Eubalaena glacialis. The sequence continues at coordinate 35,717,344 of NC_083731.1, forward strand.
CTTTGAAGTAAAACCCATTAGGAGATCAATGCATCTACTTTAAATAACACAAGGTAGCTCAAAGAAATGGCTTGTGAATTTAGAGACTGAAATTCTAACTTTTGGGTTCACTCAACAAGTTATACATTTTTTTCAATCTTTTTTCCAAAGTTAACTTTGGTAGAAAGTGCACATGTGATCATGTATTCAATAGTAAATACATGTTGTTTATTATTTTTGATACATTTATTGCATGGACAAGAAGGGAAAAGATGAGCTATTCTCCAAAATTTTTAGCCTGATCTTAGTGAAAATACTGAAAAGTGATATCAAGAATTCTACATTTTTTTCTGGTTTAATATTTCCTTCAGTACTTATGCTTCTTTGACTTCAAGTAGATTTCATTTTAAAGAAAAAGGTTCATAATTTTCAATTTCATCAGTGGCCTAATTTGATGAGAGAAGATATACCAGTCTTCCATAGTATTTCAGAAAAATATCTTTATTACCTGAGATTTTGCCGGCAAGTGAGAATAAGTGTGTATTATTCTATGAAGAACACTGATCATTAGCTAACTGTACTTAATAGTCACAATCAGATACAGCAAAGAGATATTGACTTTATGGACTATTAAATCTGTTTCCCTTTGTTTTGAAGTTAGCACAATGTATCTAAGCTGTGTTATGAATGGTTTTTTTTGTGGTAATGGTATTTGTCCTATTCCATGTAAAGAGTTTCAATGCATTTATTTGAAAAGGGGGCAGGTAGGATAGCGTTTATGAGCTTAGATTCTACAAACTACGGCAAAGATATGACTAGAGTCTGGCTTCTAACAGATGTATGAACTTGAATACAATCATTTAACTTCCTTAAGCCTATTTCCACTGCTGTAAAATTAAAATAATATCTACTCCTCAGAGTTATTATAAGAATTGAATAATATGTTGTCTTGGCATAGACTGTAGACTCTACCAGAAGAACAATCTGAAACAAAGGTTCTAACACAGTAAGTTTACTTGGTATAATTGCAGGAAACACTGGTACAAACAACAAGGGGATAAATGAAATGAGACAGAGAGGGAAAGGTAGCCAATTAAGTTTACATTATCTAGAAAATAATACTGAGGGTAGGTGGAGCTTAATACCGCTGTCCTGAACAGGAATATTCTGAGTTATTCCATCTGAAGAGTGAGGGGCTGGGATGTTATTTGAAGCATGCTATAGTGTGTGGGTAGGTGTGTGGAGGAAGGACGGATGTTAATTCTCAGAAAATTTATTTCCTAGTGGACTCTGGCCCCAGAAAAGGTTCAAGGCAAAGAGATGCAGATGAAGTCTGGCTGGCGTATCTCAGGCAGGGCAGGGTATCACTGAAAGCACCTGCTTTTATTGTATTGTACAATGTTTCACAGGACATAGAGAAGTAATAAATAAATAAATGGTAGCTTTTAGTATGGTTTCACAGATTCCTTGGTATCCTCTGGGAAATGGAGGTAACAATAGGATTTACCTCAAAGATCCTCTGTGAGATTTCAATGACAGAGTACAAGTAGTATTTGACACAGTCATAGGCTAGTAAAGTATGCTATTCATCTATTCATATGTTATCACTTTATCATTATCAAGCTATGAATTTGAAACTTTAGTCCTACACATAGCATGCCTTAAACAATTTAACCTAATTAAGCAGAAAATAATTTAATGTATTAATATATTAACATGAATACCAGAATTTTAAAGATTAAACGGCAGTGTTTTTTTCACTATAATTCTTGAACAGTATTGTTATGTTAACCAGGACTTTTGGATTTGACACTGAACATACAGCAAAGAAAAAAAAAAATCACAAAGCTTTTTCAGCAAGAATTATACTGCCTAAAATTCCCCTGTAGGTGCTACCATTTCCAACACTTTCCAACAACTTTCAACTGCAAAGTTATTGAAGAAAATTCCTGAATATATTGGTACACGTTATTTATTTTAATTTAAAAATTCAAATTATCTTCCATACTATGTAATCTTTTATACTAATTTAAACTGTTTCTTTTAAACTCTTTGTGGTTTTTAGAAATATAATAATTGAATACATGGTTGGTAATTTTGATCATTTAGTATGTTATATTAAATATTTTATAGATTTTTTCCCTGAAACAAAATCAAACTGAAATGTTTTTTCTCAGAGTTTAATGATATCAAATTAAGTTCTTAATTTGATATCCATAAAACCGTAGACCTACGAAGAACCTTGAGAACTGTCTAGTACAGACACACCATTGCACAGATGAGGAAATGAAGGTCCGGAGGGGGAGCATGCCTTAGCCAAGGTTGCATGGCTCATTGGCTTACTGTACCTCACTAAGTTGCATTTGCTGAGCCTTTCTTTTTTAAAACCATAATTACATATTCATTTCCTTCACGTTGGAAGAATTACTTAATATTTCAAAACTTAGTTTTCTTACCTATTACGTGATAATAATCTCATTAACATGTTTTGTTACATACACGTACAGTTACTATGTGCCAGGCATTCTTCAAAATGCTTTACAAGAGTAAGTGCTTTGCAAGTATTTACAAATATTTGATGCTTCTGCCAACACGATGAAGTATTAACTATCATCATCATCATGTAAAGGATGTGATGACAAGGCCCAGAGAGATTTTGTGACTTAGCCCAAAGTCACACAGTAGATCACAGAGCTAGGCTTGAAACCCAGGCATAATGTATATAAAACCAACAGAACCCAGTGTGATCTTTAATATTAAAGCATGGAAAAAAATCAAGATATCTAAGATACAACTTCCTATGTATGAATATTGGTTCCATTTTTATTAGCTGTGAGACCCTAGTAAAGTCACACATTCTTAGATTTTTAGATTTTTAATTTAAATATGGGGAGCAATAGTTATCCATTTAATAAAATTATTCAAGGAAATATAAATACATTAATACACATTATATTGCTATATGTATTATAGCAATACATAATATAATATATTAATGTACCACATTATATTAGGTTGGCCAAAACGTTCGTTTGGGTTTTTCTGTAAGATGTTACAGAAAAACCCAAACGAACTTTTTGGCCAGCCCAATATTAATATATTACCTTATATTAAATTAACATCTATGAAAGTTCTTTATAAACTTTGAAGACTCAAGTAATGGTTCACTGTGAGGAGAAATTGTACAGTGCATGATATCTGATCAGTACTAAATGAATAGTAAATGAATGAATGGTGGAATCCAAACACAACTTGAAGTTTTAACAATTAAAAAAATGTCCTTCATCATAAAATCAAGAGGCTATAGAAAAGGTGAACAAAAATAATGGAAAAATAATAGGAAAAAAGTAGACATCTATTGTGGAGGCCATGGAAGTAAGCCTCTCAGATCACTTTCAATAAAGAGAAATTGCTATGGGAATAAAGTTGACTGACAGCCCCACTTACAGATCCCTTTTGGATCTTCTACCACATTAATTCAAGCAGGGTCATTCTTCTCCTCGCTGCTCTCAGCCAAGGGCTGAGCACAGCCAGTATACTACTATTGGCATTCGTGCAGGACAGAGTTCTCCTCTAAAGGACAACTTTTACTTGGGGGTTCCCCATCATCCTAGTAGAGATTTTCCCAGACCTATGCGAAGGTCTGAGGTCTAAGCCTCTTCCTACCCAGTCCTTTCATCCTCCTTTCTCTTCCCAGGCAGAGTCCTACCACATGGTCTGAGGACTCTCCCCTTACCTTCTCCAGTTCCCTTCCCCTTTTTCCTTCACAGACTTCCCCCTCACTGAGTCTCTTATATTTTAAACTTATCTTCACAACTTCCTCTTAGAGGACCTGAACTCACACACCTATTTTCCCACCATCCAGAAATTATTACACTTACAATTAGTATGTGGTATTCTAGAGCCAGCTCATACTGGCTTGCAAAAGCTAAGTGTATGTTCTCTTCCCAGATCTGGCAGCTTTACAGATTTTACATAGGTAGCTTGAAATCAGCCAAGGTGTAAGTATTTATGATGTGGAAATCTTTTTCCTCCCAGTGAATCAATTGTGAACAACTTACCAGCTCACAGCCAGTGTATATCTTTTATGCATATGAAACAATATATTATTTGGTAAGCTATTTCTTCCACTTTTCAATAAATGGTGAATAGTTTTCCCAGATCCACATTCTTCTACTACAGCATTTTTAACGGTTTTATATTATTTCATCTTAGAAGTAAAGCATGCTATATATAGCTAATCCTCTACTGCTGAACGTTTATTTCCAAAATTATTTTAATCAAAATATTGCCAGCTTAAGCAATATTATACTTATTTCAAGTTTTTGATTATCAATACAAGTTAATTTTTAACATTTTAATGTCAAATAATGACAAACACAATAAAGACTTTTGTTATAAATCCCCATGTGTATGACAGAAAGTTTGTAACAACATAGTGAATATATTTTAATAGTTCAAGTATGGGCTCTGCTATGAGTCTGCTCTGCTCAAACCTGATCTTACCACTTATCAATTATGTGACTTTGGGGAATTTGTGCTTTCACTATTTCTTCAGTAAAATTGATTTAATAGTAGTAGTTAACTCATAAGCTTTTTGTGAGCATATAATTAGTATATATAAAGGGCTCAGAAAAAAGCTAACACAAATTGTAAGCACCACAAATCTGTACACGATTATCATTATCACAATCGTTATTTAAACATAGCCCAAAGTAGTGATAAATGCAGTTTTCAGGTAATATGGTAGGCCTTACCCAGCAATTTCCTGTATGTTTCTTTTTGTGCTGAAATGAGTAAAGAGAGAATACTTGTAATTTGCTTACAAATGTTTGGCATTTACACTTACACTTACAAGTGTTTGGCATGTAATAGTACATATGTCAAGGATTATTATTATTCCCACTGACAGTATATACATTTCAATGGCCAGAGCTTGGCATGTGGTTGTGCCTAACTTTAGATGGATGGGAAATTGTAAGCTCTCTGATACACAGAAATGGAGAAGAACCAGATATTCGTGTATATTTGTCATGTATAACACACTCTCAAAGATCCAATTTTCTAAATAAAAGCATAATCAATTAAATTTGGAAAAACTTTATTGGAGTATAAAGTAGAATATTATTCTTATTTCATATTATATTAACAGCTAATTAAGTATCGATAATAATACTTGGCATTGATTCAAGTTATTTTACATGGAACAAGATCATTCATATAAATACCTATATCAATAATTATATTCTATCAATAAAGTACAGGATCCATGCACTGTGTAAGTGATAGTGTTTTTTAAAAGAGTTGTAAAAATTCTTGTCCCTGCCCTGAAGCTCACAAAAGCTAAAGCAGTTTTCAGCAAACTAAGACTTATAAGCCAAATCCAGTCTGCTGTCTGTTTTTGTAAATAAAGTTTTATTAGACCACATTTACACCATTCTTTTAAGGATCATCTGTGGCCGCTTTTGCCAGACAACAGAAGAGTTAAAAAGTCACATCAGAAACCCTATGGCCTGCAAAGCATGAAATATTTACTGTCAGGCCCCTTTACGTTAAAAGTTTACTGACTCCTCCTGTAAAGACAGAGACTGAGGTTAAGAAAATTAGCAATTTAACAAACACACAACCAAACAGAACACAATGAAATCAGCTGAAATTTCTATGAACAAGAGTAAATTGTTAAAGTTAGCATATAAAAAGAGATGAACACTAGTTGAGTTTTGACAAGAAAAATTCAGATGGTTCACAACAGCAAACAATGTAACCTAATTACAATACTGTTTCTTTGGTAAGTCTAATTCATAAGGACTTTGCATTTAAATCACTGGTAAACTGCACCAGTTTAACAAAACCTGAGATACTACTTAAGATCTAAAACTTCAAGGCCTTTTGTTTTCCCCCAAAGAAAGATGACCTAAAATACTATTATGCTGGGATTTTAGAGAAAAGCCAAATGAAGAATTTGAGTAATTACGTGGAAAATTTGGGCAAAAGCCACACATTTGCCTCAATTACAAGCAATTTTCAAAATCACTTTGCATGGTATAATTTGGTAATTTCTGAGATTAGAAGAGGAAAGGAAATTTCTGGAAACAATGCCATGCTTTAAACTTGAAGGGATCTGTGGTATAATGACTGAGGTAAATCTTGGTCTTTAATGAATATTAGTATTTTTAATGTGCCATAATTAGGGATAAGAAGCCATCAAGTAGTAATGGTATCAAAATTGTAAATTATTTTATCCCTTTTCAATTTTTTCTGTTTTATTTTTATTTGACCTCTGATTGTTAGTTAACTGGATCTTGTCTATCTCCAGCCAGAAACAAAGCAGCAAATGCTGAGACAAGAACAAGGCCTCTTCTGCTTCTGTTTTTTACCTTTGCAGTACAGATACAGAAAAAAGAGCCTTGTCTTGAAAAACTCCCTGGAAGCAATCCTAGAAACCGTATATCTCTATACAGTTTAGGTTTTCATCATAGTTTTAAGTTAATAAGTTAGATTAACTCTAATGCTTTAATCTAGACTGTAGCGTTGAGGAATGCACATTAGACATTTCTGTTTTAATTTCTACAGAGCTTGTTGTAAAAAAAAGGTTCTTTTTTTTTCTTTTACATTTGTTGAAAAGTATTGAGGACCTTAATGCACCATATTGACAGAGTAATAAAAATAGCAAATTGCATTTCAGGCCTTGTGCCAACATCATTAAACTCCCAGTCATACCCAAAACAATAATGAGGGCAAAACAAAAACTGTAACTCTCCTCCAGCTCAACTAGGATCTCAGTTGAACTGTAGTCAGTAGCCCCTGACTTGGGTTCCTTTTACACTGAACCACTGAACAACAATTCTAGGATATTCTGACTTCAGTTTTACAAACAGTCTGCCCTTCTTTCTTCCCATGTTTTTTTTTTTTAAAGAAAAATTTCATTGACACCTGTTCTGTGAGTTAGCCACTTAAATGCTTACTGTTACAAAATGATTGAGGGTCCCTCCCCCCTACCCAGCTACCCTGCACTTCAGATTTACATGTGAAGAATTTAAATGTGCCAGAATTAATACCCCTTTGAGTTAAATCAGTGACCCCAAAATACCCATTCCACAATTTTAATACTGCACTTGTCCATGGCAAATTGAGCAATAGAAACGGCTGTTTGACCCACTCTACCAAAATACAACCCTGTAAGTTATCAGACTAAATTATAAAGGAACTCTAATTTAAGTGGTTCACTTCATTTGAAATCAATCAGAAAAGGATAAGATTTTATGCCTACATTTAGAGATTACTAAAACTGTTATTCCAGGTGGCACAAAATAACATTTAAAAGACAAAATTAAAATTTGAATTTTCAAGGAAGTAAGATGCTTTAAAAACATTTTAGTATTTAAAAATATGTAGATATACATTATAGTGTTATACCCCTTAATTGAAACCCATTATATATCGCCTACTATGTCAGCATTCATTTAGAAATAAGAAAAAAATTAAATGTTTTCTTTTTTCTCCTTTTATTTTCATTCCTTTAGAAAGGAAACATTCTACTTCTTAACTCCAGAATCATTTTTTTAAAACATAAGTACCACTGAAGGTATTGGTAGAAGAGCAAACCAGGAGAATCATGCCATATATACTCAGGACAAAATTTTTATCTGTTACTTTTCTGAAAATTATTTGTAATAGAGAGTGCTTGAGTATAACTGTTCAACATTATACCACACCATCTTCAATTGCTTTATACAATATTTCAGGAAATGGTCCAGCAGGTTTGCAGTAGCTAAAATGAGATTCATCTCCAATATCGATTCACTTATCCCATGATAGCCTTCGCATCTTGAAAGTCCTCAGATGCTTTGAAATCCTTATTTTTGTTCAGTTGACTGTGAACTTAGCTTCTTGATCTTTCAAAATTGCAATATGTGGGCAAGCTTTCACTAAATTTCTTCATGAACCATTTAAACCAACCTACATTTAAGGACTTCTGGAACTACAAACTCAAAATTTTCAGGTATTTTCCCCCTCCTGATTAAATAAAACTAATTGTGAAATAGTTCAAACATAAAGAAAAGTACCCACAAAATGAGCAAATAGTCTTACATCTTCACCTTAGTACGGGCTGGTGTACCTAATACAAAACTAGATTTCTAGTTCAACATGACAAGACCATTGCATGCACCATGGTGTGTGATCAGTCTGGGATGATAAATCAATCTTTATGCAATCTACAAAGAAAGACTGTTTCCATAGACTAGATTGTCCTAGCCTAAGCAATGAGTCAAAAATGGGCCCAAGTTATCGTAATAAAGGGAGAAGATAATTGCAAAAAAACAAAATATGAGTAAAGACAAAAGAAAACTTAGGTATAACTTTACCTAGCAATGGAAAAAAAAATAAAGAGTAACAAGAAAATCTGAAGATTGAGGATTAAATGATAACTTGAAGAATCAGATGAGGTTATCATGGTTTTAGTTTGAGCAGAGAGTGGGAACTGGGGACTAAATAAGAACTTGGTCTTTCATTGAACTAGAGTGGTTCATCTTGAACCATAGTTAAAGGCTTAGTGAACTTGAGGTTTGAGAATCACCTTTTCAGAAACCTCAGGAAAGGAGAATAAAATAATCCAGAAGAAAGGGGTAGTAGATGAGATGGAAAGCATTGGTTAAGAAGTTTAATTGAATATCTATAAGGAAACTTTCTTCTAAAAATTCTAGGAACCACCGTGAAAGTACTTTGCTAAAATTAAATTTCTCTGAATGAGGTGGTTGGAAAAATCCATAGATGTTGCCTGTGTGGGATGATAGTTTTAAGATCCTGAATAAACCTCCTCCCTCACCGGCAGGTCAGAGTAAAATAGCACAGAGGTAGATTGCATCCGACAGGAGTGTACAAGCCTTGTGTAGTGGACTTCTGTTGATTTACCTGGCATCTATTTCTCTTGTTCTAGTAATAGTTCCACTATTTTTCCTAAGTCCAGGTCATGTTGCTTACAAGTATTGTATAGTAATAAAATATTATTGATACACAGTAATTATATAATATTATAAGAAAATATTATATAATTAGAAGAATTAATAATTTTTATAGTAAGACTAACACTTTTATAGCTCTTATTATATACCAAGAACTGTGTTAAGAGTCTAATCCTCAGTATATTGGTGCTATTATTATCTGCTTTTTACTAATGAGACAACTAAGCCACAGGAAATTTTATTATCTTGCACAAGGTCTCTCAGATAGTTAAGTGGTAGAACCAGGATAAATTCAGAAAGTTTAGCTCCAAATCAATATATAAATTCCTTCCATATTTCCTAGCTATCATATCACAATTTCTTTTGCTAACTGCCTGACGATTTTCTGTTTTTAGAAAATTTTCCATAAGAATACATAAAGTTTCCTCACTGTAACAATTGCATAGTATTTGTGTGGATGTAGCATAATTCAATGAATTCATCTCTCACTGGTGATTTTCCAATCTTTTGCTGATATGAACAATAATGTAATAAAAAATCTTTATGTATAACATTTTACAATTTTAAGAGTGAATCTTTGGAATAAAATGATTGTTGAATCAAAGAGAATATTTAAATGTAATCTTGACTGATACTATCAAATCACTTCCCAAAAACTATACATAGGAGTACTTTTTTCCCCACAGCTGGCCAGAAGAGTGTTTTAGCAAATGTGGCTTTTAATTTTTCAGACTTACAGATGAAAAATGGAATCTCAGTATGGCTTTACTTATAAATTTTGTCATTATTGAGTAAGGTTGAGCAAGTTTTTATAACTTGAAGAGATTTTATTTCCCTTCCTTCTCATTGTCTCGATGTTAATTTTCCAATTTTCTATTATGCTGGTCAGTTGTTATTATTGTTTTTTTTTCTAAGAACTATTTACACATAAAGAAAATTAGTCTTTGGTGACACATTTGCCACCTTTTTCCCTTAGATTTGTAATCTGTTTTCATTTGTCTTTTGAGTTTTCTACCTTTTTCAATTTGAGTTTATAAAACAATTTCTCAGTGTTTCATCTAGTACTTTTATGATTTTATCTTACTTCAGAACATTTATTCAGTTTGGAATTTATCATTTAGTCTCTTTTGGAGTTATCAAACATTTTATATTTTACATGTGATATCTTTGGCTACGGTCAGTAGGGTATTGAATGCTTTCTTTTCATCTATTCAGTCTTTCATTCATTCACAAACTTGAGCTGAATTCTTGCTATATGTGTGTGCTATGGTCTTACAAATATGTTTAAAGCTCAGACCATAAGCATGTCAAAGGCAGTGAAATAGTAGTTTCTGTTTCTTGGTTTCTGTATTTCTATAAATCTTACCTTATACGCATGCTCAAAAGTAAATTTTGACAACAGAATGCTAATGTCACCAAAATATCTAATCAAAAGAAAACTTTTATAAAAAAATTGAACATTATTTAACTAGAAAATTATCAAGCACTGAATCAGTATTTCCCTAGACTAGTATCCAAGCATAATTGATGGCAAGATCAAGGGAAAACCTTTTTAATGGCATAATGGAAGTTCCATTACTTGGTGTAGTTTCTCTTCAATGAACTATGGTTCTAATGAACCATTTTAACCCTCTTCATCATACTGAAATTAGTAATTTAAAATATTTCTACCTTCTGTAGGGATGGGCAATTGTGCAAGATTAAAATATCACCTGAGGGACTGGTGAGATTTTGCATTGTAGATTTGATCTTTAAAATCTTAGGCATAAGATCCTTTATTGTATAAAGGAATCAGAGTAAATGATCTCTAATTTCACTCTCAGTTCTAGAATGCTCTGATACTTGGCTATTTGAAACTTTCATCTGGAGTCACTGATTACTGGATAGCTGAGTACAAACAAACAGAATTTGACCTCAGCACAAATTTGGTTTGAAGGCTGGTTTTCCAAAAAATTGTAATGTAGTCTCATTTTTCTTTATTTTAACAAAATCTAAAATGAGAATAATTTGAAATTTTACTTCTCAAATTGAGGTATAAGTTATTAACCTATTTTTTTAAAAAGTAAATTGTGTGGAACATTGTATAAGTAACAATGGAGAATCACAGCATTAAAATATTATTGAGCAATTTCTTAGCCACAAAAACCAAATATCAACTTGCCAAGCCTTCTGTCTCAGTTTTGAATCTTTCAAAAGATTCCAAATATCATATTCTAAGACATAAATTTAGTCTGTTCATAGGAGAGTAACCTTAGTGAATTTTGGCCCATCTATAGCTACTAACCATCTGCTTCCAAAGGAAAATGATGCTTTCTTCAATGAAAGACATAAAAACACCGAGTATATGCCTAATTGCCCAGTTGGCTGAGTTTAAAATAAAACATTGCAAAGCTGATTGGTGAATTGATTTTGCCATTTGTTGTGGTTTTCTGCAAGCATCTAATCAATTGGATAGTTTGTGCTGACCCATTTTTGGGTTATTTTGTTCTCTCTGTAATATTTATCTTCAATACCATTTTAACTTTATGTATTTTATACATTTGTAAAATGAAAGCTCTCTCCTTATGCTGATTCTAGAGCTTTTGTATGACAGGTACATAAAATGTACAAGTATACATAAATTTAAAAATCAAGTCAGTGTTCAGCATAATAAAAAGTTTCTACATCAAATATATCCAGTAAAGAGTTTTTAATTTAATTATGCTGTAGGACAAAAATTTTGAGATACAAGAATTTGAATATTACATCAATAACAAATTTCAGACTCATTTCCCTATGTATTTGACACATTAATTCATAGATTCCAGAATTTGGAAGTAATCTTAAATGTCCTCTATTCCAACAAGCCGTCTCATGCTGGAATTCCCTCTACAACATCTCCACCATGTGGTTATTTGGCCTAAATCACCACCAGTGACAGAAAAGACAGTATGTCCAGAGGAAATTAATTTTATTATTGTTCAGCTCTGACTGTTGCATAATCCCTCTTTATGTTAAAATCAAACTGATCTATCTGAAACTCCTAACAATTGATTTTAATTCTACTCATTAGTGCCTAATACACTATTAGTGAGTAATCACCCTCAATAATGCTTCATTCCCATTGAAAGAACTTCCAATATACAAAGAGATATCAGTATCACCTGAATCCATGTACATTTCTAAATGATCTCTTTCAAATATTTTATAGCGTGTTTACATCCCTATTAAAAGATGGAGCTTAGAACTGTACATTTTGCACTAGTTGGCAACCAGTTCTCAGAGTAAAGGCAAATTATTTTTTTACCTGCCAAAATTCTTGACATCATGATACTTCTGTTAATGCGAACTGAAGGGATAGTTATAAAAACCACACACTAATGAATGGTTGTCGATAACCCCTAGGTTGCTAACAGATATATCCTTTTTCTGTAAGTATGCAGTTTGCTTTTGGGTTTCTATACAATGGAACACATTTATTTGCTCAGGTTAACTATGAGCTTTCAACTTTCAGCCTTTCATTCAAATTCAAAGCTTAATAAATTTGATTTAAAATCTTTAATTTAATACTTAATACCTATAATTCGATTAGTTCAGCTACACATAATAAGAAGAAATAATAACTTTGGCTTAAACAAAATAAGAGTTTACTTCTGTTTCATGTGAAAAAATGTCAAGAGGTATGCAGTCCAAAGCTGCTCAGTTGCTCCACAGCGCCTCCAGTGGCCCAGGTTTCCACAAGCCCTTGCACTCAGAGGCACGTGGTTTCCTTCATCCAGATCATCTCATGTCCCACATGGAGCACTGAAGCTCCACTTATTACCACCACATAGCCTGTCGGAAGAAGAAAAAAAGGCTGAAGAACACTAAACCATTTCAGCTGACTCGGTTGTGTTTTTTTTTTAATTATTATGATTTTTCTTCAGTCTGTGCTTATATGTCAATGCAAGGAACACACCAAAAAAATGTACTTTTTTTCTGGCTGGCAATCGTCTCAACAACAAAAACAAAAACAAAAACTGTAGGTCCTCTTACTAAAGAGGAAAGAGAGAATCACATTCTTTTCCAAGTATATATGGAATATGAACAAGAATTATTCATCTGTTAAGTCATAAATCAAATCACAACAAATTTCGAAAGATTGAGAACCACAGAAAAAGATGAGGTTCCACACTCACAAGAATTAAAATGCTTGCAATATCTGGCAAGGATGCATAGCAATGAAAACTCTCACACTCCTGGTGGAAGTGTACATTTGTTTAACAACTCTGAAAACCATTTTGTTGTTATTTGATAACATTGAATACCTAGAGTTTCTAACTCAATGATTCCATTCCTAGTAGAACATCTTGCATATATTCACCAGGAGACACATGCCAAAAAGTTTGTGATAGCATAATACTGGAAAAACAGGATTTCAACAATAGTAGAAAATATGAATACATTGTTTTACATAGCAGTCACATGTATAAGGGTAAACCTTAAAAACATTATGTATCATAATAATATAAAAATCACTAAAGAATATCAGTATTATGAGACCTTTTATATAAAGAAGAACAGCAAGAATAAACAACTTATTATTCAGTGATACAAAAATGTACTGCTTTAAAAAAAGTGAAAGTAAATCATAACAAAAATTCATGAAAATGATTCTCTTTGGGGGAAGGGAGAAAAATAAAGACCGCAAGGGTAGGAAATGGGGAACACAGGGAAATTACTAAGTGAGATTCCATATGTCAGGTAGAGGGCCCTATATAATGTTAAAATTATGCATACATTATATATACTCCTGTATGTATAGCATGTTTCATTGAAAACATATAAAAGCTAGGGAAAATGTAAATATGTTCTGATTAAAAGAAATCTGTATGAAGCAATGTGATAAAGAAAGGTTCAAAGTAAAAAGGCAAAGACATAAAGATAATGCAAACTAAACCTAAGTAGGTCAAGATTATGAAACTGCCTGATATTTAATATTTAGGGGACTGAAGTCATTAAAAGGACACATTATATAATAACACAAGGCAAAATTTATGTATATGTGACAGTCCTAATTCTGCATGGAACAAATAACACAGGCAATGGAGCAAAATCTATTAGAAAGGCATGGAGAGGTCTGTTTCAATATTTTCTGTGCTTATTGACGTCTCCACAATACCTAAAACAGGACTTGTAACACTAGGCATTTAAATTTGCTTTTTTAATGAATAGAATAAATAATTATAATGGAGCATTTACTAAAGCTGTTAAATGCAGAGGAGGTTATTATAAACAAATAATTAACAACATAAAGGAATTGAATAATTCCAGAATATACATATAAATACCTGTATATCCACATACATAAACACATGTGTACATATATTTATTTCTACATCTAATTATCTACAAATAGTGCTAAATTTTCAGAACCCTAAGATTTTAAAAGCCAAATATTCTGATCTTAATCTAATAAAATTAAAAACAAAAAAGGGTGATCAAAAACATGTTAACTGCTTAAAAATAAAAAAAAAAAAAATCACTATATAAACCCTGGAATGAAAAAGAAAAAAAATCAAAACTGGTATTACAAATTATCTAGAAATTAATTAACCACATTTCATATGATTAGCAACATGGTATTCAAAGGAGAATGTGAACACTTAATTGTCTTCCTTATTAAATTAAAGAAAAAAGTAAAGAAACTAAGAAATTGCTTTGATTTTTTTAAAGGAAAATAGAAATTGAAGGTCTTACAAAGAACTAAAGTTGAATAAATAGGAAAAGAAGAAACGTAAACATAACCACTGGTTTGCTAAAGATGAGAATGTCATTTAGAAGCTTTGTGAGACTGAAGAAACAATAAAAAGGAAAAAAATATAAATGTTAAGAGGAATTAAAATAGGTATAACCACAGATAAAGATTAGAAAAAAATACAAAACCCTACACTAAAAAAACTGAAAATTTATAATTGAATACTTTGTTAATGAACTAAGAATACCAATATTTATGCAAGAGTAATTGGAAAATATAAAATCGGAAAAGTTGATTTAAAATCTATTAGTAAGAAATACACTAGAATGATATGATTTCACAGCTGGAGTTCTATATGAAATATTTAAAATATATTATTTTGAATATAGAAAATGCTATAAAGCAATCTGATTTGTTTAATGGACCTGTGTAAATTACACCAAAATATAATAATACTGAAAAAATTAATTTACAGAACTGCAAGAATCATTCAAAAATAAAAACTTCTAAATTCATTTGAATTAATATCAAGAACTAGATCAGAACCATTACTATTGCCACTATTGTTTTTGTAGCAATAAAAAACCAAATAAAGGATTTGCATAATAAAATATAAATTTATATTAACATATAAGATTCAAAATATCCAATATTACTAAAGGCATTGTATATTTTTAAATAAAATGAGTAAAAACTATAGACAGTCTATTTCTGATGAATAACATTATACTTTAAGGAAGTCTAAAACAATCTGGGGGAATAAGTAACCTAACAAAATTTTCTAAAGTGACTGAATATAGAGGAATACTAAAATATTAAGCTGTTATCTTAAGTAGTAAATGCTAAAAATTGAAATGTGGAATGTATTCTATGTATAATAGCAACAACAAAAACAACAAAAGCTCCTTGGCAAAAGTTAACAAGAAAGATATAAAATTTATGTATGTAAAACTGTAGGGATTGAAAGACACACATCAAGTTAAGAGCAAATAGAAATATATAACACATTCTGGTTTAAAATCATATCATAAAAATGTAAATTTTCCAAAATCCAAGTATATACTTTACTACACTAAAAAAAATTAGTATACTAATTTACTTTATTTAGTATTCCACCAGGGTTACTATACTAGATAATATACTTTGGTATATTTGAAAACAAGTTAAAGAAAAATATGACATTTGGTAGTGAGACTAGTTGCTTGGAACACAGAACCATGTGTGCCATGACCTTGACCTATGACACAGTAGCTATTCATCAAAAAGTATTTGAATGAATGGTTTTGAAAAATAATGCATTAGGAGTATTAGACTATTTTTAATATTTGAGCAGGATTAGAAAGTATAAAATAGTTATTTTCAAAACAATATTATTGTTTCACATGTAATAATTGTCAGGTACTCTGTTCATTATTGTTATCATTCTCTTGGTGTCACTAAACAAGTTAATATCAGGTATGCAAGGTTCTGGGAACCTTTCCAGAATACAGTACTGTTTCTATGGACTTACTTTTGTTCTCATGTAGAGAACAAAATCATTGGAATACAGAATCATTGGAATACAATATAAGTTCATTGGAATACAATATAAGTTGATGCATGTAT
Organism: Eubalaena glacialis; assembly: GCF_028564815.1. Classification (NCBI taxonomy): domain Eukaryota; kingdom Metazoa; phylum Chordata; class Mammalia; order Artiodactyla; family Balaenidae; genus Eubalaena; species Eubalaena glacialis. The sequence goes on from NC_083731.1 coordinate 35,733,607, forward strand.
TTTGATGCATGTACAATAAGTTGATGCATGTATTTTGCTTTAAGTCAGCTAATAACATGCCAACTGCTTTGGTTCTTTCTTTAGAGCAGTATTCAGTGTTTATAAAAATGATCTGCCAGTATTTGAGTTCCGTAGGCTAAGGCATATCTTCATCACTAACTAATGTGGTATTTGCTCTCAGAAGGCAGGAGCAGAAACTGTGGAAGATGCTTCCACATCTGTCTTCTCCAGGTGGCAGTTGTGCTTCCTTCCCCACTGTTTTCTTCATTAATGCTAATTTAGCCTTTTAAAAATTGGCAATTGTTTTGTAAAATTTGAGCATTTTTTCCCTTAGAGGAATACATCTGAGAATTTACAGGACTGATTAAATTTTTAAAAAACAGTTATGGAGTAATCTTGTGGCCTCATATAAATTGCTCTCTGTTTCTCAACCTGAAAGTACAGTTTACTGGCATGATTATCAACACTGTAAACAAATCTTCATTCCAAGAAGCCTCATTCTGTGAGGAATTTGTATAAGAAGTCTAAAAATGAGATATTTATGTTCTTTTACAAGATGGATGAAATCTGAATCTTATCCTAAGATGAAACTCATTCTCTTCCCCCAAAATCTTTAGAACAGGTGATTGCCTGGCATGCATACACAGTGTATGTATGCAGTTGGATGTAAGAGGAGTTAACAACTTCATAATCTTCATGTTAAGAAATAAAAGTATTTTAAACTTTAAAAAAGAATGGAAAAAGGATTTTCTATGTTTCTCCTTTTTTTAAAAATAGGAAAAAAATCTTTCATTTCTATGTATTCATTCATTCACTCATTCAGTAAATAGTTGCTGAATACCTTCTATGTTCACGGAATGGTGCTAGTTGCTCTGATGATCAAGTATTGCCTGCAGGAAATTTGGATTTTAGTATGACAGACTGTATGTTTGTAATCATTCTAGTATAAAGTGTGTGATAATAAGATCTTGAAAAGGAATGATGACTGGAGAGTCAAGTGTTAAATGAGAAAATTCTCATAAGATGGGGTGACCTGCGGTAAGCAGCTTCTAAGATGTTTCCCTCTTGGAATGATGCAATGTTGTAACTGGGATTCCTTCTTGAAGTGGCCACTGTGTAATTCCTTCCCCTTGAGTGTGGGTTGGATCCAGTGACATGCTTCTAGCCAAAAGCATAGAGCAAAAGTGGTGGGACATCGCTTCCGAGAACTACATATAGAAGACTGACTTCCATGTTGCTGGAATGTCCTGAGGCTCTTCTCCCTTGCTCATACTGCTAAAGCAGATGGCAGTGTTAGGAGGTACCACGTGCATATGCCCAGGTGGCAAAGAACTGAGGTCAGCTTCTGGCCAACAGCCAGCAACGAGCTTAGCACCTCAGTCATGAGGAACCAAATGTCAACAAATATGTGTATGAACTTGGGAAATGGGTTCTTTCACAGTGAAGACCTGAGATGCCTGCAGTCCTGGTGGATATCCTGACCACAGCTTCGTGAGAGACTCTGAGTCAGAGGTCAGAGGTGTGCATGAATTCCTGACCTACAGAAACTATGAGATAATAAATGTTTCTTGTCTTAAGATACTATCTTTCAGGGTAATTTGTAAGCAGCAATTGATAACTAATACAAAGCTTCAGCAACACTGAGTGGAAGGATTTACTAATTCAAGTAATAGTCTTTGGGAGACTCCTATATGTGAGGTACTCTGTACACAATAATGGACAGAACAAAACCCTGTTCTCATCCACGTTATGGCCTGCTAATAAAGTATCCAACAATAATTATGCAAATTTTTTATAATTTGAGTTGTGCTAAGTTCAGTGAAGGAAAGGTGCAGTGTGCAGGGAGTGTGTCATGTAAGGGTGCCCGGTCTAGGCTGGGGAGTAAGTAGTGACTTCCCTCAAGAAATTATATTTAATGCTGTGAAAAAAGTGGGTATGAGGGTTAAAACAGCATTTTGGATAAGGAGTGGAAAACTATCCTTATTGAGTGGAGGGGAAGCATTTGCAAAGGCCCTGGGGCTGGTACCTAGAAAGACAAAGACTTTGACATGTTGAGCCTTGTTCTAAAGAACATTAAGTACTTGGGATTGTTTCCTCAAAACAGTAAGATTTTGAAGTTTGAGCAAGGATACTAACAATCATATTTGACATTTTAGAGGGACCACTGTTGTTACCTTGTGGAGAAAGCATGGATACTGAGAGGCCAGTTAGGGAGCTGAGAGAAGATGATGATGATAATCATCAGATGACTATGATGGGTATAGAGATTGGAGAAGGAATAAAATGTTCTATAGAAAGTAATCAGGTGTAATGCAACATACCTGATTACTTTATCATCTTCTCTCAGCTCCCTGACTTGGCTCTCAGTATCCATGCTTTCTCCACAAGGTAACAACAGCAGTCCCTCTAAAATGCCAAATATGATTGTTAGTATCCTTGCTCAAACTTCAAGATCTTATTGCTTTTAGGAAACAATCCCAAGAACTTAATGTTCTATAGAACAAGGCTCAACATGTCACTCTTTGTCTTTCTAGGCACCAGCCTCAAGGCCTTTGCACATGCTTCCCCTCCACTCAATAAGGATAGTTTTCCGTTCCTTAACCAGCAACAGTATAGCAGAGGGAGATCAGCTTGGTACTTTGTGACGACTTAGAGGGGTGAGATAAGGAGGGTGGGAAGGAGGCTCAAGAGGGAGGGGATACGGGGTTATATGTATGCATATGGCTGATTACTTTATTGTGCAGCAGAAACTAATGCAGTGTTGTGAAGCAATTATACTCCAATAAAGATGTATTAAAAAAAAAAACAAAAAACTCCAAAATGTTCCAAAAAGCAAAACTTGAATTTGCTATGCACAGGCAACTATTTACATAGTATTTACATTGTATTAGGTATTATAAGTAATATAGAGATGAGTTGAAGTGTATGGGAGGATATGCATAGATTACATGCAAATATTATACCATTTTATAAAAGAGACTTGAGCATCCATGGATTTTAGTATCCATGGGGTGTCCTGGAAACAATCCCCCAAGGATACCAAGGGACAACTGTGTAAGTCCTCCAACTTTGCTCTTTTATTTCAAAACTGTTTTAGCTATTACAGATCTTTTGCTCTTCTATATAAATTTTAAAATCAGCTTGTCAATTTATATATTTTTAAAACCTGCTGGAATTTGTATTGAGAGTGCATTGATTCTATAGATCAATTTGGAAAGAGCTGATATGAAAACAATATCTTCCAATGCAGGAACATAGTATTTCTTTCCATTTCTTTAGGTCTCCTTCATTTCTCTCTGAAACATTGTATAGTTTTCACTGTTCAGGTGTTGTGTCTAATTTGCTAAATCTGTCCCTAAGCATTTTGAGGTTTTTAATGCTCCTGTAAATGGTACTGTTTATTGTCATTTCAATTACTGACTTCTCCTTCCTAGTTTAATAAATTGTTTTAACATGAAAATAAAAAGAAAGAAAGTAATCAGGTGTGATGCTGCAACATAAAATTATAAAACCTCCAGATTTTACAGAGGCACAAAATTTTTACTGATTGTGAATGTATTTTGTTTCATCAATCAGAAGTACTTAATGACAACTTGTAATATATAAAAATATTCTTCGTATGTGAGGAACTAATGCATAAAGGCAAAAAGGCAAAAAGAGATTCATTCTATTTGCTACATATTTCACTAGTATAATATTGTTTTTATTCCTCTACAAAAATGCTCATAATAACTTATTAAAGGACTTCATTTCTGCCAAAGATTAGCTAATGATTTTTATATTTCTATGTTCATCCTTTCAACTGTTTTCTTTTCTAGCACGGCTACAAAGATTGACACAAATTGAGAAAAATATTTTTTTCAATCCATGTGAGGAAGAGATAAGTACACAGTACATAATAGCAGAATAATTTCTCTTTTATTTTCCAACATTTTTTTCCCAGAAAGATCAAAGTTCAGGTAATCTGTGATGTAAAATGATATAATCCCAGACATCTATCAATGAATACTTGAATGAAAATTACCTTCTTCTTTAATATGAGAGATTCCAGGAGGTAATTCAGTCTAATCACTTGAAGGAACACTTTCTTTCCAATCTAACTTTGTACAAAGAAAAATATTTCATGTTACTGAATATTCCATATTATTCTATTATACAAAATATTGTATTCAGGTCAAACGATTTCTATACCGCATCTTTGCTGATGAGAGAATATAACAGCAGGATTCTTTTTTAATCCTACTGTGCAGTCATAAGGGTCACTTATAGGAAAATTAAAAATAGCATATTTTACTCTGATGTGGTCCTTTGTTTTTCATCTTATACCCTACCTCAAGTAGATAAATAACAATTATGACTTTTCTTTAGTTAGACCATATGTTGTAAAGATCCACTTATGAAAAAGAATATACCATGAAATGCGGAGTCACTACTGTGCTTATAAAGTATTTTAAAAATAATATGCATTCATTCCTCTCCAGAGGACTAGGAAATTATTAGCATTCCTAATGTACATACTTTTTCTGTAGCAAGTTTTATAAAAGTATCATAGTTAACCATTTCCTCTAAAATGCTACAGGGCAGCACCTAGAAATTTGACTTTATTTTGAATTCTGTACTACCTTCAGCTCCAAATTCTGTGATTCTCTTAATAAAAGCACATCTTGTTTTGCCAAAGGCTCATGCTTTCCCAGGAGTCTAGTTCCCTGCCTCCATTTAATGATTATTGGGCATAATTGTTCAGGTTTCACTGATTAGCGTCTATCACCTTGACAGCCATTTTAACCTTATTCTGATAAAGGGCAAATACTGTCTCATCATCTTTGGGTTATTACACTTGGTTCATACTCAGTGATTATTGACTCCGTACCTCCAACTCAGATTTAAATTAAAGGCCACTTATACCATATTAGACAACCCATGCTTTAATTTTATGAAGGTCATGCTTATGTCAGGAGCTGTTAAGCCATCAGCCTAGACTCCAAACATCTGCTCAGTGTTAGCATTAAATAGATTCCCAGAAAACCACAGTAGAAATACAATGAAGTTGTATATGTAAAAAAATAAAAAGATTAGAGTACACTTACTATTGTTATCAACATTGAAGAAAAGCTATTTAACAATTATATGCGGGGGATTGTTCTAGCCACTACAACTTAGGGTACATAGAAATTTGGTAAATACACATTTATTGATCATCCACTGAACAATTAAATACAGATTTCTGGAAACAAGAACAAAAGATGATGAATAATTTCATTCTTCTTTCTTCAGCACCTAAGGAGTTTTCTTAAAACAAAAGCAAAACTAAAACACTGTAATAGGAATATTTGTAAACATACTTTTTACAACTGTGTGATGTTGAACACCAAATTTTACTGGATACCTTAAAGGAAACACTTATGCAATGTTCTTCATATGATAATATTATTGTGTAATACTGCCAAAAACAGTAAGGAAGTCAGTCAAATAATATCTTCTTCCTCAATGCCTAGCAGGAGATCGTGCTCTCTTCTTAAAGAGAAAAGCTGCTATTGAGACATCTGTCTTTGTCATTTACAGACAGGTCTACTGTGAATTGTTTCACAGTGGAGCTCTTACACAGAGGGTAACTAACAGAGGAAAGATAAAACAGACTGCTTGTCCTAGAACTGAGTTACCCCTGAATCACTCTTGCTAATTTTGACAAATTAATCAATTATACCTTCCACTTATTGTTGTCTTAACCCTCATATCAAAATTGAGCCATGAGCATTTTTATTTCCTTTGCACAGGAAGACAACTGAAGATAATAAAACCTCAGAAATTTACCCAGATAGTAAGAGTTGAAGGCAAAATTTGACACGGGTTTATCTAGTCACTGATTATGTAAATTTGGTGAAACTATTGATTTTAAAATTAAACCTCTAATATGTTCTCTTTCTTAAGAAAAAAAAAAAAGCATATTATTAACCTAACTTGTAAAAACTGAATGGTGTAAATTCTTTTCTACAAGTCCTCCAAGAGACAGACTTCTGATTCAGGTTATTTATCAGAGCATTTAAAAGACATGGGTTAACTCAAACATTTTGACCTCTATAGAAAACATTGGTTGGGATTTTTTGGTCCTAATGGTGCTAGAAGTTTAAATCAATTTTATAGTATTTACACTTTTTTGTATAAAAGTTTAAAAAACTTTTAATGTATAAGTAATTCCAATTATTATATTATGCAATATAGTGGACAGTTATACCTTACTAAGATCCATGTATTTATGGGGACATGATATATGATATAGGTGATACCACAAATCAGTGGGGAAAATAAGGGCTGTTTTTGGAAAAACTGATTTACTATCTGGAGAGAAAAAATAAAGCTGGATTCCTACCTTATATTTTACAAAGATAAATGACTAAAAGATTAAAGACCAAACTATAAAATGTCAAACTCTGAGGTTAATACAAAGAAATATAAGAGATCGGTGCTGGAAGGAACTGCTTAAACTTGACATAAACAGCACAGTCTATGATGTGAAAATTAGATAGATTTGATTACATTGAAATTAAGGACTTCTATTGAATAAAGAACACTATGAATAAACAAAGGGTCAGATGGCAGGTTTGTAGATATTATATACAACAATGAAAACCCGCAAGGAATTGGTATCCTTTGGCTCTACCTTCAAATTATATCCGGAATCTCACCACTTCTCACCATCTCTTCTGCTAACATCAAGTTCAAGCCATATCCTCTCTTGCCTGGATGCTACATAGCTTCTTGAATGGTCTCCCTGCTTCTACACCTGCCCGCCTACTGTCTCTATTCAACACAGCAACCAGAATGATTTTTTAAAAATCATAAGCCAGAGCATGCCATTCCTTTACTAACAAATGCCACTGCTATCCCATCTCACTCAGAATAAAAGTTGTGTCACTTCTCTTACCAGACCTCCTACTATCATTTGTCTCTTCTCTAGCTTTCATGCTCTTCCTCAAACAGTTAGCATTATGAGCCCATCTTAAGTCTCTGGTTAGCTTCTCCCTGGAATGCTTCCTCCAGATATCTTGCCAGATAATAGCCATGACTTCTTCAAGTCCTTACTTAAATGTCATCTGCTGGAAGAGTTCTATGTTAATCACCCTTCTCCCAATATCTTTATCCTGTTCTACTTTTCTTCTTTTTTCTCTACTTATCACCTTCTAACATACTATTTAATTCTCTCATCCATTACTGCCTTGTTTATTGTTTTCTGCTCACTACCATCCTCCTCTACTGCCAACTAGAAGATAAACTTCAGGTTAGGATATTTTTTTTTTTGTCATCAATCTGTTGCTCACCAGTATATTCTAAGTGTTTAAAATCAATGCCTGCAACATGGTAAGTGTCAGTAAAAATCTAACTAGTGAATGAATGAATGAATGAATATATGAAAATAAGGAAATTATAAAATAGTTCTGAAAATCAACCAGGGAAAGATGAGAAATCCAATAGCAAAATGGACATGGGTTGAACAAGTTCTTCATGGAGAGTAAATTCAAATGGTTAACAGATGTAAGAAGAGATGTTCAAATTCACTAGAGTAATACAAATTAAAACTATTATGAAATAAGACATTCCATGCAAGAGATTGGCAAAATTAGAAATTTGGATATCACCATAGTTTGATGATGTGGAAAGGGGGAACCTTCCTCCTGCACTATTAAGGAGTGAAGCTGTTATGGCCATTTGGGGATATATTCTGGCAGTTCTTTGTTAGGTTAGTTATGTTTATCATCCATGACTCAACGATCCCTTGGCTTGTTAGTCATCCCAGAGGAGGTGCCTATGCACATATTTGTTGCATTATTTTTGGAGCCAGCAGGAGATTGGAAGAGACCTAGTTATATAAGACTAAGGAGGTAGATAAATAAAATATACAAATGCACACCATGGAATCCTATGAATTAGTTACAAATCAGGAACTAGCTATATATCAAGCAAACAAGAGGGACTATAGAAATAAATACTGAAAACTATGAAGTAAGGACATAAATGAAATACAACTTTAGTGCTTGCAAATTAAAGATGCACAATGCTTATTTTACAAGGACACACATGTATTCAAGAATATAGATCAGCCACATTGTAGTGGTTGTCTATTAGGAAGAAAGGAAAGGTCATGGTGACCAAAATCAACTGTAACAGTATTTCCAACAGCACAAGAGCAGGATCTGGCTCCCAGGCTTCCCTTCCGGGGGCATTAGCAACTTCTGTTGTTTCTCCAAGCCCTTTTCAACCTTCATTTATCAAAGTCCTCCCAACAAATTTGCAACCAAATCCCTGTATTAAATCCCTCTGTAAAACATCTAGAATGGTTTCTCTTTTCTTGACTTTATGTTAACTGGTACAATACTGGATGACATTAGTCTGCAATGACTGAAGCTCATGATTAACTCAATCTCCAAAGCTGAGAGAAAAGAAAGTAAAATGGAAATGATAGGTATAGCAGGTATAGTACCTAAAAGAAAAAAAAAAAAATGTTGAATTAAATATATTCATAAGCTAGAACTTATTTAAATATTGATATTTCTTCACTTGATATTTGGGTTTTCCAATAATTTATTATTAGATGGTAACATCTGCATGTGTGTGTGTGTGTGTGTGTGTGCATTTAGAGAAAGAGAGAGAGAGAGAGAGAGAGAGCATGAGAGTGAAAGAGATATAGAAGGTCAAGAAAATAAACATGGAATATTGTACCAGTAGGCAGGTTGCCCCCAAGAAAAGGGCATACTTTGGGGTGAAGCAGTTCTTTTATATGAGGGAAATTTCTGGAAAGAGGGTCAGCTGTCTGGTCTCAATGGCCAACACCTCTGGCAGCTGAAGAATAAATGCCTTGATCCCGAGGGGGAACCTCAGCAACACATGACAGTGGACAATTAAGATGCCACTTTTCTGTCACACTGTCCATTACAAGGGATGCCAATCCGTATTCCCTCCTTTACCATCAATGCCCCACTGAGAATGGGTGTGCAGGTAGAGTGACAGTTGGAAGAGTGACCCTTTATCTTCCTATCTCCCTCCCTCCTTCCCTCCTTTCTTTCCCTCCTTAATCACATTCTTCTAAAAAATTAAGGTGGAAATTGTGTTTCTTATTGACATCCGATAAATTATTTCCCTTCCTACTTAAAAAGATTAGAACAATACTTTAATTCTTAAATTCATTTGTTCATCTATTTATTCAAAGAAATTTTATTGATTAATTGCTGTGTGCTTAGTAGTTAAAAAAATAAACCTTAATTTTACTTTTAATTTTGAAGGCATTCTTATTCAGCTAAATAGTTCTCTGGTTTTCTTTATATAAACATGTATCTTGATATCAAGATGAAATAAGCACAATATGATGACAGCCTAATGACAGAATTCCAAGAGCTGCCAAGAGGAAATGAAATGTTAGATACAAAGCATCCAAATATTCTTTTTTCTTCACATCTAGTTTGTCTTGTGAGTGAAGAGTAGTTATTTTTCAAAAAGCAATTTGTAGGCAGAGAAGTTAAAACATTCCCGTCTTTTTCCAATAAATATGAATTATGATCTTATTCAGTGGAAATCTTAAACTCATGAAAAAAAAAGTAAACGCTTCTTATTAGAGAATCATAAAATGACCACTCAAACTTCAATTACACTAATATTGACAACCAACTCTACATATTAAAGTATTTGGAATGCATATTCGTATCTTTTGACTTTTTTAATGTATGCAATAGCATAAGAAATTAATATTTTGGTGTGAGATAGTACTATTTTCCATCATAGTTAACTAATGTTGAGTAAGTTACTTAATCTTTTCAGTTCTGTTTTTTCCTCTGTAAAATGGAGGTAAGCATTCCCATCAGTATGTGTAAACAATTAGATTTATCAAGGCAGATTTGTTCGATTTCTTAATCTAAAGAAACAGAATTTAAATATCTGAAACAGTTATTTATGTACACTTTTTAGATAAATATAGGAAGAATAAACAGTCATTGTTCTAGAATTAGAGAATTATCAAATCTTTTGTATTTAATTAAATACCAAAGGGTATGCCTTCCTTGACATCCCTAAATTGCAAAGCTGCAGGGGATGTGGATCAGAGGGGTCAATGACCTTGACTTTGTCATCCTAGGACAATTATGTGCCAGAGTGTTTCTTACCAATGAGCAGCTGCAAGCACAAACAAGTGAGTATGTGAAATTAATTTCTCTTAAAGTAAATTTGTTCACTTCGATTCAAAAAAGGACCTAAAGACCCATGGGCACAGACATAGACACACACAAGTTCTGTCCAATACTGAAAATTCTCCCAAACATCTATACCTAAGGTTTAAGCTTTGTGGAGCAATGGACAACCACTACAGTATCAGTTGAAAAAAATCCCAAGTACAGGCTCTCCTAATTGAGCTTGGATTTGAGGGACCTGTGTCCTTCCTCAAAGACCAGGGGGTCATTCAGGAGCTAGGCATATGTTGCCATCATAGATCACACATCATTGGCTGGTCAGATAAGGAACAGATTTCATTTTGCATTCCTTTCTTTCTTCCTTCCTTCCTTTTTTCCTTCTTTCCTTTCTTCCTTTTCTTTCATAATAATAACCTGTGACAAAAAGAAGCAGTGAAGGTAGTGCAGTTTTTTGGCTATCACTAGAAAAATAGATGCTTGTAATTGTATTTACTCTACAGAATTATGGGATATGCCACGTTGATTACATAGGAAATGATCAGATAGCATCCAGCACTCTTTTTTGTTTTTAATATATGGTTCAATAATTGCTCAAATGTTCAGTAAATTCATGTTACATCTATATATCATGCGATGACATCATCAACCAAATACTCCAAAATTAATCATTTCCCCAAATTTTACTTGGTTACCACTATGATTTTAAAATTACCTGTATTCAGTAAGATGTAAATTCTGTACTTTTAAGAAAATCTATCTAAAATATAGTTTGTATTTCAATTGTACCAGAATATGTGGGTGGAGAGAGGGACAGGAGAGACAGAGAAAAGAAAATTAAAAGCATGGTCCCTGCTATGGCAAGGGAGACCACACTAAGGCAATTACACCTGACACTGGTTCATTTGTGTTTATGAAGCATTTTATTTTTTATTTATTTACTTTTTTAACATCTTTATTGGCGTATAATTGCTTTACAGTGGTGTGTTAGTTTCTGCTTTATAACAAAGTGAATCAGCTATACGTATACATATATCCCCATAATTCCTCCCTCTTCAGTCGCCCTCCCACCTTCCCTATCCCACCCCTCTAGGTGGTCACAAAGCACATAGCTGATCTCCCTGTGCTATGAAGCTGCTTCCCACTAGCTATCTATTTTACATTTGATAGTGTATATATGTCCATGCCACTCTCTCACTTTAACCCAGCTTACCCTTCCCCCTCCCTGTGTCCTCAAGTCCATTCTCTAGTAGGTCTGCGTCTTTATTCCTGTTCCGCACCTAGGTTCTTCATGACCATTTTTTTTCTTTTTTAAGATTCCATATATATGTGCTAGCATATGGTATTTGTTTTTCTCTTTCTGACTTACTTCACTCGTATGACAGACTCTAGGTCCATCCACCTCACCCAAATAACTCAATTTCGTTTCTTTTTATGGCTCAGTAATATTCCATTCTATATATGTTCCACATCTTCTTTATCCATTCATCTATCGATGGACACTTAGGTTGCTTCCATGTCCTGGCTATTGAACACAGAGCTGCAATGAACATTGTGGTACATGACTCTTTTTGAATTATGGTTTTCTCAGGGTGTATGCCCAGTAGTGGGATTACTGGGTCGTATGGTAGTTCCACTATTAGATTTTAAGGAACATCCATACTGTTTTCCATAGTGGCTGTATCAATTTACATTCCCACCAACAGTGCAAGAGGGTTCCCTTTTCTCCTCACCCTCTCCAGCATTTATTGTCTGTAGATTTTTTGATGATGGCCATTCTGACCGGTGTGAGATGATATCTCACTGTAGTTTTGATTTGCATTTCTCTAATGATTAATGATGTTGAGCATTCTTTCATGTGTTTGTTGGCAATCTGTATATCTTCTTTGGAGAAATGTCTATTTAGGTCTTCTGCCCATTTTTGGAATGGGTTCTTTGTTTTTTGATATTGAGCTGCAAGAGCTGCTTGTAAATTTTGGAGATTAATCCTTTGTCAGTTACTTCATCTGCAAATATTTTCTCCCATTCTGAGGGTTGTCTTTTCATCTTGTTTATGGTTTCCTTTGCTGTGCAAAAGCTTTTATGTTTCATTGGGTCCCATTTGTTTATTTTTGTTTTTATTTCCATTTCTCTAGGAGGTGGGTCAAAAAGGATCTTGCTGTGATTTGTGTCATAGAGTGTTCTTCCTATATTTTCCTCTAAGAGTTTGATAGTGTCTGGCCTTACATTTAGGTCTTTAATCCACTTTGAGTTTATTTTTGTGTTTGGTGTTAGGGAGTGTTCTAAATTCATTCTTTTACATGTAGCTGTCCAGTTTTCCTAGCACCACTTATTGAAGAGACTTTTTTTTCTCCATTGTATATTCTTCCCTCCTTTATCAAAAATAAGGTGACCATATGTGCATGGGTTTATCTCTGTGCTTTCTATCTTGTTCCAGTGATCTATATTTCTGGTTTTGTTCCAGTACCATACTGTTTTGATTACTGTAGCTTTGTAGTATAGTCTGAAGTCAGGGAGCCTGATTCCTCCAGCTCCGTTTTTCTTTCTCAAGATTGCTTAGGCTTTTCGGGGTCTTTTGTGCTTCCATACAATTGCAAAATATTTTGTTTTAGTTCTTTGAAAAATGCCATTGGTACTTTGATAGGGACTGCATTGAAACTGTAGATTCCTTTGGGTAGCATAGTCATTTTCACAATATTGATTCTTCCAATCCAAGAGTACGGTATATCTCTCCAGCTGTTTGTATCATCTTTCATTTCATCATCAGTGTCTTATACATTTTTGCATGTAGGTCTTTTCTCTCCTTAGGTAGGTTTATTCCTAGGTATTTTATTCTTTTTATTGCAGTGGTAAATGGGAGTGTTTCCTTAATTACTCTTTCAGATTTTTCATCATTAGTATATAGAAATGCAAGAAATTTCTATGCATTAATTTTGTATCCAGCTACTTTACCAAGTTCATTGATTAGCTCTGGTAGTTTTCTGGTAGCATCTTTAGGATTCTCTATGTATAGTATCATGTCATCTGCAGACAGTGACAATGTTACTTCTTCTTTTCCGATTTGGATTCCTCTTATTTCCTTTTCATCTTTGATTGCTGTGGCTAAAACTTCCAAAACTGTTTTGAATACTAGTTGTGAGAGTGGACAACTTTGTCTTGTTCCTGATCTTAGAGGAAACGTTTTCAGTTTTACAGCATTGAGAGCTATGTTGGCTGTGGGTTTTTCATATATGGTCTTTATTATGTTGAGGAAAGTTCCCTCTATGCCTACTTTCTGGATGATTTTTATCATAAATAAGTGTTGAATTTTGTCAAAAGCTTTTTCTGCATCTCTTGAGATGATCATATGGTTTTTCTCTTTCAGTTTGTTAATATGGTTTATCACATTGATTGATATGCATATATTGAAGAGTGCTTGCATTCCTGGGGGAAACCCCACTTGATCATGGTGTATGATCCTTTTAATGTGCTGTTGGATTCTGTTTGCTAGTATTGTGTTGAGGATTTTTGCATGTATGTTCATCAGTGATATTGGCCTGTTGTTTTCTTTCTTTCTGACATCTTTGTCTGGTTTTGGTATCAGGGTAATGGTGGCCTCATAGAATGAGTTTGGGAGTGGTCCTCCCTCTGCTATCTTTTGGAAGAGTGTGAAAAAGATAGGTGTTAGCTCTTCTCTAAATATTTGATAGAATTTTCCTGTGAAGCCATATGGTCCTGGGCTTTCGTTTGTTGGAAGACTTTTAACCACAGTTTCAATTTCAGTGCTTGTGATTGGTCAGTTTATATTTTCTATATCTTCCTTGTTCAGTCTCAGAAAGTTGTACTTTTCTAAGAATTTGTGCATTTCTTCCAGCTTGTCCATTTTCTTGGCATATAGTTTCTTTTTGTACTGTCTCATGATCCTTTGTATTTCTTCAGTGTCAGTTGTTACTTCTCCTTTTTCATTTCTAATGATATTGATTTGAGTCTTCTCCCTTTTTTTCATGATTAGTCTGGCTAATGTTTTATCAATTTTGTTTATCTTCTCAAAGAACCAGCTTTTAGTTTTATTGATTTTTGCTATTGTTTCCTTCATTTCTTTTGCATTTATTTCCGATCTGATCTTTATGATTTCTTTCCTTGTGCTAACTTTGGGGTTTTTTTGTTCTTTCTCTAATTGCTTTAGGTGTAAGGTTAGGTTGTTTATTTGAGATGTTTCTTGTTTCCAAAGGTAGGATTGTATTGCTATAAACTTCCCTCTTAGAACAGTTTTTGCTGCATGCCATAGGTTTTGGGTCACCTTGTTTTTGTTGTCTTTTGTTTCTAGGTATTTTTTGATTTCCTCTTTGATTTCTTCAGTGTTATCTTGGTTATTTAGTAGTGTATTGTTTAGCCTCCATGCGTTTGTATTTCTTACAGATTTTTTCCTGTAATTGATATCTAATCTCATAGCTTTGTGGTTGGAAAAGATATTTGATACGATTTCAATTTTCTTAAATTTACCAAGGCTTGATGTGTGACCCAAGATGTGATCTATCTTGGAGAATGTTCCATGAGCACTTGAGAAGAAAGTGTACTCTGTTGTTTTTGGATGGAGTGTCCTATAAACATAAATTAAGCTCATCTTGTTTAATGTGTCATTTAAAGCTTGGTTTCCTTATTTATTTTCATTTTTAAGATCTGTCCATTGGTGAAAGTGGCGTGTTAAAGTCCCCTCCTATGATTGTGTTACTTTTGATTTCCCCTTTTATGGCTGTTGCCATTTGCCTTATGTTTTGTGGTGCTCGTATGTTGGGTGCATAAATATTTACAATTATTATATCTTCTTCTTGGATTGATCTCTTGATCATTATGCAGTGTTCTTCTTTGTGTCTTGTAATAGTCTTTATTTTAAAGTCTATTTTCTCTGATATGAGTATTGCTACTCCAGCTTTCTTTTGATTTCCATTTGCATGGAATATTTCTTTCTATCCCTTCAGGTTCAGTCTGTATGTGTCCCTAGGCCTGAATTAGTCTCTTGTAGACAGCATATATATGGGTCTTGTTTTTGTATCCATTCAGCCAGTCTATGCCTTTTGGTTGGAGCATTTAACCCATTTACAATTAAGGTAGTTATAGATGTGTATGTTCCTATTACCATTTTCTTAATTGTTTTGTGTTTGTTATTGTAGGTCATTTCCTTCTCTTGCTTTTCCTGCCTAGATAAGTTCCTTTAGCATTTGTTGTAAAGCTGGTTCGGTGGTGCTGAATTCTCTTAGCTTTTGCTTGCCTGTAAAGTTTTTAATTACTTCATTGAAGCTGAGTGAGATCCTTGCTGGGTTGAGTAACCTTGGCTGTACGTTTTTCCCTTTCATCAGTTTAAATACGTAATGCCAGTCCCTTTTGGCTTACAGAGTTTCTGCTGGAAGATCAGCTGTTAATCTTATGGGGATTGCCTTGTATGTTATTTGTTGTTTTGCACTTGCTGCTTTTTGTATTTTTTCTTTGTATTTCATTTTGAATGGTTTGATTAATATGTGTGTTGGCATGTTTCTCCTTGGATTTATCCTGTATGGGGTCTCTGCCCTTCCTGGACTTGACTGACTATTTCCTTCCCCATATTAGGGAAGTTTTAAACTATAATCACTTCAAATATTTTCTCAGTCACTTTCTTTTTATCCTCTTCTTTTGGGAACCATATAATTTGAATTTTGGTGCGTTTAATACTGTTCAAGAAGTCTCTGAGATTGTCCTCAATTCTTTTTGTTCTTTTTTCTTCATTCTGTTCTGCAGTAGTTATTTCCAATATTTTTTCTTCCACATCACTTATCCATTCTTCTGCCTCAGTTATTCTGCTATTTGATTTCTTCTAGAGATTTTTAATTTCATTTATTTTGTTGTTCATAATTGTTTGCTCTTTAGTTCTTCTAGGTCCTTGTTAATGGTTTCTTGTATTTTCTCCATTCTATTTTCAAGAATTTGAATCATCTTTACTATCATTACTCTGAATTCTTTTTCAGGTTGACTGCTATTTACTCTTCATTTCTTTGGTCTGGTGGGTTTTTACCTTGCTCCTTCATCTGCTGTGTGTTTCTCTGTCTTCTTATTTTGCTTAACTTACTGTTTTTGAGGTTTCCTTTCACAGGCTGCCCATTCGTAGTTCCTGTTGTTTTTGGTGTCTGCTCCCAGTGGCTAAGGTGGGTTTAGTGGGTTGTGTAGGCTTCCTGGTAGAGGGGACTGGTGCCTGTGTTCTTGTGGATGAGGCTGGATTTTGTCTTTCAGTGGGCAAGAACGCTTCCAGTGGTGTGTTTTGGTGTATCTGTTACCTTATTATGATTTTAGGCAGCCTCTCTGCTAATGGGTGGGGTTGTGTTACTGTCTTGCTAGTTGTTTGGCATAGGGGTCAAGCACTGGAGCTTGCTGGTCGTTGAGTGGAGCTGGGTGTTAGTTTTGAAATGGAGTTCTCTGGGAGAGCTTTTGCCTCTTGATATTACATGAAGCTGGGAGGTCTCTGGTGAACCAATGTCCTGAACTCGGCTCTCTCATCTCAGCGGCATCTGCATGACACCCAGCTGGAGCACGAAGACCCTGTCAGCCACATGGCTAAGAAGATAAGGGAGAAAAAGAGAAAGAAAGAAAAAATATAACAAAGTTATTTAAAAAATAAAAAAATCAAAAGTTAATCATTAAAAACTAATAAGAAAAAGAAAAAAAAAAAAGAAGAAGAAGAAAGAAGAGAGCAACCAAACCAAAAAACAAATCCACCAATGATAACAAGCACTAAAACTATACTAAAAAAAAATGGACAGGCAGAACCCTCAGCCAAATAGCAAAAGCAAAGCTATACAGACCAAAATCACACAAAGAAGCATGGACAGAAACACTCACAAAAAGAGAAAAAGGGAAAAAAAATTATATATCTATATATATAAAAAAAGAAAACAGCAACCAAATCAATAAACATATCTACTAGTGATAATAAACTCTAAATGCTAAACTAAGATAAACATAAAGCCTGAAACAAATTAGATGCAGAAAACAGACTCCAAGTCTACAGTTGCTCCCAAAGTCCATTGCCTCAATTTTGGGATGATTCGTTGTCTATTCAGGTATTCCAGAGATACTGGGTACATCAAGTTGATTGTGGAGATTTAATCCACTGCTCCTGAGGCTGCTGGGAGAAATTTTCCTTTCTCTTCTTTGTTTGCACAGCTCCTGGGGTTCATCTTTGGATTTGGACCCGCCTCTGCATTTAGGTCACCAGTGGGTGTCTGTTTATCACTCAGACAGGACGGGGTTAAAGGAACAGCTGCTTAGGGAGCTCTTGCTCACTCATGCCAGAGGGAGCGAGGGGTACAGAATGTGGGGCCAGCCTGCAGCAGCAGAAGCCAGCATGATGTTGCAACAGCCTGAGGTGCACCGCGTGTTCTCCCGGGGAAGTTGTCCCTGGATCAAGGGACCCTGGCAACGGTGGGCCGTACAGGCTCCCGGGAGGGGAGGTGTGGATAGTGACCCATGCTTGCACACAGGTTTCTTGGTGGCTGCAGCAACCTTAGCATCACAGGCCTATCTCTGGTGTCCGCACTGATAGCCGGGGCTTGTGCCAGTATCTGGAGCTCATTTAGGCGGTGCTCTGAATCCCCTCTCCTCGTGCACCCTGAAACAATGGTCTCTTTCCTCTTCGGCAGGTCCAAACTTTTTCCTGGACTCCCTCCCAGCTAGCTGTGACACACTAGCCCCCTTCAGGCTGCTTTCATGCAGCCAACCCCAGTCCTCTCCCTGAGATCTGACCTCTGAAGCCCGAGCCTCAGCTCCCAGCCCCCACCTCTCCCTGCTGGCGAGTGAGCAGACAAGCCTCGCAGGCTGGTGAGTGCTGGTTGGCACCGATTCTCTGTGTGGGAATCTCTCCGCTTGGCCCTCTGCAGCCCTGTTGCTGTGCTCTCCTCCATGTCTCCAAAGCTTACCCCATGCTAACCCCCGTCTCTGCCAGTGAAGGGGCGTCCTAGTGTGTGGAAACTTTTCCTCCTTCACAGCTCCATCCCAGTGGTGTAAGTCCTATCCCTATTCTTTTGTGTCTGTTTTTCTTTTTTCTTTTGCCCTACCCAGGTATGTGTGGAGTTTCTTTCCTTTTGGGAAGTCTGAGGTCTTCTGCCACTGTTCAGTAGGTGTTCTGTAGGAGTTGTTCCACATGTAGATGTATTTCTGATGTATTTGTGGGGAGGAAGGTGATCTCCACGTCTTACTCCTCCCCCATCTTGCAGGTCTCCCCTTGCCTAGTATAATTGATACAATTGCCTCATGGTAGCCTAGCTTGTACACTAATGAATGAATCTTTATAAAATTTTTATGGGGGAGACCTTCAAGATGGTGGAGGAGTAAGACGTGGAGATCACCTTCCTCCCCACAAATACATCAGAAATACATCAACAACTCCTACCGAATACCTACTGAACACTGGCAGAAGACCTCAGACTTCCCAAAAGGCAAGAACTCCCAACGTACCTGGGTAGGGCAAAAGAAAAAAGAAGAAACAGAGGCAAAAGAATAGGGATGGGACCTGCACCTCTGGGAGGGGGCTGTGAAGGAGGAAAAGTTTCCACACACTAGGAAGCCCCTTCACCAGTAGAGACAAGCGTTGGCAGGGGGGAAGCTTAGGAGCCATGGAGGAGAGCACAACAACAGGGGTACAGAGGGCAAAGCGGAGAGATTCCCACACAGATGATTGGTGCTGACCAGCACTCACCAGCCTGAGAGGCTGGTCTGCTCACCTGCTGGTGTGGGGGGGACTGGGAACTGAGGCTCGGGCTTCAGAGGTCAGATCCCAGGGAGAGGACTGGGGTTGGCTGCGTGAACAAAGCCTGCAAGGTGTAGTGCACCACAGCTAGCTGGGAGAGAGTCCGGGAAAAAGTCTGGAACTGCCTAAGAGGCAAGAGACCATTGTTTGGAGAGTGCGAGGAGAGGGGATTCAGAGTACCGCCTAAACAAGCTCCAGAGACGGGCGCGACCATGGCTATCAGCACAGACACCAGAGAAGGACATGAGATGCTAAGGCTGCTACTGCAGCCACCAAGAATCCTGTGTGAAAGCACGGGTCACTATTCACACCTCCCCTCCCGGGATCCTGTGCAGCCCGCCACTGCCAGGGTCCCTTGATCCAGGGACAACTTCCCCGGGAGAACATGCGGTGCACCTCAGCTGTTGCAACATCATGCTGGCTTCTGCCACTGCAAGCTGGCCCCACATTCTGTAGCCCTTGCTCCCTCTGGCATGAGTGAGCAAGAGCTCCCTAAGCAGCTGCTCCTTTAACCCCGTCCTGTCTGAGTGATAAACAGATACCCACTGGTGACCTAAATGCAGAGGCGGGTCCAAATCCAAAGATGAACCCCAGGAGCTGTGCAAACAAAGAAGAGAAAGGACAATCTCTCTCAGCAGCTGCAGGAGCAGTGGATTAAATCTCCACAGTCAACTTGATGTACCCTGCATCTGTGGAATACCTCAATAGACAATGAATCATCCCAAAATTGAGGCGGTGGATTTTGGGAGCAATGAAATACATATTTTTTCCATTTTTGTTTTTGTGAATGTGTATGTGTATGCTTCTTTGTCTAATTTTGTCTGTATAGCTTTGCTTTTACCATTTGTCTTAGGGTTCTGTCTGTATGTTGTTTTTTTTTTTTCTTAATATAGTTTTTAGCACTTGCTATCATTGGTGGATTTGGTTTTGGTTTGGTTGCTCTCTTCTTTCTTTCTTTTGTTCTTTTTTGTTTTTCTTTTTTTTATTACTTTTAAATTTTTTATTTTAATAATTATTTTTTATGTTTTATTTTAATAACTTTATTTTATTTATTTATTTTCTTTCTGTCTTTATATTTTCTCCATTTTATTCTGAGTTGTGTGGCTGACGTGTCTTGGTGTTCCAGCCGGGTGTCAGGCCTGTGCCTCTGAGGTGGGAGAGCCGAGTACAGGACACTGGTCCACCAGAGACCTCCCATCTCCATGTAGTATCAAATGACGAAAGCTCTCCCTGAGATCTCCATTTCAATGTTAACAACCAGCTCCACTCAACGTCCAAAAAGCTACAGTGCTGGACCACTATGCCAAACAACTAGCAAGACAGGAACACAACCACACCCATTAGCAGAGAATCTACCTAAAATCATAATAAGGCCACAGACACCCCAAATCACACCACCAGATGATGACCTGCCCACCAGAAAGACAAGATCCAGCATCATCCACCAGAACACAGGCACCAGTCCCTCAACCAGGAAGCCCACACAACCCACTGAACCAACCTTACCCACGAGGGGCAGACACCAAAAGCAACACAAACTATGAACCTGCAGCCTGTGAAAAGGAGACCCCAAACACAGTAAGTTAAGCAAAATGAAAAGACAGAGAAACACACAGCAGATGAAGGAGCAAGGTAAAAACCCACCAGACCTAACAAATGAAGAGGATATAGGCAGTCTACCTGAAAAATAATTCTGACTAATGACAGTAAAGATGATCCAAAATCTTGGATATAGAATGGAGAAAATACAAG
The DNA here is from genome assembly GCF_028564815.1 of Eubalaena glacialis. NCBI lineage: Eukaryota > Metazoa > Chordata > Mammalia > Artiodactyla > Balaenidae > Eubalaena > Eubalaena glacialis. Next base: position 35,754,280 of record NC_083731.1, read on the forward strand.
AAACGTTTAACAAGGAACTATAAGAACTAAAGAGAAAACAAACAATGATGAACAACAAAATAAATGAAATTAAAAATTCTCTAGAAGGAAACAATAGCAGAATAACTGAGGCAAAATAAAGGATAAGTGACCTGGAATATAAAATAGTGGAAATAACTACTGCAGAGCAGAATGAAGAAAAAAGAATGAAAAGAATTGAGGACCATCTCAGAGACTTCTGGGACAACATTAAATGCACCAACATTCAAATGATAGGGGTCCCAGAAGAAGAGAAAAAGAAAGGGACTGAGAAAATATTTGAAGCGATTATATTTGAAAACTTCCCTAATATGGGAAAGGAAATAGTTAATCAAGTCCAGGAAGTGCAGAGAGTCCCATACAGGATAAATCCAAGGAGAAGCGCTCCAAGACACATATTAATCAAAATATCAAAAATTAAATACAAAGAAAAAATATTAAAAGGGAAAAACAACAATAAAAAAGAAGGGAATCCCCATAAGGTTAACAGCTGAACTTTCAGCAGAAACTCTGCAAGCCAGAAGGGACTGTCAGGACATATTCAAAGTGATGAAAGGGAAAAACCTACAAACAAGATTACTCTACCCAGCAAGGATCTCATTCAGATTTGACAGAGAAATTAAAAACTTTACAGAGAAGCAAAAGCTAAGAGAATTCAGCACCACCAAACCAGCTTTACAACAAATACTAAAGGAAATTCTCTAGGCAGGAAACACAGGAAAAGGAAGAAACCTACAATAACAAACCCCCAAAAATTAAGAAAAGGGATATAGGAGCATACTTATCGATAATTATCTTAAATGTAAATGGATTCAATGCTCCAAGCACAAAACATAGACTGGCTGAATAGATACAAAAGCAAGACGTGTATATATGCTGTCTACAAGAAACTAATTCAGGCTTATGGACACATACAGACTGAAAGTGAGGGTATGGAAAAAAATATTCTGTGCAAATGGAAATCAAAGGAAACATGGAATAGCAATTCTCATATCAGACAAAGTAGATTTCAAAATAAATATTATTAAAAGAGACAAAGAAGGACACTACATAATGATCAAGGGATCAATCCAAGAAGAAGGTATAACAATTGTAAATACTTATGCACCCAACATAGGAGAACCTCAATACATAAGACAAACGCTAACAGCCATAAAAGGGAAATTGACAGTAACACAATCATAGGAGGGGACTTTTAGCACCCCACTTCCACCAATGGACAGATCATCCATATTAAAAATAAATAAGGAAGCACAAACTTTAAATGATACATTAAACAAGATGGACTTAATTGATATTTATAGGAAATTCCACCCAAAAACAACAGAATAACTATCTTCTCAAGTGCTCATGGAACATTCTCCAGGATAGATCATATATTGGGTCACAAATCAAGCTTGGTAAATTTAAGAAAACTGAAATCCTATCGAGTATCTTTTCTGACCACATCGCTGTGAGACTAGATATCAATTACAGGAAAAAATCTGTGAAAAATTATAACACATGGAGGTTAAAAAATACACTACCTAATAACCAAGGCGTCACTGAAGAAATCAAAGAGGAAATTTTAAAAAATACCTAGAAGTAAATGACAATGAAAACTCGACGACCTAAAACCCATGGGATGCAGCAAAAGCAGCTCTAAAAGGGAAGTTTATAGCAATACAATCCTACCTCCATAAACAAGAAACATCTCAAATAAACAACCTAACCTTACACCTAAAGCAAGTAGAGAAAGAAGAACAAAAAAACCCCAAAGTTAGCAGAAGGAACAAAATCATAAAAATCAGATCAGAAATAAATGAAAAACAAATGAAGGAAACAATAGCAAAGATCAATAAAACTAAAGCTGGTTCTTTGAGAGGATAAACAAAGTTGATAAACCATTAGCCAGACTCATCAAAAAAAAAAGCAAAGACTCAAATCAATAGAATTAGAAATGAAAAAGGAGAAGTAAAAAATGACACTGCAGAAATACAAAGGATCATGAGAGATTACTACAAGCAACTATATGCCAAAAAAATGGACAAGCTGGAAGAAATGGACAACTTTTAAAAAGAACAATCTTCTGTGACTGAACCAGGAAGAAATGGAAAAATATAAACAGACCAACTACAAGCACCGAAATTGTGACTGTGATTAAATACCTTCCAAAAAACAAAAGCCCAGGACCTGATGGCTTCACAGGCAAATTCTATCAAACATTTAGAGAAGAGCTAACACCTATCTTTCTCAAGCTCTTCCAAAATACAGCAGAGGGGGAACACTCCCACACTCATTCTATGAGGCCACCATCACCTTGATACCAAATCCAGACAAACATGTCACAAAGAAAGAAAACTACAGACCAATATCACTGATGAATATAGATGCAAAAACCCTCAACAAAATACTAGCAAACAGAATCCAAGAGCACATTAAAATGATTTACACCATGATCAAGTGGGGTTTATCCCAGGAATTCAAGACTCTTCAATATATGCAAATCAAACTATGTGAGAAACTTTATTAACAAATTGAAGGAGAAAAACCATATGATCATCTCAATAGATGCAGAAAAAGCTGTTGACAAAACTCACCACTGATTTATGATAAAAACCCTCCAGAAAATAGGTATAGAGGGAACTTATCTCAGCATATTAAAGGCCATATATAACAAACGCACGGCCAACATCATCCTCAATGGTGAAAACTTGAAACCATCTACTCTAAGATCAGGAACAAGACAAGGATGTCCTCTCTCAACACTATTATTCAACACAGTTTTGGAAGTTTTAGCCACAGCAATCAGAGAAGAAAAAGAAATAAAAGGAATCCCAATCGGAAAAGAAGAAGTATAACTGTCACTGTTTTCAGATGACATGACACAAAACACAGAGAATCCTAAAGATGCTACCAGAAAATTACTAGAGCTAATCAATGAATGTGGTAAAATAGCAGGACACCTAATTAATGCACAGAAATCTCTGTCATTCCTATACACTAATGATGAAAAATCTGAAAGTGAAATTAAAGAAACACTCCCATTTACCATTACAACAAAAAGAATAAAATATCTAGGGATAAACCTACCTAAGGAGACAAAAGACCTGTATTCAGAAAACAATAAGACACTGATGAAAGAAATTAAAGATGATACAAACAGATGGAGAGATATACCATGTTCTTGGATTGGAAGAATCAACATTGTGAAAATGACTGTACTACCCAAAGAAATCTACGGATACAATGCAATCCCTATCAAACTACCAATGTCATTTTTCACACAACTAGAACAAAAAAAAAATCACAATTTGTATGGAAACACAATAGACTCCGAATAGCCAAAGCAATCTTGAGAAAGAAAAACGGAGCTGGAGGAATCAGGCTCCCTGACTTCAGACTATACTGTAAGGCTACAGAAATCAAGACAGTATGGTACTGGCACAAAAACAGAAATATAGATCAATGGAACAGGATAGAAAGCCCAGAGGTAAACCCACGCACTTATGCTCACCTTATTTTTGATAAAGGAGGGAAGAATATACAATGGAGAAAAGACAGCCTCTTCAATAAGTGGTGCTGGGAGAACTGGACAGCTCCATGTAAAAGAATGAAATTAGAACACTCCCTAACACCACACACAAAAATAAACTCAAAATGGATTAAAGACCTAAACGTAAGGCCAGACACTATCAAACTCTTAGAGGAAAACATAGGCAGAACATGCTATGACATAAATCACAGTCAGTTCCTTTTTGACCCACCTCCTAGAGAAATTGAATTAAAAACAAAAATAAACAAATGGGACTGAATGAAACTTAAAAGCCTTTGCACAGCAAAGGAAACCATAAACAAGATGAAAAGACAACCTTCAGAATGGGAGAAAATATTTGCAAATGAAGCAACTGACAAAGGATTAATCTCCAAAATTTACAAGCAGCTCATGCAGCTCAATATCAAAAAACAAACAACCCAATTCAAAAATGGGTCAAAGACGTAAATAGACATTTCTCCAAAGAAGATATACAGATTGCCAACAAACACATGCAAGGATTCTCAACATCATTAATCATTAGAGAAATGCAAATCAAAACTACAATGAGGTATCACCTCACATCAGTCAGAATGGCCATCATCAAAAAATCTACAAACAATAAATGCTGGAGATGGTGTGGAGAAAAGGGAACCCTCTTGCAGTGTTGGTGGAAATGTAAATTGATACAGCCACTATGGAGAACAGTATGGAGGTTCCTTAAAAAACTAAAAAGAGAACTACTATATGAGCCAGCAATCCCACTACTGGGCATATACCCTGAGAAAACCATAATTCAAAAAAAACTCGTGTACCACAATGTTCACTGCAGCTCTATTTACAATAGTCAGGACATGGAAGCAACCTAAGTGTCCATCGACAGATGAATGGATAAAGAAGATGTGGCACATATATACAATGGAATATCACTCAGCCATAAAAATAAACGAAACTGAGTTATTTGTAGTGAGGTGGATGGACCTAGAGTCTGTCATACAGAGTGAAGTAAGTCAGAAAGGGAAAAACAAATACCGTATGCTAACATATATACACGGAATCTAAAAGAAAATATGGTTATGAAGAACCTAGGTTCAGGACAGGAATAAAGATGCTGACGTAGAGAATGGACTTGAGGACATGGGGAGGGGGACCTGGAAGATGGGACGAAGTGAGAGTGGCATATGTAATGTAAAATGTAAATGTAAAATAGATAGCTAGTGGGTAGCAGACGCATAGCACAGGGAGATCAGCTCGGTGTTTTTTGACCACCTAGAGGGGTGGCATAGGGAGTGTGCAAGAGAGACGCAAGAGGGAGGAGATATTGGGATATAAGTAAATGTATAGCTGAATCACTATGTTATAAAGCAGAAACTAACACACCACTGTAAAGCAGTTATACTCCAATAAAGATGTTAAAAAAAAAAAAAAGATGGGTGAAATTAGCAATATCTGCATCTCTTGTTATTTCTTAAATCCAACCCATAAACAATTTGTTGTGACAGCTCTAGGCTGGGATTATGGCATGTCGGATGAGGTCTGATTATAGCTAAAAATAGACCCATGTATTGAAAATCCAAAGAAGAATATTAAACAATTGAAATTTTGTGAAAAAAATAATTTTTGTGGTATACAGTATTACAGTCAATAATACAGTATTGAAAACATTGTTATATTCTTAAAAAATGGAAATGTTATATTTTTTTAAAAAACACCTGTGATCATAAGCTCATACACAGTTTCTCCAAATAAAAGAGAGAGAGGCATTCTACAAGGTAATGTAAGTGTTTGAAAACAAAGTAATAAAACAATAATAAAACTAACCCATTATTAATTTTATGTTAAATATAACTCCCCTTTTGTCTATGTAAGGATAGGCTACCCACTTCAATGGAAGTCTTGCACACAATATTCTATGCATATATTTTTGTATATTTATTGAAAAAAATCCATGTATAAATGGGCGTATGCAGTTCAAATCTATGTTGCTCAAGGGTCAACTGTACATACTGCTTAAGAGTTCTGTTGTAAGTTGGTTTCCCCTAGAAACAGTCTCTAAGATAGAGATTGGAGTGCATTCAGGGAATGTCTTTGGAATCACCACATATGGATAGGCCAGGAAGGAAGCAGGATTTGGCAGAGAAGTGAACTGAGCTTGATGTATTCCCAATGATGACTCAGCCAACCTTATATGTTGACTTCAACCTTATAGGCAGCTTGAACTTGGTATGGCCCTTCAGAGTTTTCCTAAGTTGGGGGAAAGAAGGGAGGCATCTCTGTTGATCGGGCACTGGATACCACTGTCCCTAGAAAACAGGTATGACTTTGGATAAGGAAGGTTTCTTCAGGTGAGGCAGTCCTCAAAGTGCGCTGAATCTGAGAGCCATTTTCTGTTATACTAATAGCAGTTGAGGACTAATAACTTCATTCCTGAAAGGGGATCTGGGCAGCACATCAGAATCTACCATGTTCTCTTAACCAGTATTTCTTTTGTTAATGATAGCATAGACATGATTCAATTAAAGAATATAAGTCCAAAAGAATGAATATATTATCGTTGAGAATTGAATGAAATAATTTGTGTTGGAGATTAATGGGGGATATACTTAACATGTACTATTGGAACTTGGCTTTAGGGTTATAAAATCTGGAAAAAGAAGTTGGATTTGATACAAGTAAGCAATATAGTGGTCCTCGTGCTTTCATGATTGGATTATTACAACAGTGGAATGTTGGCTAAGTTGAAGAACAGAAGACTGGAAGTCAGGAGATCAAATAAATGACTCTAACAGTAACAGGTTTTAGTAAATGTAGGTATAGACTTGTTAATATTGATGATAAAAACAGAAAATACATATATGAGAAATATTTTAACAACAAAAAAGACAACGGTTAGGCATAGCAAGAAGAGAGAAACAATGATTTGGATTTTGTTGTTATGTTAATAGGAAGACTTAAAACATATTGGCACCACTGAAAAGACATTTGTATTTTTATAGGCTTTCACATTAAAAAATGAAATTCTAATTTTGAAAATTGCATTATCAGGGGGATGGATATTTTGGATATTCTAAAGCAAGGGATTTTTAAATAGCATAATACAGATAGATTTCTACAACAATTATGTATGGATAGCATTCCAATAAATTGATTTTACAGTGTGTTTAGGACAGGAAACACCAGGATTGATTGCTTTTAGAGGAAAAGACACCAGTAGATATTAATAACCCATGCCTTAGCTGTGTTGCATCAGAAGTTGATTATGTAAGGCTCAGTAGCTGCCAGGAAAAAGATTATATCCACAGACCCACTGCTTCTTTTCCTGTATTATAAGACAGGTCCACTAGGCTCTGAGTGAGTAAATGATAACAGGCTATGTAAGTAGCTGATGCATTTGGGATTTTTCCAGAATCTTCAGTGAGGATTAGGAGATATTGTTCTCTTAACGACCATGTAGTAAACTATCAAAACAGCACTGTGCTACACAGTCTGAATGAAAACGACTGTCTATATCGAAATATATTTTTTTCACAGAGTGAATTTAAACTGAAATTTCTTCCAAGATTCAATCTATTTTTTGCAGTTATTTTTTAAAATAACACCATTATTGAGATAAAATTCACATACAAGTTACTCTTTTAACCATTCAACTTAATGGTTTTATTATTATTCATAAGGTTGTTCAATAATCAGCAGTATTTAACTTTTTATTTTATTTTATTTTATTATTATTATTTTCTTTAGGTTTATGGTATTTATTATTTACTTATTTTGGAATTGATATTTGAGTGACATTTTTAAATTTACATAAACTATCTGGTTTGGATAAGTACATTCATTTCAAGATAATTTACTTTATCAATAAAGTTCAGCAAGATAAGCCTTAAAAATAAATAATGATCTATAAAAAGAGCAATATTTTCACCTGTTATTCTTCATGTATTAAAAATGCTAGCATAAACAATTCTCCCAGAATTTTTAAATGATCTTTCAAGAACTGAAAACTATTCAGTACTTGAGCACTTATTTTTATAAGATTATATATTTATTTTTATGCATTTCTTTTATTTATTATTGGAACTGTTTAGGCATTTATTTTAAAATTTTTTTAACATCTTTATTGGAGTATAATTGCTTTACAAGGGTGTGTTAGTTTCTGCTTTATAACAAGGTGAATCAGCTATACATATACACACATCCTCATATCTCTTCCCTCTTGCATCTCCTTCCTTACCACCCTCCCTATCCCACCACTCTAGGTGGTCACAAAGCACCGAGCTGATCTCCCTGTGCTATGCAGCTCCTTCCCACTAGCTATCGATTTTACATTTTGTATTGTATATATGTCCATGCCACTCTCTCATTTGTCCCAGCTTACCATCCCCCCCTCCCTGTATCCTCAAGCCCATTCTCTAGTAGGTCTGCGTCTTTATTCCCACCATGCTCCTAGGTTCTTCATGACCTTTTTTTTTTCTTATATTCCATATATATTGTTAGCATGCGGTATTTGTTTTTCTCTTTCTGACTTACTTCACTCTGTATGACAGACTCTAGGTCCATCCACCTCACTACAAAAAACTCAATTTCGTTCCTTTCTATGGCTGAGTAATATTCCATTGCATATATGTACCACATCTTCTTTATCCATTCATCTGTTCATGGACACTTAGGTTGCTTCCATGTCTTGGCTATTGTAAACAGAGCTGCAATGAACATTGTGGTACATGACTCTTTTTGAATTATGTTTTTTTCATGGTATATGCCCAATAATGGGATTGCTGGGTCGTATGGTAGTTCTATTTTTAGTTATTTAAGGAAACACCAAACTGTTCTCCATAGTGGCTGTATCAATTTACATTCCCACCAACACTGCAAGAGGGTTCCCTTTTCTCCACACCCTTTCCAGCATTTATTGTTTGTAGATTTTTTGATGATGGCTCTTCTGACTGGTGATAGATGATATATCACTGTAGTTTTGATTTGCATTTCTCTAATGATTAATGATGTTGAGAATCCTTGCATGTGTTTGTTGGCAATCTGTATATCTTCTTTGGAGAAATGTCTATTTAGATCTTCTGCCCATTTTTGGATTGGGTTGTTTGTTTCTTTGGTATTGAGCTGCATGTGTTGCTTGTAAATTTTGGATATTAATCCTTTGTCAGTTGCTTCATTTGCAAATATTTTCTCCCATTCTGAAGGTTGTCTTTTTGTTTTGATTATGGTTTCCTTTGCTGTGCAAAAGCTTTGAAGTTTGATTAGGTCCCATTTGTTTATTTGTGTTTTTAATTCCATTTCTCTAGGAGGTGGGTCAAAAAGGATCTTGCTGTGATTTATGTCATAGAGTGTTCTGCCTATGTTTTCCTCTAAGAGTTTGATAGTATCTGGCCTTACATTTAGATCTTTAATCTATTTTGAGTTTATTTTTGTGTATGGTGTTAGGGAGTGTTCTAATTTCATTCTTTTACATGGAGCTCTCCACTTTTCCCAGCACAACTTATGGAAGAGGATGTCTTTTCTCCACTGTATAGTCTTACCTCCTTTATCAAAGATAAGGTGACCATATGTGCGTGGGTTTATCTCTGGGTTTTCTATCCTATTCCATTGATCTATATTTCTGTTTTTGTGCCAGTACCATACTGTCTTGATTACTGTAGCTTTGTAGTGTAGTCTGAAGTCCAGGAGCCTGATTCCTCCAGCTCCGTTTTTCTTTCTCAAGATTGCTTTGGCTATTTGGGGTCTTTTATTTTCCATACAAATTGTGAATTTTTTTTTCTAGTTCTGTGAAAAATGCCACTGGTACTTTGATAGGGATTGCATTGAATCTGTAGATTGTTTTGTGTAGTATAGTCATTTTCACAATGTTGATTCTTCCAATCCAAGAACATGGTACATCTCTCCATCTATTTCTATCCTCTTTAATTTCTTTCATCAGTGTCTTATAATTTTCTGCATACAGGTCTTTTGTCTCCTTAGGTAGGTTTATTCCTAGATATTTTATTCTTTTTGTTGTAATGGTAAATGGGAGTGTTTTCTTAATTTCACTTTCAGATTTTTCATCATTTGTGTATAGGAATGCAAGAGATTTCTGTGCATTAATTTTGTATACCACCACTTTACCAGATTCATTGATTAGCTCTAGTAGTTTTCTGGTAGCATCTTTAGGATTCTCTATGTATAGTATCATGTCATCTGCAAACAGTGACAGGTTTACTTCTTCTTTTCCAATTTGGATTCCTTTTATTTCTTTTTCTTCTCTGATTGCTGTGGCTAAAACGTCCAAAACTATGTTGAATAATAGTGGTGAGAGTGGGCAACCTTGTCTTGTTCCTGATCTTAGTGGAAATGGTTTCAGTTTTTCACCATTGAGGACGATGTTGGCTGTGGGTTTGTCATATACGGCCTTTATTATGTTGAGGTAAGTTCCGTCTATGCCTACTTTCTGCAGGGCTTTTATCATAAATGGGTGTCGAATTTTGTTGAAAGATTTCTCTGCATCTATTGAGATGATCATATGGTTTTTCTCTTTCAATTTGTTATCATGGTGTATCACATTGATTGATTTGCGTATATTGAAGAATCCTTGCATTCCTGAGATAAACCCCACTTGATCATGGTGTATGATCCTTTTAATGTACTGTTGGATTCTGTTTGCTAGTATTTTGTTGATGATTTTTGCGTCTATGTTCATCAGTGATATTGGCCTGTAGTTTTCTTTCTTTGTGACATCTTTGTCTGGTTTTGGTACCAGGGTGATGGTGGCCTCATAGAATGAGTTTGGGAGTGGTCCTCCTTCTGTTATATTTTGGAAGAATTTGAGAAGGATAGGTGTTAGCTCTTCCCTAATGTTTGATAGAATTCGCCTGTGAAGCCATCTGGTCCCGGGCCTTCGTTTGTTGGAAGAATTTTAACCACAGTTTCAATTTCAGTGCTTGTGATTGGTCTGTTCATATTTTCTATTTCTTCCTGGTTCAGTCCCAGAAGGTGTGCATTTCTAAGAATTTGTCCATTTCTTCCAGGTTTTCCATTTTATTGGCATAGAGTTGCTTGTAGTACTCTCTCATGATACTTTGTATTTCTGCAGTGTCAGTGGTTACTTCTCCTTTTTCATTTCTAATTCTATTGATTTGAGTCTGCTCCTGTTTTTTCTTGATGAGTCTGGCTAATGCTTTATCAATTTTTTTTATCTTCTCAAAGAACCAGCTTTTAGTTTCATTGATTTTTGCTATTGTTTCCTTCATTTCTTTTTCATTTATTACTGATATGATCTTTATGATTTATTTCCTTGTGCTAACTTTGGGGTTTTTTGTTCTTCTTTCTCTAATTGCTTTAGGTGTAAGTTTAGGTTGTTTATTTGAGATGTTTCTTGTTTCTTAAGGTAGGAATGTATTGCTATAAGCTTCCCTCTTAGAACTGCTTTTGCTGCATTCCATAGGTTTTGGGTCATCGTGTTTTCATTGTCATTTGTTTCTAGGTATTTTTTGATTTCCTCTTTGATTTCTTCAGTGAGCTCTTGGTTATTAAGTAGTGTATTGTTTAGCTTCCATGAGTTTGTGTTTTTTACAGATTTTTTCCTTAATTTATATGTAGTCTGATAGCTTTGTGGTTGGAAAAGATATGTGATACAATTTCCGTTTTCTTAAATTTACCACGTCTTGATTTGTGACCCAAAATATGATCTATCCTGGAGAATGTTCTATGAACACTTTAGAAGAAAGTGTATTCTGTTGTTTCTGGATGGAATGTCCTATAAATATCAAGTCCATCTTGTTTAATGTATCATTTAAAGCTTGTGTTTCCTTTTTATTTTTCATTTTGAATGATCTGTCCATTGGTGAAAGTGTTGTGTTAAAGTCCCCTACTATGATTGTTTTGCTGTTGATTTCCCCTTTTATGGCTGTTAGTATTTGCCTTACAGTATTGAGGTGCCCCTATATTGGGTGCATAAATATTTACAATTGTTGTATCTTCTTCTTGGATTGATCCCTTGATCATTAGGTAGTGTACTTCTTTGTCTCTTGTAATAGTGTTTGTTTTAAAGTCTCTTTTGTCTGATATGAGAATTGCTACTCCAGCTTTCTTTTGATTTCCATTTGCATGGGATATCTTTTTCCATCCCCTCACTTTCAGTCTGTATTTGTCCCTAGGTTAGAAGTGGATATCTTGTAGACAGCATATATACAGGTCTTGTTTTTGTATCCATTCAGTCAGTCTACATCTTTTGGTGGGAGCATTTAATCCATTTACATTTAAGATAATTATTGATATGTATTTTCCTTTTACCATTTTCTTAATTGTTTTGGGTTTGTTATTGTAGGTCTATTCCTTCTCTTGTGTTTCCTGCCTAGAGAAGTTCCTTTAATATTTGTTGTAAAGCTGGTTTGGTGGTGCTGAATTCTCTTAGCTTTTGCTTCTCTGTAAAGGTTTGAATTTATCTGTCAAATCTGAATGAGATCCTTGCTGGGTAGAGTAATCTTGGTTGTAGGTTTTTCCCCTTCATCACTTTAAATATGTTCTGCACTCTCTTCTGGCTTGCAGAGGTTCTGCTGAATGATAAGCTGTTAACCTTATGTGGATTCCCTTATGTGTTATTTGTTGTTTTTCCCTTGCTGCTTTTAATATTTTTTATTGTATTTAATTTTTTGATAGTTTGGTTAATATGTGTCTTGGTGTGTTTCTCCTTGGAATTATCCTTATGGGACTCTCTTTGCTTCCAGGACTTGATTAACTATTTCGTTCCCCATATTAGGGAAGTTTGAACTATAATCTCTTCAAATATATTCTCAGTCCCTTTCTTTTTCTCTTCTTCTTCTGGGACCCATTTAATTCGAATGTTGGTTTGTTAAATGTTGTCCCAGAGGTCTCTGAGACTGTCCTCAATTCTTATCATTCTTCTTTCTTTATTCTGCTTTGCAGTACTTATTTTCACTATTTTTTCTTCCAGGTCCCTTATCCGTTCTTCTGCCTCAGTTATTCTGCTATTGATCTGTTCTAGAGAATTTTTAATTTCATTTATTGTGTTGTTCATCATTGTTTGTTTGCTCTTTAGTTCTTCTAGGTTCTTGTTAAACATTTCTTGTATTTTCTCCATTCTGTTTCTAAGATTCTGGATCATCTTTACTATCATTAATCTGAATTCTTTTTCAGGTAGACTGCCTATTTCCTCTTCATTTGTTAGGTCTGGGGCGTTTTTACTTTGCTCCTTCATCTGTTGTGTGTTTCTCTGTCTTCTCATTTTGCTTAACTTACTGTGTTTGGAGTCTTCTTTTCACAGGCTGCAGGTTCGTAGTTCCTGTTGTTTTTCGTGTCTGGCCCCAGTGGCTAAGATTGGTTCAGTGTGTTGTGTAGGTTTCCTGGTGGAGGGGACTAGTGCCTGTGTTCGTATGGATGAGGCTGGATCTTTTCTTTCTGGTGGGCAGGTCATCATCTGGTGGTGTGCTTTGGGGTGTCTGTGGCCTTATTATGATTTTAGGCAGACTCTCTGCTAATGGGTGGGGTTGTGTTCCTGTCTTGCTAGTTGTTTGGCATAGGGTGTCCAGAACTGTTTCTTGCTGGTTGTTGAGTGGAGCTGGGTCTTGGCGTTGAGATGGAGATCTCTGGGAGATTTTTGCTGTTTGATATTACGTGGAGCTGGAAGGTCTCTTGTGGACCAATGTCCTGAACTTGGCTCTCCCACCTCAGAGGCACAGCCCTGATGCCTGGCTGGAGAACCAAGAGCCTGTCATCCACACGGCTTAGAATAAAAGGAAAATAAAAAGAAATAAAGAAAGAATAAGATAAAATTTTAAAAAATTATTAAATTAAAAATAAAAAATAATTATTAATAATTTTTAAGTAATAAAAAAAAGAAAGAAAGAAGGAAAGAAGAGAGCAACCAAACCAAAAAACAAATCCATGAATGATAACGAGCACTAAAAACTATACTAAAACAAAACCTAAAAAATAAAAAACTGACAGACCGAACCCTACGACAAATGGTAAAAGCAAAGCTATACAGACAAAGTCACACACAGAAGCATACACATACATACTCACAAAAAGAGAAAAAGGGCAAAAAATATATATATCGTTGTTCCAAAAGTCCACCTCCTCAATTTGGGATGATTTGTTGTCTATTCAGGTATTCCACAGATGCGGGTTACATCAAGTTGATTTTGGAGATTTAATCCGCTGCTCCTGAGGCTGCTGGAGAAATTTCCCTTTCTGTTCTTTGTTCGCACAGCTCCTGGGGTCCAGCTTTGGATTTGACCCTGCCTCTGCATGTAGGTCGCCTGAGGGCATCTGTTCTTTGCTCAGACAGGACAGAGTTAAAGGAACAGCTGATTTGGGGTTTCTGGCTCACTCAGGCCAGGGGGAGGGATGGGTACGGAGTGTAGGGCGAGCCTGCAGCAGCAGAGCCTGGAGTGACGTTGCAACAACCTGAGGTGCCCCATGTGTTCTTCTGGGGAAGTTGTCCCTGGATCACGGGACCCTGGCAGTGGCGGGCTGCACAGGTTGCGGGGACAGGAGGTGTGGATAGTGTTCTGTGCTTGCACACAGGTTTCTTGGTGGCTGCAGCATCAGCCTTAGCGTCTCATGCCGTCTCTGGGGTCTGTGCTGATAGCCGTGGTCTGTGCCCATCTCTGGAGCTCCTTTAAGTGGCGCTCTTAATCTCCTCTCCTCGCTCACCAGGAAACAAAGGGGCAATAAAAAGTCTCTTGCCTCTTCGGCCATTCCAGACTTTTTCCCGGACTCCCTCCTGGCTAGCTGTGGCTCACTAGCCCCCTTCATGCTGTGTTCATGCAGCCAACCCCAGTCCCTCTCACTGGGATCCGATCTATGAAGCCAGAGCCTCAGCTCCCAGACCCCATCTCCCTGCGGGTGAGCAGACAAGCCTCTCGGGCTGGTGAGTGTTGGTCGGCACTGATCCTCTGTGCGGGAATCTCTCTGCTTTGCCCTCTGCACCCCTGTTGCTGCACTCTGTTCCGTGGCTCTGAAGCTTCCCCCCTCTGCCACCCACAGTCTCCACCCGCGAATGGTCTTCCTAGTGTGTGGAAACCTTTTTGCCTTTTGGGAGGTCTGAGGTCTTCTGCCAGCATTCAGTAGGTGTTCTGTAGGAGTTGTTCCACATGTAGATGTATTTGTGGGGAAGAAGGTGACCTCCACGTCTTACTCTTCCACCATCTTGAAGCTCCTCCCTATTTAACTTTAGAATATCTCATCTCCCCTCAAAGCTCCGTAAACATTAGTGGTCACTCCCCTTTCTCTCCTAGCAACCTCTGACGTTCTTTCTGTGTATATGAATTTCCTTATCTGGACTTCTCAGATTTTTCATCCTATTATACAAAATTTATAAGGTGTAAGGAAAACATTTGAACTCAAATCCATTTCATGCTAGGATGACTTTTTTCCCCATTATATCATCTTGACATAATTTGGAACATTTGACTTGAAACAAACAATAAAATAGACTTTGTGACAGCTCTCCCCTAATGTTCATCTAGGTAAGTGTATAAATGGAGGGCAGTTGACTAAGTGTCTAAATATTTTCAGGTTATAGATCAAGTTACAAAGTTATCTATCAAAGGGGATCTTGACACCCTTCTTTCTCTCTCCTTTATCAATAGTTTCTGGCCACAGTCACTCCCCTTTGCTTCTCCTTATGGTGTGGTACAATCTGCCCTTGGTAGTGTAGACCCATGGGGAAAAGTCTGTACCTGCCCTCGACATGGGCTCGGAGGTGCTTGGAGTGGGGCAGATGGGATTGAGTTGTAGCTGATACCTGCCCTGGACATGGGCTCGGAGACATTTGGTATGAAATTCTGGAGTCCTAGGGGCTTGGAATGGTGCAGATGGGGTTGGGTTGCTACTGAGTAGACACAACCCTTTGGCTCCTCTAAATTATTGTTTCTATAGTGAATGGCAAAGCCAGAGGAAGGCCAGAGCAGGGTCCTCTAATGCATGGATCCCAGATGCTGTAACCTCTTGCTCAGCTCTGAGGGCAATACAGCAAATAACCCAAATCTAGGGCAGGTGTTTGGGAAAAATATCACCTTTCTAAGGGCCCCTAAAGTCCCTTAACTCAATCCGTTCTTAAGAATTTCCTCCATCATTAAAATAACAAAGTGCATTCATATTGTAATGAACGCATTTTTCTCATGTTCTATTTCTTGAAAGAATGATGAAACGCAAATTATGGAAAGTTGTTCCCATAGTTAAGGAAGCTTAAGAAAGCTAAACAATGCATTGAATTCAGGTAACCGTAAGTGATGAATTGGAATTTTATAAAGAACCAGTAAAACTTAGTTTATTTTCTAATTCTCTTTATGGCTAACAAAAAGAATATTAAAGAAAGAAAAGAAAACCAAAACTAAACCAATGCAAACAAACCCCTCCTGATTCCTTGATTTTTAGAGTAAGTAGAAATCAATGAAGAGAAATGAGTGATAAATTCTTAAAATTAGATGCTAATGTTACATTTACCTCCAGTATAGAAGGTGAGAGCGAGACACCTCTAACACATATGCCAACAGTGAAGCAGTTCAGATTTTTCTATTCCTACAGCAGTCCTGAGACAATGATATATGAAAATGTATTGACTTGAAACAAGAAATTAATTAAAAATAGAAATGTATAAACGTGGAGTTTGAAGAATTCTCTCGGGTCACTGCCTTCCTGCAAAGTAAAGTTTCTTCAGGCTCTCTCTGAGTGAGACTCCCTCTCTGCCACTTAGTGTGACTGAAATGATTGTCCCAGCCAGCATTGTGGCTTGCCTTTTTTTTTCACTACCTGTTCAGGTAATCAATCAGAGAACAATGTGAATGCTGTTGCCTCTGTCAATTAAATTAGGTCAAAAGTGTAACAGCAGTGGGAAAAAAAAAATATCCGACAGTAAAGCAAAAGCCCAAGACACTGGAGCACCTTATGGTATGAGCAAACAATTCACTACACAATTTCTAGAGAGAAGCTCACTAACTGTTAAATACTGTTTTCCTTTGGGTAAAATTTTAATTAAAAAAGCAGCATGGATGCAGATTTCAGATCGTCACTATTCAAATAGCTGAGAAAGCTGTTTGAATTTTAAAACCTCATAGTATGTCATTTAAAAAATATTTTTTGCATGTATTTAAATATGATTTGATCAATGCTTATAAGGTCACAGTAGAACCAGAAAAAATCAGAATAAGGTTGATCTTTGTATGTTACACTGTGGGAAGCTGTTAGAGGTTGGTTCACTTAGGTTTTGGTGAGATTGGTTGTTTCCTGAGAAAATTATATTGGTAAGTAAGTATTCTTAAAATTGCTGTAAATAACCTAGTCAAAGGTCTTGTTTCTTTGTAAATCAGTTATTGAATGAAAAGAAATTGATAAGAAATCAAATAACCTCAAGGAGATCTTAGGAATGAACTATGTAAATAACTGATACTGAGGAAGAAGAAACAAAAACAACAAACAAAGCAAAATAAATAGAAATTGTCTAAATGAACTGTTTCTTTATTGCTGAAATTATATGCTGTGGCATTATTTATAAAGCTGGGAGTTTTAAAGTGGCTCTTGTTGAATGATAGGTAAGTTTCCAAGGAATTTTTTTAAAAAAGCACCTTCAATAGTTAGAATTGCATTTACAGAGTTCTACTTTGTTTCATTTTTATATAGTACTTTTGAAAATACTATATCTAGAAATAAACCATAGGATCAGCCAACAAACATAGGTTTTATTCTTCACTTTCAAAACATTTCACTATTATGCCCCGAGCAATATTTATCATTTCAAAAAATGTACTACATAAGCATTTAATTTACTGTATATATTATAGAGTTTTCCTTGTTATTCCTTTGATATCGTTGCTAACAAAAGCATTTTCCACAATGGAAACTGTAGGTAGTCAAAAATTTATTTATATGAATTATACACAAACATAAACTAGGCATACAGATTTATGTTTTGTGTGACCCTTTTAACTCTCTGTGCTTGCTGTTAAGTTGTATATTTTTCCACGGGAGCACGTAACTCATGAGAAAATGACTAACATTGAAAACTCAGTTAAGTCTCAAAAATAGGCATTAGTTCTCAGACATGACTCTCCTTTTGGGAAATCAAAGTTTTTATTGCTGGATAAATTAATGTTTCAAATGTATGAATACAGATGCTGTTTGCAAATTTGTCACAATCTGTCTTCCAGCAGAAGAATTTATACTGTATACAGTAATAGAAAATAGAAAACTGCATATTTTACTAAATTGCAGCTGTGTGTGGAAGATTTATGTGATTATTTTTTGTCAGTGAAACATGTCGTGAAACACCCATGTATTTCACTGGAATATTGTAAATGAACCATGTATATTTATTTTAAAACTTAGTCTACATTTATTTCACAAAATATATAATGCCCTTACATTAAAAAGAACAAGCGTATTAAATCTGTTCAGAGTAATTTCATTACTTCAAAAGGCAGTTTATATTTTAAACATTGAACAGGATTTTAACTTTCAACCTTAGGAGAGTAACCCATATGTTTTTCCATCCAAACATTTTCTTAGATCTTGAAAAGGTGTCAACATTCAACAAAATGAATTGTAAATGTATAAAATATGTCATGAATTTGATTATTATTGGTAAATAAACCTGAGCATTGCAGGTCCAAAGGCAAGCATTATACAAATAATTATTTAATTGTCCATGTCATTGTGCATGTACATGTAAAACCCACAAAGTCATTTTTACATAAAATGGTTACATCCTGTGTTATTATTGTGTGGGAAAAGCTTAATATTAAAAGGTTTGTCTCAAGGTGCTAGGATAACAGAAAAAATCTGCTTTGGGGTTATATTCCAAACTAGAGGAGAAGAGTAGTCTCTTTCCAAAGAAGTTTGGAAATTAGCCCTTCTCCAGTCTCCCATAATATTTACCTATAGATGAAATTGATGACACTAGACCATCAACTCAACAATGACATAATGTCCAAGAGTCATGGAGCATTCTGACTGGAGAGACAATAACAAAAAGTCTTTTCTGAGTTAAAAAAAAAGATGGTCAGAATTTATACTTTAAATAAATTGAAGTTAAGCTTTCAAAAAATTAATTATTAATTCGAAGTTTGATAGGAAATTTTCTACAAAAGCTAGAAGAATAAAATAGGCCATAAATATTTCTTGCTTCAACATCTAATAGAAATTAAAAATAGCACTAATGGAAAAAGAAAAAGCAGCAGCAGCATCCAAGAGAGGAATGGGGCAACATCATGCCATAACATTTCAAGGGCAACAGCAAAAGAAAACAGAATATTCTAGTTTCCAGAGACAAGGCTTAGCTCCCAACCCAAACTCCACTCTCCAGAACAGAGAATACAGAGTCAACAAAATCCTGAAAGCTTTCATTAAGGCCCCTAATATGGAAAATGATGAGCCATCAATATTCCTTACTGTTTTTTTCTGTAACCTTGGGGCAGAAGGGAAGGACCAGATAGGAGAAGAGACTGATAAAACAGAGGATGTGACAGCCTAAATGTACTTTCACAGATGGAAGCATAGGATACAGAGTATCACAATGAAGGGAAAAAATTCATAATTCTATGAAATTGTATCTTTTGTCTTATAAATATGAGATACAGGCCATACTAGAAGAGTACACCAAACGAGACATTTAACATACTATCAGAAAAGAAAGAAGAACCTTTGCCCTCCAAGAAAGTTTCAATTTGGGCTGTAGAAAAGTGACATAGGTAGAGAAATTGGTCTCAGAAAGATTTAAGGGAACCAAATAGATTCTGATTGATGTATCTTCTCAGTTTAACCACAAGCAAGATACAGGATATGACATGACAATTATATAAATCAAGCAAAGAAAAAGACCAAGCAAATGTAGCAAGAATAAGATGAATTTGGATAAAAGAGGGGAGAGAGGAGGAGGGGAAAGAAAGAGAAAGAAGAAAAGGATGGAGGAAAATACGTAACATAAAAAAATCACAAAATAACTTATTTTCAAAGAAAATATAACCTAAAGTAAGAAAAAAAATTTTGATGAGTGTTTTGTAATATAATTGGAAACATTAAGATAATTCAATATAACAATAACTTAAAAACCACATTATAAACAAACCAAAAAACTAGAATAAAAGGGAAGATTGTGAAGCAAAATAAACAAAAGGAAATTGATATCAGCATAATAAAATTAACATATACATTAGAAAAATCTAGAGGAACTACAATTCAAATTACTGACATAAAATGTTTGTGGTAATAAAAGGGAATACCCATGAATATTTTTGAGAAATTAATGTAATGAGGAGACAATATAGATATGAGGCATAAATAGAGATAAAAGTTTGGAGAATGAAACAAAAGTTGTTCAAAATTCAAATAGAAGAAAATTTAGCTGCAATGTAAAACAATTGAATAGTAGTGTGAAAGAGCAACAGTAGTCCCAAGCAGGTGAGGGGGAATCACAGAAACTACTGGTTTAGCCACAGTAATTGGTTATTTTGAAACTTTCTTGAAATGTTCTGATAATGAGAAAAAAATTTTTTTTAAAAGCTCAAGAATGGAGAAGCAGTGTTGGTAAATACCAAATCCCGTTGTGAGTGAAATAACTGTGGCAATTGTGGTTTCAGGACACACTGTGAATGTTTAAACCTTGTCAGTAAATAATAAAATCATATGTAACCAAAAATTTGTGGGTCAGTAGGTGGAAGATGTGAAGAATTCTAATAGTCTCCTCTTTCCTAACATAAATCAACCTATATTATCTAAAATTGAAATAATTTTTTAAAAACTCCTTCAACTTCTGAACATTTTTTGCAATTTCTTTTCCTATCTATCCTTGTAAATTTTAGGAAATATTTCTTAGATACAGAAACTTTTTTTAATTTTGGGAATTTATTCAATTTAATTCACCTTTTTTGACTTTGATAAAGTGGAAAAATATTACATGTAAATATTTTATTAAAATATACTATACAAAAATTTACCCTCTTTCTAGTATTATTTCTTTACTTTTCTTTTTCCTGCTTTTCTTTCTCTCTTTCTTTTTCTTTCTTTTTCTTTCTCTCTTTCTTTCTTTCTTTCTTTTTTTTCTCTCTTTCTTTCTTTCTTATTTTTAAAATATGTTAGCGTACCTATTTATTCCAATGGTTCTCAAACATTTTGTTCTCAGGAACTCTTTCCACTAAAAAATTATTGAGAATACCAAAAATCTTTTGTTTATGTGGCTTTTATCTATCATTATTTATCATATTGGAAAACAAACCTGAGCATTCAAAAATATATATTTTTAATATATGTAATCTATTTAACCTATGCAAAATTAAAACCTCAAATGTTAACATATTTTTTATGAAAAATAACTAAATTTTCCAAAACAAAAAAATATTTAGCAAGAAGAGTGGCATTTTCTTATATTTTTATAATTCTCCATAATGTCTGATTAAAAAAAAAAAGCTTCTGCAATGAATTTGTTGCAATCTTTGAGTGTATCTGAAGTAGATAAAGAAACTCCCAACTCATATAGATATGTAGTTGGAAAAATGAGAAAAGTAATTACATCTGATACTACACTAAAACTCAACAAGAGGAAGTTTCGCAAAGACTAGTTGCAATGTGAAATCATATCAATGAACTTTTCATAATCTGTCACATTAAAATCCACTTGTCTGTTTTATACTTTGAATAACTCTAAAATGCAAAATTTTGTAATACCATGTGTTGATCATTTTGAAAATATTGATAAGTTATATAGTTCTTAATATTAACATTTTCCTATACAAAATAAAAATAAATCACATTAATTTTGCCTTCATCCTCATCAGATATATCTCCAAGGACAAAGATGCTGTAAGTTTCACAGAGGCAGATTTCCACATATTTTGTCTGTCAGTCATTCTTTTAGATTAAAAAAAAAAACATTCCATGGAAAATGGGGCTAGTGTAGTGCACAACTCATATAAGTACACAAAAGCTTTACTTCGAGGTAACGAGGATATTCAATATGCTCCTTTTTCAAGAACATTTTTAAGTGAAGTTGGATTTGTTTTTAACTGCTAGTGCATTGTGGTGAAGAATACAATGACTGTAAATGCTGTTTGGTGACACTGCCTTAATTTGTGAAAAGGAGGCAACAGTTTCATTAATCCCTGTTTTAGCATCATCAGTTCAAAGACCATACAGTAAAAAAGGCACATATTGTCTCAGTGTTATAATAAAAATGGTTTGGCCTTTTTTATTCCCTAAAATGATCCCTGAAGATACCCATGGCATTGCAAAGTAAACTTTAAGAACTAATAATCTATTTTATTTATCCATCCATCAATTTATTAAGCATTAAGACATATCTGTCTTATGTCTTAATTTTAAAATGGTTTAAAAATTTAATAATGGTTAAAAATTTAATAATGGTTATTTCTGTTTGTTGGGATCGGGGGTGTCCTTTATTTTCTTCTTTGTACTTTGCTATACTGCTTGAATTATATATAATAAGTAACATTTTTTTAAAAAGATGATCTCATGTTCCTAAAAGCAAGGAGAAATGTGAGAGATTCAATGCTTACAAATTTATTTAAATGAGGGAAACAATAAAAACAAAGATATAATAAGAAAGGTGAGGTAGGAGGAAATGATTATTCTAGAAAAGACAAGACTGAACGGGACAAGGGCAATATGAATATGCAGAAGAGATACCAAACCAGAGAGAAAGTAAAGGACTGTCCTGCACACACTGGGACTGGTCCCTGCTCTCTTATGGAAGGAACTAGAATCTGCTATCAGAACCACCTGTGTATCACCTACAATTTGGTACACAGGAACCAGCACACATTTCTCCTTACAGAATATGTGTTCAGTCACTTTAAACAAAGGTTTTTATCCTCTTCACAAAGATTCTAGCAAAAAAAAAACATTCTAAATGTCAAATATTGGTGCACACAGTGAGCAAAATCAAGGTAAGTCTTTCTTTCACACAAGTACTCACACAGACCGTACAGAAATATGTTTAAATCAGGCTATTTGTTAGGATATGAAACATACAGCACAAAGATCAGCATTAGATTCCTTATTCTGGGCCTAAAAATGTCTTGTTATTTTATTGACAGAAAATTAAATAGAAAAAGTGCAACATTCATTTTATTTATACCAAACAAAAAAGTACTGTTGCAAATGGTTTTGAGTTGTCCCTTACACATAGCCAGACACAATTTACAAACTGAGTAGACTATTTCTACACTTTTTTTCAACAACTGTATCGTCTAGAGTACTTACAGCACTCTTGTTTTCTAGTGTCATCTTTTTAGTAACAAAGATTAAAATTGGAAGCCAACATTTTTCAACTCTGAAGTACTGGATCCAATTACTCACAGCAACTAAAAGCGGAGTTTATTTTAATAGGATTTGCAGTAAAACAAGGCATATAAAAATCAGATGCATAGGCAAAGACTTTTTCATCTTTAATCATTAAGCTACCAGTACAAATTGAGCCCTGAAGTTCTTTCATTCCCAAAGGAGATCAGAGATTTAAAGAATTCAGGGGGATTAAACATTTGTGTTTGAGTGAACACACTAAGTGTTTTTGTGCTTGCTATCATTAAAATAGTATTTTCAATATTTTAGTTGCATATACCATATATTTTCTTCTTTCTTAAATGATGGCTTGTAACTCCTTCTAGGAAGTGGCATTAAGAGCTGGTACAGTGAATATTTTATTATTAACCCACCCAAATACTGCTTATATATAAAGTTTTGTTTTGTTTTGGTTTTTTTTCAGGACATCCTTCTTCCTTAGACATTTCTGAGTATCTAATTGTCCTGTTTAACTTTGATCTTAAATTAAAGAAGGAAAGTTAACAATGGTAGAATAACCTCTCATTAAGCTATGGCTTCTGAGGATAAGTTTTAGTGTGTGACTATATCAGAATTGAAGAACCAACTTGTACAAAGATTCAAAGTTTGTATGATAAAATATTAGCTTGTAAAAGCTTTTGTATCAGTAAATATATAATTAATTATCCATTTTTTAAATTTCCTATATAGGATACTATGTATAAATAAAATATTTCCATGGAGGAGACTTAGTAAGCTAGATGTAGGCAACTAAGACCATTCCTTTAAAAATATATATTGAATGCTTTCTTTGTGTCCAGTACTATTTCAACCACTGAATTACAAAATACAAGCTAACTGCATGTCAATAACAATGTTTATAAAACATAATATGTATAGTGACAGTTAAAACTGAGGAAGAAGGCAAAGGTTATATGAAGAATAGGCTAAGTGATAGAAGCTACTTACCTAAAATGCAGAAGAAATGTGTTGACAAAGGAGGGTTAAAGGCCAACCTGTTCTAGCTAAAAATAGCCATGTGCTGAGCACATTGCTGGGTGCATTCGAAATTTTTTCTCATTTATTTTTTCAGTTCAATATATGAGATAGTGTATCAGTTATTGTGTTCTTCTGCAAGTAACAGAAAACACTAAGTCAATTGGTTTAAATATTAAAGAAATTTAATATCTCACCATAATTGGAATTTCAGAGATAAGGCAGACTTTGGGTGCAGTTCTGTCTGGGGCTTACTTATATCATCAAAAACTCACAATCTTTCTGCCCCTCTGCTCTGCTTTGTTAACCCTTCATCTTACTTCAGTCTAGTTTCTTTCATGGTAGAAGGTGATCACCAATGGAAATTGAAGGCAAATGGCTCCAAGTAGGAAGGAAAGGAGGAAGTCAAGTGTATATGGTTGACCCTTGAACAACATGAGTTCAAACTGCACAGGTTCACTTATACATGGATTTTTTCAATAGTAAATACTGCAGTACTACACAGTCCATTGTTGTTTGAACTGCCGATATGGAACAGGGATATGAAGGGACTGCAGTATATGGAGGGCTGATTATAAGTTACATGTGGATTTTCCACTGCTTGGAGGATCTGCGCCCCTGTTCAAGGGTTAATGAAGTATAATGCTTTCCTTCAGTATGATTTGGTCTGCTTAGGCTATAGGCTCACTATGGATGAATAACAGGGCCTAGAGAAATACCATAGCTTGACTTAGAATAACCAGTTTTTATACCAGGGGCTGGGAGTGGGCTTACTTTTCTCTGATTTGGGGAGTGAGTGGATTCTTGCATAAAACTGGAAAAAAAGATGGTGGTCAAAGTCAGGGATGGAGGTTGACCAGGAGCTTATCCAAGGAAGAAAGACACTTTGACTTTTGTTACCATTTTATAACAATGTAAGATGGGCCATAAAACTGCTAAAACTGGCCAAAGGATACATAGCTAAGAAAAGGAAGGCTTGGATTTCTAATCCAGGTGGTCTGGTTTCAGAGCCTACTACCTGGAGCAGCATGACAATTGCTAGAGGACAGCCATTAAGTCATGATCTTATCCTCAGATGGCTCTGGATACCAAGACTATAGCAGTCAGGGCCAAGGGATCTTAATTTCTCAAGAGAGGAACACAATTATCTTTGGGTGCAGAAAAGTCTGGTTTGCTCTGATTACCACATCACGCCACACTAAAAGGATTAAATCTGTTTTATATCTTATGCTGTCAAGTGTGGTGATTTCAAATCTCTACCTACAAATTGATACCTAGATTTTCTTTACAATGAAATATTTCAGTATACAGCAAAATATATATAGAATGCCCAGCTTTTATTTTTACTTATAAACATGCAACATTTTTTGGTTTGCTTCTAATCTTTTAAAAATATTAGAAATTTAATGAGAAGCTTTACTTATCCCAAATCAATTTCATTCATCTTTCTCCATCTCTAAATATAACCACTTCCCTAAGTTTGATATTGATCACTTTTTTGGATATTACATATTTTACCATGCATGCAAGCATTTATAAATAATATTTGCTCTTATTCTGTATGCTCTAAAGTCTTATATTTTTCCATATGCTTCTATTTCCCTCATCATTATGCTTTTGACATTTGCCCATGTTAG
Source organism: Eubalaena glacialis (assembly GCF_028564815.1). NCBI lineage: Eukaryota > Metazoa > Chordata > Mammalia > Artiodactyla > Balaenidae > Eubalaena > Eubalaena glacialis. Next base: position 35,779,723 of record NC_083731.1, read on the forward strand.
TACATGTAACTTTTATTTATTTTGACTGCTCTATGGTATTAGGGTTTTTGAAAATTTTTAGTATAGTTTTAAATTTTCCTTCTGATAAACATTCCTCCACCTTCTCTTACCATCACTTGATGTTTTCACAAATTTAAAAAATTTGCCAAACTTAAAAATGTAAAATAGTATTTCATAAAGTTTTACCTTTCAATCCCCTAAATACTATTGAGTTTAGGAAACATCGTATATTTATTGGCCATTGTGGTTTCTATTTCTTATTTTTTGTTCATCTTTTTCACTCCTGATTTATATGCATTTATCATATGGTTATATGGCTTCTTATTGATTTTTAGAAGTTCTTTATTTATCGTGGTTATTAATCCTTTACAAATATTTTTGTACAGCCTGTGTTTGTCTTTCACTTTGTTTGTCTTGAAAGACAGCTAGTCATCTGGCAATGCCCAAGTTATTCTATCCAACCAGAAAAACAAGTGAATAAACAATCAATCTATCAATAAATACATAAAAGAATCATGAATCCTTTACTGGAAAAATGAAGGCAGTTTGTATCTCATATTCATCTAACACACTCACTTTTTAAATCTAATACTAAAAATCACAATCAAACTGGGGAGTGCTCACCTTGAAGCAGGGGGTAGCAGTCCATTTGTTCAGGGTGCTCCGATCCACACATTCCTAATTTTCCCAAAATTCCTCCTTAACAGCACAGTCAAACTTGTAGAAATAACTCAGAAATAACACCACTAAGTGCAAATAACACAAATCAATTATGTGACTAGGGACAAATTACACAACTCTCATTAACATTTCCTTATCCTTGCTGGAGTTACAATTTTAGCCTATGTATTGGTAGTGCTATTTTAGGTTCAAATAATGTATGCATATCGAAAATCTTCGAAAAAAGAAAGGCACAAACAAATGGCAAACATCTTCACCATCATTAGTATCATTATTATTATTAGCCTTCTCCATATTATTTTCCCTCTTCATCTCTATCACCTAAGAGCAGTTAAAATGTGGAATCTCAACCATGAGCACATAACCCAAGGTGAGCTGAGCAAAGTACATACCCAGGACTTTTCCTCAAACTATCAAAAAAGAGATATTTCTTTTTTCTGGGGATACTAGTTGGAACAAAATCATAAATTTAGATCTGCAGGTGGTCATATTAGCCACTGAAACAAGACAGCTTGCTTAAGAATAAAGCTATCCCAGAAGAAAGCAGAGAAAACAGAGGTAGAGAGAGGGAGAGAGAGAGAGAGAGAGAGAGAGAGAGAGAGAGAGAGAGAGAGCATCACAGATCCTGGAAGACATACCTGAAGTGCTTTTTGAAGCCAGATCCTTCTTTTGAACATCTGGGTATATTAATAAATCAATAAATTTACTTTATTGCTGCTATTTAACTAAAGTTGAATTTTCTAAAAATTTACTTTCCCATGAAATTTGAGTTAAAGGTCAGATTCCTTTATAAAATCTTCTTAAGAATAAATATTCTCATTCCTAGAAGGAGACATCAAAGCTCCCTAGAAGTTATGATGATTTAGTCAGGTCTTTTCACACAGATTTAGAAGCTACCACCTACTCTCCCATCTTCTAAAGTGACACAAAATTAAGGCATGGCTTTGAGAATCTTATTCTTGCATATTACTGAAAAAAGAATGTTAGTAAAAGATTGTATATTTTTGAGAAACATGTACTCTAGTTAGAGGAATAAGCAGTATTCCTCCTGCTTATTATTTATTCTGGAGTAAACACATTGGCAATATCTGGAGACAGAGAAATGGAGGATCACTGCAGATGGAAGGCCCTAGAAAACCCTTCTGTGTCCTTGATGTGTTTAACGCTTCAGTGATTGTGTTTGAGTATGCTGACTATCTAGGAAGTATGCATATCAGCTCTTTGGGCATTTAGCAGAAGGCTAAAATAATATGTCTACATCTGGTTTGGTGTTTGAGAATGTCTGGAGAAGACATTCTCTTGTTCAAGGATCCTTACATCCAGAAGTTGTAGGTCGGGCCTGCTTAGAACATATGGAAACTGAGTCTACTCTTGGTAGACGTTTGTCCTAATCTCACAATGACTATCTCAGCATCTGAGTTTATCTTAGGAAGGAGAAAAGAGCAAGGGAAGTACAGCAGGGAAGAAACATGGTGATGTCATTGATCAAGACATGGGTGAGTAATGTGGATACAGATCAACACAAGAAGTTCAAAGTTTTGCAAGTAATTTTAGAGGGCTTTGGGAAATTGGCTAGGGACATTTTCTTGTAAACCCTTGGAGAGGAGCATGGTGACAAGTGTGTATCCCACTCTCACATCTCTTTTAACATTTATTTAGTTTTAAAATATAAAGAATTTTCTAAAACTTTGCATGTTACCTTGTACAGGGACACTATTAATCTCTGCACCCACTCAAGTTTTAGTTTGTCCTGAAGAACTGATGTCTCTATTCCTCATTTCATAGATAATGAGACTGAAATTTGGTGAAATCTGGTAAATTCTGAAATTTCAAATAGCTAGTAAGGATAATACAAACACGCGAGAATACATACCCCAAAATACCTTGCAAAATTGTAAAAACCATGGGTCAGCTGCAAGTCTGTCCTTAGAAAAAGCACGGAAAATATTCCCCAGACACTTGAACTCTTAGTTCAAATTTTCATTCTAGAATTTCTTTTGTATTAGTTCCATATTGCTTAAATATGGTTCAAGTCATGGGTAACATAGGTCTCTGATCTATTATCCTAAGACAGCAAGAATTTTGAGGAGGAAAGTTAGAAAACTCAACAATTTCTACACAGGAATCATAGTGGATCTAGATCTAATATGAAGCAAATGGAGTAATTTGAAATCATCAGTGTTATCTTATGTTTAAAAACTGGTTTAGATCAATCTTCTGTATCTGGGGGTAAAAGATCCCAACTCCTATGAATTATATATGTGAACAACCAAACTGAGGCAATAAGAACCATAATAATACTGCACAGTTAGCATTCTTCTGGCATTTTGCCCTAATGTATAACAATGTGTCCTTGCCTACAATACTCTAAAAAAATAATCTGTCAGACAAAAGGAAAAGATTAATTAAACCAAAAATCAGTTACAATTGTTATTTAGAATTAAGAGTAAAAATAGTAATTTTAGGGATATCTTCAACGTTCTACATGAAAGATCCAAGACCAGTGAATAGAGGACACATGAAAGATTATTTTAAACACAGGTGTTTTCTTTAACATTTAAAATTGTCCAGTAATGACATGAACAAAAAGCACATGAAAAGATGCTCAACATCACCAATTATCAGAGAAATGCAAATCAAAACTACAGTGTGGTATCACCTCACACAGGTCAGAAGAGCCATCATCAAAAAGTCTACAAACAATAAATGTTGGAGAGGGTGTGGAGAAAAGGGAACCCTCCTACACTGTTGGTGGGAATGCAAATTGGTGCAACCACTATGGAGAACAGTATGGAGGTTCCTTCAAAAGCTAAAAATAGGACTACAATATAATCCAGCAATCCCACTCCAGAGCATATATCCAGAGAAAACCATTTTCCAAAAGGATACATGCACACCAATGTTCAGTGCAGCACTATTTACAAGAGCCAAGACATGGAAGCAACCTAAGTGTCCATCAACAGAGGAATGGATAAAGAAGATGTGGTACATATATACAATGGGATACTACTCAGCCATAAAAAAAGAATGAAATAATGCCATTTGCAGCAACGTGCATGGACCTAGAGGTTATTTATCATACTAAGTGAAGTCAGACAGAGAAAGGCAAAGGTCATATGATATCACTCGTATGTGGAATCTAATCTTAAAAAATAAAGATACAAATGAACTTATTAACAAAACAGAAACAGACTTACAGATATTGAGAAAAAGCTTATGGTTACCAAAGGGGAAACGTGGAGGAGGGGAGATAAATCAGGAGCTTGGGACGAATACACACACTATACTATGTAGTATGTATAAGATAGATAACCAACAAGGACCTACTGTATAGCACAGGGAACTCTACTCAATATTGTGATAACTTATATGAGAAAAGAATCTTAAAAAGAATGAATATATGTATATGTATAACTGAATCACTTTGCTGTACATCTGTAACTAACACACATTGTAAGTCAACTGCGCTCCAATGAAATTAAATTTTTAAAATATTGTCTGGTTATGTAAGAAATTGCTTTGCCATCTCTGAATTTCAGAGTGTTGGAAATAAGATTTTTACCTTAAATGGGAGATTGCATAAAATGTCTCCAAGATCTTTAACAATTCAAGATTATTTTGACATGTTCATTTATTTTTTTTCTCAGAAAGAGTGCAACCTATAGAATTAATTTTTGTAATTTTGTAACCAGGTATAGGTGCACCTGAAACCACCTGTCTATGCTGAAAGCTCATTCCAGAAAATAACAGTTTCCAGAATAAATGGAACTAAATATTCTGGTTGACTGGAAGAGCTGGTGGCCATTCAATGAGTGAAACTTAATCAGTATAAGGTTATTAAATTCAATATCTGATTCTAAGTAAAATGAGAAGTACATTAAGAAAACTCTTTTGTTAGGAATATTGAGCTTTTCAAATTTTCTTTAAACATTTTTTTTGTTTGCTTTTGAGTGTGAGAGAATTTTCAGAAACAATGGCAAAGCCAATCACTCACGTTGATAGTTTGCATAATATTATCATTAGGGAAAGATCAAGACTAATTACTAAAATTTATTGGAATAAGGTTTAAATCCTGAATAGTTTTATTCATCATAAGTTATGCACATATTTATTCTTTACAATGTTTCATACATAATTTAACACTTAAACCACTTGCTTTGGGAATTCTTTGGGAATTCAGCTTGACATTTCATTCAGCAGCAATCTTGGCCAATGTTTCTAATTACATTTTTCAAAATTCTTGCTTGTTCTGTTTTCCACTTTTAAAATTATTTCTGAAATTTAATTGACATCTTAATGAATACATTTTTATACCCTTTGAACATAAGCCAATTATAGAAGCTTTCCTTAAAATATTGAGGCACAAGAAATGATTATAATTTTTAAAATTTGAGGGAATAATAGTAACTTTCTCATAGAATAATACTGTTTAGAATTTAGTCATGTGACTTTCTGTTTAAGAGAGGAAAACTTTGCAAATTATTGCTAAAATGTTGCTTTATGAAAATAAAAAAATTGGAAAATTAATTGAAAGATAATACTACAGATATACATGATCAAATATATTAAAATCATTAAAAATGGTTATCTACTTTACAGGAAATATATAAGATTAGAGCTAAGAGTCCTAATAGTTGCAATTTATAATTACAACTCTGGTTTCCACATTAGTTTGAGCAGAAAACCACTTGAAATTAGTATTCATCAGTTGATGGTTCATATTTGTATTTTATGCCTGATGGGAATATAGTACAAAAAAATTATTTCTTGTAAAAGATATATCACAAAAACACATGTTATTAGTAGCCAATGTAAACAGTAGTTAAGCTAGAAAATTCTGTTTAGATATTTTCTCATAGCCTAATTCAAATTTCCTAACGAAATAAAAACAGGCCGTTTTAATACTTACAATTGCCAATTCCATTCCTTGTACACCCACACATACACATGTGCAGACACACACACACGTTTTAAGACCATTTGAGTGTAGGTAGCCTGGGGATCTGAAACCTTTTCTTCTGACATAACACATATAGAAATTGATTGATTTTCTTTTTTTTTTTTGGTTCCATAACAAACTGTCCAGGAAGAGACATTGGTAGTTGCATTGTAATAATTGCTTTGTTTTGTAGAACACCTTACAGTTTTCAAAGCCTTATCATGTTATCAAAAAATAGTAAATCCATGAACTCATGGACTTGGGTAACAATTTGTTTACAGGATTCTTTCTTTTTCATCAATCTGCATCTTTAAGTCGCATTCATTCTTTTTTATTTGTCTCATGTACGAATGTGAGCAATGAACATTTACTAGCTAACAAGTTTGGGGAGGCAAAAATAAATAAGAAAATATGTGTTCGCTTGAGAAACTTGTAATCTAGTATAGGGTACAGTTAAATAAATAAGTGAAATAAGAGAAAGCAAAAAATTTACATTGGAAGCCCAAAGCCTGGACTCTTCATTTGTCATTGAAAGCCCAGGAAGGGCTTCACAGAACTTATATTTAGGGTGCATCTTAAAAAATGGGTAGTTGTTGTCTGGGCAGATGAGGATGGATTAGAACAGTGATTCACAACAAGCTGCAAATCCAACATTTCAAAAGATATTTGGCATTGTCTGGGGACATTATTGATTGCCAAGAGTGAATGGTTGTGTGTGCTACTCTCATCTACTGCGTAGAGGCCAGGGATGTTGCTAAACATCCTACCACCCTAAAAACAGATCCACCTATCCCCCCCCCCAATAAAAACAATTACCTGTTCCAAAATGTCAATAGTGCCAAGGTTGAGAGTCTATGGGTTAGAGGCATTATAAGCAAAAGGGATAAATACATGGAGGAAAACATTCTACTGACTTATGAAAATATAAACTGCTAGATGTGCATAGAGGGATTGGGCACAGAAGGAGGAAGAGTGCCCACTGAGTTATGGAGAGGACAAAAGAGCCTGTATTTTAGGGCAGCATAGATTTTAATAGACACATCTTTGTTTCTGCACAGTACAGCACTTTTTGTAAAGTAGTAGAATGTTAAAATAAGAATGGGTCTTTAAGTCCTCTAAAGAAACAAAAATTAACAGATATATAGGTAGTTCAGTAAAATGATGCCATGATCTTAAAATATAAAGAAACTAAATGAGAAGTATCACTAATAATATGTAGTCTATTATTTTTGGTCAAAAGTCAATAGAGGGGTGTGTGTGTGTGTGTGTGTGTGTGTGTTTGTGTGCACTTATTCAAATTTTATTTTATTTTATCAGAAATAGATCGTGGGCTCCCACATCACATCATAACATCTACTCCTGCTTCACAATATGCAATCTTAGAAGAAGCTGATCAGATGAACTGCTTATTAGGCCCCAGATAAAGAGGTGGAAGGAAAAGCACTTCTATTTTAACCTATAAAATTAAAAAAAAGTAGATTCTATATGTGGCACATGTACTTAAAAGACTACTAGTTATCTTCAATGGTGCTATATTTTAAGTTAGTGTCTTACACAGTGCCTGGTAAATACTTACTGAATGACTGTATAAATAAATAAATGATCAATAAGAAAAAAAGAGAAAGGAGAGGAAAGGAAATTTAAGGAAAAGAGGAAGAAAAGAAGGAAGGAAGGAAGGAGGGAAGGAAGGGAGGGAGAAAGGAAATGGAGAAGTTATACCTGTTAAAAGCTCAGAATTAAGCTCTATGAGGGCAAGCTTTTCAGTCCTTTGAGCACTGCTGAATTCCCAGTAACTAGAAGTATGTCTGATACATATTAGTGTTCAATAAATATTCATTAATTGAATGAATAACCCAGCCTCACCCAACTTCCCATACTTTAGTGAGCCTACAAAAAATTTGCCAGGGGTAAGAAGGGGCAACAAAATAATCAATAATTACATCACTGATGACTGCCTATTTGGGTAACAAATGTATTAACTATACAATGTTACATTATGTAGAAGTGATTCAAAAAGAATATGAAGATAACAATTTAGTCATGCTTGGATCTTCGGGAATAGGTTACCTCAGCTAAACTATGTGATTTTCAGGATCATGAATGTGTGTGTGTGTGTGTGTGTGTGTGTTGGGGGAAGGGAGGCGAAGAGAGAGAGAGAGAGAGACATAAAGACATGATCTGATAAGAGAAATAGAGAAAAAAAAGAAGATATAAAAGCAATAGGAAATATCATCTTCTTTCTTTCTGCTAAGTACACTCTATAGGCATATTATTGTATATTGTATTAGGGATTTTCAAAATATATACATTAGGTATACATATTGAAGAGATCTTATCACAGCAATGCTATCATACTTTAACTTACTCTCTATTTAATTCCTCAGTCTTGTCTCAAAGAAAAACTTTCTAAGAAAATTTTCCTCTTATAGTACTATTTGTAAACTTATCCTTTTTTACTGAAAAGTATGGTACACTTTGATATTTTATATAACAAATCAAATATTTGATTTTTGTGTATTAATTTTGGCTTTTTATCAAAAAAGTGTGTATTTTTGGCTTGTTACCAAAAAAAAAAAAAGAGCTATGTTCCAGGAGCCAGAACAATTAAGGTACTACATTTTGCCTATTTTTTTCTGGCATAAAGATACAAACAACAATCTACTTTGCAGATCAGGTATTTAACAATTCTTATAGTGTCCATTTAGAGATTCTAATTCTTAAGGTTTAAGGTGAAACTCTTGGCAGTGTGTCCCCTGAAAGGAGTATTAGAGAGAAGGTCAGAAGTGTGTCAGCACAGAACCTTAACATGACTCTGTGACCTTTCTTTCTTTCTCCCTCAATGTCTTCACCTGCTGAATGGGTATAAAAATCTGTCTCTATTAACACAAAGACTGACTGGATTACTGGATTCAAAAATAACTTTTAAAAATAGATCTTTATATTTTGAATGCTTTACAGTAAAGTTTATGAGCATACATTTATACTGTATATTAAACCCATTTTCTGTGTTAGAGTTAATTTTCACTTTTCTGGGAGACAGCAGTTTATTTATCTGAAAATGCTCTATACAATTTTGTGATTTTGGGATTGTTTAGCACTTTAAATGATTTTTTAATTGGGAAGCTTTTTGTCTTTGGCTATAACTGCCCTTTCAGGTAGAATCTTTAATATTATTAAAGGAAGAATTCTGAAAGTTAGAAACTCATTTAGCAAAAAAGAAATATAAACTATTAATATATTTTTTCAAAGCTCTTAAAATCTATCTGAGAGGTCACTTCTGGTGGCATTTAGTGTTTTTCTCATAGTTTGATATATCTGAATTATTCCAAGAGTAAATTATTAACATGAGACCTAATGTGAAATTCCATACCATTTAAAATTACTGGTCTGGGATGATAGTTTTACCTTGGTGTTCCTTTTTTTCCAGCATGGAATTTGCTAATGGAGAAATAACAATTTGTTTACTATTTCCTTTTGTTTTAATTGTCACTACAATATCTATTGTGAATAAGTGTTTAGGAGTAATTTTGTCTTTTAAGTATCAAAAACATTAACAAATGCTGTTTGATTCACTTACAAATTATATGAGAAGAGCCATGAAATTTTCCTAACCTTTTCTGTAGCTCAATAAATCACATACAGACAGGGAAGTTAAGCACTACTTCAGTGGAAAATCAGCAGACAGATGTAGCACATATTCCCCTCAAAATAATTCAGAACCTGTTTCAATTTATCAAATGCCTACTTTATCTGTCAAAACAATGTCCTTTCTCAAATAAAGGGCATTGTTTCTGTTGCAAGAAAAAGGTTCTGATGTATTGTTATCTGCAAATGGATGGCGGAATAATGGAACAACAGGCAGTGTTTCAAACTAAGAGATCAAAGGCCAGAATGCGTTACAAATCTTGTTAAAATAAATGAGGGTAAGAGCATAATTCCAATAAAGATATTTATAGTCTTAAACAATCTCTCTCTCTTTTTAAAAGAGATCTTTAAAAATGAACCTAAATCCCCTCATAAACACAAAAAGATTTTTGCTCCTTCTCTCAAAGAAGTTCAGCATTCAAAGAAATATAGATTTGTAGAATTCTCACGCAAGCTGGATATCAGGACCTTTTTTATATGCTGACATTGTAGAATTTTACTGACACTGCTAATCTTTCTATTTGTTGCCTTTATCCGCATACATAGTATTTGAGGAGGAAAACACTTGTTCATAAAATATTCAAATCTAAAACATTTTTTATTATGAAAATGCTTAACTAAATAAATATTTATTTGGCAAAATTAAGCAAAAAATACAATCTCTCTTATAGTAAGCAATGTTTCTTCTTAAATAATCTCATTACTTGAATATCTAACATCTAATGTAAATCTTTTAACTCCAATTTAAGATGTAATATTTCCTTCTTTAAGAGTAACAAGACAATTCTAATATAATTATGACAATACTGAGCATTAAAATTGTGCTGTACATGTACAAAGTCAGCTGTTATTTCCTCGCCATTGTCATGTGCAAACGTTTGCTTTAACCTAAACATGTCAGATATTTATAATGATTCCTGCAGCCTAGTTGATCTGGAGCTGAAATCTGACAATGCAGCCTGATGGATCTGTCTTCTGTGTGATTGCAGGTTGCTCTCCTTTACATTATTCTATCTCTTTGTTTTGTTTAGTTTTGCTTTTAAATGCAACCATGACCTTTGTCAGATGCCAGAGTATCTTTTTAAAACAAATCTATAACTATCTTGTCTTGAAAAGAGGCTTTATATTCAGTAATAAACTTTGGAATTGATGATTATAAAATACATTAATTCATGATCATCAAATGATAAAACATGCATTTGTGACCATATATCCACACAATTCTATCATTGAATAGTTTTTAAAAACTACTGGAGAGTTATTAAAGTCTATTGAAAAAACTACTGGAGAGTTATTAAACTCTCAGTTATTTGAGAACTATCCCTGGAAATGAAAAGCCTTTTGTTTTACATAATGTAATATGGATTGTGATGTTTACTGCCTGACACTAAGATTTGAAGATACTGTGATTAAACATAGTTTTGTCATCTAAAACTTAGTTTTCTCACTTATACCAATAAATATTGGAATTAAATAATAAATATGTAAAACAAATGTGAATTAAGCAGGCAGGAAAAGACCAGCATTACATAAACGTTATTACTTTTCTTACAAAAATGCTTCTGTACTCACCAAATAGAGGATTCCATGAACTCAATTTCTGCTCACATTTTTATATAGCCTATAAAAGGAAAGTATTAATTGGAGTTCCTTTGGAATATTCAATTCAAAATTACTAGTTGGTCTGTAGAATTTGTTCCAAAGTGTTTCAATAGACAATATAATCACCAGTCTATGGGAGACCAAATATCCTTTAATTTCCTGTTATATGCCATTGACTATGCTGGACATTAGAGGCAGAAGGAATGCTAAGACTTTATCCTGTGTTCAGGGATGTCACAAGCCTATATTATAAGAACAGCTTAAACACTTCAATTATTTTGTTCACATTCTCTCTACCATCTCATACCCTCTAAATCATAGACTTAAGTAATAATAATTGAAATTAAAAACCGGGCTTCAAATATTTTTAAATATAACTTGTTCAAAAATTATTTATTGTTCATCGTATTACTTTATTCTGCAAATATATAAATATGCTATATATCCATAAGCCCATTTATAGATCTATATATTCCAGGAGTGTGTATCTGTGGATGTATACAGATATACGCAAACCTATAGTCATCTGTTTATCCATCAGCCTATCCATTTATCCATCCATCCAAATCAGAAATTAAGACTCTTAAAGCCTGAGTCAAACACATTTGAATTCAATTTCTGTCTTACTAGCTATAAGGCTGAAGAAGTCAGTAAATCTCTCTATTCACTTTTGCTCATGACACTCTTCTGTGACATGAGGCACTGAGGGGTTAGAGCAACGGGCCCTGCTTTCTGCTTCAGTAAACCAAATTTGGGTGCAGAGAGATTGTTCATAGGAACATTATAAAATGTACTAATTTATTGCAATATGTGAAATTTGTCATCTTGGAGATCTGTGTACACAGATCATCACATGATGTTTTCAATCTCATTTGTTTCCTATTGTACAGTGAGTGTTAGAAAACTTTACACTTATGAGGGTGATTTTGACCAAGGATATCCAAGATTATGCCTCTAGTTAACAGAATATGTTTGAAAGAAACACTGGGCTTTCTTATTCATTATCATAAACACTGAAGATCCAGATCTTTTTTAATGCTTTACACAGCATCTATCTATATTTAATGCGTGTTATTTAAAGAAGAAATACATGTGAGAGGAGAGAGCAGTTAATAAGACAGGACAGGGGTGAGTCTTGATCATGGTGAAGTTTCTGTCTTGAGGACCTCTCCTGGTGCATTTTGACTTCTGTCTTAAAACTCTCCCAGACACGAGGGATGCCTAACAGCACTACCAATATCTCTAAGTACCTGAGTATGGGGTATGGGGTAGAGCAAGGAAGGAGTCTCCAGTCGCCAAATACTTCTCCTTACAGTTTACCTTGATTCTATCCAAGGACTAGGAATAAGTTAGATACAAATATAAGTTAGAGCAAATATGTTACTGCTTCAAATGATATAGTAATCCATTATAAACATTAACATTAAGAAACACATAGGCAAATTAATCAGATTAAAAAAACAAGTTCAAAATAAAATAAATTCCAGTAGAATTCTCTACCAATTCAAGGTTAGAAAAAAATTAGGGAAAAAATTAAATCCCCCCTACAGAAGACTAGCACTGCAGGAGACCTTAAATAAAGTGCAACATAATGACACTGAAGAGAAAGATGAGGAGAAAAGATCATTCAGGGGACAACGTTTGTCTAGGGAAATGCTTATGCATAATCTGTGTCTACAAACCAAAGAGACAATATTTGGGTTGAATCTGAACCTATGTAGTTTAAATAAACAGTGATTTCCTTGGTTGATTGGATCATTTGGTTAATACAGAGAACCCAATGGAGGGAGAAAAATTAATCATAAAAGTTTGAAGTATTTTGCAGTGCAAATTATTCATTGCTTCTTCAAATTTCTCATTTTTAATAATAGTTACTGTAGCCGTTTAAAATATTATTTTATTTAAAAGAAGACATTTATTCACAAAAAATGAGTTATTTAAAACAATTAGTGTGGAATGTTGTTTAAACTGATACATTTTGTGATATGAACTGAAAATGGATAATAGTATAAAGACTATTAAAGATATTGCTTATTTTTCCCAGTATTATACATCTTTTAAAAAGCCATCATCTTTTTGATCTCTTTATCACTTATTTGTGTTTTTAAATTTCTGCAAAAAAAATTGAAATATTATCAAATTTTAAAAGTCATAACCTTAAGAAATATTTCCTAATAAACTGTAGAAAAATATTATCTTATTAACTATAAGAGAATTTGATAGTAAACATATTTCATATGCAAGCTTCTGATTAATATAAAGAAAACATTAACAGACTATAGCAACAGTGATAATACAATGATTTAAAATGAAAAAAATGCCTCTATGAAGATTAAGTCAATAACTTTCTTCTGAAATATAAAATGTTCATGGCACTGAAAATTAATGATTGCTTGCATGTAAATTAGCATATTTTAAAAGAGATATCTTCAAGAACCATTTTAATCTTTGCTATATTTTCCATATAGTACTTTTAAATTCATATTTCAGTGTTGACATATTTCAAATAAAGAAAATGGATTATTGTAATCCTTTGTATGGTGTTTTCATTCAATTAGCTCTATCTTTCTTTTTCTAAGCAAACAAGATGGCAATTTACTCAAAGTCAACCCGTAATAACATATATCAGCCAGAGTCGAACAAACACAGTACTGCTCATGCTACACCTTTTAAAATCAAACAATTTTAAATAAAAGCAAACATGAACATAAATAGCGTTTCCCTTTGGGATTTGACTGTTGACAGAAAAATGATAAAAACATAAAAATGGCTTGAATTTGTAAGGAAGTTAAATAATTCAGGAAATGTTTTATTAACTGATAGTAAAGAGAACAGGATTTTGGTCTGTACATTATGCAGTAATGAAAGAATAAAATATATGATATGTGGCTTTTTTTTTTAAACTCTTCCTAACTGTATTAAAATTTCACAAGGTAGTTGAAAACCACATTCTTATCAAGCACTCACAAAAATATAATTATGTTTAAATATCTTTTTCTCTTAGATGTTAGTTGCAACATTTTCAAAGGTGAAAGAAAAAGCCTTGTGGTTTACATTTTCAACATATTATAACAGAAATTCAAAGGAAGCAGAATCTGAAACCACAAATAGATACTTTTATCCCTTTTAATATTTTTTCTTTGCGATCTTGGATTGTTAGCTGCATAAAAATATTACTCACATAATGAAAATAGAAGGTTATCATCTTTAAAATATTATTGCCAAAGCCTTTGTTTTCCCTTAATTTAGACAAAATATAACAAAATATAAAGGAAGGTGTCATTTGCAAATGGAAAGTTTATAAAAGTTCATAATTGTATATTCATACTAAATTCATTAACTTAAGAACAAACTTTCTTAATATTTGATGATTATTTGATATAATCATGTCCCAAATCATGTAGACTTAGCAAATGAATTAAAAATTAAAAGTTATATTGGTTTCCCACCTACTTTCAAATAGTTTAAATTACATATTTGTGTAGAAGTGTGGAATTATATATTCCTGGGTTTGGATTCTAGATCTTCTATTTACTAGTTATGTGACATTTGGCATTTTGCTTATTTTTTATTCCAAGTTTCTTTATTAAAAAAGAACAGACATAATACAATGGCTATGGTGAGAATGAAATAGTGAAATGCATTTAGGAGATTTAGCATAAGAGAGGCTTGATTAGCTGGTCAGCATTTATTACTCATTTTAGTTTTTCCTGCATACTGCACAGTTCCTATTCATGATGGCACTAAATGCCCAGTCTCTGAAAAAACTAAGTAAAACCAAAAAAAGTTAACTTTACAACAATTTAAGTAAAATGTATATCTTTCCTTCAGTGGCCTAGGTATTTTCATTGAAAATATGATCTGAATTGTTCATATATTTATAGAACTTTATTTTTGAACTTGCTAGACATTTGGAATAAAAAGTAGTAAAGTGACTCCATTCTGAAGGAGAAGCTGCGAGGTCTCTTCACACAGCTCCCTACGAGCAAGTGAAACTAGACTAAGTGCAAAGGAATAAAAGGACATCAGATAATCCAGGTGTCTACGTGACCTGGAGGGACCCCTGGCCCAGGATCTCCCTTGCCTTGCTTATGCTTGACATGCGGGATCTAGTCCCCTGACCAAGAATCTAAGCCAGGCCCCCTGCACTGGGAGTGTGGAGTCTTAACCACTGGACCACCAGGGAAGTCCCGAAGTTGCTACTCTTAAGAAACATACAGTCTACTGAAGGATTCAGAGTGAAAAAATACACAAAGACATAAATAAATTAAAAATGCAGTAACTGGTATGAAGGGAAATAGAGGGCTGAATTAGACCTACTTCCATACCATTCTTCAAAAAACATCTTTGAGGACCCCAGCCTCGCCGCCCCAGCCCGCCGTGTTCTGGCACTCAGCCACTGTGCCAGAGGCGAGCGCTGTGCTCAGGGAGCCGCAATCCCGAGGACACGGCCTATCCGACACCTCCGGCCCAGGGAAGTTGGCAGAATCTGTGGCAGGAGCGGATGTAGCTGCCTTGGCTCCTCACTCGGGTCCTTCCCATCGCCTCACTGACAGCCTGACCCAGCCACAGGGACACCTCTTTCGTCCTCCCTCCAAGGCTCGCAGGACATAAGGACAGCAGCGGCGACCGAGGGCTGGACTGCAAGATACTGTCAAGATGGCAGAAGAGTAAGATGTGGAGATGAACTTCCTCACCACAAATATATCAGAAATACATCTACATGTGGAGCAACTGCTGCAGAACACCTACTGAATGCTGGCAGAAGAGCTCAGACTTCCCCAAAGATATATATATATATTTCTTTTTCTCTTCTTGTGAGTGTGTAGGTGTATGCTTCTTTGTGTGATTTTGTCTGTATAGCTTTGCTTTTACCATTTGTCCTAGGGTTCTGTCCATCAGTGGTCTTTTTTTTTTCTTGTAGTATAGTTTTTAGTGATTGTTGTCATTGGTGGATTTGTTTTATGGTTTGGTTGGTCTCTTCTTTCTTTCTTTCTTTCCTTTTTTATTACTTTTTAAATGTTTTAATTTTTAATAATTTTTTGTATTTTATTTTAATAACTTTTGTTTTATTTTATTATTATTTTTTTCTTTCTTTCTTTCTTTTTTTCCCTTTCTGAGCCATGTGGCTGACAGGGTCTTGGTGCTCCGGCCGGGTGTCAGGCCTGTACCTCTGAGGTGGGAGAGCTAAGTTCAGGACATTGGTCCACCAGAGACCTCTGGCTCTACATAATATCAAACAACAAAAGGGCTACCAGAGATCTGCATCTAAATGCTAAGGCCCAGCTCCACTCAATGACCAGCAAGCTAGAGTGCTGGAAACCCTATGCCAAACGACTAACAAGACAGGAACATAACTCCACCCATTAGCAGAGAGGCTGTCTAAAATCAAAATAAGGTCACAGACACCTCAAAACACACCACTGGAAATGGTCTCGCCCACCAAAAAGACAAGATCTAACCTCATGCACTAGAACACAGGCACCAGTCCCCTCCACCAGGAAACCTACACAACCCACTGAAACAACCTTAGACACTGGGGGCAGACACCAAAAACAATGGGAAATACGAACCTGCAGCCTTCAAAAAGGAGACCCCAAACACAGTAAGTTAAGCAAAATTAGAAGACAGAGAAACACACAGCAGATGAAGGAGCAAGGTAAAAACCCACCAGACAAAATAAAATGAAGAGGAAATAGGCAGTATGCCTGAAAAAGAATTCAGAGTAATGGTAATAAAGATGGTCCGAAATCTTGGAAATAGAATGGAGAAAATACAAGAAACGTTTAACAAGGACCTAGAAGAACTAAAGAGAATAAAAACAATGATGAACAACACAATGAATGAAATTAAAAATTCTCTAGAAGGAATGAATAGTAGAATAACTGAGGCAGAAGAACGGATAAGTGACCTGGAAGATAAAATAGTGGAAATAACTACCACAGAGCAGAATAAAGAAAAAAGAATGAAAAGAACTGAGGACAGTTGCAGAGACCTCTGGAACAACAATAAACACTCCAAGATTTGAATTATAAGGGTCCCAGAAGAAGAAGAGAAAAAGAAAGGGACTGAGAAAATATTTCAAAGATTACAGTTGAAAACTTCCTTAATATGGGAAAGGAAATAGTCAATCAAGTCCAGGAAGTGCAGAGAGTCCCACACAGAAAAATCCAAGGAGAAACATGGCAAGACACATAATAATCAAACTATCAAAAATTAAAGACAAAGGTAAAATAGTAAAAGCAGCAAGGGAGAAACAACAAATAACATACAAGGGAATCCCCCTAAGGTTAACAGCTGATCTTTCAGCAGAAACTCAGTAAGCAAGAAGGGAGTGGCAGGACATACTTAAAGTGATGAAAAGGAAAAACCTACACTCAAGATTACTCTACCCAAAAGGATCTCATTCAGACTTGATGGAGAAATTCAAACCTTTACAGACAAGCAAAAGCTAAGAGAATTCAGCACCACCAAACTAGCTTTACAACAAATGTTACAGGAACTTCTCTAGGCAGGAAACACAAGAGAAGGAAAAGACCTGCAATAACAAACCCAAATCAATTAAGAAAATGGGAATAGGAACATACATATCGATAACTACCTTAAATGTAAATGGATTAGATGTTCCATCAGAAGACATAGATTGGCTGAATGGATACAAAAACAAGACCTGTATATATGCTGTCTACAAGAGACCCAGTTCAGACCTAGGGACATATACAGACTGAAAGTGAGGGGATGGAAAAAGATATTCCATGCAAATGAAAATCAAAAGAAAGCTGGAGTAGCAATTCTCATATCAGACAAAATAGACTTTAAAATAAAGACTATTACAAGAGACAAAGAAGGACATTACATAATGATCAAGGGATTAATCCAAGAAGAAGATATAACAATTGTAAATATTTATGCACCCAACATAGGAGCACCTCAATACATAAGGCAAATGCTAACAGCCATAAAAAGGGAAATCAACAGTAACACAATCATAGTAGGGCACTTTAACACCCCACTTTCACCAATGGACAGATCATTCAAAATGAAAATACATAAGGAAACACAAGTTTCAAATGATACATTAAACAAGATGGACTTAATTGAGACTTATGGCACATTCCACCCAGAAACAGCAAATTACGCTTTCTTCTCACGTGCTCATGGAACATTCTCCAGGATAGATCATATCTTGGGAAATAAATCAAGCTCTGGTAAATTTCAGAAAATTGAAATCATATCAAGTATCTTTTGATCACAATGCTATGAGACTAGATATCAATTACAGGAAAAATATGTAAAAAATACAAATATATGGAGCCTAAACAATACACTACTAAAGAACCAAGAGATCATTGAAGAAATCAAAGAGGAAATTTAAAAATACCTAGAAACAAATGACAATTAAAACACAATGAACCAAAGCCTATGGGATGCAGCAAAAGCAGTTCTAAGAGGGAAGTTTATAGCAATACAATCCTACATCAATATACAAGAAAAATCTCAAACAACCTAACCTTACACCTAAAGCAATTAGAGAAAAAAGAACAAAACAACCTCCAAAGTTAGCAGAAAAAAAGAAATCAAAAAGATCAGATCAGAAATAAATGAAAAATAAATGAAGGGAACAATAGCAAAGACCAATAAAACTAAAAGCTGGTTCATTGAGAAGATAAACAAAATTGATAAACCATTAGCCAGACTCATCAAGAAAAAGAGGGAGAAGACTCAAATAAATAGAATTAGAAATGAGAAAGGAGAAGTAACAACTGACACTGCAGAAATACAAAGGATCATGAGACATTACTACAAGCAACTATATGCCAATAAAATGGACAACACGGAAGAAATGGACAAATTCTTAGAAAAGCACAAGCTTCTGAGACTGTACCAGGAAGAAATAGAAAATATAAACAGACTAGTCACAAGCCCTGAAATTGAAATTGTGATTAATAATCTTCCAACAAACAAAAGCCCAGGAAAATATGGCTTCACAGGTGAATTCTATCAAACATTTAGAGAAGAGCTAACACCTATCCTCAGACTCTTCCAAAATATAGCAGAGGGAGGAACACTCTTAAACTCATTCTATTAGGCGACCATCACCCTGATACCAAAACCAGAGAAAGATCCACAAAAAAAGAAAACTACAGGCCAATATCACTGATGAACATAGATGCAAAAATCCTCAACAAAATACTAGCGAACAGAATCCAACAGCACACTAAAAGGATCATACACCATGATCAAATGGGGTTTTTCCCAGGAATGCAAGGATTCTTAAATATGCGCAAATCATTCAATGTGATACACCATGATAACAAATTAAAGGAGAAAACCATATGATCATCTCAATAGATGCAGAAAAAGCTTTCAACAATATTCAACACCCATTTACGATAAAAACCCTCCAGAAAGTAGGCATAGAGGGAACTTACCTTAACATAATAAAGGTCATATATGAACAAACCCACAGCCAAGATCATTCTCAATCGTGAAAAACTGAAACCATTTCCACCAAAATCAGGAACAAGAGAAGGTTGGCCACTCTCACCACTATTATTCAACATAGTTTTGGAAGTTTTAGCCACAGCAATCAGAGAAGTAAAAGAAATAAAAGGAATCCAAATCAGAAAAGAAGAAATAAAACTGTCACTGTTTGCAGATGACATGATACTATACATAGAGAATCCTAAAGATGTTATCAGAAGACTACTAGAGCTAGTCAATGAATTTGGTAAAGTAGCAATATTCAAAATTAATGCACAGAAATCTCTTGCATTCCTATACACTAATGATGAAAAATCTGAAAGAGAAATTAAGGAAACACTCCCATTTACCTTTGCAAAAAAAGAATAAAATACTGAGGAATAAACCTATCTAAGGAGACAAAAGACTTGCATGCAGAAAACTATAAGACACTGATGAAAGAAATTAAAGGTGATACAAACAGATGGAGAGGTATACCATGTTCTTAGATTGGAAGAATCAACATTGTGAAAATGACTATACTACCCAAAGCTATCTACAGATTCCATGCAATCCCTAGCAAACTACCAATGGCATTTTTCACAGAACTAGAACAAAAAATTTCACAATTTGTATGGAAACACAAAAGAGCCTGAATAGCCAAAGCAACGTTGAGAAAGAAAAACGGAGCTGGAAGAATCAGGCTCCCTGACTTCAGGCTATACTACAAAGCTACAGTAATCAAGACAGTATGGTACTGCCACAAGAACAGAAACATAGATCAATGGAACAGGATAGAAAGCCTAGAGATATACCCAGGTACATACTATCACCTTATTTTTGATAAAGGCAGCAAGAATATACAATGGAGAAAAGACATCCTCTTCAATAAGTGGTGCTGGGAAAACTGAACAGCTACATGTAAAAGAATGAAATTAGAACATTCCCTAACACCATACACAAAAATAAAGTCAAAATGGAATAAAGACCTAAATGTAAGGCCAGACACTATATAACTCTTGGAGGAAAACATAGGCAGAACACACTATGACATAAACCACAGCAAGATCCTTTTTGACCCACCTCCTAGAGAAATGGATATAAAAACAAAAATAAATAAATGGGACCTAATGAAACTTAAAAGCTTTTGCACAGCAAAGGAAAACATAAACAAGACATAAAGACACCCCTTAGAATGGGAGAAAATATTTACAAATGAAGCAACTGACAAAGGATTAAACTCAGAAATTTATAAGCAGGTCATGCAGCTCAATATCAAAAAAACAAACAACCCAATCCAAAAATGGGCAGAATATTTAAATAGACATTTCTCCAAAGAAGATATACAGATTGCCAACAAACACATGAAAAAATGCTCAACATCACTAATCATTAGAGCACTGCCAATCAAAACCACTGAGGTATCACTTCACACTGGTCAGAATGGCCATCATCAAAAAATCTACAAACAATAAATGCTGGAGAGGGTGTGGAGAAAAGGGAACCCTTCTCCTCTGTTGGTGGGAATGTAAATTGATACAGCCACTATGGAGAACAGTATGGAGGTCCCTTAAAAAACTAAAAATAGAACTACCATATGACCCAGCAAACTCATTACTGGGCATATACCCTGAGAAAACCATAATTCAAAAAGAGTCATGTACCACAATGTTCATTGCAGCACTATTTAGAGTAGCCAGAAATGGAAGCAATCTAAGTGTCCATCGACAGATGAATGGATAAAGAAGATGTGGCACATATATACAATGGAATATTACTCAGCCATAGAAAGGAACGAAATTGAGTTTTTTGTAGTGAGGTGGATGGACCTAGAGTCTGTCATACAGAGTGAAGTAAGTCAGAAAGAGAGAAACAAATACCGTATGTTAACACATATATATGGAATCTAAATAAAAGAAGGTTATGAAGAACCTAAGGGCAGGACAGGAATAAAGACGCAGATGTAGAGAACAGACTTGAGGACATGGAGAGGGGTAAGGGTAAGCTGGGATGAAGTGAGAGAGTGGCATGGACTTATATATACTATCAAATGTAAAACAGATAGCTAGTGGGAAGCAGCCGCATAGCACAGGGACCTAGAGCGGTGGGATAGGGACGGTGGGAGGGAGACACCAGAGGGAGGGGATATGGGGATATATGTGTATGTATAGCTGATTCACTTTGTTATACAGCACAAACTAACACAACATTGTAAAACAATTATACTCCAATAAAGATGTTAAAATTTTTCTTTAAAAAAATAATGGAAGAATTAAGAATTGGTTAAATATCCATTATTTTCAAACATTTCAGACAATTTTTATCTGCGAAACCTGCAAAAGACAAATTGAGGCTATGTAAGCAGAAAACACATAGCCATTAAGTAAAATAAGAGTTTAAAAAAAAAAAAATTTAGAGTCCATATTTTATTTTTGAACCCAGATTTTTACCCTTAAGTTCAGAAAATAGAGTCTATGATCCTTAGAAAAACTTGTACCGGCAGCCATATATCTTTCAAGGCAATACTAACCATGACACTAAGTACCGTAGTATTTGGCAAGATATACAGTAAAAGGGATTGCTTAATGACAACTTTAAAGTGAAAGATTTCTTGCCTAATTAAAAGCTTGATAATTAATGGTATCCATATTGAACTCTTCTGGAGTTCTTATCCACTTTGAGTTACAAATCAAAATCTAAGAATGTGCTATGCTTGTGTGTGTGTCTTCAAGACTAGAGCCAGTTAGTGATATATGATTTATTCAACTATATCTTACCTAAATTTATGAAATTATTTTGGGATTATGTGACACATAGAGTTCTATATGTGATACCTAAAGCTACCTTCAGATATGGTCCTTAGCCCAGGCCCAAGAACTGAATGAAGCTATTGCTACCTTGATGATTGAATATTGACTAGTGACTTGGTAAGGCCATCAGTGTTGTTAAGAGAGGTAATTCTGACAATTTATGCTAAAGTGAAATTAACATACAGATAAAAACTCCTGGCCTCATACACATGAACACACATAGCCTACATGTACTATCACGGGATAAGGCATTCCAATTCCACACAGACTTCTGAATATTTTTTGCCTTAATATGATTGATATTCTTTTTCAAGATTTCCTTTAGTTTTACTTTAACTTAGTTGTATTTGTAAAAAGTCATCATGAACTATCAGTTCAAGTTATTGGAAGCAAAATGGTAGATAATGTCAGTAGTGACCGGAGGAAGTCATATCACAATAGTGGCATCAACCTACAGATATGGAAAATTGTGCTAACATACAGGATGAGTCCAAGGAAATCAGCTGCAGCAGAGAGGAAAACATGGTCTCCAGATATTTAAAGAGTTTAGAATATTGGCACTCTAAGTATTCACATTGGAACTTGGATAACCCTGCTGCTCAGGGAGAGAGTTTTTCATCCTCTGACTTGCTTTATATTACCTGCTAGTTGTGGGCATCTGTGAGCATGCAGCTGTTGACCATAAGCAGATGAAAAATGTGGGTTAATCTTATCCTAAACAAGGCAGGGGTAAGGTGACAAGATTACAATCTAGGGTCAGGGTGGGAGCAGTACCTTACCACTGTAGTTCTCACACATGCCCAGTTAATAGGCTTCCCCAAATTGACAATCGAATGTGCATTTTAAATTGAGGGGCTTATGTCATCACATGATTCCATATCTAAGGAAGAAATTTTGAGTGAAAATGTATCTACATATTAATAATAATTATGGAGATTAAAGCTGAGTCTTCTGAAATATGTAACAGTGAATAACAACACAAAGTATGTACTTACTAGCGCACATGTACTTAGCAAAAGAAAAGACAGGTTTAATGTTGGGAAGAGCACATGTACTTTTTGTTATAAAATGTGTCTAAGACTATGGAAAGAAAACTATTGTTTCTGTGCTGTTAAGAAAACCATATTTAGAGTGGAATAGGGAAAGGAAAAATACCAGATACCTTTATGTGTCCCAAAGAGTTTCTGTTTTCTAGAAACCTCAGAGATCATAATGATCCATAACACCTCAAATATGTTTCAAAATCCTTTCATTTGTTTTTTCACTAGTGTCCATTAATATAAGACACCTCTGTTTTGTGTTTACTCTAGAAGCTTATATAGATGATGAGTTTGGGTCTTAAAGGCCAGAGATATAAGCACTTGAAGCAGGTTTTACTTTGTTTTAAACTCCTTATATATAGCAGGCAGGTAAGAAGTTTTGCAAGATTAATGGACAAAGTTTCTGTGATTTTTTTACTATCATCAATGACATTGTTATCTCTAAAACTAAGCTAAATCTCCTAATTTTAAGATTTGATACCAATGTCATTCCAACTTGCCATCACAAACTTACTTTATTGCCTACTCAAATTAATCTACCTCTTTTCTCTCAAAACACCGTTGCATTTTTCTTGTTAGTGTGATTTTATTTCACCTACATCTCAAAAACCGTATATGAAACACACGCTTGTAATTATTATACACTGTACCTTATCTTCTTTTGTCCAAAATGAGAGTTGTCTTTTTTACCTTTGCATTTCTAGCCTTGAAAGGGAATTTTTTTTTAAAAATGTAGACTCTCAATTAATATACTTTTACCTAAATTGCAAAATACATTCCTTAAATTTAATTAGAAAAACAGTATATTTGATTTAAAATTAATTAACTAAATCTAAATTATTTTGTTTAAATTTTGAAAAGTGTACCATATATAATATATGAAGATCACCCTTTTTTCCCTAAGTATTGGGCAAAACAGTTGAAATTGTACTGTTGTATTGGTTGGTTTACCAGTAAAACAACAATGGTAGCTCATGAGTTTGAATATAAATTTTAAAAAATAGAGTGCAGGGCTTCCCTGGTGGCACAGTGGTTGAGAATCTGCCTGCCAATGCAGGGGACACGGGTTCGAGCCCTGGTCTGGGAAGATCCCACATGCCACGGAGCAACTAGACCCGTGAGCCACAACTACTGAGCCTGCGCGTCTGGAGCCTCTGCTCCGTAACAAGAGAGGCCACGATAGTGAGAGGCCCGCGCACCGCTATGAAGAGTGGCCTCCGCTTGCCGCAACTAGAGAAAGCCCTCGCACAGAAACGAAGACCCAACACAACCTAAAATTAAAAAAAAAAAAAAAAAAAAACTAGTTAAAAAAAAAAAAAAATAGAGTGCAAAAGTGGTTCCAGAATTAGTTCCCGACAAAAAAAGATTTAAAAATAGATTTATATATTTTAAAGTGTATAATTAAATAAAAAATCTTGACAGTAATCTAAAGAATAATAATAAATGACCATTAAACATCTTACCATGCTGCATAAACCTGATAGTTATTTACCTATTTAATGCTTAAAATTATATAAGTCCTCTTACATATCATAAGAAGAGGGTATCACGTTATTTGTTTTTCCTCCCACTCTGAGGGATCAGCCAGATTTCAGAAAACAACAGAAGGGGACACTGACAACTTTTTGAACCAGCCATTGCTCGAGAATACTATTCAAACACGTACATTCAAAACTCTCAAATTAAACTTTTGACCCATCAATTATGGTCAGTGAATGGAGAGAAATAATTATTTTATTTTTTGCAGTGTAAGTATTAAGTTTAAATTCCTACTTTCCTTCATCTTGTACTGATAGCGAATATGAACTTACATATGTGAGGTTGTTTAGGATTATGGAATTTAAGGGTAAAACTGACAGCAGTCCATATACTTAATTATACTATCACCCTATTGTGGACCAGTTTCCATGCATTCCACCCATTATACTTGAAGAACTATTTCCAACTTTCTTACACACTTTAACTGGCTTAAAATTGACACTTTGCTAGTATATTCTAGTGGTTAAAAGCATAAATTTCTGTCAAACTGATCTTTATTAAGATCTTAGTCCTTCCACTTATTAATACCCCTTGGACGGATACTGTAACCATTCTAAGCTCTGGTTTCCTCAACTGTAAGATGGGGGACAATAATTTCATTTACCTAAGAAGAATTTTGCAAGGATATAAACAGAACTTGTTTGTAAATCAATTTGAAAATTCCAGATATTAACTCATGGATACTTACATTAAATTGCAGAAAAGGGGAATTGGCTTAGAAGTGTAATGCACCAGAAAAGCCTGGAAGCTCTATAAATGTGGAAGCACATTTTATAGAGTCATATTTGATAAAAGATAGCAAAAGTTGAAATATATAGACAAATGGGAAGAATACCGTCACGTCTGATGAAAAAATCTTTTACTGTCAGATTCTAAGGAGAGCAATTACTAACACGTTGGTGCCTTTTCCCAAGACTTGCAGAAACAATTATTTATTGTTGAAACTGAATAGGAACTCATATTCTTCCTCATCTACCTATTTTTAGGAAGAGACTTGGCTGTTTCCAAAGCAGCCATATCCAGGTGGGTGCAGATGTGTATTCTGATTATTGATGCTGGTACTTTATCAGTTGTTAGGTGTTTTGAATATCAGTCCTTGGTAGATAGGGGGAACTAAGATCATTATTTCATTTTGTTTTAAGTTTGAAAAGTGGAAATATACATGTCATAAGCATTTTAGGATAAATATCCTAACATAATCAGATACCCAAATATGAATATATGTGAAGAAAACAAAACAATAGAACAACAGAACATGTCATATATGTTTCAGGATTGAAAAGTGTAAGACATTTTTAAACGTGCAAACATTTATCTCTATGCAATTAATGGAGAGACTTAAATTTTTTTAAAAAAGAATAAAATTCAAACTTGGTTATTTTTACCATGTACTTCAGTAATTACCACATGGAAATTTATTGCAAAAATCTAATCTGGACTTTAAAACCTTAATTCAACCTAGTCTTATTGGAAATTATGCCAATTAATACCTGTTCTATTTACTACTGCTGTATTCAAATTGCCTAAATGTCTAAGCTGGAACTTTTAATTTTAGTAACATTCAGCTAATACGGATTTTCCTTTACTTCCATTTGCTAATATACAGACTTCTATAAATCATAGGATTTTGGAGCTGAAATAAATTTTATAGGTGGATCCTCTAGTCCAGTCTACTTACTATATAAATGAATAAACTGGTGGCAAGGATATTTTAGTGACTTGGTCAAAATTACTTACAGTATAATTGGAAGACAAAATAAAGTTATAGTTTTTATCTTTTCACTACTAAAGCAGAGAAGGATTAAAACAATCTAAAGGTGTCTACAAAATTTCTATGTGTGAGTTGTTTCCTTTGTTATTTGTGTTTACTCAGTTGATAGAGATGGCTTTACTATGCCAGACATAATAGCTGGATGAAAGAAGAAAGACTGATTATCTGTATTCAGATTCATGACTAGAGAAAGGAGAGAACTTAGAGATAAATTACTTATCAACAGTATGCAGATAGACTTTGTGTCCTCTCTATCTTAACACCATTTGCTAGTGCCTTTTAGA
Source organism: Eubalaena glacialis (assembly GCF_028564815.1). Lineage (NCBI taxonomy): Eukaryota > Metazoa > Chordata > Mammalia > Artiodactyla > Balaenidae > Eubalaena > Eubalaena glacialis. The sequence goes on from NC_083731.1 coordinate 35,806,497, forward strand.
CAGTACATTCCCATACCCCTGAATATACCTTATGAAGATTTGTCCTTACTGAAGTGCTCCTTTCACCCAAAGTATATAACGTGTAAGATTAAGTAGATCCATTCCAGACCTGGAGATTCAGGAAGGCCAGCGTATTAGCAAATATTGTTTGGCTGCTTTCAGCAGAGACTTCAAATAATAGCAAATTAAACAAGGCAGAACTCTATTTCTCTCATGTTTCAGTGAAACAGGAAAGGAGATAAATGTAAAACCAAAATTTCTGTGTAGACAAGAAGGGAAGAGATTCTTCAAACAAATGGGAGGATTGGTCTTTAAAGAAATAGACTGTTGAACCATCATAGCAGGAGAAAAGATAGAACACGTAGGTAAAGAAGCAAATAGACTGGTCATTCTGGCAGTGGGACCATAAGGCAGGGAGTTCACAGATTATTCCTTTATTAATTTGAAAATAAGCTGGGGATGGGGTCATGAGTAGAGCAGAGACTCAGTTATGTATACATAGGGGAGCTTGTGGTTTAGAGCAGATGCTTCATTACAACATAGAAAGTGCATAAGGTACAGAAGCCAATAAATAGTGGACACAGTGTAAGATTCTGATATGTGGGTGCATCTTGGAAGATTGTCAAAATCTGCAGAAGCTAAAGTTGTGTGAATAAAATGGTGGTTGTGGTTATGTGTTCATCCATACCATGACTGTTTATTTCTTTCCCTTATCCGACTGTGAACTCATCAGAAGAGCTTATCTCAATTCTGTATCCTTAGCATTTCATGTAGATGATATTGATAAAAAAAATTTTGAGTGGATGAATAAAGTACATTATTAAAAATGTGAGATAATCATATTTTGTCATGTATATGTATTGTGTCCAAAAATAGCACTGCTAAATACAGCCTTCTGTGTCTTATCTACTAACATACTTTCCACCCATGGTCCTTGAAACTCACAGAAAAAAAAACCTTATATATAGAGCCTCTATTTTGGTTTAGATTCAGCACTAAGTCATTGCTCAAAAAGAAGAATCTGATTTCTGACTGCCCCAAGCCACTGTGATTTCTACATAATAGTGACTTTCTGAGATTTTCAAAACATTGCTGGTAATAGGCCACTCTGTTTCATTCTAACCTGAACCCTAAATATAGCAGTTTTTTTTTTTTTCTCTCTCTCTGCAGGCTGTATCATTCAGGTCTATGGAGTATCCTTGAAAGAAAAGAAACATCTAAAAACAAGGCCTAGGAACTCTACTATATGGCCATAAAATCCTTCACAAAATGGAAAATAGAATAGTTATATTGATTATTTTAGTGCCAGAGATGTTCCATGGTTGCAGGTTTGGCACCTTTTGAAGTTGCATTTACTCTTTTAGGCTGTTAAAGCACTATTTAATGAATCAATTCAGTCATTTAGTCAATAAGAATATCCTTGCCTCTTAAAAGAGTTAATATACCTTTTCAGTGGTGCTTCACTTATAAAAAAGGAATAGTTAAAACACTCGACAAATCAGACTTAATATCACTTAAAATGCACATTTTTCAAAAGGATGGATTTCCTCCTACCCCAATTATATACATGCTATTTGTGAACAAATTCATAGACCCACATGGAAAGAAGTATTCCCTGTTTAGAAATGCCAGCAGAATGAAACACTGTCATAGAATAATGATCTCTTGTTCCCACATAAATACCTAGGGAAAACTAAGATGTTCATTTTCAAAGCAAGAAACATTGATCCACTGTGTATGTCCTATTAAAATGACTTTATTTTATTCCATCAAATAGCTGATGTAAATTCAGTCATTTAGTCTGATAGATATGGGTTCCAGAGAATGACACTTGTGTGCTACAGTACTACTAAATAGATGAAAATCATTGCATTTTGCTTTGCTTTATTTGTCAGCAAAGCAGAATTAAGTTTGTTCATGAACGCTCTAAGGTTTAATATGGGCAATTTAGAAATGGTATACACTGATTTTATTTTTCTTTGATTTCTTTTAAGCAAAATGTACAGATCTAATGATCATTTCAGTTCCATAATTCTGAATTATATGCATTCTATTGAGAATTCTATATATTGTTATATATCAGCAAGTAGGCACTATAACACAACATCTGAAGGTTTGTGGCTAATGACTGTTCAAATGAAGGTAAATGTTACCATAATAAAATAAATGATGGTGAATCATGCCTGGTTTCGATAGTATTTTAATCTGAATGGTTAAAAGAAAAGATGGCTAGAGCTCCAGGGGGAAAGACAGAAAAGGACAGAGATTTATATGTTCAAATAATATGCATGTACATACATATAAGTCTGGGCACAGATGATCTGTAGGTGGACACACCTTGCATGATGAATAGTCGCATAATCCCTTAAAGCAAGTTTCATACTTACCCTTATGTTGAACACTGTGTATATGCTGTGTCTTCTGGACAGTTCACCATACAGATTGTGATACAAATTAATGCGCTCAGGAAAAGTCTTTACATCATTATTGCCTTTCTTCAGGATTTAAATTTCATGTTACCACAGTCTGTATGGCTGGGGGAAAGCAGTGAATTTTTTTTTGACGTCAAAGCATATGAAATTATGGAAATAAAAGCTAAAGTAAAGAAAAAAGTACTTTCTTAAAAATTTTTATTTTATATTGGAGCATAGTTAATTAACAATGTTGTGTTAGTTTCAGGTGTACAGCAAAGTGATTCAGTTATACATATGCATGTACCTATTCTTTTTCAAATTCTTTTTCCATTTAGGTTATTACAGAATATTGAGCAGAATTCCCTGTGCTATACAGTAGGTCCTTGTTGGTTATCTATTTTAAATATAATAACATGTACAACAGTGTTTTTTATTGAAACAGGTATACTTCCTTTCAAAATGCGGTCATTGCATAACACTTCTGAAATATAGGATAGTGATTATCAATAAGATAAAAGCTGCATAAAATATGAGAGATGTAGATTTAGCTCAGAGTTTAATATATTATTTAAAGGAAATAAGTTTCCCATTTCTTGCTAATATCTTTTTAAGAAAAGATGGAGTCTTGTCACATGTCTCATGTAGTTATCCTCACTCTAGCCACTCATTCTAAACTTATTTTCTCCATTTTGAAACTATAACAATAAACCCCACTTATGTCCTAATTCTCCTTTATCTTCTCTGCATTGTTTTTGCTTTCTGTTCAGCTAGTGTCGTTCATATATTCATAGTCTCAGTGGAGGCATAATGCTATTTAACTTAAAAACATGCATCCAGGCCCGTCAAGTGAGGAAGGTCTTGTGAGATTGAACCTGAAGGATTACACAGATACAAGACACAGCAAGCAGTAAGTAGAAAGGGCAGAAATGAAGACTTGCCATAGGAAAAGCAAATCAAGAACTTGGTTATTGTAGTTGGGTCGAATTTTTTTAAACCTTACTGTGTATTGATTTAGAGTTCAAGTGGCCTCAGACTGAAGGCTCTTCCTGCCTAAGGAAAGAGTTCCAATGAGAACAGAGTTCCAGTAAGTATGTTGAGAGGATAATGTGCAAGATAAATTGCCCTTGCTTCACAAAGGAGATCATTGCTGGGGCAGGTAGTCATATGCATCACAATAGGTTGTTTTCACATGCTCCTATACCGAGCAGGCACTGTTAGTGACGTAACCATCTCCCAACTCCCTCCTTTACAGTACACACAGTACACACGTACCCAGCATTGGATGAAAGAGTCACTCTAAGACACGACACAAGCGCATGTTGAAAAGAGCTACAAAGGATCAAGACATCTCCCTTGTTTCACCCTACCTTGACACAGTGACTGCTTATTCTTTTGTTTTTTCACCTCTTCTGACTTTTTAGATTTTGACACGCTACACCTTTTCCCCAGTGCATTTTGACTCAAAATAAAATAAGCAAACAACAGAAGCTCTTTTTGTCTCTCTCCCTCAGGTTCCACGTTCCATCTCCACCTCCATCTTCTGTATTTCTACCACCTTGCAGTTGCCTCGAAAATTTGAAATCTAGAGATTTCTTCATCATGAAATACATTATTTTACAGAATTTTCCCAATTATATGAAATAATTGATTAACTGGAGCTTTACTTAGAATTTCTTTTAAAGCCATAAATCAGAAGATGCATTGTATACACAACTCAAGAATTAGTCATGAAAGAGTTTTTATTTCTCTACCCTCCTGTGTTTTTGCACATTTCACCAAGTGCTATTTTTTCCAAATTATTCTACCACCTTAGATACATAAGGGCAGACACATTTCCTTTCAAATATATTTTTAGTGATGCTTTTGCTTCATGGACAAAAATCAATTAGGATCTACTTAAATATTCTAATTTAATATCAAAAATTACAATCAGTAGAACTAACATTTTCCTGGTTATATTTCTAAATGAAAAGTGAAAGGGAATATATATTGGCACATTTAACTGAAGAAATCAATACAATTCCAAATCATTCTGCTTTATTTTAAAGTGCCTTTGTTAAAAAAAAATCTATAGTGATTAATTTATGAACTCCTAAACCATTTAATAACCTTGTTTAACCTTTGAAATGTTTCATAACTTTAAAAAACCCAATGAATGCTATAATTTCAGAATTACTAACTTCCTTTCAAGTAGTGGAATATTCGTGAAAGGTCCTAGATCCTTCTTAATTTCACTGAAAACACTTCCTCAGGTGACCCTTTCCAGATGTCCATTATTTCTGCTATCAGAAGTCAAATTGCCTATTATGTTTATAAATGTTGAGAATGCAAGTGAATTTTAACAAATTCACTTGTAGCTTGCATACTTGGAGTAGATAAAAAAATGTATTACCAGGAGATAGGAAAAAATTTAAGATAGTTTATACAGGTAGGACTTTGTTTGTTATGTGTCATTCACCAAATGTGAATTTGTTTCCTACTACACACCAGAAACTATATGATCATAGAATATTGAAAGTACTTTGTAAATTGCCACATCCAAGGTAAATTTGTTTATAGTTATTTTACTAAGATACTTAGTTCTCTCTCCCCTTTATGGTGTGTGTGTGTGTGTTTGTGTGTGTTTAACTCTTGGAAACACCTAACACTTATTAAGTGAGCATTTAAACTTTGTTGATCATACACAGAAAACGTAATATGTAAAGACATATTTCCTGGTCACAAGTATACAGTCTCCATGGAGAAAAAGTCAACAAACATAAATCAATAGAAAATAATATAAAGCAATACATCATTTAATGCCGTGTCTTGTGACCTAATAGTTTCCCTAGGAACTAAGAAGAAAATAAGATAATTGAACAAAAATCAGAAACTGGGTAAATGGCAGTAGTAGTACTTTACTTTGTACCGGCAGACAGACAGAAAGTTACAGCTAGAGATATAGGAAGGGATTCCCAGATTAAAAAGAACAAAATAAGCATGAATTCAGAAGCTCTTTACATTGTCTAAATTGTTGTTTTTACACGGGGTGAGAACAATGAGACATTTAGCTATGTCTGGAGACATTATTTTTGGAGACATTTTTGGTTGTCACAACTGAGCTGAAGTTGTGGCCTAAAGGAAAACTGGGATGGGGAATAGGGGGTTTGACTTGCATCTAGTAGATAAAGGCCAGGAGTGGACTGAACATTCTACAACGAACAGGCTAGTTTCCTCACTAGAGAAAGAATCATGCTGTCCAAAATGTCATTAGTGTCAGGGTTGAAAACCCCTGGCCTAAATATGAGTCCGGCAAGTGTTTCTCTCAAGTTACATCCTATATCAAGTTGTAGGGGGGCTGAAACAGGGACTTCACTGCATTTTCCCAGCATTTACCATACAAATGGTTATAACAGGATCTTTAGAAACCAATGAAAAGAAATTGTAAGAAAAAGTTTATTCTGAGCCCTTTGATTTGCATCATTAAAACATGGGGTGTGCCAATAAGCACTTCAGAGTATCTACTACAGTAGGCACCATTTGAACAAGGAGGTGTCTTTCCATTTATGTAGGTCTTCTTTAATTTCTCTTGACAATGTTTTGTAGTTTTCAGTATCTGAGGCTTGCACTTAAAATTATTCTTAATTATTTTATTTTCATAATGATATTGTAAATTGAATGGTTTTCTTAGTTTCAATTTTGGATTCTTCATTACTAGTATATATAAATACAACTGATGAATAAAAACGCTTTATTGAGGTATGAGTGGCATACTAAAACTATACATGTTTAATATATACATTTCATGAGTTTGGAGACATGTATATACCCTTGAAGCCATCACCACAATCTATGCCATAAACATATTAATCACTTCCAAAAGTTTCCTCCTGCTTTATTTATTTATTTTTTGTGTTGATAAGAACACTTAGAAAAGGTACCCTCTTAGAAAACTTTTAATTATACAATACAGTATTTACTATAGACTATACAATAGAGTAGATCTTTAGGACTTATTGATCTTGTATAACTGAAACTGTACCTTTTGACCATGGCTTCTATGTTTCTCTGTCCCCCAAGCCCCTGTTAATTATCATTCTATTCTTTGCTTCATGAATTTGAATAGTTTAAATTCCTCATATGGGTAGGATCACATAGTATTTGTTCTTCTGTGACTGGCTTATTTTTACTTAGCATAATGTTCTTTAGCATGATGTTCACCCACTTTGTCACAAATTACAGGATGTTTCTTTTTAAGGCTGAATAATATTCCATTATATATAAATCCAATATTTTCCCAATTTATCCATCAGTGGACATTTACCTTGTTTCCATCTCATGGCTATTGTGAAGGCAGGGATGCAGATATCCCTTGGAGATCCTATTTTCAATTCCTTAGGGTAAATACCCAGAAGTAGGGTTGCTGGATCATATGTTAGTTCTATTTTTAATTATTCAAGGACAGTACTGTTTTCTATACTGGCTGTACCAATTTACATTCTCACCAACAGTGTGTGAGAGTTCTCTTTTCTCCATGTTCTATTTACTACTTTATATCTTTTGGTTTTTTGGTTTGTTTGTTTGTTTGATTATAGCCATTCTAACAGGTGTGAGGTGATATTTCATTGCAGTTGGTTTAAGTTTTTATTTCCCTGATGTTGTTGTGTACCTTTTCATTAACCTGCTGGTCATTTGTTTATCTTCTTTGGAGAGACGTCATTTCAGGACTTTTGCCTATTTTTTAATAAGATTACTTGTTTTTGTTTTTACTATAGAGGTGTAGGAATTCCTTATACATTTTGGATATTAACCCTTTCTCAGATATATGGTTTATAAATATTTTCTCCTATTCCACAGGCTGCCTTTTAAATTTGTTGATTATTTCTTTTACTGTGAATAAATCTTTAGTTTAATATAACCCCATTTGTCTATTTTTTGCTTTTGTTGTCTGTGCTTTTGGTATCACATCCAAGAAATAATTGCTAAGGCAATGTCAAAGAGCTTCTTCCCTTTGTTTTCTTCTAGACGTTTTACAGTTTCACATCTGACATTTAAGTCTTTAATCCATTTTAAGTTGATTTTGGGGTATGGTATAGGGTCCAGTACATTCTTTGCATATGGATATATAATTTTTTCAACACAATTTGTTGAACAGATAATGTTTTCCCCATTTTGTATTCTTGGTACCCTTCTCAAAGGTTAGTTAATCACATACATATGGAAGGGTTTAATTCTGGCCTCTTTATTCTGTTCCATTGGTCTATATGTCTGTTTTTATGCCAGTATCACATTGTTTTGATTACTGTATGCTTGTAATACATTTTGAAATCTGGAAGCATGATTGCTTGCAGCTTTTTTCTTGCTCAAAATTGTTTCGGTTATTTTAGATCTTTTGCAGTTCCATATAATTATTTTTTATTATTTATGTAAAATATGCCATTAAGATTTTGATAGAAATTGCACTGAATATGTAGATTGCTTTGGGTAGTAAGGATATTTTAACAATATTATTTCTTCCAGTCCATGAACATGTAATGTCTTTCTACTTATTTGTGTGTTTTAAACTTTCTTTCATCAATGTTTTATAGTTTTCTTAGTGATTTAATTTATTCTCTAAAGCTTACAGTATTCTCAACGTGTCAAAAACTATTTTAAGTTTTAGGTTTATACTAACTTAATTCCAGTAAAGTATAGAAACTTTACTCCTATATAGCTCCTTTGGCTCCACCCTTGTACTGTGATCATTAAACATATTATGTCTATACATATTACAAACCCAAGAATACATTCTTATAATTATGTCTTTATATTATCTCTTTTAAAGAAGCTGAAAGGATAGAGGAAAAGCAAGTATATGTTAATAGAGTTTGTTATATCAAGCTTCCTAATTACCATTCTTTAATTTTTTCCACTGGATTCCAGTTACCTTTTGGTACAGGTTTTCTCAAATCCATATATTTTGTGCTCTAATTGTTAAATATATTACATATATATGCTAAAATACCAATAAAACAATCATATATATGTATTATTTTATGAAATTGCTTAAGAGAAAAAAAGGATAAGTAATACATAATTATTCTGTCTTTTATAATATCATATATATATCAGCATAATTACCTTTATCAGTGTTCTTTATTTTTCTGTGTATTCAAACTACTATCTGGTGTCATTAAGTGTCGGCCTAGAGAACTTCCTTTAGTATTTCAGGTAGGCCAGGCCTGCTGGAAACAAATTACATAACCTTTCTTTTTGTTTTGAAATGTCTTTCTTTTCCTTTCATTTTGGAAAATTAGTTTTACTGGATATAGAATTCTTGACTGACAGTGTTTCACTTTTGACACTTTGAATATATTTCATACTAATTCTTCAGGTTTTCATTGCTTCTGATGATAAGTCAGGTTATAATATTATTGGGCTTTGCTTGTAGGTAATGAGTTGTTTTTCTCTTACCACTTTCAAGATTTTTTTGGTTTGTCTTTTCACATTTTGAATTTGATGTGTTTGGATGTGGATCTCTTCGTGTTTATTCTACTTGGAAGTTTTTTAGTTTCTTTGTTATATAGGTAGGTGTTTTTCATTAAATTTGACAAGTTTTCAGCTATTATTTCTTCAAATATTTTCCTTCACTTTTCTCTCTTCCCTGTTTCTATTACTCACATTATAAATATGTGGGTGTGCTTAATGGTGTCACATATTTCATTGAGGCTCTTTCATTTTTTTTCCTTTTTTTAATCTCTGCTTTTCAGACTATATAATATCTATCGATCTATCTTTGTTGATTCTTCTTTCTGTCATTTCAAACTATTCAGTTCAGCTCTTCTAATGAATTTTTCAGTGCAGCTACTGTACTTTTCAACTCCAGAACTTCCATTTCATTCTTTTATAACATTTTAATATTTTAATGATATTCTTTATTTGATAAGATATTTTCATTACATCTTCCTTAATTCTTTGGGCATGATCTCATTTTTTTGAGCATATTTATGAAAAGACAATAGTATAATAATTGCTTTGGGGACTTTCTTCTCTGAGAAGTCCAACATCTGGACTCCTTCAAAAGAAATTTCTATTGAATTTTTTTCTTTTTCTTTGTTTTGCTTTTTTAAAAATATTATGTGTCATAATTTTTGTTCAAAACTGGAGATTTTAGGTAGTATATTAGCAACTCTGGATACTGATCACCTCACCAAGGTGTTGATGTTGTTACTGTTTACTTAGTCATTTACTATATTTAGTGACATAGCTGAAATAATTCTGTGAAGTCTATTTCCCCTGAAACGTGTAGTTCTGCAGTCTCCACTCATATATTTTTGTTTCTTTGTTCTCATCTTTTAGACTGGCTACCTACGCATCACTCCTGGGTCAGTATAAGCCACATAATGGACAAAAGTTGTGCTTAAACCTTGATGGTCAGTTAGATTATTGTGCTTTACCACTGGATGTGTGTGTGCGGTTGTGGGGTGGGTGTTGGGTGTTTCTATCACAGTTTGAATTTACATTTTTGCCACTTGTTTAACCAACTACTAGTAGTTTGAATTTTTTCTCTCTCATCACTCTCAAAAAGGTGCAGCTTTAGGCTTTCTCATAAGCTTACAGACATCCAAGAATTCATGTGATTTTTTTTTTTAAGCCTGGCTTCTATGGAATCGCTCCTGGTCAGTGTCACTTATTTTCAGTCAGTGTTTGATCAGAGGTTGTGCATGAGCCCTTAGTTTCAGTGAGGATTCCACTCTTTATTGATTGATCTGTATGCAGTTTGTGGAATGTTTTCAAGTATTCTGCATGTTCTGCATTGGATGATCCTGAATTCGTGTTACCTAGCATTATATACTATTTTCCTAATCCCAGTGACTGCAATCTCAGGATGATTCTTCTTGGCTGTCTTTTTCCTTGGTTTTCTTTGTTAGACTTCTTATTGTTCTGCCTTTTCACTTGTATCTATAGTATCAAGGAGCTAAAACTGCCCTCGTTATTTCTCTCCATTATTTTGAACAATACCTCAAGGCATGGAACTCTTCATGCTCTTCTCCAAATGAAATCATTACCCTCAATCAGAGCTGTGAAGGTTTGATCCTATGGTCTCTCTCTGGCAGAATCTCTGGACTACTTCACAAGAGCTGAGGGTGAGGATTGCATTCCCCTTGCCCTGGAGTGACGTACCTGTTCTATGAACCAGGCTGGTTGGATATGCCCTAGACTTCTTGGCTTGCCCCTCCTGCTTGGCACATCCATCATAAGTGCTAGCTGGTTTCTGAGTGTTCAGGGTCAAATACTCCTGCCTGCTACACCTTGAGTAGAACTTATGCCCAACAATTCAGGCCTGTGTTGAAGAAGTTTATTCTAGGCGTTTCAGCTGTGTCTGCCCAGAATAGGTGAAAAACACCAGCAACCTGCCCAATTTGTGGTGAAAATGTAGCCCAAGACTGGGACGTGGAGAGAAAGAGATCCCCATCTTCTTGATTGGAGAAGGAGGGCCAGAGATAGTTGTTATAAATGGAAGAGTTTATGTAGGGGAACTAGTCGTGGTTCTAATACCACAATCTTGCTTCTCTTAGATTTAGTACACTTTCTTGAATGAATGTTTTCCCATTTGCTGTATACCCCTAGGCAATTTCTAGAAACTTTAAATGCTTGCATTTTAGTATAATTTTCTCCAGAAAAATGTTGGTGGAAAGTCGTCTGTGTTCCTCACTCTGCTATTCCAGAGTTAGTCATGTAATATATTTACCTGCGTGTGTAACTGCTGACTGCCTCTCAAACTCTAGTGATAGTAAAGTGTTCTGTGGGTCCAAGGACAACTGATCCTAGAGAATGTGAATAGGTTCTGTTAAAAAAAAAATGCATCACAACTAGCTCCATAACAACTGAAATTCTGTGTGTGGGGCAGAAGGGGGCCAGGAGTGGAAAAGAGGATGAGGAATATGTTGGGCAAAGCCAAGCAATATTACAAAGTCTACTGCTGTAAGAGACCAAAAAAAAAAAAAAAAAGGAAAATGAAAGAAAGATGTTTCTAATTACTTTTTAAAAATACCTATTTCATTTACAGTATTAAAAATTATTTTAAAAATTATGCATAAATATTTAATATAAACATGCCTGTTAAACAATTACCCATATCTCTTGTGTGCTATTAAACTATTTATTAAATTCACGGGAATCATGGTTTAAGTATCAGATTACCTTGAGGTTTTAAAATTTATTTCTCATAGCTTCAGAGAAATGTAAACTTCCTCTGGCCTTTCTTTTTGTGCATATTAAACACTCTTTTAGATATTCCTCAGTTGATAGTTTGTTCTTCTTAAAATATTGCCTCTAGAGAAATTCCTAATGACAAGCACTCCTCTAAGCACTTTATTACAACAGCTTATCAATTAATTAATGAACAGAGGGATATCTTTAATGAAGCTTCTCACCTTTTTGGGAAGGCTAAATTAAAATCAGAAATCCCCTCTAGTGTAAAATAACAATTTTCCACTTTAAGCTAAATGATGTTATCAATACCAAACTACCAACTGGTATGTTTCCATTTACTCAACACTTTCTCCAGTGTCCACTATTTCCTAAAATAACAGCACCATGTTTATACCATTAGTCTAAATGCTCTCCATAAAAACCACTAGAGTTAAATCACAAACCATAGACAACATGGTGCCATGTCTGTCATTGTTGGATAGAAATAAAATAAAGTAACTATCAATATAAAGAAATTCAACTCACAGCTGCATAACCGCGTAAAATTTTTGACAGGTAGGGAGTAATCAAGATGACATAAAGAGTGAGAAATGATCTTGAGAAGTTTCTGTACCAATATAAAATAATCTTTCTAATAGAATATGTCTTCTTCTGGCTTTCCATGAAAAAACATTACTTGCCTGATTATTATATCTTTATCTACCCAGGATATTAATCAGTCAATGAATTTAATCAATATAAATTTTGGATAATTTAGGATTTAAAAGCACTCTTCAGTCATGAGCCAGGGGCAAAATACAGAATCAACTTCCCAGTATCTTACTTGAATAGATAAAGTAATATTATTCTCGTCAGTATGGTTTTTAACATCCATTCCAATGTAATTTATTTTTAGTTAAAGATAAATTCAGTTTTAAGGGATTTCTCTGTTTCCCTAAATTAGGTATAACGTGCTTCAAAAGTATATTAAGAAGTCACTTATGTAGTGCTTACTATGTGGCAAGCACTGTTCTAAGTGGTTCTTTAAAAAAATAATTAATTTAATAATGCTATGAGATAGGTATAATCATTATTCCTCTTTCATAGAGAAATTCACATGAATTAACTGTGGCTACAGAGGGTAGCTTCCCACCAGGAGTCACAATAAAGATAAATGGCAAAGCTAGAGTTGTGACACTAAATCCAGAGTACACGCTCCTACGCACCATGCTACACTGACCAGTTTTGAAAAAAACAAAGCTTTTCATCTGATTTATTTTTTAGCAGCATGTTTTATTATCATTATCATCAAAGCATTAAACTACTTGGTGATGCCATACGATCTGTTTGGGGCAAAATTAGTCACATAGGAAGTTCCAGCTAAGTATGTCCACATAATGTAATATGTTTTATAACAACCCTAATGGCATTATTTTTGAAAGATTTTGTTAGTTTGCTGATAATTTCCTTTCCCACTTTACAGTAAATTTGTGTCATTAAGAATACTCTCTTAGAGGCTTTTTGGTGGGGCTAATGGCGGACTCCTAGAGGGCTCATGCCAAGGAATACTTCCCAGAAATTCTTCTGCCAGTGTCCTTCTCCCTGGGGTGAGTGACAGCAGCCCCCCGCCTCTGCAGGAGAACCTCCAACACTAGCAGGAATTATTGACATATAGTAACTCCACAGCACGTGGCCCCAAGAACAGCCCTAAAAACCATGTGGCTGACAGGATATTGGTGCTCTGGCTGGGTGTCAGGCCTGTGCCTCTGAGGTGGGAGAGCCGAGTTCAGGACATTGGTCCACCAGAGACCTCCCGGCTCCACGTAATATCAAACAGTGAAAGCCCTACCAGAGATCTCCATCTCAACACTAAGACCCAGCTCCACTCAACGACCAGCAAGCTACAGTGCTGGACACCTTATGCTAAACAACTAATAAGACAAGAACACAACCCCACCCATTAGCAGAGAGGCTGCCTAAAATTATAATAAGGTCACAGACACCCCAAAGCACACCACTGGACGTGGTCTTGCCCACCAGAAAACAAGATCCAGCCTCATCCACCAGAACACAGGCACCAGTCCCCTCCAACAGGAAGCCTACACAACCCACTGAAACAAACTTAGCTACTTGGGGGCAGACAGCGAAAACAACAGGAACTACGAACCTGCAGCATGTGAAAAGGAGACCCCAAACACAGGAAGTTAAGCAAATGAGAAGACAGAGAAACACATGGCAGATGAAGGAGCAAGGTAAAAACCCACTAGACAAAACAAATGAAGAGGAAATAGGCAGTCTACCTGAACAACAATTCAGAGTAATGATAGTAAAGGTGATCCAAAATCTTGGAAATAGAATGGAGAAAATACAAGAAACGTTTAACAAGGACCTAGAAGAACTAAAGTGCAAAAAAAAACAGTGATGAACAAAACAATAAATGAAATTAAAATTTCTCTAAATTGAATCAATACCAGAATAACTGAGGCAGAAGAACAGACAAGTGAAATGAAAGATAAAATAGTGGAAATAACTACCACAAAGCAGAATAAAGAAAAAAAATGAAAAGAGGACAGTCTCAGAGACTTCTGGGACAACATTAAATGCACCAACATTCGAATTATAGGGGTCCCAGAAGAAGAAGAGAAAAAGAAAGGGACTGAGAAAATATTTGAAGAGATTATAGTTGAAAGCTTCCCCAATATGGGAAAGGAAATAGTCAACCAAGCCCAGGAAGCACAGAGAGTCCCATACAGGATAAATCCAAGGAGAAACAGGGCAAGACACATACTAATTAAACTGTCAAAGATTAAAACACAGAAAAAATACTAAAACCAGCAAGGGAAAAACAACAAATAGCATATAAGGGAATCCCCATAAGGTTAACAACCGATCTTTCAGCAGAAACTCTGCAAGCCAGAAGGGAGTGGCAGGACATATATAAAGTGATGAAAGGGAAAAAGCTACAACCAAGATTACTCTACCCAGCAAGGATCTCATTCAGATTTGACAGAGAAATTAAAACCTTTACAGACAAGCAAAAGCTAAGAGAATTCAGCACCACCAAACCAGCTTTACAGTAAATGTTAAAGGAAATTTCTAGGCAGGAAACACAAAAGAAGGAAAACACCTACAATAACAAACCCAAAACAATTAAGAAAATGGTAATAGGAACATACATATTGGTAATTACCTTAAATGTAAATGGATTAAATGCTCCAACCAAAAGAAATAGACTGGCTGAATGGATACAAAAACAACACCCATATATATGCTGTCTACAAGAGACCCACTTCAGACCTAGAGACACATACAGACTGAAAGTGAGGGGATGGAAAAAGATATTCCATGTAAATGGAAATCAAAAGGCAGCTGGAGTAGCAATTCTCATATCAGACAAAATAGACTTTAAAACAAAGACTATTACAAGAGACAAAGAAGGACACTACATAATGATCAAGGGATCAATCCAAGAAGAAGATATAACAATTGTAAATATTTATACACCCAACATAGGAACACCTCAATACATAAGGCAAATGCTAACACTCATAAAAGGGGAAATCAACAGTAATACAATCATAGTAGGAGACTTTAACACCCCACTTTCACCAATGGACAGATCATCCAAAATGAAAATAAATAAGAAAACACAAGCTTCAAATGGTACATTAAACATGATGGAGTTAATTGATATTTATTGTACATTCCATCCACAAACAGCAGAATACACTTTCTTCTCAAGTGCTCATGGAACATTCTCCAGGATAGATCATACCTTGATTCACAAATCAAGCCTTGGTAAATTTAAGAAAATTGAAAACCTATCAAGTATCTTTTCTGATCACAATGCAATGGAACTGGATATCAATTACAGGAAAAAATCTGTAAAAAATACAAACACATGGAGGCTAAACAATACACGATTAAAGAACCAAGAGATCACTGAAGAAATCAAAGAGGAAATCAAAAAATACCTAGAAACAAATGACAATGAAGACACGATGACCCAAAACCTATGGGATGCAGCAAAAGCAGTTCTAAGAGGGAAGTTTATAGCAATACAATCGTATCTCAAGAAACAAGAAACAACTCAAATAAACAATCTAACCTTACACCTAAAGCAATTAGAGGAAGAAGAACAAAAAAAACCCAATGTTAGCAGAAGGAAAGAAATAATAAACATCAGATCAGAAATAAATGAAAAAGAAATGAAGGAAACAGTAGCAAAGATCAATAAAACTAAAAGTTGTTTCCTTGAGAAGATAAACAAAATTGATAAACCATTGGCCAGACTCACCAAGAAAAAATGGGAGAAGACTCAAATCAATAGAATTAGAAATGAAAAAGGAGAGGTAACAACTGACACTGCAGAAATACAAAGGATCATGAGAGATTACTACAAGCAATACTATGCAATAAAATAGATAACCTGGAAGAAATGGACAAATTCTTCAAAAAGCACAACCTTCCAATACTGAACCAGGAGGAAACAGAAAATATAAACAGACCAATCGAAAGCACTGAAATTGAGCTTGTGATTAAAAATCTTCCAATAAACAAAAGCCCGGGACCAGATGGCTTCAAAGGTGAATTCTATCAAACATTTAGGGAAGAGCTAACACCTTTCCTTATCAAACTCTTCCAAAGTATAGCAGAGGGAGGAACACTCCCAAACTCATTCTACGAGGCCACCATCACCCTGATATCAAAACCAAGCAAAGATGTCACAAAGAAAGAAAACTACAGGCCAATATCACTGATGAACATTGATGCAAAAATCCTCAACAAAACACTAGCAAACAGAATCCAACAGCACATTAAAAAGATCATAAACCATGATCAAGTGTAGGTTTATCCCAGGAATGCAAGGATTCTTCAATATACTCAAATCAATCAATGTGATACACCATATTAACAAATTGAAGGAGAAAAACCTTATGATCATCTCAATAGATGCAGAGAAAGCTTTCAACAAAATTCAACACCCATTTATGGTAAAAACCCTCCAGAAGGTAAGCACAGAGGGAACTTACCTCAACACAATAAAGGCCATATATGATAATCCCACAACCAAGATCATTCTCAGTGGTGAAAAACTGAAACCATTCCCTCTATGATCAGCAACAAGACAAGGTTGTCCACTCTCACCAATATTATTCAATGTAGTTTTGGAAGTCTTAGACACAGGAATCAGTGAAGAAAAAGAAGTAAAAGAAATCCAAATCAGAAAAGAAGTAAAGCTGTCACAGTTTGCAGATGACATGGTGCTATATATAGAGAATCCTAAAGATGCTACCAGAAAACTCCTAGAGCTAATCAATGAATTTGTTAAAGTAGCAGGGTACAAAATTAATGCACAGAAATCTCTTGCATTCTTATAAACTAATGATGAAAAATCTGAAAGAGAAATTAAGGAAACACTCCCAGTTTCCATTGAAACAAAAATATAAAATACCTAGGAATAAACCTATCTAAGGAGACAAAAGACCTGTATGCAGAAATCCATAAGACACTGATGAAGAAATCAAAGATGATACAAACAAATGGAGAGATATACCATGTTCTTGGATTGGAAGAATCAACATTGTGAAAATGACTATACTACCCAAAGCAATCTACAGATTCAATGCAATCCCTATCAAACTACCAAAGGCATTTTTCACAGATGTAGAACAAAAAATTTCACAATTTGTATGGAAACACAAAAGACTCTGTATAGCCAAAACAATGTTGAGATAAAAAACGAAGCTGGAGGAATCAGACTCCCAGACTTCAGACTCTTCTACAAAGCTACAGTAGTCAAGACAGTATGGTACTGGCACAAAAACAGAAATATAGATCAATGGAACAAGATAGAAAGCCCAGAGATAAACCCATGCACATATGGTCACCTTATTTTCGATAAAGGAGGCAAGACTATACAATGGAGAAAAGACAGCCTCTTCAATACGTGGTGCTGGGAAAACTGGACTGCTACATGTAGAGAATGAAATTAGAACATTCCCTAACACCATACACAAAAATAAACTCAAAATGGATTAAAGGCCTAAGTGTAAGGCCAGACACTATAAAACTCTTAGAGGAAAACATAGGCAGAACACTCTATGACATAAGTCACAGCAAGATCCTTTTCGACCCACCTCCTAGAGGAATGTAAAAAATAAATAAATAAATAAACAAATGGGACCCAATGAAACCTAAAAGCTCTTGCACAGCAACGGAAACCATAAACAAGATGAAAAAACAACTCTCAGAATGGGAGAAAATATTTGCAAATGAAGCAACTGACAAAGGATTAATCTCCAAAATTTACAAGCAGCTCATGCAGCTCAATATCAAAAAAACAAACAACCCAATCCAAAAATGGGCAGAAGACCTAAATAGACATTTCTCCACAGAAGATATACAGATTGCCAACAAACACATGAAAGGATGCTCATCATCACTAATCATTAGAGAAATGCAAATCAAAACTACAATGAGGTATATCACCTCACACAGTTCAGAATGGGCATCATCAAAAATCTACAAACAATAAATGCTGGAGAAGGTGTGAAGAAAAGGGAACCCTCTTGCAGTGTTGGTGGGAATGTAAATTGATACAGCCACTATGGAGAACAGTATGGAGGTTCCTTATAAAAGTAATAATAGAACTACCATACGATCCAGCAATCCCACTATTGGGCATATACCCTGAGAAAACCATAATTCAAAAAGTGTCATGTACCACAATGTTCATTGCAGCTCTATTTACAATAGCCAGGACATGGAAGCCACCTAGGTGTCCATCGACAGACGAATGGATAAAGAAGATGTGGCACGTATATACAATGGAGTATTGCCCAGCCATAAAAAGAGACGAAGTTGAGTTATTTGTAGTGAGGTGGATGGACCTAGAGTTTGTCATACAGAGTGAAGTAAGTCAGAAAGAGAGAAACAAATAACATATGCTAATACATATATATGGAATCTAAAAAAAAAAAAGATAAAATGGTTCTGAAGAACCTAGTGGCAGGACAGGGATGAAGACGCAGATGTAGAGAATGGACCTGAGGACATGGGGAGTGGGAAGGGTAAGCTGGGCAGAAGAGAGTAGCATGGACATATATACACTACCAAATGTAAAATAGATAGCTAGTGGGAAGCAGCTTCATAGCACAGGGAGATCAGCTATGTGCTTTGTGACCACCTAGAGGGGTGGGATAGGGAAGGTGGGAGGGAGAGGCAAGAGGGAGGAGATATGGGGATATATGTATATGTGTAGCTGATTCACTTTGTTATAAAACAGAAACCAACACACCATTGTAAAGCAATTATACTCCAATAAAGATGTTAAAAAAAAAAAAGAATACTCTCATACAAATGAACAAACATAACCAAACAGAATCCATCATAGAACAAACAGGTTGTGAGAGGAGGGAGGGGGGTAGAAGGAGAAGAAAAATAAGTGAGGGAGATTAACAGGTACAAACTTTCAGTTATGACATATATAAGTCACTGGTATCAAAAGTACAGTGTGGGGAATATGGTCAATAATTATGTAATATCTTTGTATGCTGATAGATGACAACTAAATGTATCATAGTGATTATTTTGAAATGTATACAAATATCAAATCACTGTTATGTAACAGGAACTAACATAGTGTTATAGGTCAATTATACTTCAAAAACAAACAAACAAACTAACAGAATCATAGAAAAAGAGAGATTTGTTGTTACCAGAGGTGGGAGGTAGGGGGAGAGGAATTAGATGAAGGTTGTCAAAAGTTACAAACTTCCATTTATAAGGAAAACTAAGTACTAGCAGTGTAATGTACAACATGATAATGATAATTACCACTGCTCTTCATTATAAATGAAAATTGTTGAGAGTAAATACTAATCTCATCACAAGGGAAAACAATTGTTTTTTAATTCTTTAATGTTGTATTTATATGAGATGATGAATGCTCACTAAATTTATTTTGGTTATCATTCATGATGTCTGTAAGTCAAATCATTATGCTATACCTTAAAGTTATACAGTGCTGCATGTCAATCATATCTCAGTTAAGGAGGAAAAAATATATTTAAACTTCTAAAATAATGTGGGAAAAATGTAGTATTAGATGGAAAACAAGAAATTTGGGCCTGAGTTTCAAAAAGGCTAAAGTAAATTGAGGATGCAATAAGTGAAAAAAGTTTCTGGTAGAGATCTTTCTTATTCCAGAAAGCTGTAAGTAATTATAATACCATGATTATTTCCAGAAACAAATGTCTTATATTAGGTCAGTTTATTTTATTTTAAAAAATCTTCATAAATCATTTGAAAGCTATGTTTGTGAATACTGTCTCAGATAAAAAAAAATTTTTATGGGCCACACATTAAAAGATATCTTGTTATGTTCAGTTCCTCTTAAAAAAATACTTTCTTATACATATCTTCCCTGTACTTGTAAAGGAATTTCCATCTTTATTTTCTTTACTCTTTCTTGTTTCTGAATATTCAGTGACTTTTTCTGCAGCTAATGAAAATTGAAGGTCTTCAAATGTAATGTTTGAGAGTGCAGATAGTATTCAGTGGAAATTGGGAGTCATCAAGCATGTTTTTTTATCACAAGAACATAAAACAATCTGTACATTTTTTTTTTGTAAATCTTATATATAGGAAAATATAATTAAATATCACCTACCATAAAATCAACGGTAAAACTATTCTTTTGGGATTTGTTTTTTATTTATTTTTTAATTTATTTATTTATTTTAAACATCTTTATTGAAGTATAATTGCTTTACAATGGTGTGTTAGTTTCTGCTTTATAACAAAGTGAATCAGTTATACATATACATATGTTCCCATATCTCTTCCCTCTTGCATCTCCCTCCCTCTCACCCTCCCTATCCCACCCCTCTAGGTGGTCACAAAGCACCGAGCTGATCTCCCTGTGCTATGCGGCTGCTTCCCAATAGCTATCTATTTTACATTTGGTAGTGTATATATGTCCATGACACTCTCTCACACTGTCACATCTCACCCCTCCCCCTCCCCATATCCTCAAGTCCATTCTCTAGTAGGTCTGTGTCTTTATTCCCGTCTTGCCACTAGGTTCTTCATGACCTTTTTTTTTTTTTTCCTTAGATTCCATATATATGTGTTAGCATACTGTATTTGTTTTTCTCTTTCTGACTTTCACTCTGTATGACAGACTCTAACTCCATCCACCTCATTACAAATACCTCCATTTCATTTCTTTTTATGGCTGAGTAGTATTCCATCGTATATATGTGCCACATCTTCTTTATCCATTCATCCAATAATGGACACTTAGGTTGCTTCCATGTCCTAGCTATTGTAAATAGAGCTGCAATGAACATTTTGGTACATGACTGTTTTTGAATTATGGTTTTCTCAGGGTATATGCCCAGTAGTGGGATTGCTGGGTCGTATGGTAGTTCTATTTTTAGATTTTAAGGAACCTCCTTACTGTTCTCCATAGTGGCTGTGTCAATTTACATTACCACCAACAGTGCAAGAGTGTTCCCTTTTCTCCACACCCTCTCCAGCATTTATTGTTTCTAGATTTTTTGATGATGGCCATTCTGACCGGTGTGAGATGATACCTCATTGTAGTTTTGATTTGCATTTCTCTAGTGATTAATGATGTTGAGAATTCTTTCATGTGTCTGTTGGCAATCTGTATATCCTCTTTGGAGAAATGTCTATTTAGGTCTTCTGCCCAATTTTGGATTGGGTTGTTTGTTTTTTTGTTATTGAGCTGCATGAGCTGCTTGTAAATCTTGGAGATTAATCCTTTGTCAGTTGCTTCATTTGCAAATATTTTCTCCCATTCTGAGGGTTGTCTTTTGGTCTTGTTTATGGTTTCCTTTGCTGTGCAAAAGCTTTTAAGTTTCAAAAGCTTTCAAGCTTTTTAGGTCCCATTTGTTTATTTGTGTTTTTATTTCCATTTCTCTAGGAGCTGGGTCAAAAAGGATCTTGCTGTGATTTATGTCATAGAGTGTTCTGCCTATGTTTTCCTCTAAGAGTTTGATAGTGTCTGGCCTTACACTTAGGTCTTTAATCCATTTTGAGTTTATTTTGGTCTATGGTGTCAGGGAGTGTTTTAATTTCATACTTTTACGTGTAGCTGTCCAATTTTCCCAGCACCACTTATTGAAGAGGCTGTCTTTTCTCCACTGTATATGCTTGCCTCCTTTATCAAAGATAAGGTGACCATATGTGTGTGGGTTTATCTCTGGGCTTTCTATCCTGTTCCATTGATCTATATTTCTGTTTTTGTGCCAGTACCAAACTGTCTTGATTATTGTAGCTTTGTAATATAGTCTGAAGTCAGGGATCCTGATTCCTCCAGCTCCATTTTTCGTTCTCAAGATTGCGTTGGCTATTCGGGGTCTTTTGTGTTTCCATACAAATTGTGAAATTTTTTGTTCTACATCTGTGAAAAACGCCTTTGGTAGTTTGATAGGGATTGCATTGAATCTGTAGATTGCTTTGGGTAGTAGAGTCATTTTCACAATGTTGATTCTTCCAATCCAAGAACATGGTATATCTCTCCATCTATATGTATCATCTTTAATTTCTTTCATCAGTGTCCTATAATTTTCTGCATACAGGTGTTTTGGCTCCTTAGGTAGGTTTATTCCTAGATATTTTATTCTTTTAGTTGTGTTGGTAAACGGGAGTGTTTTCTTAATTTCACTTTCAGATTTTTCATCATTAGTATATAGGAATGCAAGAGATTTCTGTGCATTAATTTTGTATCCTGCTACTTTACCAAATTCATTGATTAGCTCTAGTAGTTTTCTGGTAGCATCTTTAGGATTCTCTAAGTATAGTATCATGTCATCTGCAAACAGTGACAGCTTTATTTCTTCTTTTCTGATTTGGATTCCTTTTATTTCTTTTTCTTCTCTGATTGCTGTGGCTAACACTTCAAAAACTATGTTGACTAATAGTGGTAAGAGTGGGCAACCTTGTCTTGTTCCTGATCTTAGTGGAAATGGTTTCAGTTTTTCACCATTGAGGACAATGTTGGCTGTGGGTTTGTCATATATGTCCTTTATTATGTTGAGGAAAGTTCCCTCTATGCCTACTTTCTGCAGGGCTTTTATCATAAATGGGTGTTGAATTTTGTCGAAAGCTTTATCTGCATCTATTGAGATGATCATATGTTTTTTCTCCTTCAATTTGTTAATATGATGTATCACGTTGATTGATTTGCATATATTGAAGAATCCTTGCATTCCTGGAATAAACCCCACGTGATCATGGTGTATAATCCTTTTAATGTACTGTTGCATTCTGTTTGCTAGTATTTTGTTAAGGATTTTTGCATCTATGTTCATCAGTGATATTGGCCTGTAGTTTTCTTTCTTTGTGACATCTTTGTCTGGTTTTGGTACCAGGGTGATGGTGGCCTCATAGAATGAGTTGGGGAGTGGTCTTCCCTCTGCAATATTTTGGAAGAGTTTGAGAAGGATAGGTGTTTGCTCTTCTCTAAATGTTTGATAGAATTCGCCTGTGAAGCCATCTGGTCCTGCGCTTTTGTTTGTTGGAAGATTTTTAATCACAGTTTCAATTTCAGTGCTTGCGATTGGTCTGTTCATATTTTCTATTTCTTCCTGGTTCAGTCTCGGCAGGTTGTGCATTTCTAAGAATCTGTCCATTTCTTCCAGGTTGTCCATTTTATTGGCATAGAGTTGCTTGTAGTAATCTCTCATGATCGTTTGTATTTCTGCAGTGTCAGTGGTTACTTCTCCTTTTTCATTTCTAATTCTATTGATTTGAGTCTTCTCCCTTTTTCTCTTGATGAGTCTGGCTAATGGTTTATCAATTTTGTTTATCTTCTCAAAGAACCAGCTTTTAGTTTCATTGATTTTTGCTATTGTTTCCTTCATTTCTTTTTCATTTATTTCTGATCTGATCTTTATGATTTCTTTCCTTCTGCTAGCTTTGGGGTTATTTTGTTCCTCTTTCTCTAATTGCTTTAGGTGCAAGGTTAGGTTGTTTATTCGAGATGTTTCCTGTTTCTTGATGTAGGCTTGTATGGCTATAAACTTCCCTCTTAGAACTGCTTTTGCTGCTTCCCATAAGTTTTGGGTCGTCGTGTCTCCATTGTCATTTGTTTCTAGGTATTTTTTGATTTGCCCTTTGATTTCTTCCGTGATCACTTCGTTATTAAGTAGTGTATTGTGTAGCCTCCATGTGTTTGTATTTTTTACAGATCTTTTCCTGTAATTGATATCTAGTCTCATAGTGTTGTGGTCAGAAAAGATACTTGATACGATTTCAATTTTCTTAAATTTACCAAGGCTTGATTTGTGACCCAAGATATGATCTATCCTGGAGAATGTTCCATGAGCACTTGAGAAAACTGTGTATTCTCTTGTTTTTGGGTGGAATGTCCTATAAATATCAATTAAGTCCATCTTGTTTAATGTATCATTTAAAGCTTGTGTTTCCTTATTTATTTTCATTTTGGATGATCTGTCCATTGGTGAAAGTGGGGTGTTAAAGTCCCCTACTATGATTGTGTTACTGTCGATTTCCCCTTTTATGGCTGTTAGTATTTGCCTTAAGTATTGAGGTGCTCCTATGTTGGGTGCATAAATATTTACAATTGTTATACCTTCCTCTTGGATCGATCCCTTGATCATTATATAGTGTCCCTCTTTGTCTCTTGTAATAGTCTTTATTTTAAAGTCTATTTTGTCTGATATGAGATTGCTACTCCAGCTTTCTTTTGATTTCCATTTGCATGGAATATCTTTTTCCATCCCCTCACTTTCAGTCTGTATGTGTCTCTAGGTCTGAAGTGGGTCTCTGGTAGACAGCATATATATGGGTCTTGTTTTTGTATCCATTCAGCCAGTCTGTGTCTTTTGCTGGGAGCATGTAATCCTTTTACACTTAAGGTAATTATCGATATGTATTTTCCTATTCCCATTTTCTTAAATGTTTTGGGTTTGTTATTGTAGGTGTTTTCCTTCTCATGTGTTTCTTGCCTAGAGAAGTTCCTTTAGCATTTGTTGTAAAGCTGGTTTGGTAGTGCTGAACACTCTCAGCTTTTGCTTGTGTGTAAAGGTTTTAATTTCTCCATCAAATCTGAATGAGATCCTTGCTGGGTAGAGTAACCTTGGTTGTAGGTTTTTCTCCTTCATCACTTTAAGTATATCCTGCCACTCCCTCCTGGCTTGCAGAGTTTCTGCTGAAAGATCAGCTGTTAACCTTATGGGGATTCCCTTGTGTGGTATTTGTTGTTTTTCCCTTGCTGCTTTTAATATGTTTTCTTTATATTTAATTTTTGATAGTTTGATTAATATGTGTCTTGGTGTGTTTCTCCTTGGATTTATCCTGTATGGGACTCTCTGTGCTTCCAGGACTTGATTAACTATTTCCTTTCCCATATTAGGGAAGTTTTCAACTATAATCTCTTCAAATATTTTCTCAGTCCCTTTCTTTTTCTCTTCTTCTTCTGGGACCCCTATGATTTGAATGTTGGTGCATTTAATGTTGTCCCAGAGGTCTCTGAGACTGTCCTCAGTTCTTTTCATTCTTTTTTCTTTATTCTGCTCTGCAGTAGTTATTTCCACTCTTTTATCTTCCAGGTCACTTATCCGTTCTTCTACCTCAGTTATTCTGCTAATGATCCTGTCTAGAGTATTTTTAATTTCATTTATTGTGTTTTTCATCGTTGCTTGGGTCCTCTTTAGTTCTTCTACGTCCTTGTTAAATGTTTCTTGCATTTTGTCTATTCTATTTCCAAGATTTTGGATCATCTTTACTATCATTATTCTGAATTCTTTTTCAGGTAGACTGCCTATTTCCTCTTTATTTGTTAGGTCTGGTGTGTTTTGACCCTGCTCCTTCACCTGCTCTGTGTTTTTTTGTCTTCTCATTTTGCTTATCTTACTGTGTTTGGGGTCTCCTTTTCACAGGCTGCAGGTTCGTAGTTCCCATTTTTTTTGGTATCTGTCCCCAGTGGCTAAGGTTGGTTCAGTGGGTTGTGTAGGCTTCCTGGTGGAGGGGACTAGTGCCTGTGTTCTGGTGGATGAGGCTGGTTCTTGTCTTTCTGGTGGGCAGGTCCACATCTGGTGGTGTGTTTTGGGGTGTCTGTGGCCTTATTATGATTTTAGGCAGCCTCTCTGTTACTGGATGGGGCTGTGTTCCTGTCTTGCTAGTTGTTTGGCATAGGGTGTCCAGCACTGTAGCTTGCTGGTCATTGAGTGAAGCTGGGTCTTGATGTTGAGATGGAGATCTCTGAGAAATTTTCGCCATTTGGTATTACGTGGAGCTGGGAGGTCTCTTGTGGACCAGTATCCTGAAGTTGGCTCTCCCACCTCAGAGGCACAGCCCTGATGCCTGGCTGGAGCACCAAGAGCCTTTCATCCACACGGCTCAGAAAAAAAGGGAGAAAAAAATAGAAAGAAAGAAAGAAAGAAAGAGGATAAAATAAAATAAAATAAAGCTATTATAATAAAAAGAGAAAAAAAATTATTAAGAATAAATTTATTAAGAAAAAAATTTTTTTAATTTTTAAAAATAGATTTATTATTTTTTATAATAAAAAATAAGAAAAAAATTAAGAAAAAATTTATTAAGAAAAAAATTTTTAATTTTTTAAAATAAAAATATGAAAAAAATTATTAAAATTTTTTTTTAAATTTTTTAAAAATAGAAAATAAGGAAAAAATTATTAAGAAAACATTTATTAGGGGAAAAAAATTTTTAAGTTAAAAAAAAAAAAACGGACGGACCTAAGCCTAGGACTAACGGTGAAAGCAAAGCTATACAGACAAAATCTCACCCAGAAGCATACACATATACACTCACAAAAAAAGGAAAAGGGGAAAAATTAATATATCCTGCTCCCAAAGTCCACCTCCTGAATTTGGGATGATTCGTTGTCTATTCAGGTATTCAACAGATGCAGGCACATCAAGTTGTTTGTGGAGCTTTAATCCGCTGCTTCCGAGGCTGCTGGGAGAGATTTCCCTTTCTCTTATTTGTTCGCACGGCTCCTAGGGTTCAGCTTTGGATTTGGACCCGCCTCTGCGTGTAGGTCGCCTGAGAGCGTCTGTTTCCCGCCCAGACAGAACGGGGTTAAAGGAGCAGCTGCTTCGGGGGCTCTGGCTCACTCAGGCCGGGGGGAGGGAAGGGTACGGATGCGGGACGAGCCTGCGGTGGCAGAAGCCGGTGTGACGTTGCAGCAGCCTGAGGTGCGCCATGCGTTCTCCCGGGGAAGTTGTCCCCGGATCACGGGAGCCTGGCCGTGGCGGGCTGCACAGGCTCCCGGGAGGGGCGGTGTGAAGAGTGACCTGTGCTTGCACACAGGCTTCTTGGTGGCGGCAGCAGCAGCCTTAGTGTCTCATGTCCGTCTCTGGGGTCCGCGCTGATAACCGCGGGCTCGCGCCCGTCTCTGGAGTTCGTTTAGGCGGTGCTGTGAATCCCCTCTCCTCGAGCACTGGGAAACAAAGAGGCAAGAAAAAGTCTCTTGCCTCTTTGGCAGCTGCAGACTTTTTCCAGGACTCCCTCCAGGCTAGCTGTGGTGCGCTAACCCCTTCAGGCTGTTTTCACACTGCCAACCCCAGTCCTCTCCTTGCGATCCGACCAAAGCCCGAGCCTCAGCTCCCAGACCCCACCCGCCCCAGCGGGTGAGCAGACAAGCCTCTCGGGCTGGTGAGTGCTGCTCGGCACTGATCCTCTGTGCGGGAATCTCTCTGCTTTGCCCTCTGCGCCCCTGTTGCTGTGGGATCCACGCTGATGACCGCGGCTCACGCCCGTCTCTGGAGCTCGTTTAGGCGGCGCTCTGAATCCCCTCTCCTTGCGCGCCGCGAAACAAAGAGGCAAGAAAAAGTCTCTTGCCTCTTTGGCAGCTGCAGACTTTTTCCAGGACTCCCTCCAGGCTAGCTGTGGTGCACTAACCCCTTCAGGTTGTGATCATGCCGCCAACCCCAGTCCTCTCCCTGCGATCCTACCGAAGCCCGAGCCTCAGCTCCCATCCCCCACCCGCCCCAGCGGGTGAGCAGACAAGCCTCTCGGGCTGGTGAATGCTGCTCAGCACCGATCCTCCATGCGGGAATCTCTCCGCTTTGCCCTCCGCACCCCTGTGGCTGCGCTCTCCTCCGTGGCTCTGAAGCTTCCCCCCTCTGCTACCCGCAGTCTCTGCCCGCGAAGGGGCTTCTTAGTGTGTGGAAACCTTTCCTCCTTCACAGCTCCCTCCCACTGGTGCAGGTCCCGTCCCTATTCTTTTGTCTCTGTTATTTCTTTTTTCTTTTGCCCTACCCAAGTACGTGGGGATTTTCTTGCCTTTTGGGAGGTCTGACGTTTTCTGCCAGCGTTCAGTAGGTGTTCTGTAGGAGCAGTTCCACGTGTAGATGTATTTCTACTGTATCTGTGGGAAGGAAGGTGATCTCCGTGTCTTACTCTTCCGCCATCTTGCCAACATCCTCGGGATTTGTTTTTTAAATCAGTGCAAAGCATAATGAATATGCTAAAGATATTTATAATCTCTGACTTATTTTAATATACTTGAAATTTTGTTTCTGGTAAAAGCTATTGCTTTCTTGTGTGACTTCCTGATTAAGTTTCAGTAAAATGTGCATATAATAACAATAAACTGTATTCTGTGTGAAATATTTCCTATGCATGGTATCCTTTTTTACTGGCCAGTGTTTGCTTGTGCATTAATAACATAGAAGTATTATTGAAGTTATATTTATTTGAAATAGTTTAAATTATATCAGGAAATCATTAAGAAAGAAGGAGAAATTAGAGAAAAATAGGGATTGGATTTGTTAAATTTTCAGGAAGCTCTCTATCTAAAGAATCCCTTTCAAACTCTATCTTTTCTTTCAAGATTCTGACAAGATAATTTTGTTGAACCTTCTCATAATTTCCATGTCTATGTTTGCATTTGTGTGAGGGAAATGGTGGAAGATTAGTAAGTCTTTAGCTAAACTGAATATCACTACTGTATTTTTACTCCTATCATTTAAGTAATACTTTTTATGTTTTTCAATTAGCCACACTCTTTCTGTATTTTTATCTTGTAAATTTGAAATACTTGAAACCAGTGCTTAAAATAAGTTTTATTATAAGGCTTTCTTTACTCATTTTATTTAAATATTCATTTTTAGTACTGTATATTTTCCCCAAGTTGTAACCATTTATATTCTCAAATTTATTAAAGGCATTCCTCCAGGAGAACTTTGCATGTTAAGTGAGGAAGGCATAGTGTAAGGAATAATCCAGTGTCTTTCTTATCTAGAATATCTGGGTTTTGGCCATAATTTGTTGGTCATAGGATCTTTATTCATTCTATTTTGGACCCAGTTTACTCATTTTAAAAATCTCAACATTCATTTCAGGGAGTAGTTATGAAAAGTAAATAAAGATTATACACACACATGAATATATGCATAAATATCATATTTATCCCTGTAAGTATATTACTGTTTAATGTTCAATACATTTTTTATTCCCTGACATCTTGTAATCATTCAAGTATTAATTTACTTATTTATTTGTCTATACATTTACCTATTCAACCAATTCATCAAGTCTTTACTATGTTCTCATGCTGTATAATTTTGGAATACACAGGTATATAAAACAGTCTTGGACCCCCAAAACACACAAACAAATGGGGAAAAAATAAAGATAAATAAATATAATTAAGTAAATGTGATAAATGCTCCAAAAGAGGTTTGTTCATGGTGGATTGTTATTATTTTTGATAATCATGTGCTTTGTTTCAAAATTCTATTTTCCACATTTTATTTCCACAAGTTCAAATGTAAGTTATACATTTATTAATAAATTATATTCCTTTTTAATGTATTTAAATAGGTATTTGAATTTAGTAATATGTAGCAAAAAGCATGCATTACTAAATCAATTTTATATATGCATATATGCTTTTGACTTTTTCCTAGAAAAGTGGCATCTAAATACATTACTTGGATGGTTCTATTTTTAGTAGCTAAAAATTCTCCATTGAAAGTAATAGAGTCTTATTGACATCAAATCCTTCATTGAAATGAATGGGTTTTAGTAGTGAGCCATCCCTACTGGAATGAATGGCATATGTAATTCATAGATCATATAGTTACATAAAGAAGGTACCTAATAGATCAGTAAGTCTGAGTTGTCTGCTTGGCTGGAATATAGTCCCCAAATAGAGGACAGAATGTTTGGTCCTAGCCAAAAGGCCATGAACAAAAGCTATTTTAATTTATTGCAATTAAAATGAATGGGATTCAATCTAACACATTTATGAGGATGCGATAACTATCGAATCACATTCATTTCAGTGGGGTGTGTTAGTCATCCAATTCTATTCATTTCCATGGGGATCCATTATTTATCAAATCACATTTATTTAAATGGGGATTCATTAGCTAAAAAATCTAATTAGTTTCCATGTGCATGCATTAGCTATCATGTCATCCTTCCTTTCAAAGACAATTCTCTAGTTATCAAATCCCATGCATTTATGTTTGGATTGGTTTCTAGAGTTTGAAAAAGCTGTTACTCTTAATTAAATGGTTGCAATAAACTGTTATCGTTATTATACTGTTGCATATTTAAGACTATTTTCTAAATATCCAAAGACTTAGTCACCTCAACTTTCAATAGCTAAATGAAATGATCTCTCAAATACTAAAACATTTAAGTTAGCAAATGTCCAAAGGTCCAATATGTTTTTTAAAATGTGAGGATTGTATTACCTTTCTAAGTCAGGCTGTATCATTTTTTCCCTGAAACCTAGCCATTTGGTGATGTTTTCATGTTCAGCGAGATTTTGAAAATGAGGGGAAATAATGTCAACCTTACAAGGCCAAATGATTAAGTGCTTAGATTTATGAGTTATGTACACTAAGCTAATGTAACAGTATATGTGTCATTAGAATCATAGTTGGATGGATTTCATTTTTACTTCTTGGCCACAATTTCAACCCTTCAAATATTAAAAATAATCCATGTTTTGGAGAAACCAGAATTTTCTTGTGCCAGGCTTACATAGTACCAAGTTCAACAGATAGCTAGAAATTATTACTATTGAGGTAGATTAAGAAACAAATATAGTTACTCTAGACCAGTACACACACCTTTCTCAAACTATCTTGGTACATCCTGGATTTATGCAGATAACATAGCTTTTCTTAGCCTTAAATAAATGATCTTTTAAATAATACAGTGATTTTAGTCATTTTAGTTTATAAAAAGTTCAGGGACACAGAATAATGTGAATATATTATATCAGTAATATCTTAAGGCTGTATTGAACTAAGAGACCTCTTAAATTACTGTGAGCTTAATACTTCAAGGTAGCTATTGAGTTATTTAGCTCTTTTTCAACCTTATAACCACATTTCACAGGTTAGATGGCCATAAAAACCTTATTTGATTTACTCTAAATTTAGCAATGCCATGTTTTTGTCTAAATGAATTCATCTGAGAAAAATACACAGAAAAAGTAGAAATTACATAGACAAATAAACATGAATAGCATGAATAAAATGCTGTGTGCTAGCTAATGTGCTAGACAAATAGCATGAATAAAATGCTGTGTGCTAGCTAATAATAATTTTAGATTGCTTTTCAAATTCCATCTTTTAAGAATTAAGAATAATATGCTAATCCTATGTTAGCATTTCTGTAATATTTGAATCTTGTATCAACCATTATATTTTAAAAACCCACAAAAAAACAAGCATAAATATAAATTTATATTGATGTGTTGCAAAGTCAAAATGCCTAGGATTGAAGCCCACTAATATTTGGTATCACTGAGACTTTGGTAAACTTATTTAAATTTCTGGTGCCTCTATTTCTTTATCTATAATATGAAGGATAAAATCAAAGCTAGCTAATCGATCATTGTGAGAATTATATCATATAATCCTTGTAAACTTCTTACTGTGGTACCAGTATGCAGACTCACACTAAGACCCATATAAATCTGTAGTACTTCTATACTATAGTTTCCACTCAGTGTTTTATAAATTAGCTATCTTGTCATTACTAAATTTTTAAAAAGACAAGAGAAACAATTAGTAATAAGCTGTCATCTAAGAATGTTTCCTTTCATGTTTTCCCTCTGAAAATAACTAAGATCAATTATATTTAAAAATGTAATGCCATTATAACTCAGAAAAAACATTCTTTTTTTCTATACTATCAGTATTTTAAATATATAATTATTTATATAAATTTTTTAGTTATGATTAAAGGCAAATAAAGATAGTCCTATGATTTGGTAAGTTGCATTCCCCAATTATTTTAGAACTTAAAATTTGTTTTTCCATAGATATAAAAGTCAACTTGGTAGTTGTAGCCTTCATCTCAGTCAAACATGGCATTGTTATGAGAGTGCTGAGGGGCTATGAGTAGCAGGTAGACACATGCGCATGTGAATGGTGTCCAAGGGATCCTGGGTTTTCTCCTGCCTTGTGAGGGAATGTGGAAGTGCATTAAAAGGGTCAATAAACTAACAAAAGCACTGAGTTGAAATGAAATGACTACTTATTCAGGAACTTCAACAGTAGAGTGAATGGTCAGTGTTATGGTCTAAGGCAGTGGATATAAGCATGTTTCCTGATGGGCTAGTTGTTACACATCCATGGTCAACTAGTGGTTTTAAGGGGCAACCCATGTCACGTCTCATATGCCACACTTATCATGACCGCCCATCTATCTAATCTGTACCCACATATTATGTCAGATTGAAACAGAAAGAAGGGATGGGATTCTGAAAGATCAAGTCTTCCAAGCAACTGAATATCCAAAGGGATGTTTAAATTTTTGGATACAATGGAGATTATCAGCTTCAACTCTCTGATCTCCCCTGCACCCCACCCCCTGCCATGTTTGTGAAGTGTAAGATCAATCAGTTACAGAAAAATACAGAGCTTCATTTTCTCTGCATATCTTAGGATTGTATAATTAATTTTGTAACACTATCACACTTATTTGACCCGTTATCTTCCTTAAACATTATTCTGGTAAACATGCAACCCAGATTTAGCCAGATTTTTATTTCACACACCCTTTAAACCCACACTCCGCTTAAGTGCTAGGAGTTGGATATTTTATTAGATTTCCTTCCCCAGATATTTCTGGAAGTCTCCAATTGGGAGATTTTGGAATTCACAAATTCATCTCAATGTAGCTTATCTCCTCACTGCTCCCTTTTTAAATACTCATCTGTTTTCAGATTGCAATCACCTCCCTTAAAAGAAAGACCTTTTATCTCTTTCATACTGCTTTTTCCTATTGATATTATTTCAAATTGGCATATTAAATATTGACATTAGTCTCTTCTATCACTTCCCCACATGTTAACTACAACCAGATTATAACTAAATGCCTTAGGATAACAGACAGGAATTTAAAATGGGGGTACTGGAAACAGAAAATTATATATAGCTGTTCTCAAATTTCACAGAACTTGGCCACCCCTTAGGTATCTCCTACTAAATAGTATTCTTAACTTTCTACTTCCCTTCAGGTAGTGGCAGAAAACTTTCTCTCTGTATTAGGAGGACCCTTGGACATTTGTCCTTTACCTGGAGGCTACGTGTCAGGTGTTTTTTTTTTTTTTTTGGCTGCGTCGGGTCTTAGTTGTGGCACACGGAGTCTTCCTTGAGGCATGCGGGATCTTCGTTGTGGTGTGAGGGCTCTTGGTTGTGGCACATGGGCTTCTCTCTAGTTGTGGCGTGCAGGTTTTTCTCTCTCTAGTTGTGACGCATGGGGTCCAGGGCACGTGGGCTCTGTAGTTTGCGGCACGCGGGCTCTCTACTTGAGGCACGCGAGCTCAGTAGTTGTGGCGTGTGGGCTTAGTTGTCCTGTGGCATGTGAGATCTTAGTTCCTCGACCATGGATCAAACCTACGTCCCCTGCATTGGAAGGCGGATTCTTTACCACTGGACCACAGGGAAGTCCCAAAACGTGTCAGTTTTTAAGACACAAATTAAAAATAACAACAACAACCAGGTTCCCTCCTGCCTTCCTACCTCAGGAGGTGAACCTCTAAAGTCCTCATTTTCTGCTCTGATGTGGGCCACTTGTCAGGCCATTTTCTAAGGATCATTGACAATAATTATCATTCCATTTCATCTCCAGGAATTGGCTTTGCCATAGAGCTCCTACCACGCATCCATGGGAGTTTTAGAGTAAGTAGCAAGATGAATACAGAGAGTATTTGGCATTTCTTTTTGGGCAAATTGAAATGTTATAATTCTAGAACAGACCTTAGTTATTTTCATCTATATCTGCAGGTGTAATATGTCAAAGACCATGTTCATATTTATATGCTAACACATATTTCAGCATATGTCAAAAAGCAGCAAGAATTCATAGTATGATGGAGAAGTTATGGAGTTATAAGATCTGGATTTTAGACAATGTTCCTTCAAAAGTAACTTTAAGACATTGAGAAAATACATTACTTTTATGAATCTCTCAATATTCTCAGTTATGAATTGAGAATGTAAAATGGTCTAAAATACTTGACTATTTGCTACTCCTCCAAGAGGAAGATAAACAAAAGGTCCTACTCTATAGCACAGGGAACTATATTTAATACCCGGTGATAAAATTTAATGGAAAAGAATATGAAATATATATATATATATATATATATATATATATATCTGAATCACTTTGCTATACAGCAGAAATTAACACAACATTGTAAATCAACTATACTTCAATATAATATTAAAAAATTAAAAAATTAAAATAAAATAAAATATTTGACTATGTGCTACTCCCAGAGGAAGAAAACTGATGGATGGAAACTATTTAATCATATAGCTGGTGACTATGTTTTTGTTGATATATTAGTAATTTTCTTTAATATTAATTATTTGGCCATCCTATCCCTGGGCAATAAGGCTCTTTCAGTTCTAGTTCCAACCTATCTCTCTAGCTTCACTTCCATCTATAGGTTTCTCCTATTCCCTGAGATGCATTCATGCTGAATTTTTCATGAGTGTCTCACATACCAGAGCCTTTCCTATTCCTTACGATGGAATTCTCTGACCATCTTTTTTTCCTGACAAAACATCTCTACTTCTTGACACAACTCAACTACTCTCTTCTCGTTAACCATCCGTGACCGTAATGCTCCAGGTAAATGCCACTGACTGAGTCTTTTGTCTATTTCCCATGTATCTGGTTCATCTCTCTACAAAAACACTGTATAAAACAAAGTGAGTATGTGACAGCATGAAAAGAGCCAAATATTGTAGTCAGAGAAACCCAATTCCCAAATCTCAGCCTTGTCCCTTTGAGTTATATCTCTGAGGACAATTTATTAATCTCTCTAAATCTTAGTTTTTTAATATTTAAAAAGGGATATAAATTCCTGTTTTAGATTGTTGTGATCATTAAATGACAGTATATACAGTGGTTCTAACACACAGTAAATGTCCCCCAAATGATTGTTTCTTTCCTCTTATATCTCATATTACCATATTCAAAATGTCTGTCAATAGATGGAAAAATGCTTCTCTTATTCATGACCTATGACCTAGATAAATAAAACTCTCTTGTGTAGCTTCTAAGCCACAGAAACTACTTTTGTGTTTTCATCCTTTCAGACTAACAAGAGTTTTTAATGTCACACCCCATCTTGTCAGAAATATTGCAATTATAATCTCTCAGGGAGTTTACCATTTAGCTTATGCTGATGTCTATTGTGAGCAAAAATAAAACCTCCTTCTACCTCATGCTCTCCATTCCAAACCTTGGGCTTCAAGTGTCATTTATACCATTTTTTTTCCCAAAAGTGACAGCCTTCACTCTACCCTGGGGTTTTCTTTATCACTAGAATTGGCTCATTAGGCAGAATTAGAATGCATGGTTGTAATAACAAGGAATCTCCAGCAATTACCATGAAAAACCTCCAGTGGTAAGGAATCCATTGTATTAAATGTCTTTTAACTAAAAGAATCACTAGCTAAACAGTTTATGTAAATATTTTACTATGGAATAAAAAATTAGGAACAATGATGAGAAAAAAGTGAAAGACTGAGACCCCAAATTCAAATTATTTGTAGGAAAAAGTCGTGAGACACCAAGTAGCTGCAGAAGTAATTTGTCATTGGCAAGATGAGTATGCCTAACCTATTTTGTAATAGATTGTGAAAAAAATAGAACTACTGATCTGTTGATGTATTTTTGTTATGAACCCAATAGCAGATTCAACTGGCTTGTTATTGTAGAAGGGGATATGGATGTTAGAATTAGGAAGGAAGGGTCTCTCTGATATACCTGTTGACCATATAGTGCTGGCTGGGGAGGCTTTCATTTTTAGGAAGAAATTATACAGTTCACTTATTGATAAATGTTTATGAATTACCCATTAAATTTAATATAAAAAATAACTATGGCATGGGCAAGAAACAATGAAAGTATTTGTAATACAGGATTATTTCTTGTAGATAATGTTAAAGTATATATATTACTATAAAAATCAACAGAAATGATGTTATAACTT
The DNA here is from genome assembly GCF_028564815.1 of Eubalaena glacialis. Taxonomy (NCBI): domain Eukaryota; kingdom Metazoa; phylum Chordata; class Mammalia; order Artiodactyla; family Balaenidae; genus Eubalaena; species Eubalaena glacialis. The sequence continues at coordinate 35,842,572 of NC_083731.1, forward strand.
TATTACATACACATTTTATGTAAGAATATTTTTCATGATAGAATTGTAACACTAATGCATACAGCAACAAATGAGAATGCAAAAATAGATCTTAATTTCAGGGTCAGAATATTCCTAGCTTCTATTGGTAACTCTTAGGAATTTTCTATAGAACTATAGTCTACATCTAAATTCTCAAAGGCAGAACCATATGAACTATAATTTTATATGTTTTTTAATTAGCAATTTTTAATACCTCATACTGCCGTGATGACTTTTTAATGCTAGAATTCCCCCTCCTTTTTTCCCTCCTGTGAAGGTGGACCACATATCACATGGCTGATTCTTGGCACTTTAATTTCAACCACCCTGGCTTCCAAAAAGCACCTTGTACATGTCACTGTTTCTGTTTTGCAATCACTCTAACAGCTTTCTGAGATATGCAGCAGTATATACTATGCATTTTAGATTAGAACCTGCCCCCCCCCCCCAACTTTTAATCATTTAGCTTTCTGGGGGCTTCATCATTTCTGTTAATGGAAAGAAGACATTTAAACATTTGTGCAATCATTTTATTTGCAGTCTGATGAATACACTAGCTCTAGTACAAGGACATTTGGTCATATATACTGTGCCACTTTCACTTCAGTATCCCTTCCTATTTGTTAAAGGAGAGATATTATTTTTTCATCTAATAGGGTGATAAAATAAAACACATATTTGGAGAGTGAATTACCTGGACACAGTCATCTCAGAAATAATTTCCATTAGATAGTTGTGCTGTTGAGTGTCTAGTGATTAACAGTGCACCCAGAAAGTACACTTTGTCATTTGATTTTATTTGTACCAGAAGTTAACACTAGAAGTTTATGGAACTGGGTGTAAGAATTGTCTTGAAGAATTTTATATTTTCCTAATAGGAGTAGATTTTCACCTTCCTAATTATTTTTAAAGTGACAAAGAGTAATAAAAATATTCCACTAGTATTTTTATATCAGTGATTTCAGTAAGAAGGTTGATCATGTTTCTAGCTCAAAATAACAACAGGACTCAAAATTGCAATAAATGCCCTTAATAAAATTCTTTTCTAAAAATATTTTTAGAATTTTCTCCCCAAGAAATATTTCAATGTAGATATAACATCTATCAGTTATTTTTCCCCTTAGGTAGTTTAGGGAGACACTGTTTAAAGATACATGTTACACAATATTCAATTTGAATCTTATTTTTTATTCAACTGAGTAATCAATTTCAAAGAACAAACAACATTTTTTTAAGGTATTGCTTTTCAGAATATTATTTATCAAAAATAAAATCATTTCCAAAAAGACTCACTGCTATCATCTCCTCTTCATGCAGTAGCAATTAATATATTTTTGGTACATTTAACCTGCAGATTTACTTAAAGAAAATATAAATTTAAAAACTCAAATTTATGACTAATAGACAATTTGAAATTTGTTCCAAAGCTTGGTAGTTTTCAAATGCTCTGTATGCTTCCCTGTATCTGTTATTTTTACCTCTTATTTTAGGATAATGCTAAAACCTGATTCTTTTGTTGTTGATTTAGTTTTCTATGAGTTAACAGAATTATAAACAGATGGGACCGATAGCATGAAATTCATATTTTGTTGTACTAGAAAAGACAGTTACTATATGGGGAAAAAATACAACAACAACAAGAAAAAGAGGCAGTTCCTCTCTGTACTGCTGGATTTGTGAAAATGCATTCATTTAGGAAAATACATGATTGTGGTTGGTTGTGAAATGATGAGATGGAAAATTAAGGTCCAAATTAAGAACTATAGTAAAAGGAAAGCAACATTTTTTAATTTATTTCCAACAGAGCAGAACCTAGTCTTCAAAGACTCCAAAGTCCAGCCATTAAGTAATAAGGTAGTTTTTATTGAGGAGACATGCAGGATATCAAATATAATTAGATAGTAGGCCTTAGAGGATTTACAGGACTTCTTAGGATTTTTTAGAGTCAAAGAGCTAAGTAAGTCAGTATTAAAAGACCTACCTCTGATATGGATAAATCCCACATCTGTAAGTTGTTTTGGAGTTTTGCTTTGAACCTTAACTCAACAGTCCTTTCTCTTCGACGGGCTGCATCCATGTTTAGCCGTACATTGGGCAGCTTGGGGTGTCTCCGTTGTCTCTCTCTGCCTGTCTTAAAAGTTCTTTCTCCCTATTTTCTTCTTCTTCTTTTTTTCTTTAGGTGCATGCTTCTCTCCAAATCATTTAAATTAAGTGCTAAAATATTTTCATTACCAGAAGATTATTTTCAGATTTTAAATGTTGCATAATAGAGGAATTTCACACTGCTCTTTTAATTTTCATGATTTAACATGGAAATATATTTCTTCCACACAACTGGATTCTCAACACTGGTGTAATTTTCCAAAGTATTCATAATGAACTGTTAATTTAGAAAGGGAAAAAAATGAGCTGATGTGATTCAACATGTGACAGAGAATTTTATAGACATAAAATTCAATAGCTGACCGAAATATGTTTTGTGCTCTGATAGGCAGTCTGAGGCATTGTTTAGATTTATTATATTTCTCTCCAGTTCAATCTCGTCTTGTAGCTTTTCTTGTCTCCCATGGGCCCATTTCTCTTCGTTTGCTTTGTCCTCAGTGTCTAAATCTGGAAATCTCCTTTCTTTACTTTCCCCCATTCTTTCCTTATAAAAGGTTTCTGGATGTAAGCACTTTCCAGTCATTTTAATTTTTTAAACAAATAAAAGAGAGCTGCATGCATGTATTAATCCATTTTTAATAGCCACTACTGAAAGACAGGGCATTTTCCTGGTATTGTTTTGAATTGCTATTATCTTAAAAGAGTTTTATTTTTATCAATATCTATTGTGACATTCAGTTAAAATGACAAAGACTCCCATGCTGGGCAAACTGAAGAAACGCTTTAGTTCACTGAATAAAGGACTGAGGCTGGCTGTGGAGGATTTTTAAAATATTTTTGTTCATATTCTATTGATGCTATAGTTCTTCTTAAATAATTTTCATGTACTATTAAGAGAACATGGTATTTAGCATACAGATAACTTTTTCACCAGGTCGACTATCGTTACGTGAGATTTGGTACATTACTGCCATCTATCGACAGAAAATGAATACATCTTTTAACACTAAATGTATGACAGATGAAACTCTAGTGGATAAGCATATATTCATTTATACTTATAAAGACAGTCTCCTTATTAACATCTATTAAAACTGAAAAGAATGAATCTAAGAGACATGGGTATAGTGAGCACATGTGCCAATATCATAGCACTGGACAGCACAGTCTCTTATATAGGTTGAAAAATAAATTTCACATACTTAACCTACAAGATTATGGGTAGAAAAAATACATTTATAATGTCAACCCCATTCTACAAATGAGGAAACTGAGGCTGAGAGAGTATTACTGATTTGCCCAAGTCATGGAGCTGATCAGGGGAAGAGTTGGCTTGAATGGAATTCTACTGGTCCTACTCTCTGGAATCTCTTTCCAATACTTTGCAGGCCTTGAACTTTCAGAACACTTGTTCCTTAACTCTTGCTCAAAATAACCATTATGTACACACAGCTACTACCTAATCAGAACCCTGCCCCTTCATTCTTTCAACAAATATTTAAGGGCCTATTCTTGGCCAAGAACTCTTCTAGGAATTGAGAAACTGCTGGGATCAAGAAAGACAAGATCCCTGCACTGTTTGAGCTCACATTCTAGTGTGGATAGAGGCAACAAAAGCATTTACACACATGGATGGACAAGATGAGTTCAGAGAGTGGTAAGACCCATAGGAAATAAGTTAGTAGTATGAAAGTGAGAATCAGGGCACTGCTAATCCTTATGGAAATGTAAAAGAAGTAAAAGTTACAATCAAAGCTTTTAGGAAAATAAAGTTCAGTTGAGAAGATAGAATAAATAAGCCTATCAATAATTATATAAAATAATGGCAGAAATATCAGGAAATAGTAATTAAAAAAAAATACCGTGTAGCTCACACTCCAGTCCCTGGGCCTCAGGGGTACAGAATTAGTAACGTTTGATACTAACCAGAATAATAAAGGATCACCTCACAAGGGATGGAATCTCAGCTAAGTAAGTATCAAAGAGAGGATTCCATTTTTACAGAGACAGTACTGAGGCAGAGGGAACATTTTTGCAAAGGAGTGAATGTAGGGTAATGAAGGGATGCAGTTTGTAACACCAAGGTATAGGAAAAACATTCTTTTTTTTCTAACACAGGCACTTAGCACCGCCTCAGGTTTTGGTAGATATTGCATTTCTAATATCTCCTTTTTATTTTGGCCTTGGCTCTGTGTCCAGAACAACATTCTTAAAATAATGCTTTTATCGCATAGGGTTTCCTTTCAAAAAATTGTTATAATATTTACTATTCTTAAGCATTTATTCTGATTTACATTCTAAAATATTTCAGAAGTATATATTGAAAAAAACAGCAAATAAAATAGCAAATAAATGTAGGAAAATATTACAAGTAAAATTTGCTAATAAATGGTATTCTCTCTATAAAGTGAGAATTTCTTATTGGAATATTTTTATTCTCAACAAGTCTTCTAATTAAATCTAACTTTCTATTATATATGATGAAATACCCATTTTCGTCAATGAATTCAACTTAAATTCTAATAAGAATAATTAGAAAAAATGTGCGGTGGCTCTGTGTTCTCACTTAGAACAAAAATACAGTGGCTATGTGCTCTAGGAAGCAATAAAGCATTATGAGAAATCAGATATTTTTTGCAAATAAAAGCTACATCTCCCATTCCTTGTTGTAAAGGGCTCCTCATTGCAGTTCTAAAGGGCATCCTCTAGGAATCTAGCACCTACCTAAATTTCAATATCTTAGATAAAGTACCCATAAGCAAAAATATAAGGTAACTGTCTTTCTTTTTGTTTTGTTAGTTGTGAAGTTTGGAACATAGAAGTTTGAGCCAGCAACAATTTTTAAATGATTCGTAGGTATATATTCATTTCCAAGTTATGTCCACAGAGATGGAGATTTATCTCTGAACCAGTTAATTCAATCAGTGTAAATAATCTGCCCTGAATCTAAAACACAAAGTGGTTCTTTGGGTGTGTAATTGAGCCAATGAATTGACGAATTGTCAGTTCACCTCTCTATGCAATTTGGCCGCACTTGACTCTCTATATAAAGGCAATGATACTAATTGAAAACATAAGTACATTTTAGCCGTTATTCAGACAAGACACACAGTAATAAAGCAAATTCTTTAGCTTTATTCATCTATCATGAATAATGTTATTACTATGAAATGCATTATGCAAGCTATATTTTATTTTCTTCACAGATTACATGAAATCTGAGCTGCACATTTTTACAGCACATGTTATAATAAGAATTTTGGGCTCAAGTCTTTTCAATGTATTTTATTCTGCTCTTGAAACTTCACTTCTTTTTTTTTTTTTTTTACACCATTACTAGTTTCAAATGATTCACATTGTTAAGAAAAGGACTGTAATATACTGCATCTGACCTTTTTCATTGAAGTGTTCTGGTAAATAATCCTGGGCATGCCAGTGAAGCATGGATAACACCTCCCTCAATTCTGTTTCTCATTTTAAGAGCAAGGATCAGGAGATGCTCTGTATTTGTTCCTCCATGTATTTATGATTTCCAATATTTGTAGATTGTGAATCTTCTTGCCTTTCTGAGTGTGCCGAATTTCCTGTAACACTTGTTTGATTAGAGCTTTTAAAGAGATAGAGAGATGATTGGTAGATAGACAGACAGACAGACAGGCGGTTGGAAATCTATAGCGTTCACTTAAATCAATTCAAGAGTAGGGTGTAGTCAGAGAAACTTTTCCCACTGAAGGTGCATTTCTACTTGGAGGATTATTTTGTGTAATATACTGAGGACAAGGGTGTGGGGGGAGGTAAAGGAGAGGGAGATCATTCCAGGAAAAGAAATTAAAAAGAAAAATGTGCAAAAATACCAAAACATGGGCAAGCGTGCAGTCTCACAGAAGTATTGAGACTGTAAGCTCACTTCTGGAGCATAACATGCGTGAAGGAACGTGAAGAGTCTAGAGAGGGAGGTGGGAGCTGGATCCTGAAGATCACTGTATACTATGCTAAGACTCCAGAGTTTATATTTGGTAATGGGGGTAGAGGGAAGAGAGGGTAGGAGGTGCTTTGGAATTGTGGCATGATTAGATTCTATTTTTTTAAAAGATTATTTCATGGGAATGTGGACAAAGGATTGGGCAAGTCAGAGAGATTAATACCAGGTTATCGATGACCTAAAGGAATGACTATAGGTATGAAAAAGAGGAGCTGAAAATTCCACTTTAGTGGCACAATAATTAGGGCCTGCTCACCAAATAAATATAGGGGCTTTTCGACTTAAAAAAAATGCACAAAATGAGAATTGTGAATTTAAGTTTTATTCAGGGACCTTACTGTGGACTATAGCCTGGGAGATGATAGCTTTTCAGTAACTCAGTAGTTTGTAGAAAAACTAGTTTATATATGAATTTTCTAGCTAAGAAATACATACAGTCAAGCATACATCTTGTTAAGGATGACTGCTAATCACAAGCATCTCAAGTTAATGATTTTAGTGCTTTTCTATGTATGGGAAAATGAGAAAATTTGGGGTTATTGAAATTTTCCTGAGGTATGTATCTAACTATCTATCTGCTTGTTTATCCAAAGCACAGACTGACTGTTTTTCACCCTGAATTCCTCTCAGGATGCAGGTAGGTGGACAATTGCAGTGGGTTATGACTTAAACCTTGTAGAACTGGGTGGTGAACAACATTGTTTGTTTCTCTTTGTTTGTTCACAGGCTGAAAAAGAAAGAAGGGTTTAGGATGACTTCATTTTTTCTGTTTTGAGTAATGACATGAATATTGCTATCCTTAACTACAATAAAGAATAAGGAAAAGGAACAGGTTTGGAGGGAACAAAAAGTATTAATTAAATTTTAAGTCTGTTGAATATCCTGAATGGAGTGAACATACACTATTTTTTCACTTGGAAAAAATAACAACTACGTGTGTGCACAAATTTTGTTCTGAGGTGCAAAATATGTGAGTATTAGGAGAGAAATCCAAAGGAAAAAAAAAAAAACAAGTGACATGAAAAAGAGGGTTTATAGAGTTTCTGACATATTTGAATTGCCTAATAGAGATTTGCCAAGTGAATAAACAAATTATGTGCCAGGTTCTAGTCTAATGCAAAGAACACAAGGTGGCAGACACAGTACTTGCTTTCAAAGAACTTGCAGTCCACTGCGTGAGATAGAACAATAAAAATGCCATTAGTAGAAGATGCCTTCAATGTTTTCCAAGAAGAGGTATAATGGATTCAGGAAAACTTCTAATGGCTGTTTCACCAAAGAATTAAAGAAATTGCTACAGTGTGAGGAATGGATTGGAAGTGACCAAGACAGCCTGAACATTCCCCTCAGCAGAGCTAAATTTTAGATGTGTTTTTTCCTGATATAGGTCCCTGACCTCCCTTTTCTTAAGAGCATTTCTTTGTAAATTGTAATTTCTCTGCCTCTTTGAGATGTAAATCTTCTACAACCCAGAGATTGTAGGACCTGGGATCCATCCCTTTGAAATGTAATCATTAAAAGTAGTGACCTATATCCAGGTCTCTGTAGGAGAGCAGAAGCCTAACTTCAGTGAGCACCAATTAGCAAACACAGATGGCCTCATCATCATGATCAACCTCCCCACTAACTTCCAGTAGTGCTTTCCCACTAGCATGCCCCAGAGCTTAAAAACTCTCCTGCTCTTTGTTTCAATCTCTCTCCTCTATTTCAGTAGTCTCTCCCTTCACACCAACATTGTTCAAATTTTCCCAGATCTACTTGTACTTGTGTGTGTGTGATTAGTTCTGTGCAATTTTATCACATGTGTAGATTCATTCACCCATCACACAGTGAAGATAAAGAATAGTCCCATGACCACAAGGATCCCTTGTATTGCCTTTTTCTAATCTGATTTCTTCTTTTCTTTTCTTCCTGCCAGGTCTTTAAACGTTGGTAACCACTGACCTGTTCTCTAGTTCTATAATTTTGACATTTCAATGCTGTTATTGAAATGGATTCATAAAGTATATAACATTTTGGGATTGACATGAATCAGCATGATTCTCTGGAGACTAATCCGGGTTATTACATGTATTAGTAGTTTGTTGCATTTTTTTTTTGTCAAACAGTATTCCATGGCATGGCTGTATCACAGTTTGTTTAAGCATATACCTGTTTAAAGACATCCAGGTCATCTCTAGGTTTTAGCTATTATGATTAAAGCTGCTATAAACATTCATGTATGTACAGGTCTGTGTGTGGACATAAGTCTTGCCTGTTGCATGTTTAGTTTTATAATAAAGCTGCCAAAGTGCTTTCAAAGTAGTTGCACCACTTTACATACCTACCAGCAAAGCATGAGGGACCCTGTGTCTCTGCATCCTCCTTAGCATTTGATGTTTTCACAGTTTTTTAATTTTAGTCATTTTGATAGATATTTAGTGAAATCTCATGGTGGTTTTTACATTTCCCTGATGATGAATGATGTTGAACAACTTTACATGTGCTTATTTGCCATCTGGTTATCCTCTTCAGTAAAATGTCAGTTCAGGTCTGGAAGTTTTCAAGAGTGTGGACAAGTTAGGCTACTACAGTAAACCACAAGAAAGAAAATGGGAACCCACACTAAAAAAGTGTTAGGGGTATGAAGAAAAGAAATCAATATTAAGTGACCTTTAAGGGATGGTTATTTGGAAGTAAGGATGTGGAAAATAGTAAATTCATGGATGACACACAGGTTTCTGACCAACTCATTGTAAATAGAATGGCCAGTTCAGCTGGTTGAAGATAAAGAAAGAAAAGTATAAACTCATTAAGAGATATTTGTGAAGTCTGAGGTAGTTGTAGATATATGTGAGTTTCTTTCATTTTATTCAAGAGATCTAAACAGCATTTGAGTATGTGATAAAATTTGTTCATTGTGTTTGCTCATTTCAGCTTGTCAGGAAACTGTTACAGCCTAAGAATTGGTTGATATTTTCTGGAAAGGTGATTTAAAATAGAAAAATAAATGACCAGAAATAAAGCACAAAACCAAACAATTCATATAGAAACATTTGAAAATATATCACACAAAAAAACCTCTTCCACCCCTTATGGTCAAGAAGTAGCACTTTCTAACTATTCTGCTGATCAATACAGACTTTCCTCGTTTATTACATGGACTAACACATAATTCTATAACCCTTCCTCAAACACACACACACATGCGCACATACAAAACATGAATTGTTCCCACAGGTAAAATAATAAAGAAAATGAAGAGGATTTCTTTAGAATCTTACCTGCATAATTCAAATAAGTATAGACTTTGGAACTACATTGCCCAGGAATTTGAAACAATTCTATGCAACTACTGGGGAAATTAGTGTCTTCTGTAAAAAAAAAGTGGAACATCAAAAAATTTTGTTCAGCTTTACTGTATAAGAAGACGTAGTTTTGAGTTCTTGAACCATAGGAAAATAAGCCGCAGGTGAAGAGACCATAGACTGTAAATGCCAAATAATACTTTCATAGGTCTGTAAGATGATAACAGCTCAGTTGATGTTAACTTGATATCCCCAAGTAAATGATTGTGCTCAGGAGGAGCCGGATATGGCTTAAAGGTTAATGGCTACTTGCATACTTGTGCACACTGTATTCACGTAGGCATCAACTCCTTTTATAAAACACTGTTCCAATGAGACCAGCAATTTTTAGTTTCTAAGAACCAAGCCTTGTCTTAGGATCAAAAGGAAGGCAGAGTATCATAAAAAACCTTCACACTGTATTGTCTGTGTTGATGTTGGTGACTTTTTACTTTAAGTCATAAAGTTATCTCAGAATGAAAACAAATTTGATGGAGCTCTCAAAAATTTGGAAATTTTAAATCCCCAAAGGATTGGCTGTAACCTGGGCTGGGACAGGAGGTGGAGAGTTGAAAAAAGATAGTACAATGAAAAATAGCTAGGCTTTAAGGATGAGTGTGTTTCCTATAGTTGAAGATAAAATAAATATGTTAATTACTTTGAGAATAGTGCTTATTATTTTTTGTGAAAATAATGAACATGATTATTGAAATATGCTAAGGAAAGCTAAATGACAAAAATTAGAAAAAAAAAGAAAAAGAATGAAATCCAAGTACTATCATCTGTTAATAATAACCATCATTTATATTTTCTGAACATTTAACTTTTAAAAGTTTTCAGGTAGATATCATTCTTATTATGATGCACTACTCTTGTGCATATGTTATAAAATAAAAAGGTTTGAAAGATTTTATGTTTCATAAAACAATTCATGAGTGAAATAATTCAAACATTTTTATTGATAGTTGTTTTACATTTACTTTATATTGTTTTACATTTACTTTATATTGTTTTCACATATAGCTTCTCTGATCTGTGGATTTTTGTGGAAATGTCAAGCACTTCGGCACTCCTGATTTTAGTTATTCAGGCCCACCCCCAACCAAAAGTTCAGCTAATGATTTTACATGGCTGTCCTTATTTTCATGAAGGTAATGATATGCCAGGTATTACTCAGATACTGATCTGTCAGTCAAACCCTTTATCATGAATATAATATCTAACTTCCACTGTATAGAAAGCTGTCCATTTATCTAAGACAGTCCCAGGCAGACAGGAATATGCTGTCTGGAACTACATTCTTCCCTTAATATATAACCCATGTCTCTTGAATTGTCAGGTAATTTGAAAGGAAAAGTATCACTATACATCTTTCTCATTCAAATTACATTGTCCATCTTCCTTCTCCTACCCCTTACCTTGCCTGTATCTCTGGGAACTCTCTCAGCATATAAAATTAACTAGGCAAAAAATAGGAAAGTTACCTATACCAGTTATTAAAATATGAACATAAATTCTAAGCCCAATTTCTTTTCAAAGCCTGGTGTTTTATAAAAGTACATAAGCAATTTAACTATCCATTATTTTACATCCAGGGAATTAGAGATTTATAAGAGAAATGCTTAGATTTCTACCTCAGTGAAACAGAGGGTAGAGCAGAAGGAAAGTTTTTACTTTGATCACTAAAGAAGAGTCTCAATTAGTTGAGGGTGGAGGTAGGTGGGCTTGAAACATAAGGCTTGCATCTGAATTGAGGTGGGGCAAACCCTTGCAAGAACCAGATTAAAGTACTCTGTTCTTCAGGTTTGTGGTTACCAAAGGGAAGGGGGAGCGGGGGAAGGATGGATTGGGAGTTTGGGGTTAGCAGATACAAACTATTATATGTAGAATGGATAAACAACAAGGTCCTATAGCACAGGGAACTATATTCAATATCCCATGATAAAGCATAATGGGAAGGAATATGAAAAAGTATGTATATATATGTATAACTGAATCACTTTGCTGTACAGCAGAAATTAACACAACTTTGTAAATCAACTATACTTCAATAAAATAAATTTAAAAAGAGTACTCTGTTTTTTTATGAAGTATGCTTTCATAAATGCATGTGGGCAAACTTGAGAGGGGTGTGTGTGTGTCTGTGTGTGTATGTAACATGCACACACACATTTTAAAATTATGTTTTTCATCAAAGATTTATTAAGAAAAAACGAAAGAGGGCATGAGTTGGAAATCCATATCCCAGCTAGTTAGGGAAGTTTTAGTTTGGGATTTTGACTTGCTTTGGGCTATTGTGTTTCCTGGAAATTTCCAAGTGGGAGTTTTCCTAGGGAAAGAGTATCTATAGTTTAATAGGTATGTGTGACCATGATAACTTTAAAATCACTAAATTAGTATAAATAGTGATAATTTTATTATTTGGATATTTTCTTTGGCCTTCTGTTATCTAACAGTACCTGGGAAAGTCTTACACACATTCAATGAGTTTTGGTCAACGATAAAGAAGATCATTTTCTATTTGACTGAATTTGGAGTTCGACGTAGACAGTTTCGAAGTTATTAGGAGAGCAGAAGAGCATGTGCTAATTTGACATGTATGAGAGAGCAAGGATAAAGCAGAAAGTGGAAGGAACTTATGTTTATCTCTGTATATATTCTCCTCATATAGTTCTAAATATTTTTATTTGTTTTCAGATAAAACAAAGACTTGAAGATGACAAATTCTCAATTTGAAATGGGAGAGGAAACCCAGGTTTCTTTTGATGTAAAATGAGGAATTCAAAAGCTCTTTAAGAGCTATTGGTCTAGGTAATGGTTCTTAGAAATAAGACATTTAAACTATATTGGAATACAATTGAAAGGGTTAGGTTTTAAGAAATTGCAATAGAAATGATTTTTAAGTAGTCCAAGTTATATATGGTAGAATTCTCTATAATATGTTATTAAATTGATCAAGCTTGGAGAATACTTGCAAAGGAGCAATTTAACATGTTTTAGAAACATGGTGTAATATGTTTCCTTAAAAGACATTTGTTTACCAGGCTGATATTCATACAAATTATTCTGTAAGGTATTATATTATCAGAAACCCTCGGACTTCCCTGATACTCCAGTGGTTAAGACTCCATGCTTCCGCTGCAGGGGGCATGGGTTTAATCCCTGGTAGGGGGTGAGCTAAGATGCCACATGCCATGCAGTGTGGCCAAAAAGTAAAAATTAAAAAAATATATATTAAAAAAAAGAAATCCTCATAATTTGGATATCTTATCATACTTTTAGAAGGAGATTCTGGATCTTGGGATATTTTCCTGCCTAAATATCAATATATTTTTAGAATGCAACATTTTTCAGAGGGTACTCTACCAGGTTGCAGAATGATTTAAGGAAAAAGAAAAGAAAGAAAGAAAGATGGAAGGAAGGCAGAGAGGCAGGCAGGCTGGAAGGAAGAAGGGAAGGAAGGAAGAAAAGAAAAAAAAGAAAGGAAGGAAGAAAGAGAAAGAAAGAAAGAAAGAAAGAAAGAAAGAAAGAAAGAAAGAAAGAAAGAAAGAAAGAAAGAAAGAAAGAAAGAAAGAAAGAAAGAAAGAAAGAAAGAAAGAAAGAAAGAAAGAAAGAAAAAGAAAGAAAGAAAGAGAAAGAAAGAGAGGAAGGAAGGAAGAAAGGGAAAGGAAAATTGAACCCTGGAATCTATAGAAAGAGCAACAATGAGCTCTAGTGGCAAAATGTTATAATGTCAAGCGTGGGTGAAATTCAGCAAAGATACAGTCTTCCTTTTATATATTCAGTAAAGATTTCTCAGTCCTCAAGATGAAGATTAATTTGTGGAAATAGCATTCCTCTAAATCAGAATCTCATTAACTTCCACATACTATTAACTACCTGGGTGGTATATCTATAATTTATATATTTCATTTAAATTATCTACCATAGTTCAAAAAAAAAAAAAAAAAAACACCAAAAAGATTATTCTAGTAACTGCATATTTTATGTTGGAGATGACATAACTTTTATACTGCATCTGATCAAGTCATTCTTAAGTTAAACTTGGGTTTTAAGAGTATTGATTTATGTGCTGTGTAGTTGATAATATACGTGAGCCATCTCGTCCCTCTGCTCCACCATCTGCTTCCTCCACACACACGGGCACAATTGTAAAACAGGAAGAATGCTTCTTTTCTCTAAAAATGACAAAACTATATTTTAATTCTTCAGTTCAGGGAAGTGACAATGTATAAATATAATTTAATAAACATATACCAGACATCGGTTCAAAGAAAGCTTTAATTTTTATCTGTTCTCACAACTCTCGACAGAAATATGTTTGATTTTTTTTAATTGCTGTACAATTTTATGAGATTATTTTAATTCCAGGTACTTAATCAGAAGAGCAATAATAGCAATTATTTTAATTCCATGTCTTGAATAATTACAATTACAAATGTAATCTCCTGTAGAATTTTTAAAAACTCCTTATTTGTTGAATATTTATTGAATAATGAAATGTGCCACAAACTACGCTAGGTTTTAGGTGACTTTTATTGAATTTTTTCCAAACAACAATGATCTTTGAATTCTGCACATTTTCCTGAATAGAGTGCTAAAGTTTAGAAAGTTTAGTGAAACACAAAGCTAAGACGTTCAGATCCAGGATTTAAACTTAAATAAACTGCCAACAAATCCTAAGCTTTTTCTACCACACCTCACTGCTGCTGCCTTGGTCCCTTCATAAGGGAATTCATCACAAAAGATATAAAAATACAACTACTAAAAAAAAAACTAAAAATAATCAAGGCTCTTGCTACATATTAAAGAATTGCTTCTAAAAAAATGACTTCTACAAATAATACAAAGTATGCTTCATTTATATCAAACTTTAATATTTATAAACTGTTCTCACATATTTAATATAGTTAGTCCTCTTAGAATACACCTGGATGTTAAGTAGGAATTTTTATTCCACTCAGAACGTTTTCATTGTGAAATGTCCCCTACTCTTAAAGGAAGTTTTTTAAAATAATGTTTTATCTGATTTCAACTAATACATGAAGGAAAATGACCATGACCTTAATCCTCAAATAAAACATGGTTACATATGCTTTATCTAAGCTATCGAAAGGTAGAGGGGAAAACCTTAATTTTGGAATGGTATTTTGTTCGTATTTCTTTACAACACTTTCAATTGCAAGTCTAAATTAGTCAGGGATTTTGATCGGATCCAAATGAAAGGAATTTTCAATGTGGGCATTTCTGCCATATGGGATAACAGCATGGGGCACATGACAACCACCTCTCACTGGACATGAGTGTAGAGAGCTGTTTAATACCTGCTAAATACATCAATTAAAAATCCTTACTACTTGTAAAAAAAATGCCATTTAAGAATCACGTTATTTAGCAGCTGTTACATTGCTTTCCCTGTAGAATTATAGAACTACAAATCCCATTTCAGTCAATTCTAGACAGAGTTACCTGTCATGTTTTAACTAACAGGCATATTGTATCTCAAAAACCTTCTGGGCCAAATTTGTACCTTAGCCTCAAATTAGCTTCTAAATCAACATATTTATACAATTTTGAATAATCAAATTTTGTATAAAATAAAATAAACACATAAAGGGTTATAATAGTTTCACCTAGGGATCTGTTTGGTGGCGTTTGGTCATTTTAATTTTCACAAACCCTCTGAATTATTTTTTTTCATTTGATATATGTATATATTGTGAAAGATTACCACGACAAAATTAGCTAACACATCCATCACCTCACATGGTTACCTCTGTGTGTGTGTGTGTGTGTGTGTGTGTGTGTGTGTGTGTGTGTGCGGTGAGAACATTAAGATCCACTCTCTAAGCAAACTTCAAGTATACAATATAGTACTGTTACCTATAGTCACTAGGGTGAATATTAGATTTCCAGAATGTATTCATCTTATAACTAAAAGTTTGTGCCCCTTGACCAATATCTTATTTCTCCCACTCCCTAGACCTTGAAAATCACAATTTTACTCTACTTATAGGCGTCTGACTCTTTTAGATTCCACATATAATAGAGATCATACAGTATTTGTTTTTCTCCATCTGCTTTATTTCACTTAGCAAAATGCCCTCAAGGTTTATCCATGTTGTCATAATTGACAGAGTTTCCTTCCTATTTATGGATGAATAATATTCCATGACATAGATACATGTGTTCACATTTTGTTTATCTTTTCATCCATTGATGGACACTTAGGTTTTATCTAGGTCTTGGCTATTGTGAATAATGCTGCAATAACATGGGAGTGCAAATATCTCTTCGATTCTGCTTTTATTTCCTTTGGGTATATATCCAGAAGTAAGATTTCTATCAATTACTATCATACACCACATTAACAGAGTGAAGGGTAAAAATCATATGATGATCTCATTAGATGCAGAAAACACATTTGACAAAATTCAAAATTCTTTCATGATAAAGATTCTCAAAAAACTGAATATAGAAGGAATGTACCTCAACATAATAAAGGAATATATGATGAGCCCACAGCTAACATAATACTCAATGCTGGAAAGTTGAAAGCATTTCCTTTAAGATCTGGAGCAAGACAAGAGTGCCCACTCTCAACACTTCTATTCAACATAGTCTTGGAAGGCTTAAACAGAGCAATTAGGGAAGAAAAAGAAACAAGTGTCATCCAAATTGTAAAGGAAGAAGTAAACCTATCTCTCTTTTTAGATGACATATATAAAAAACCTGAAAGACTTTACCCCAAAAATGTAAGAATTGTAAAAATTTAAAAATCAGTAATGTTACAGGTTATAAAATCAACAAAAATTTTACATGTTTTTATATATTAAAATGAACCATCTGAGAAAGAAAGAAATAATCTCATTCACAATATCATCAAAAATAATCAAATACTATAGAATAAATTTAACAAAATTGGTCAAAGATCTGTAAACTGAAAACTATCAGTACAAGACTTTGAGGAAAGAAATTGAAGATACACACAAAGGGAAAGAAATATATCCTGGGTTTATGGATCCCAAGAATTGATATTGTTAAAATGTCCATGCCACCCAAAGCTATCTACAGATTCAACGCAATCTATCAAATGTAGGTATATCAAAATATCAATGTATTCTTCACATAAATAGGAAATACAATCCTAAAATTTGTGTGGCACCACAAAAGACTCCAAACAGTCAAAGAATCTTCAGTACACTCTGAATTCTTCTTAATGCTTTTATTTAAAAGTAATTGTGACACTGCACTAACAAAATACGGCAGTGACATCTTGAACTCAGCAAGGGAACATTCTTTATATAGAATTTATTCCTAATCACCAGCTTTCTTTTCCTTGATCACCATTAAACACTTTTAAACAACTACTATGTGCAAAGAACTGTGCTGAATGAAAAAGATATTCCAATGCTCTTTCCCTCACTGGGAAAGAAAGAATTCAGTTGGGAGAATGGCCAAGCTGAAATATTGAAGACGTGTTTGCATGGCAAAGTTTTAATTTTTCCCCGTTAAATATTCTAAATAAACTTAGATGAATTATTCATCCCTTTGCAATTCTGTAAATCCAAGATTTGTTTAGAGGTAATTTACATTAATTTATTTGTGCATTTTCAATGTGAAAACACCTTAGTCATAATTGCTGTTTAATATAAACATTATTTCTTTTTTTATGTGTAGTAAATTTGTTTTATGATTTTCAAATACAAAATTTTTTTGAAATGTAGTTTTTCAACATAACACAAATTAGTCAGAATAGTATAAAACATTATTCAAGAGAATCCATGAGTTTTTTAAAATTTTTATTTCATATTGGAGTATAGTTGACTTACCATGTTGTGGTAGTTTCAGGTGTACAGCAAAGTTATTCAATTATACATACACATATATCTATTCTTTTTTGGATTCTTTTCCCATGTAGGTTTTTACAGAGTATTGAGTAGAATTCCCTGTGCTATACAGTAGGTCCTTGTTGGTTTCCTATTTTATATACAGTAGTGTGTCTATGTTAATCCCAACCTCCTAACTTATCCCTCTCCCCTACCTTTCCCTTTTGGTAACCATAAGTTTGTTTTCGAAGTCTGTGAGTTTGTTTCTGTTTTGTAAATAAGTTCATTTGTATCATTTATTCGATTCCACATATAAGTGATATGATATTTTCTTTCTCTGTGTGACTTACTTCTCTTAGTATGATTATCTCTAGGTCTACCCATGTTCCTTCAGATGGCATTATTTCATTCTTTTTTATGGCTGAGTAATATTCCATTGTATATATGTACCACATCTTCTTTATCCATTCATCTTTCGAGGGACATTTAGGTCACTTCCATGTCTTAGCTATTGTAAATAGTGCTGCAATGAACATTAACATGCACGTGTCTTTTCGAATTATGCCCAGAAGTGGGATTGTGGATCACACAGTAGCTCTACTTTTAGTTTTTTAAGGAATCTCCACACTGTTCTCCATAGTGGCTCTACCCATTTACATTCCCACCAACAGTGTAGGAGGGTTCCCTTTTCTCCACACCCTCCCAGCATTTATTGTTGTAGACTTTTTGATAATGGCCATTCTGACAAGTGTGATGTGATACCTCATTGTAGTTTTGATTTGCAGTTCTCTAATAATTAGTGATGTTGAACATCTTTTCATGTGCTTTTTGGCCATCTGTATGTCTTCTTTGGAGAAATGTCTACTTAGATCTTCTGCCCATTTTTGATTGGGTTGCTTGTTGTTTTGGGTTTTTTTTTTTTTTTTGATATTGAGCTGCATGACCTGTTTGTATATTCTGGAGATTAATCCCTTGTCGGTCACATAATTTGCAAATATTTTCTCCCATTATGTGTGTCGTATTTTTGTTTTGTTTATGGTACCCTTTGCTATGCAAAATATTTCAAGTTTAATTAAGTCCCATTTGTTTATTTTTGTTTTTGTTTTCATTACTCTAGGAGGTTGATTCAAAAAGATATTGCTTCAATTTATGTCAAAGTGTATTCTGTCTATGTTTTCCTCTAAGAGTTTTACAGTATCATGTCTTAGCTTTAGGTCTTTAATACATTCTGAGTTTATTTTTGTAGTTGGTGTAGAGAATGTTATAACACTAAATCAATAAAATTAGAAATAAAAAAGGAGAAGTTACAATTGGCACCACAGAAATACAAAGAATCATAAAAGATTTCTACAGGCAACTATATGCCAATAAAATGGAAAACTTAGAAGAAATGGAAAAATTCTTAGAAAGGTACAATCTCCCAAGACTGAACCAGTAAGAAATAGAAAATATGAACAGACAAATCACAAATATTGGAATTGAAACTATGGTTACAGAACTCCCAACAAACAAAAGTCTAGGAACAGATGGCTTCACAAGAAAATTCTATCAAATATTTAGAGAAGAGGTAACACCTATCCTTCTGAAACTATTCCAAAAAATTACAGAAGAAGGAACACTCCCAAACTCATTCTATGAGGCCACCATCACCATGATACTAAAACTAGACAAAGAAACAACACAAAAGAAGAAAATTATAGGCAAATATCACTGATGAACATAGAAGCAAAAAATCTCAACAAAATGCTAGAAAACCAATCCAAAAATATATTAAAAGGATCATACAACATAATCAGGTGGGATTTATCCCAGGGATGCAAGGATTCTTCAATATCCACAAATCCATCAGTGTGATATATCACATTAACAAATTGAAGAGTAAAAACCATATGATCATCTCAATAGATGCAGAAAAAGCTTTTGACAAAATTCAACACCCATTATGACAAAAACTCTCCAGAAAGTGGGCATAGAGTGACCATACCTCAACATAATCAAGAGCATATATGAAAAACCCACAGCAAACATCATATTCAATGGTAAAAAGATGAAAGCATTTCCTCTAAGATAAGGAAAAGGAGAAGGTTGTCCACTGTTGCTACTTTTAGTCAACATAGTTTTGGAAGTCCTAACGATGGCAATCAGAGAAGAAAAAGAAATAAAAGTAATCCAAATTGGAAAAGAAGAAGTAAAGCAGCCACTGTTTGCAGATAACATCATACTATGCACAGGAAATCCTAAAGATGCTATCAGAAAATTACTAGAGTTCATGAATGAGTTTGGTAAAGTTTCAGGATATAAAATTAATACACGGAAATCTGTTGCATTTCTATACACTAACAATGAAAAACCAGAAAGAGAAATTAAGGAAGCAATCATATTTATCATCACAACAAAAAGAATTAAATACCTAAGAATAAACTTACCTAAGGAGGCAAAAGACCTGTACTCTGAAAACTATAAGACACTGATAAAAGTAATCTAAGATGACACAAACAGATGGAAAGATATACCATGTTCTTGGATTGGAAGAATCAACAGTGTCAAAATGATATACTATCCAAGGCAACCTATAGATTCAATGCAATCCCTATCAAATTACCAATGGCATTTTCTGCAGATTTAAAGCAAAAAGTCTTAAAATTTGTATGGAAACACAAAAGATTCCAAATAGCCAAGAGAATCTTCTTTTTTTTTTTTTAACATCTTGATTGGAGTATAATTACTTTACAATGGTGTGTTAGTTTCTGCTGTATAACAAAGTGAATCAGCTATATATATATACATACATCCCCATATTGCCTCCCTCTTGTGTCTCCCTCCCACCCTCCCTATCCCACCCCTCTGGTGGAGATAAAGCACTGAGGTGATCTCCTAGTGCTATGCAGCTGCTTCCCACTAGCTATCTATTTTACATTTGGTAGTGTATATATGTCTATCCCACTCTCACTTCATCCCAGCTTAATCTTCCCCCTCCCCATATCCTCAAGTCCATTCTCTACGTCTGTGTCTTTATTCCTGTCCTGCCACTAGGTTCTTCAGAGGCATTTTTTTTTTTTTTTTTTTTTTTTAGATTCCATATATATGTGTTAGCATATGGTATTTGTTTTTCTCTTTCTGACTTACTCCACTTTGTATGACAGTCTCTAGGTGCATCCACCTCACTACAAATAACTCAATTTCATTTCTTTTTATGCCTGAGCAATATTCCCTTGTATATACATGCCACATCTTCTTTATCCATTCATCTGTCCATGGACACTTAGGTTGCTTCCATGTCCTGGCTATTGTAAATAGAGCTGCAAAGAACATTGTGGTACATGACTCTTTTTGAATTATGGTGTTTTCAGTGTATATGTCCAATAGTGTGATTGCAGGGTCGTATGGTCATTCTATTTTTAGTTTTTTGAGGAACCTCTATACTGTTCTCCATAGTGGCCATATCAATTTATTTTCCCACCAACAGTGCAAGAGGGTTCCCTTTTCTCCACACCCTCTCCAGCATTTATTGTTTGTAGATTTTTTGATGATGGCATTCTGACTGGTGTGAGGAGATACCTCACTGTAGTTTTGATTTGCATTTCTCTAATGATTAGTGATATTGAGAATCCTTTCATGTGTTTGTTGGCAATCTGTATATCCTCTTTGGAGAAATGTCTATTTAGGTCTTCTGCCCTTTTTTGGGGTGGGTTGTTTGTTTTTTTCATATTGAGCTGCATTTGGTGCTTGTATATTTTGGAGATTAATCTTTTTTCAGATGCTTCATTTGCAAATGTTTTCTCCCATTCTGTGGGGTATCTCTTCGTCTTGATTATGTTTTCCATTGCTGTGCAAAAGCTTTTAGATTTCATTAGGTCCCATTTGTTTGTTTTCATTTTTATTTCCATTTCTCTAGGAGGTGGGTCAGAAAGACCTTGCTGTGATTTATATCATGGAGTGTTCTGCCTATGTTTTCCTCTAAGAGTTTTATAGTGTCTAGCCTTATATTTAGGCCTTTAAACCATTTGAGTTTATTTTTGTGCATGTGGTTAAGAGTGTTCATTTTCATTCTTTTATATGTAGCTGTCCAGTTTTCCCAGCACCACGTATTGAAGGGGCTGTCTTTTTTCCATTGTATATTCTTGCTTCCTTTATCAAAGATAATGTGACCATATCTGTGCGGGTTTACCTCTGGGCTTTCTATCCTTTTCCATCTATATTTCTGGTTTTGTGCCAGTACCATACTGTCTTGGTTACTGTAGCTTTGTAGTATAGTCTGAAATCAGGGAGCTTGCTTCCTCCAGCTCCTTTTTTCTTTCTCAAGATTGCTTTGGCTATTTGGGGTCTTTTGTGGTTCCATACAAATTGTGAAATTGTCTGTTCTAGTTCTGTGAAAAATCCCATTGGTAGTTTGATAGGGATTGCATTGAATCTGTAGATTGCTTTGGGTAGTATAGTCATTTTCACAATGTTGAGTCTTCCAATCCAAGAACATGGTATATCTCTCCATCTATATGTATCATCTTTCATTTCTTTCATCGGTGTCTTATAGTTTTCTGCATACAAAATACATACTATTTTGTCTCCTTAGGTAGGTTTATTCCTAGTATTTTATTCTTTGTGTTGCAATGGTAAATGGGAGTGTTTCCTTAATTTCTCTCTCAGATTATTCATCATTAGTGTATAAGAATGCAAGAGATTTCTGTACATTAATTTTGTATGCTGCTACTTTACCAAATTCATTGATTAGCTCTAGTAGTTTTCTGGTAGCATCTTTAGGATTCTCTATGTATAGTATCATGTCATCTGCAAACAGTGACAGTTTTATTTCTTCTTTTCAGATTTGGAGTCCTTTTATTTCTTTTTCTTTTCTGATTGCTGTTGCTAAAACTTCCAAAACTATGTTGAATGATAGTGGTGAGAGTGGAAAACCTTGTCTTTTCCAGATCTTAGTGGAAATGCTTTCAGTTTTTCACCATTGAGAATGATGTTGGCTGTGGGTTTGTCATATATGACTTTTATTATGTTAAGGTAAGTTCCATCTCTGCCTACTTTCTGGAGGGTTTTTATCATAAATGGGTATTGAATTTTGTCAAAAGCCTTTTCTGCATCTATTGAGATGATCATATGGTTTTTCGTCTTCAATTTGTTAATATGGTGTATCACATTGAATGATTTGCTTATAGTGAAGAATCCTTGCATTCCTGGGATAAACCCCATTTGATCACGGTGTACGATCCTTTTAATGTGCTGTTGGATTCTGTTCGCTAGTATTTTGTTGAGGATTTTTTGCATCTATGTTCATTAGCAGTATTTGACTGTAGTTTTCCTTTTTTGTGGCTCTTTCTCTGGTTTTGGTATCAGGGCGATGGTGGCCTCATAGAATGAGTTTGGAAATGTTCCTCCCTCTGCTATATTTTGGAAGATTTTGAGAAGGAAAAGTATTAGCTCTTCTCTAAATGTTTGATAGAATTAGCCTGTAAAGCCATATGGTCCTGGGCTTTTGTTTGTTGGAAGATTTTTTATCACAGTTTCAATTTCAGGGCTTGTGATTGGTCTGTTTATATTTTCTATTTCTTTCTGGTTCAGTCTCGGAAGTTTGTGCTTTTTTAAGAATTTGTCCATTTCTTCAAGGTTGTCCATTTCATTGGCATAGAGTTGCTTGTAGTAATGTCTCATGATCCTTTGTATTTCTACAGTGTCAGTTGTTATTTCTCTTTTTTCATTTCTAATTCTGTTGATTTGAGTCTTCTCCCCTTTTTTTTCTTGATAAGTCTGGCTAATGGTTTATCAATTTTGTTTATCTTCTCAAAGAACCAGCTTTTACTTTTATTGATCTTTGTTATCATTTCCTTCATTTGTTTCTCATTTATTTCTGATCTGATCTTTTTGATTTCTTTCCTTCTGCTAACTTTGGGGTTTCTTTTGTTTTTCTTTCTCTAATTGCTTTAGGTGTAAGGTTAGGTTGTTTATTTGAGATGTTTCTAGTTTCTTGGGATAGAATTGTATTGTTATAAACTTCCCTCTTAGAACTTCTTTTGCTACATCACATAGGTTTTGGGTCATCGTGTTTTCATTGTCACTTGTTTTTGGTATTTTTTGATTTCCTCTTTGATTTCTTCAGTGATCTCTTGGTTCTTTAGTAGTGTACTGTTTATCATCCATGTGTTTGTATTTTTTACAAGTTTTTCCTGTGATTGATATGTAGTCTCATAGCGTTGTGGTCAAAAGATACATGATATGATTTCAATTTTCTTAAATTTACCAAGGCTTGATTTGTGACCCAAGATATGCTCTATCCTGGAGAATGTTCCATGAGCACTGGAGAAGAAAGTGTAATTTGCTGTTTTTGGATGGAATGTACTATAAATATCAATTAAGTCCATCTTGTTTAATGTATCATTTGACGCTTGTGTTTCCTTATTTTTTTCATTTTTAATGATCTGTCAATTGGTGAAAGTGGAGTATTAAAGTCCCCCACTGTGATTGTGTTACTGTCAGTTTTCCTTTTAATGGCTGTTAGCATTTGCTTTATGTATTGAGGTGTTCCTATGTTGGGTGCATAAATATTTATAATTGTTATATCTTCTTCTTGGATTGATCCCTTGATCATTATGTAGTGTCCTTCTTTGTCTCTTGTAATAATTTTTATCTTAAAGTCTATTTTGTCTGATTTAAATATTGCTACTCCAGCTTTCTTTTGATTTCCATTTGCATGGAATAACTTTTTCCATCCCCTCACTTTCAGTCTGTATGTGTCCGTAGGTCTGAAGTGGGTCTCTTGTAGACAGCATATGTATGGGTCTTGTTTTTGTATCCATTCAGCCAGTCTATGTCTTCTGGTTGGAGTATTTAATCCATTTACATTTAAGGTAGTTATCGATATGTATGTTTGTATTACCATTTTCTAAATTGTTTGGGGTTTTTTATTGTAAGTCCTTTCCTTCTCTTGTGTTTCATGCCTAAAGAGTTTCCTTTAGCATATTTGTAGAGCTGGTTTGGTGGTGCTGAATTCTCTTAGCTTCTGCTTGTCTGTGAAGATATTAATTTCTCTGTTGAATCTGAATGAGATCCTTGCTGGGTAGAGTAACCTTGGTTGTAGGTTTTTCCCTTTCATCACTTTAAATATATCCTGCCAGTCCCTTCTTGCTTGCAGAGTTTCTGCTGAAAGATAAGCTGTTAACCTTATGGGGGTTCCCTTGTATGTTAGTTGTTGTTTTTCCCTTGCTGCTTTTAATATTTTATCTTTGTATTTAATTTTTGATAGTTTGATTAATATGTGTCTTGGCGTGTTTCCCCTTCGATTTATCCTGTATGGGACTCTCTGCACTTCCTGGACTTAATTGACTATTTCCTTTCCCATATTAGGGAAGTTTTCAACTATAATCTCCTCAAGTATTTTCTCAGTCCCTTTCTTTTTCTCTTCTCCTTCTGGGACCCCTATAATTCGAATGTTGGTGGTTTAATGTTGTCCCAGAGGTCTCTGAGATTCTCCTCAATTCTTTTTTGTTTATTCTGCTCTGTGGTAGTTATTTCCACTACTTTATCTTGCAGGTCACTTATCCGTTCTTTTGCCTCAGTTATTCAGCTTGATTCCTTGTAGAGAATTTTTAATTTCATTCATTGTGTTGTTCATCATTGCTTGTTTGCTCTTTAGTTCTTCCAGGTCTTTGTTAAACATTTCTTGTATTCTCTCCATTCTATTTCCAAGATTTTGGATTACCTTTACTATCATTACTCTGAATTCTTTTTCAGGTAGACTGCCTATTTCCTCATCATTTGTTTTGTCTGGAGGATTTTTACATTGCTCCTTCTTCTGTTACGTATTTCTCTGTCTTCTCATTTTGCTTAACTTACTGTGTTTGGCGTCTTGGTTTCGCAGGATGCAGGTTCGTAGTTCCCATTGTTTTTGGGGTCTGCTCCCAGTGGCTAAGGTTGGTTCAGTGTGTTGTGTAGGCTTCCGAGTGGAGGGGACTGGTTCCTGTGTTCTGGTGGATGAGGCTGGATCTTGTCTTTCTGGTGGGCAGGACCATGTCCGGTGGTGTTTTTTTTTGGTGTCTGTCAACTTATTATGATTTTAGGTAGCCTCTCTGTTAATGGGTGTTCCTGTATTGCTAGTTGTTTGGCATAGGGTGTCCAGCACTTAGCCTGTTGGTCGTTGAGTGGAGCTGGGTCTTGCATTGAGATGGAGATCTCTCGGATAGCTTTTTCTGTTTGATATTACATGGGCTGGGAGGTCTCTGGTGAACCAATGTCCTGAACTCGGCTGTCCCACCTCAGAGGCTCAGGCCTGACACCCAGCCAGAGCACCAAGAGCCTGTCAGCCATACGGCTCAGAAGAAAATGGAGAAAGAGAAAGAAGGAAAGAAAGAAAGAAGAAACAAGAAAGAAATAATTAAATAAAATAAAGTTTTAAAATAGAAAAGAAATTATTAAAAATAAAAAAGTAATAAAAAAGAAAGAAAAAGAGAGATAAAGAAAAGAGCAACAAAACCAGAAAACAAATCCACCAATGATAGGAAGCAATAAAATCTATACACAAAAAAAAAAAAAAAAAAAGGAAAGGACAGTCAAAACCCTAGGACAAATGGCAAAAGGAAAGCTATACAGAAAATGTCACACAAAGTATTATACACATGCACACTCACAAAAATAGAAAAAGGAAAAAATATATATATATACATAAATTAAAAAAGGAAGAGAGCAACCAAATCAATAAACAAATCTACCAATGATAATAAACTCTAAATGCTAAACTAAGATAAACATAAAACCTGAAACAAATTAGATGCAGAAAACAAACCCCTAGTCTACAGTTGCTCCCAAAGTCCATTGCCTCAATTTTGGGATGATTCATTGTCTATTCAGGTATTCCAGAGATACTGGGTACATCAAGTTGATTGTGGAGATTTAATCCACTGCTCCTGAGGCTGCTGGGAGAGATTTCCCTTTCTCTTCTTTGTTCGCACAGCTCCCAGGTTTCAGCTTTGGATTTGGCCCCACCTCAGTATGTAGGTCCCCTGAGGGCGTCCGTTCCCTCCCCAGACAGGATGGAGTTAAAGGAGCGGCTGATTAGGGGGTGTGGCTCACTCAGGCCAGGGGGAGGGAGGGGTATGCAATGCGAGGCAAACCCACAGTGGCAGAGGCCAGCGTGACGTTGCAATAGCCTGATGTGCACCCTGTGTTCTCCTGGGGAAGTTGTTCCTGGATCATGGGACCCTGGCAGTGGCTGGCTGCATGGGCTCCTGGAAGGGGAGGTGTGGATAGTGACCTGTGCTTGCACACAGGCTTCTTGGTGGCTGTAGCAGCAGCCTTATCATTTCATGACAGTCTCTGGTGCCCACACTGATAGCTGTGGCTTGTGCCTATCTCTGGTGCTCCTTTAGGTGGTGCTCTGAATCCCCTCTCCTCACGCACCCTGAAACAATGGTCTCTTGACTCTTCAGCACATCCAGACTTTTTCCTGGACTCCCTCCCAGCTAGCTATGGCACACTAGCCCCCTTCAGGCTGTGTTCACGCAGCCAACCCCAGTCCTCTCCCTGGGATCTGACCTCCGAAATTCGAGCTTCAGCTCCCAGCCCCCACCCGCCCCAGTGGGTGAGCAGATAAGCCGCTTAGGCTGGTGAGTGCTGGTCGACACTGATTCTCTGTGCGGGAATCTCTCTGCTTTGCCCTCTCCACCCCTGTTGCTACACTCTTCTCTGTGGCTCTGAAGATTCCCCCCGGCCCATCCCCCATCTCCACCAGTGAAGGGGCTTCCTAGTGTGTGGAAACTTTTCCTCCTTCACAGCTCCCTCCCAGCAGTGCAGGTCCCGTCCCTATTCTTTTGTCTCTTTTTTTCCTTTTTTTCTTTTGCCCTACCAGGGTACGTGGGGCGTTTCTTTCTTCTTGGGAAGTCTGAGTTCTTCTGGCAGCGTTCAGTAGGTGTTCTGTAGGAGTTGGTCCACATGTAGATGTAGTTTTGATGTATTTGTGTTGAGGAAGGTGATCTCCACGTCTTACTCCTCTGCCATCTTGAAGGTGCAGCTCCAAGGCAATCTTGAGAAAGAAAAACTTAGCTAGAGGAATCAGTCTCCCTTACTTCAGACTATACTATAAAGCTACAGTAATCAAAATAGTATGGTACTAGCACAAAGACAGACTTACAGATCAATGGAACAGTATAGAAAGCCCAGAAATAAACTGACACAGCTATGATCAATTAATCTATGACAAAGGAGGCAAGAATATACAATGGAGAAAAGACAGTATCTTAAATAAGTGGTGCTGGGAAAACTGGACAGCCACATGTAAAAGAATGAAATTAGAACACTCTCAATATTATTTCTTAACATGCAGTCCTTTTACACTCTGAAGGATCACTTAATTGTCAATATGTTTACATTTCAGAACAAAAAATAGTTAGGGTATTTTTGGTTGTTTGTGACTGGACCACAAATGAATGGTATTTCATTATGTAAGTTTCTCTCTTTCACTTCTCTTGCTCTCACTCTTTCTTTCATTTCTATCACATTCTAACTCTCTCATATTAGGACTTTGGGGATTATCTGTAACTCCATATACTGTTTTACAGCCAGTTATTTTGTTTAACCAGATCTTAATTTAAATGGTTTTACATTCTAGTTATTTCAGAGATAATTAATATTAGAGATGATCAAGTATGACGTCTTCTAACATGTGACTGTACTGGCTTCCGAATTAGGTTCTACAGTGGTATTTAATCATTTAAAAATATCTACTCCTGTTGAGAGAGACAGGGTATAAGTTTCTAAGGCTTGTCAAAATCTTTTTTCCTAAATTTTTAAGCACAAAACTGCTGAGCTTATCATGAGTATCTCTCAGAAATGCCTTTGCCTGTCAAATGCTGAAACATATTGACATTTCAAAGACCAAAATTTTATATAGTGAAAATGAATTATTTTTTATGATACATTGAAAATGTGTTACTGAGAATATTTTAAAAATAGACATTAGAGTCCTACTGTTTTACTACATAACCATTAAAATTGTATAAAACACACAGCAATAAATCATCACAAAGAGACAATACACATAGCTCTATTTAGACAGTATATAGGTGAGGTCATTAAATATTCAACAAGTTATCCTTCCCTTGCACTCAACCTACCATAAATCAATTTATTCTCACAAAATCAATGTTAACAAACCAGTTACTATGCACTGACCTCAGTGCTCCTATCTCCTTGGCACAATTTTTTAATCAGAAAAGTGGTGAATCTGATCACCCTGGAACATTGATTGATTTTAGAATACTAAGATGCATCTCTTTCCATAGCAAGGAATGAAGTGCTCTTTCTTTTTTTTTTTTCTTTTTTTTCTTCTTGAACTCTAAGAAATCCTTCAAGTAGGTATATCCATAGGCAAGTCGATTTTAGAGGAGATATTTCTGGAAATTTTATTCTGAATTATCTACTCTGAGAGAGAAGTTATTGCAGTTGAGTACAAAATACAATTACAGTAGCTCATGGACCCATGATCTCTAATATCAAATAAAGAACTTAGGTATCACCTTATAATTTCTAGCTAAAAACAGGATCTTGAAACAGATGTGACAAAAATTCTAGCTGTCCTGGCATATGTTCTCATATGTCTTAAAACTTTTCTTTAAGTCTGGGTGGAAATCATTGAGGCAAGTCCCAGAATGTTGTACTATTAATAATTCAATAGTACTGATTGTGCAAGGAGTGACATATTGAGCAATAGAAATCTGGCCATTTGTATTAATTGATATCCTCTAACATGCTGCTCTGGGGCATCTTTAATAGTTTGTACCAACTTTCAATCAGACAACTTGCTTGAGGGCATTCGGATTTAATAGGGAAAGACTGAATATGTTTTTCCTTTTGATCTCAAATGAGTCCAATGAAGATTCATTCTCAGGAAGAATAGATACTATTAATTCATTTAATGCTAATCACAGGTACAGAGCTGTAATTAGAGAAGTTGAATTTTAGATCAAACTGGGAGCACATTTTTTTAAAGAGCTTGTTTCCTAAGATCAAAAAGGTATTTCTTTGAAAGTGTTCCACTAACTTAGTGAATTTCAAAGACAAATAGGGTGCCTACTCTCAGGTTACCCCAAGTGTCTCTACTCCTTTTTAAATCTCTTGGAATTTACATAGTTAATTTAAGATAAAGAGACAAAGTTTCCTTCCAAAGAGCAAAGGTGAAGAGTTCCTGGATTTGATGCATTGAGTGTATCAAGATAACATGAGATGGTCATCTGAAGGAAAAATGTGCTTCCACGAAAGCACAGAAACTCTACAGCAAGTTTTTTTTATATTAAAATTGTAAAATTGTTTTGCTTCCTCAAGTCCCTTATATGTCAGTCACCAGGTTCATGCAATTTGACATTTCCATTTTGAGAAGTGGTCCACCCTGATATCACGTGCAGTCACCAATGTGATCTGATAGGCTTGAAGGTGTGGGTCACAGAAGACTTCTAACATCAATCTGAGGAAATTAGACCCAGCACAGTCTGAGAAGGTCAGCGGCAGATGCCTCATGGAGTCGGCCTGAGCTATTGCTCCCTAGGGCTTTAAGACAGGTGTCTGGTCATAAGCACCGAACAATAAAAATATCCACACTGTCTATGCAGTACCACAATTAAGGGTTTGGGCTTAGAAGAGAATCCTCAGACAGCATTGTGATCAGTTTATGCTAGAGGTCACTGTAAATATTTGCTGCCTTTTAAAGAAAGAGACAAAGATAAGTAGTCCTAAATTTTGTGACTCTTGCTAACATCAATATTTTCATCCTTTAAAAGTAAACACATCTCTTGTAATTGTCCTTAGGTTTTAGTGGAATGCACGAAGTCTCAGTGATGGCTCTAGGGAATATCTGAAAAAAAAAAACAAACCCTGAATTTCGAGGCATAAGTGAAGGACTTAATGATTCAATTTTATCACTCACAAATTTCTTCTCTTAAGGTCATTTACTTAACCTGTATGTTTTTCTTGGCTTTCTTATCTTTAAATTAGACAAACAATATGTCTCTCTGAGAGATGATATTAGAATTTTAAAAAAAGTTAATGGAAACATTTAGAAGAACACTTTACATAAAAGGTAACCAATAAATATTAGTTGGGTTAGCTTCAAAACTATTGTTGTTGTTTCATATTTCCAAAAATTTTGAAACGGTCATTCAGTGTTAGGATAGAAAGTTTTATTCACTTTTTTATTCCACATAATATTTAAGGCCATTATAATATTATAAAATTATAAGATGTATTTATAAAATTATTGTGAAAGTTGGATAAGTGGAATTCAAAGGAAAAAAAAATTAAGACAGATAAAAATGGCATGTAGATATTTACATCCCATGACCTTGCATGTCACTGGAGTAGTGTCATAAGTTTGATTTGAAATCCTTAGTAACTAAAGGAAAGAGAACAATACTTTCACAAGAATGATAAAGTGCATAAGAAACAGAACAAACAAATGTTTAAAACAAATACTAGTTTTCTTAATGCTGATAGACTTTTCATTAAGACCACAAAGTAATTAGTGAAAAACCCTTGAAAACATTTCTACAATAAATACAGTAAATGGATGCTTGTGACTTTTCTTGTAGCATCTCTAGTGCAGGCAGATATGATAGTAAAGCCAACTCTTTCAGGATCTAAAAATTGCAATTTTTTATTGTCTGTGTCTTCCAAATCATTATTCATGGACAATATGTCATGTGCCAAGCACTACTGTGGTTTCTTATGGTAACAGTGGTGAATAGAAAAAGCATTATTTCTATCCATACAGCATTTAAAATTTCTGCAGAGTGAGATGGAAGTTAAAGTACAAAGTGAGTGATATAATTCCAGATTGAATTATCTATTAAACTGGGGGCATATCAGTAATATGAATGAAATTTGAAAAGAGCCATGAGATAGAGTAGAACTAGAATGATCTGTGTGGAAGGTGTTTGGTGGTTGCTTTCACTCGGGTGGTTAAAAAAGTTCTTACAATTAGGTGAAATTTAACATGAGAACCATGTAATTAGTATAAGCAGTAATGGTAAGTCCAGCGAGAGTAGCTTTCAGGGACAAAGAGACGAACGTTCCCAGGCCCAGAGACAGAAATGAGATTGATGTGTTCAAGGGAGAGAGGAGACCAGTGTAAGTAGAGTACAGCAGTTGGAGGAAGAAAGGCAGAATGAAATGAGTTTGGAGACATAAATGGAAATCAGGCTATGCACAGTCTTTCAGGCCAGTTAACATATTTAAATTCTATTCGAATTTGCACTGAGGACTTACTGGAGGGCTTTAAGAAGAATAGTGCTAGAACATGAGTTTAGTTTGATAAAAAGTTTTAAATTAATAATATAAAATTTAAGGGAATTACATTCACTATTTAATGCATTTCTTCTGTACATGTTATTTTTTTTCAACTCTATTCTAGGTAAGGATTAGAATGTACATTCTTAAATTTATAATATGGTAAATATTTGGAGAGTAGGAATATTTTTATCCCCGTCTAAAATGTATTTTCAATTCACAAATTGCAATTTGTTGCAAGGTACAAGTTGTAAATCATGGAGTCTATCGCAATATGAATAATACCCTGTTGGTGTTGTACTATAGGGATACCATAATCTTCAAAGCAAGAGAGTGTTTGGGAAAGAAAAATTTACATTGCATAGTAGTAGCAGGATAATGATGTCAATAAGCCCGAAATATTATAGGAAGCATACTTATATTAGCTAAATCCAATGTGTTATCTTGTCTACTTCTAGTAAGGAATAAAGAAGCTAAGAAATCACTGCTTTTATTCAGATATGATAGATATTAGATGTGGCATTAAGTCTTATAGAGCATACGAAATTGTTTTCTGAATTAGGCTACCTGTGCTTTCATGTATATGTATTTTCTTCTGGAATGTGGTAACAATAATATTAATAGAGGAGGCCAATAAAAATTATGTTGAAAATATATCTGCAAGCATTTCTCTTTCTCTTATTTTTTTAACATACTGGTTGCATCAAGATGACATAAGTTTATTCATGGATATGTGTATCATCAGAACATCATCAAAGAAATATCACTCTTATACAATTGCCAGATGTCTATTTAGGCAACTATTCTTATGGTATTCTAACATTGTTGCACAGTTATCCATATTTTGAACAGCATTCATATTTAAACCTTACCTCTAATTTCTGTGACATTCTGTGACACAGTCTAACTGAATGTTTTCCCCCATGGCTATCTCGTACAATGACAGTACTTTGAGTAAGATACATTTTAAATTCTGCATAAGAGAAAATCCTGCTAACGCTTCATCAGCTGAAGTCCGTAACCAAGAAAAAATATCCAACTACTTATTTGTGATAATTAAAAACTTCACCCAATTTATGTAGAGACGTATGCCCTCTTGATGAGCAAACACCAATCTGTGATATCTCCAGATTTTCAGTGTTAAGATCTGTTGCACCACTCAAAGAGGTATGTCCTAAAGAAGCTGATGCATGTGTGCAAGTGTGTATGTATTTGTGTGTAAAATGTAAATCTCTTGATAGCATCTGCCCCCTGCCTAAATACCCTCAGAATTTATCTCAATTCACTCTCTTACATTTTCCATACAATTCAGAAATATAGAACTTTTTTCTGTTTGGTTGTTGTCATTTGTTTGTTGTTAAAAGCCAAATTCCACCTTTGTTTGCAACTGTCTGTCCCTTCTGTCCTTAGTTTAGTGTTACCTGCTCATAAAGACACTCCTCCAGCCCTATTATTCTACATTGCAGCTCCCACTTTGTTTTTATTATATAATGTCACTTAATTATTTTTTTCATATACATTTTTCTCATCTATTGTCTGTCTCCTTCTTCATTCCCCACCTGCAAATGTAAGCACATGAGACCACAGAGAAAACTATATTGCAGGTTCCAGAACAGTGCCTAGACCTTGGTATTGTTCAGTAAATATTGCACAATGAAAGGTGTTATAGATGGAAAAGGAGTTCTAATAATCCAAGTTCATAATTCTTTAAATTTTCTTCTCTTAGGTAAAGAAAAGGCCATGAGTGACCTTAGTAGGATATATTTAGTTCCTATAAACTAATAAGTCCTTATTGCCTTGATACAGAATGAAAATTACTTAGCCTATTAACCCAGGAAGAAAATTGACTAATGTCCTAAACTGTAACAGATCCCAATGTAACCATTTTAAGCACTGAGTCTATTCAAATACTAGATTAGAGCTCATAAGCCTTGCTCACCATTGATAGATGGTGATATATATAATTATACGGCATCATTCTCTTTTATAAATGCCTCATCCTTTTTGACAGCAGATTATGTTTTGGGAAATAGTGAAAGAATACAGGATGAACAGACCTTCATTAAACAGCTCTTGCTGACCTAAAATATAATCTAAATGATACCTAATATAAATATAGCATAAGGATACTTAGCTATACATTACAGTTCATTGTGATTGTTACAATCAACTTCATTCACAAGTCAAATTCCAACTAAATTCAGAGGAAATCATTCACACTAGAAGAGGCCCTGGGTTTGAATCCCAGTTTTGTCACTTACTAGTGTGTAACCTTAGAAAAGTTATTTAGACTCCCAGAGACCCTTTTCTCATCTGTGAATTGAATGTATTGTGGTTTTTGTCTAGAGGTCACTGTGAGGATTAACAAAAATCATGCATGTACAGTGTCTGGTGTGTTGTTTGATTCATAATAAATGTTCAATAAGCTGTAGTTTTTTCTTTTTTTTTGGTCATCATCATCTCACAATTATCATGAGTTAGAGAAATTTTAACAATTTCAACTTTTCAGTGGAATCATTACAAGAGAAGATTTAAAAAAGAGATGGAAACATTCACTGTAATAAGTAAAAGTATTATATAAACATTAATAAGTAAAAGTACTATTAAAATTATTGTAAAAACTCTTATTCCCATCAGAATAGAGTTTTCAGACTCTAAATTAAAAAACTGTGCTAGGTAATAGTACTCAGAATAATTCCACTCTAGCACATACATTATCAGTATCACAGACTTTTCCACTTAGAGAAAATGTTACCCTAAAAAAAAATCTTCTCTAAATCACATGCCACCAAATGACATCTTCTTATATTCCTTACAGGAAATACAGTTTGAATGCTTGAATATCAATATCAATTTATTTAATAATACATCATATGATAATCACTTCCTACACAATTTTTTGAGATATAAGCATCACCACAAAAGAAAGATTGAATTTAAGATTTTTAAGAAAGCATATTTTAAAATTAATATTCAGTAGAATGTCTAAAAACTTAGTCCTTCATTATTTTGTTGTCAAAAGAAAATTTAGAAATAAACTTCAGTCCTTACTCTTCAAATGTTACCTCCTAATCTGTTCTATTTTCATCTTTTTTAAGCCTTTTTTAAACTTAAGAAAAATACAGCACAAAAATATAAAGATTAAGAATCCAAAATTTAACAAATAAAACTTAACCTATGTATCACTCTCCATAAGTACTTAATAATATAACTGATGGAGGTAAATATCATTCAAAGAATTATAGTTCAATGAAGTCAGTATTTTCTCTTGAATTGTGTAATTTTGTTTACTTCATACTTGATCCAATCTTTTCTACAGAGATCTGAAAAGGCTGTTAGAAATACTGTAGTTCAACTATTGATATTCAGGGGTATCTACAATTTAACCTCTAGTTTGAACCCCTTATACTGGAATGAGCAGATGGGTATCCAAAAATATTGTTCAGTTGAAATGTTTCATGAATGGTAACAAGATTGATACTGCATTTTCAATATCTTTCCTTGTGATATCAAAACACTTCATAGTAATTTTCACAGTTACCTTAATTGACAATATCCTTGGAAGGAAATAGAGTAGCACTGTTTTATTTTGCTGTGTAAATATAATCGTAAATTGGGCAGTAGCTTATTCGTGCATCCTTTTGACTCATATAAATAGCAAATTGGCCTTTTCCTTTGCTCAGTTTATTAGTTTTAGACCAAGTGAGTCTTCAGGGTTTTCATCTCTATACAACTGAAATAAGCATTAAACAATTGGCTACCCTGGTGACTCCATTAAAACTGAGAACAACATGCTCTAGTTTCAGGAACTACTTTTAAACTCGGGCTGCAAACACTTTGTCATTTTTATACTGATCATCTTAGCAGAAAAATAAAATATAGCTTTCTAGGCAGAAATCCTCTTATAAAGTGCATAGACCTTGTGTACCCAGTGACAACATAGATGATAAATATGGAACAGCCCAGGAGAAAAATCCTCCAACTTCCCTGCACCTGTGTATCCATTATGCTGGCATATAAAAAAGGTCATGTGCTCTGGAAAATGAAATCTAAATGGTCCATTCTTCATCTTACTCTCCATCCTTCATAGGTCATATGAACATTATTCTACCAGAAAAATGGGGAATTCTGAATGTACATTTAAAAATTCATTTTGACCAGCATTTATTGTGTGCACTATATGGAAAGCACTACGTTTGGCACAGAGGGCTATGGAGACAAAGACTATGCGGTCTTTAGAGACATGTTCCAAAAATTATCAGACTATAAGATAAAATATATTTTTGATTAATCAGAAAAGATACAAACCTCAGACTTAGTTTGACCAAAATCCTTGAAATTTGAAAACCACATTTGTGCTATCCAGGTTCCTTACTGTAAAGAAATTATATATATATTTATATATATATATATATATATATAATATATACACACACATATATATATCGGCTTTCCTATGGACATATTTTCATTCTTATAACTTTTAAAATCCTTAAGCATTTGATTAATTTTATTGAAGCATACATAAGAAAATAGGAAAAACTCTTTGGAAATAACCATGTTAATACTTTACTTTTTAATTAGTGTGTTTGCAACAGTACTGTACAACTCAAAATTGCAGTCCTTTCATAATTAATTTATCATATTGCCAAAAAAAGCAAAACTCTTTTTCTTATATTTTTAGCTGGTCTAAATTGAAAAAGGCATTGGATTTTCACAGATAGCCATAAATGATTGATAACGTATAACAATAGGAAAAAAATAAAATTTATTCTTTCAGTGTGTACTATTCTGCTATGCCAAAAACATGTAGCTTAGAAATTCATTTTACATATGATGTGATTTTTTATTGAGAAGTAATTAATGTAATTTCACCTTTTAATTGCATCATATTTTCTTCACCTTGCTGTCTCAAATTTGTTATGAATGTGTGATTTCTTATAATTTCAAGACTGTGACTCCTAAATCTTAAAGATTTCTGTCAAATATTTGTTTGTCAGAAGTCGGAAATAGTTTAGAAAGAATCAATGCCTTGACAAATTTTATTTTACAAGGTTAAATTAAGAGGAAGTAGTATAGGAGAGAAAATGCTAAGGCTGACCTAAATACATGGATTTTTGTTTTATCATTAGTGTTTTTGTGACTTTAGGCAAACCATTTAATTTTGATAGTTTCTTTATTTTAGTTTGAATGTTCCCTAGGAACATTTTACAAGTTGTCAATAGAAATTCTGAAATAATTATAGTTTTCAAAATAAAATATTTTAGGGAGGATCCAATCTGCTCAAATTCTGCTCTAAGAAAACAATTCGTTAAAAGTGCTCCATAAAATCCCAGAGGTTCCCAAGACACTTTCAGAGGGTCCTTGTGGTCAAAACTTTTCTCATAATATGCCAAAACGCTATTTTCCATCTCCACTAAATTGATATTTTCACTCAGTGTGCAAAAGCAATCATGTGCAAAACTGCTAGTGCCTTAGCATGAGTTAAGGTGGTGAAACCAAGCCTCACTAGCTTTCATTGTATTCTTTACCAGTGCATAATAATAATAATAATAATAACGTTAAAAAAGAAAAAAATAATTCATTTAAGAATGCTTTGATGAATCAGTAAAGGACATTCACTTTTAGAAATCTCAGCTTTTGAATACAAGTCTTTTTAGTGTTCTGTATGAAGAAATGAGATGAGCTAACAAAGCACTTGTGCTGCATACCCAACTTTAAGTAACTTCCTTGAGCAAAAAGTAGTTGTGTGTTTAAGTTTAGAGTTGAACTATTTTTTTTTTTCATGAGAAGTCATTTTTACTTTAAAAACAATGATAAACTATAGTTATTTAGACATAGGGATTTGGCAGATATGGCTTAAAAATGAATGTCACCTTAGAGAAAAGAAGAGACAATGTTTTTGCCAATGATAAAATTCAAACTTTCAAGTGAATATTAGAATTCTGGAAAAATAGTATCCTCCCATGTAAGCTTGAAATCTTTCCAACACTAAAGATTTTTCTCTTGAGATTGGTGGTGATATAAACAAAATTTTTTTTTAAAAAAATTGTATATTGAAATGTGGCAACATTGATAAGTATGTATAACTCAATGAACCAGTTTTATGCAAAATTGCATAATATTTTGAAACCCATGTATAAAGAAAAGATGCATTCAAAGGACAAGTTAGAATATTGGATTAATATAGCAGAACACAAAAAGACCTTTAATATAATTTTAGATTCTACATTGCAATTCATATTTTAGGAGCTAATACCTGTCTGTTTAGTGGAGTTTCAAAGAATAATATTCATAATTATCCCAAAAGGCTTTTAAAGTTTTCTTCCATTTCCAAAAACACATTTGTATTATGATTTACAGATTTACTTCATATATTTTAACTGACACATATATTACTGCAGATATAATGCAGAAGCAAATATGAAAATCCAGTTGCCTTCTAATAAGACAAATATTAAAGAAATTTGCAAAAATGATGCCATTCTCAACATTTTTTGCTAAAAAATGTTGTTATTTGTCATAAAATACTTTACTTTTGTTAACATGTAATTAATATATTAATGTCTTTGGTAAATGAACTAAACCAAATATTTTCTAAAATTTCTCAGTTTTAGTTTCTAATTCAGTAAATAGTAATAGGTAACACCCAAATAAACAAAAGTTGTTTGGGGTCCTCAGTGATTTTGAAGAGTGTAAAAAACCAAAATGTTTAAGATACACTGCTTGCAAGGAATAAAATTTTCCCTTTAAGCTTGCTTACTTTCACATGTGACCTCTACATGATGCAAGGATTACTAAATAATCTCTGTGGCAGGACGATTAAAGAGAAAGATAAATGGACAAGGATGGTCAGAAGCTTTGCTGTACACCAGAAACTAGCACAGCATTGTAAATCAACTGTACTTCAATAAAAAAAAATTTTTTTTTAGATTCAAAAAATTTTTTAAACATGGTTGTCTTGAGTCTATGAGCTACCATTGTTTGGAGCATGCTACTACTACTAATACTAGTACTACTAATATAAAATATGAATAATTACTCTGTCCTAGGTACTGCTTATTTTGCATATATTATTTCATTCAGTCCTTCTTCCAATATATTGGGCTAGGAACCATAATTTCTCCTATTTTACAAAGAGTAAATTGAAGCACACGTATCTAGATTAAGTAGCTTTCCCTGGGTCACACAACAAATAAGTGATGGAGTCAGAATTTGTCATCTGTTTGACTCCAGAAACCATGCTATTATTCATCACATCCTGCACACAAAAGTGATACATTCTGTCTCAGACAGGAAGATTTCATCAGGCTTGAGAGTGACCCAGTTAAAACTTGCCTCAATAATAAATCTCTTTGCTTGGATTCAATAACCATCTTATAATCAATCACTTGATTTTTTTAAAATTGCTTATCATAATTCAGTTCATGAAACAATCATCTACGTGTAGTTGATTAGACCTGGTCTTCAGTGAACTCGCCTGCGGGCTATTCTGTGGAGATCTTGAGTGGCAGGATGACTCCCCTGTTCCCTTGATGCAGAACCTCTGCTCTGCCACCCAACGGCCACGTGTTGCATAGCAGGACATTTAAAATTTCAATTGTACATAGCTCTTTGGTATTTTACAGAAATCTTATAAGAAATACACTGGTATCTCAAAAGAAATGTGAAATAATATTAATATCTCATATGAAGGAACTAGAATATACAGAAGTGGCCGCAAGGTGAGAATGAAATTCTGCTCTTCTAATTATTAAAGGCCGTGCTTTCCGCCTTCCTGCGATGCCGCTGTTAGCTGCTCCAAGCTTGTTAGTTTTCTACCTAACACAGGATGGACAAGTTAGATATTAGATATTAGATGAGTTCATAGACGCTTGAATTTTAAAGAATATTCAGAAAAATACATTTTCTGTGAGAATTCTAACTAAATTAAGGAGAAGAAGATTGTTTGATTTCTATACGAATTTCCTCTCATCCAAATGATTTCCCTAGCAAGTATTAGCTATTTCTGTACAGGACCATATATAGACTCTCATGTGCTTTCTAAATTCTCATTATTCCAAGACTCATTCTCAAAATAGTCCTTGTTCGTATTACAATGTCTTTGATATACTTCTTGACCTGCAAAAAGCACCGTCATGTCCCTTTCACCGTATTGTAATGAGATACATTACAGTGTGGCTTAACGAGAGTAGAATTTCTTGGAGTAGTCTATGAACCACTGGCTTGAAGACATAAAAAGTGTATTTTAAATTGATTTTGCCGTGTCATGCTGACCAAGTTACATAATATTTCTGACATTCATCTGTAAAAATAAAATTGAAAAAACATGAGGAAAAAATTGATCATAAGGCAATCAGCACAGCGTCTGGCAAATAGCAAGGTTGAATTCATGTTAACCATAATAA
Source organism: Eubalaena glacialis (assembly GCF_028564815.1). Lineage (NCBI taxonomy): Eukaryota > Metazoa > Chordata > Mammalia > Artiodactyla > Balaenidae > Eubalaena > Eubalaena glacialis. The sequence continues at coordinate 35,882,512 of NC_083731.1, forward strand.
TAGTAACATTAAACCTATTAAGGAACAGTTTCCTCTACTTATTCAGCCATTAGTGTTTTTATGCCCCATGAAATGTGCAACTTCAGGCGGTCAAAATAAATTCAAGGATCTTGCTTTTGGAAGATGTCTCTAACCTCTAAGGTGGAGGTTAGAATGCTGAAATGGAAAGGGAAAATTCAGATTTCTTGAATTTTTTTACTGTGATGTTCTGAGAAAATGTTCATATATTCCAAACTAGTAGGAAGTTATCTTACTAATATTGATGTTTCAGGATTTTTCTAGTGTAGTACTCCTAAAAAATATACAATTATTTTTAGGAAACTTGGAAATGAGCTATTTATAGCTTCATCAATTAAGAGCAATATTTAGAAAAAAAATAAATTGGATATTATTCTATAGAATGCAGAAATAGGTGACATTACTGGTGGACTTAGTTTTGAAAAGTAAAACATATTATTAATATCAAACATATTAAAGACCTTAAGTTTTAGGCTAGAAAGTTCCCCCCTAATATTTTCACATAATAGAGATTAGAAAAACATGAGGGAGGGAGGGGCAAGATGGCGGAAGAGTAAGACGCGGAGATCACCTTCCTCCCCACAGATACATGAGAAATACATCTACACGTGGAACTGCTCCTACAGAACACCCACTGAACGCTGGCAGAAGACGTCAGACCTCCCAAAAGGCAAGAAAATCCCCACGTACTTGGGTAGGGCAAAAGAAAAAAGAAATAACAGAGACAAAAGAATAGGGACGGGACCTGCACCAGTGGGAGGGAGCTGTGAAGGAGGAAAGGTTTCCACACACTAGGAAGCCCCTTCGTGGGCAGAGACTGCGGGTAGCAGAGGGGGGAAGCTTCGGAGCCACGGAGGAGAGCGCACCCACATTGGTGCGGAGGGCAAAGCGGAGATTCCCGCACGGGGGAGCGGTGCCGACCAGCACTCACCAGCCCGAGAGGCTTGTCTGCTCAGCCGCCGGGGCGGGCGGGGCCTGGGAGCTGGGGCTCGGGCTTCGGTGCTAGCCGGGAGGGAGTCCGGGAAAAACACTGCAGCTGCCAAAGAGGCAAGAGATTTTTTCTTGCCTCTTTGTTTCACGGCGCGCAAGGAGAGGGGATTCAGAGCGCTGCCTAAACGAGCTCCAGAGACGGGCGCGAGCCGCGGCTATCAGCGCGGATCCCACAGCAACAGGGACGCAGAGGGAAATACGGAGAGATTCCCGCACAGAGCTCGGCGCCGAGCAGCACTCACCAGCCCGAGAGGCTTGTCTGCTCACCCGCTGGGGCGGGCGGGGGCTGGGAGCTGAGGCGCGGGCTTCGGTCGGATCCCAGGGAGAGGACTGGGGTTGGCTGCGTGAAAACAGCCTGAAGGGTCTAGCGCACCACAACTAGCCGGGATGGTGCACGAGAAAAAGTCTGCAGCTGCCGAAGAGGCAGGAGACTTTTTCTTGCCTCTTTGTTTCGCGGCGTGCAAGGAGAGGGGATTCAGAGCGCCACTTAAACGAACTCCAGAGACGGGCGCGAGCCGCGGCTGTCAGCGCGGACCCCAGAGACGGGCATGAGACGCTAAGGCTGCTGCTGCCACCACCAAACAGCCTGTGGGCGAGCACAGGTCATTCTCCACACCGCCCCTCCCGGGAGCCTGTGCAGCCCGCCACGGCCAGGCTCCCGTAATCCGGGGACAACTTCCCCGGGAGAGCGCACGGCGCGCCTCAGGCTGCTGCAACGTCACGCCGGCTTCTGCCGCCGCAGGCTCGCCCCGCCTCCTCCGTACCGCTCCCTCCCCCCGGCCTGACTGAGCCAGAGCCCCCGAATCAGCTGCTCCTTTAACCCCGTTCTGTCTGGGCGGGGAACAGATGCCCTCAGGGGACCTACATGCAGAGGCGGGTCCAAATCCAAAGCTGAACCCCGGGAGCTGTACGAACAAAGAAGAGAAAGGGAAATCTCTCCCAGCAGCCTCAGAAGCAGCGGATTAAAGCTCCACAAACAACTTGATGTGCCTGCATCTGTTGAATACCTGAATAGACAACGAATCATCCCAAATTTAGGAGATGGACTTTGGGAGCAGGATATATTAACTTTTCCCCTTTTCCTTTTTTTTGTGAGTGTAGATGTGTATGCTTCTGGGTGAGATTTTGTCTGTATAGCTTTGCTCTCACCGTTAGTCCTAGGGTTAGGTCCGTCCGTTTTTTTTTTTTTTTTTTTGGCTTAAAATTTTTTTTTTTTCCCTAATAAATGTTTTCTTAATAATTTTTTCCTTATTTTCTATTTTTAAAAAAAAATTTTAATAAGTTTTTTCATATTTTTTATTTTAAAAAATTAAAAAATTTTTTTTTCTTAATAAATTTTTTCTAAATAATTTTTTTCTTATTTTTAGTATAAAAAATTAATAAATCTATTTTTAAAAATTAAAAAAAATTTTTTTCTTAATAAATTTACTCTTAATAATTTTTTTTCTTATTTTTTATTATAATTGCTTTATTTTATTTTATTTTATCCTCTTTTTTTCTTTCTTTCCATTTTTTCTCCCTTTTATTCTGAGCCGTGTGGATGAAAGGCTCTTGGTGCTCCAGCCAGGCATCAGGGCTGTGCCTCTGAGGTGGGAGAGCCAACTTCAGGACACTGGTCCACAAGAGACCTCCCAGCTCCACGTAATACCAAACGGCGAAAATCTCTCACAGATCTCCATCTCAACATCAAGACCCAGCTTCACTCAACGACCAGCAAGCTACAGTGCTGGACACCCTATGCCAAACAACTAACAAGAGAGGAACACAGCCCCATCCATTAACAGAGAGGCTGCCTAAAATCATAATAAGGCCACAGACACCCCAAAACACACCACCAGACGTGGACGAACCCACCAGAAAGACAACATCCAGCCTCATCCACCAGAACACAGGCACTAGTTCCCTCCACCAGGAAACCTACACAACCCACTGAACCAACCTTAGCCACTGGGGACAGATACCAAAAACAACGGGAACTACGAACCTGCAGCCTGTGAAAAGGAGACCCCAAACACAGTAAGATAAGCAAAATGAGAAGACAGAAAAACACACAGCAGATGAAGGAGCAGGGTCAAAACACACCAGACCTAACAAATGAAGAGGAAATAGGTAGTCTACCTGAAAAAGAATTCAGAATAATGATAGTAAGGATGATCCAAAGTCTTGGAAATAGAATAGACAAAATGCAAGAAACATTTAACAAGGACGTAGAAGAACTAAAGAGGAATCAAGAAACGATGACAAGCACAATAAATGAAATTAAAAATACTCTAGATGGGATCAATAGCAGAATAACTGAGGCAGAAGAACGGATAAGTGACCTGGAAGATAAAATGGTGGAAATAACTACTACAGAGCAGAATAAAGAAAAAAGAATGAAAAGAACTGAGGACAGTCTCAGAGACCTCTGGGACAACATTAAACACACCAACATTCGAATTATAGGGGTCCCAGAAGAAGAAGAGAAAAAGAAAGGGACTGAGAAAATATTTGAAGAGATTATAGTTGAAAACTTCCCTAATATGGGAAAGGAAATAGTTAATCAAGTCCTGGAAGCACAGAGAGTCCCATACAGGATAAATCCAAGGAGAAACACACCAAGACACATATTAATCAAACTATCAAAAATTAAATATAAAGAAAACATATTAAAAGCAGCAAGGGAAAAACAACAGATAACACACAAGGGCATCCCCATAAGGTTAACAGCTGATCTTTCAGCAGAAACGCTGCAAGCCAGAAGGGAGTGGCAGGATATACTTAAAGTGATGAAGGAGAAAAACCTACAACCAAGATTACTCTACCCAGCAAGGATCTCATTCAGATTTGATGGAGAAATTAAAACCTTTACAGACAAGCAAAAGCTGAGAGAGTTCAGCACCACCAAACCAGCTTTACAACAAATGCTAAAGGAACTTCTCTAGGCAAGAAACACAAGAGAAGGAAAACACCTACAATAACAAACCCAAAACATTTAAGAAAATGGGAATAGGAACATACATATCGATAATTACCTTAAATGTAAATGGATTAAATGCTCCCACCAAAAGACACAGACTGGCTGAATGGATACAAAAACAAGACCCATATATATGCTGTCTACAAGAGACCCACTTCAGACCTAGAGACACATACAGACTGAAAGTGAGGGGATGGAAAAAGATATTCCATGCAAATGGAAATCAAAAGAAAGCTGGAGTAGCAATTCTCATATCAGACAAAATAGACTTTAAAATAAAGACAATTACAAGAGACAAAGACGGACACTATATAATGATCAAGGGATCGATCCAAGAGGAAGGTATAACAATTGTAAATATTTATGCACCCAACATAGGAGCACCTCAATACATAAGGCAAATACTAACAGCCATAAAAGGGGAAATCGACAGTAACACAATCATAGTAGGGGACTTTAACACCCCACTTTCACCAATGGACAGATCATCCAAAATGAAAATAAATAAGGAAACACAAGCTTTAAATGATACATTAAACAAGATGGACTTAATTGAGATTTATAGGACATTCCACCCAAAAACAACAGAATACACATTTTTCTCAAGTGCTCATGGAACATTCTCCAGGATAGATCATATCTTGGGTCACAAATCAAGCCTTGGTAAATTTAAAAAAATTGAAATCGTATCAAGTATCTTTTCCGACCACAACGCTATGAGACTAGATATCAATTACAGGAAAAGATCTGTAAAAAATACAAACACATGGAGGCTACACAATACACTACTTAATAACGAAGTGATCACTGAAGAAATCAAAGGGGAAATCAAAAAATACCTAGAAACAAATGACAATGGAGACACGACGATCCAAAACCTATGGGATGCAGCAAAAGCAGTTCTAAGAGGGAAGTTTATAGCAATACAAGCCTACATCAAGAAACAGGAAACATCTCGAATAAACAACCTAACCTTGCACCTAAAGCAATTAGAGAGAGAAGAACAAAAAAACCCCAAAGCTAGCAGAAGGAAAGAAATCATAAAGATCAGATCAGAAATAAATGAAAAAGAAATGAAGGAAACAATAGCAAAAATCAATTAAACTTAAAGCTGGTTCTTTGAGAAGATAAACAAAATTGATAAACCATTAGCCAGACTCATCAAGAGAAAAAAGGAGAAGACTCAAATTAATAGAATTAGAAATGAAAAAGGAGAAGTAACCACTGACACTGCAGAAATACAAACGATCATAAGAGATAACTACAAGCAACTCTATGCTAATAAAATGGACAACCTGGAAGAAATGGACAGATTCTTAGAAATGCACAACCTGCCGAGACTGAACCAGGAAGAAATAGAAAATATGAACAGACCAATCACAAGCACTGAAATTGAAACTGTGATTAAAAATCTTCCAACACACAAAAGCGCAGGACCAGATGGCTTCACAGGCGAATTCTATCAAACATTTAGAGAAGAGCTAAACCTATCCTTCTCAAACTCTTCCAAAATATTGCAGAGGGAGGAACACTCCCCAACTCATTCTACGAGGCCACCATCACCCTGATACCAAAACCAGGCAAAGATGTCACAAAGAAAGAAAACTACAGGCCAATATCACTGATGAACATAGATGCAAAAATCCTCAACAAAATACTAGCAAACAGAATCCAACAGCACATTAAAAGGATCATACACCATGATCAAGTGGGGTTTATTCCAGGAATGCAAGGATTCTTCAATATACGCAAATCAATCAACGTGATACATCATATTAACAAATTGAAGGAGAAAAACCATATGATCATCTCAATAGATGCAGAGAAAGCTTTCGACAAAATTCAACACCCATTTATGATAAAAGTCCTGCAGAAAGTAGGCATAGAGGGAACTTTCCTCAACATAATAAAGGCCGTATATGACAAACCCACAGCCAACATTGTCCTCAATGGTGAAAAACTGAAACCATTTCCACTAAGATCAGGAACAAGACAAGGTTGCCCACTCTCACCACTATTATTCAACATAGTTTTGGAAGTGTTAGCCACAGCAATCAGAGACGAAAAAGAAATAAAAGGAATCCAAATCGGAAAAGAAGAAGTAAAGCTGTCACTGTTTGCAGATGACATGATACTATACATAGAGAATCCAAAAGATGCTACCAGAAAACTACTAGAGCTAATCAATGAATTTGGTAAAGTAGCAGGATACAAAATTAATGCACAGAAATCTCTTGCATTCCTGTATACTAATGATGAAAAATCTGAAAGTGAAATTAAGAAAACACTCCCGTTTACCATTGCAACAAAAAGAATAAAATACTTAGGAATAAACCTACCTAAGGAGACAAAAGACCTGTATGCAGAAAATTATAGGACACTGATGAAAGAAATTAAAGATGATACAAATAGATGGAGAGATATACCATGTTCTTGGATTGGAAGAATAAACATTGTGAAAATGACTCTGCTACCCAAAGCAATCTACAGATTCAATGCAATCCCTATCAAACTACCACTGGCATTTTTCACAGAACTAGAAAAAAAATTTTCACAATTTGTATGGAAACACAAAAGACCCCGAATAGCCAAAGCAATCTTGAGAACGAAAAATGGAGCTGGAGGAATCAGGCTCCCTGACTTCAGACTATATTACAAAGCTACAGTAATCAAGACAGTTTGGTACTGGCACAAAAACAGAAATATAGATCAATGGAACAGGATAGAAAGCCCAGAGATAAGCCCACGCACATATGGTCACCTTATCTTTGATAAAGGAGGCAAGCATATACAGTGGAGAAAAGACAGCCTCTTCAATAAGTGGTGCTGGGAAAATTGGACAGGTACATGTAAAAGTATGAAATTAGAACACTCCCTAACACCATACACAAAAATAAACTCAAAATGGATTAAAGACCTAAGTGTAAGGCCAGACACTATCAAACTCTTAGAGGAAAACATAGGCAGAACACTGTATGACATAAGTCACAGCAAGATCCTTTTTGACCCAGGTCCTAGAGAAATGGAAATAAAAACACAAATAAACAAATGGGACCTAATGAAACTTAAAAGCTTTTGCACAGCAAAGGAAACCATAAACAAGACCAAAAGACAACCCTCAGAATGGGAGAATTTATTTGCAAATGAAGTAACGGACAAAGGATTAATCTCCAAGATTTACAAGCAGCTCATGCAGCTCAATAACAAAAAAAACAAACAACCCAATCCAAAAATGGGCAGAAGACCTAAATAGACATTTCTCCAAAGAAGAGATACAGATTGCCAACAGACACATGAAAGAATTCTCAACATCATTAATCATTAGAGAAATGCAAATCAAAACTACAATGAGGTATCATCTCACACCGGTCAGAATGGCCATCATCAAAAAATCTAGAAACAATAAATGCTGGAGAGGGTGTGGAGAAAAGGGAACACTCTTGCACTGTTGGTGGGAATGTAAATTGATACAGCCACTATGGAGAACAGTATGGAGGTTCCTTAAAAGACTAAAAATAGAACTACCATATGACCCAGCAATCCCACTACTGGGCATATACCCTGAGAAAACCATAATTCAGAAAGAGTCATGTACCAAAATATTCATTGCAGCTCTGTTTACAATAGCCAGGACATGGAAGCAACCTAGGTGTCCATCATCGGATGAATGGATAAAGAAGATGTGGCACATATATACAATGGAATATTACTCAGCCATAAAAAGAAATGAAATGGAGGTGTTTGTAATGAGGTGGATGGAGTTAGAGTCTGTCATACAGAGTGAAGTAAGTCAGAAAGAGAAAAACAAATACAGTATGCTAACACATATATATGGAATCTAAGGGGAAAAAAAAAAAAAAAAAAAAAGAGGTCATGAAGAACCTAGTGGCAAGATGGGAATAAAGACACAGACCTACTAGAGAATGGACTTGAGGATATGGGGAGGGGGAGGGGTGAGATGTGACAGGGTGAGAGAGTGTCATGGACATATATACACTACCAAATGTAAAATAGATAGCTAGTGGGAAGCAGCCGCATAGCACAGGGAGATCAGCTCGGTGCTTTGTGACCACCTAGAGGGGTGGGATAGGGAGGGTGGGAGGGAGGGAGATGCAAGAGGGAAGAGATATGGCAACATACGTATATGTGTAACTGATTCACTTTGTTGTAAAGCAGAAGCTAGCACACCATTGTAAAGCAATTATACTTCAATAAAGATGTTTAAAAAAAAAAAAAAGAAAAACATGAAATTAGGATAATCACAGTCAATTAATATATGTGTTTGTATATAGATATAGAGATATTGTCTGACTGTGAGATATATATATATATATATATATATATATCTCCTATACATATATATATATATATATATTCAAAAAGGAATTATCTCTGGAAAAGAATATAATTTTCAATGGATAAATATACATCTCTAATTTTGAAAATGATAAATTAAGAGTAGTAAAACATGTTATCACTAAAATTTACATACATACATTATGTAATGCTGTGTAGGGCAGAATTTTAATTTATACTTCATGAACTTTATAGAAATTATAATTTATGTTGGTATCAATATTCACTCAGAAGAATGCCATTAATTTTGATTTGTTTCTTTTCAAGGCTTTACCTATGGGTTTCTGCACTTTCACCAAGAATAATACTAATTTATCATGTTTATTTTCTCTATACATCCATTTTCACATTTTTAAACACTGCAATATTGTGAGATGGATATAAATAGTATTATAGGCTCAATTAATTAACTCTGATATCCCCATACCTCTTCTGACAGGTTTCTATCCCTTCTTTGCTGAATATTTAGATTTGTCCTATCAAGAAGGATTTAATTTCCTCAAAGAAAAGATCTGCGTGTTACCCAATGATTTTTCTATTGCCACATATTATACACCTACATTGTCATCATAAATAGATTGTGAACTTTTCTCAGACATCAACCACAATTTATAGTTCTCATGTATTCCACCCAGGCCCTGGCACAGAGCTTGTTTAATCAGGTTTTTCATGCTCTGTGGGGTCCTCTGGTAGGCTGTATATTAAGTACGGAGTAAACAGAGATTAAAGACAAAAATCCCTGTCCTTAGAAATTCATAGCCTAGTGTGTAGTGAAAATTAACGTACAATTAAAATGAAGCATGAACAATGCTCTGATAAAAGTACAATACAGTGATTTGAAAGAAACAGGCAATCCCTTCACAATACAATTTTTTTTTTCTTTCAAAGCGTTAAAAAATATTTACAAGTAGGGAAAATACTGAAAAAGAGCTTTGCTCTAAGTTTCTGATAAAGGCCAGTGACAGAAATAGGGGAATCTGGACCATGAAAGAGATGTAGAGTTATTAGTTGGGATGGTAGATAGTACATTTGAAACTGAGAGGATCATATCATTAGCAAGTTCAAAAAATCAACATTGATTTATTCAGGGCTGAGATTTCTAGGGGATATCTGAAGTACTGATAAGGCCAAATAATCAAGTAAGTTAAGAGGAAGATTTAGTAGCTCTTTTAGGCAAGATAAGATTCAAGTTTGGGTCAGCGCACTTTTACTGAACTTTAACTAAACCTTCCATGTATATGTGGCACTAGAAGGCCCTTGGGGTAGGGGTAATGCAGAAGGAGAGGAGTCATCAAAATGGCCCCTGACTTCTTGTATGGAACCAAGACAAATGCATTGATAAGGACCAAATAGATCAAAATAAATACTGCAAAATTAGTATATGCAACCTATAGGTATTTAAAGAAAAGCTACTTTATTTTTGTCTTGATGATTAGAGAAAGCTTGCCGGATAGAATGCTATTAGATGTGCAACTTGTGGGACAGGCAGGTTTTAGTAGCCTGGAATAAGTGCAAAAATAATGGAATTAACATCACAGTAAAAAACAGGATTTTAGAACTTGGGCATCTTTAGAGGTTTTTGAGTCCAAGCTTCTTGATTATGACAGATGAGGAAACTGAGATCCAAAAAAAACATAGTGACTAACCTAAGGAAACCCAGTGAATACATAGGAGTCGTAGGACCATAACTCACATTCCCAATTGCCAATCTTGAGCTTTTTCTCTTTTTACTTTACTCTGCTGATGAATTCACCAATATGCAATTTTTTTATGAACAACCATTTAATATTATGTATCTCTAAGGTCTTTTCATAGGTTATGAAAACTCATTACTTACAACTTATAAAATAAAATATTCATAAAATGTTAAGACTGCAGACTCAGTCTTTAAAAATATACTGTACTCTAGAGTCATATAGCATGGTCCTAACGATTTTGAACTACACTACATGGTGACCACTATTAGCTCCAATTTATAAAAAGGATTTGATTCTTCCCAAGGCAATGAGAGTAAATCCCCACACAATTTCTTAATCTATCTCATTCCAAGAAATTTAAAGTTGTGGATTAGTAAATAAATTACAGCATTCTTTTTTTGACATCATGTAATGTAAATTGAAACCAATTGAAAGAAATAGACTTAATTTGCCATGGAACACAAGTCATTCAGTGAGACTTGTTTTACATTTTACCACAGAAAAGATAGGTAAAGAAAATAAGCACTTAGGGCAAATAATTCAAGCATGATGATGTATTTTTGTCTTCCTGAACCCTCTTAGGTATAATAGTTTTCAGTTGATTTACTTGTGCTTCCAGATAGATTGTCAATATCATTTATGGATATTGATCACAGTGATACAGGTGAACATTAAAATATAAGTGATTAATTTCTAATATATTGTTTCTAATGTACAGATGTTTTTGGTTAGACTGACACACCTGTGGACAAAGAATGTTGTCTGACATTTCAGTAAACAAAAAATATTTCTTCCCTCAAGCCCTCAGCCACTGCAGCTGCCCCCAACGTTGCACCCTGAGGGGAATTCAGGATGAAGAAAAACAGGATACTGGCCCTAGATAGTTAACGTGCCTATCAAAGGAATAATTTCAAGGAGCCTTGAAGGACTCTTGCATCTTCCCCTACATAGAAAAGCACTAAAATCATTAACTAGAGATATCTTTTGTGTGTGTGATTAGCAGTCATCCTTTGATGTCTGACTACCTGATTTTTTTTTTTTTTTTGGTTTTTTGTTTTGTTTTGTTTTTCCAGTGAAAACTCCTATATACCCTGACTCTTCCTTACCTCTTTGGAACAGTTCCTCAGAGCTATCTGAGAGGCTGTCTCCGAGGCTATAGTCCTCAGTAAGGTCCTGGAATAAAGCATAACTCACAGCTTTTAGGTTGTGTGCTTTTTTTGTCAACACATCTTAATCACAAAATGACAACAATAGTCCTTGTGGACCCCTGGATTTATCTAAATTTATCTAAACTATTTAAATAACTGCATACAAAGATGCTTTCAGTAACAGTTCAAAATTAAAAGCCTATTTTTAAATAGTAAGGGTATAGTCAATGAAGTTACTTTAAAAATTGCATATGAATTTGCCAGCACATGAAAAGGACATTTTGTGACACAGTAGTGTGCTATTTTAAAAATCAGAGACGAATGAAAAAAGAAGTAAGGTAGATGTACTACATCAATAATGATTTAAAACTATTTTTGGTCTATAAAAGGTGCAGAATAATAATGAATTATTCAGACTTCCCTGGTGGCACAGTGGTTAAGAATCCGCCTGCCAATGCAAGGGACACAGGTTCGAGCCCTGTTCTGGGAAGATCCCACATGCTGTGGAGCAACAAAGCCCATGCACTATAACTACTGAGCCTGCTCTCTAGAGCCGGGGTGCCACAACTACGGAACCCTTTGCACCTACAGCCCATGTTCCACAACAAGAGAAGCCTTCATAATGAGAAGCCCGCGCACCACAACGAAGAGTAGCCCCCACTCGCTGCAACTAGAGGAAGCCCGCGTACAGCAACGAAGACCCAATGCAGCCAAAAATAAATAAATAAAATAATTAATTAATTTAAAAAATAATGAATTATTCAGATGATTTTGGCATGTGTTTGTATAGAAATGCTGAATTTTTAGGAACCTTTGCCAATAGTGACTACTGTCATAGCTGTGTTGAAAGAAGACATTTTGTTTCATCAAATAATATTGTCTTTCACATAAAATTGGTGGCAGTATTTTACATTTAATTAATTTGTATTTGATTTACTTGGATTTTGCATTTCTAAAAAAGTCAGAAGAATAGGTAGTTTACAAGTACTTGTAATTTTCTACATGTTTAAGTAATATTATAATGAAAATAATTTATTTAAAATATACAGGAGAATATTTTATGACTTTTATACAGTCCTCACATTTTAAGAAACAAATATATGTTTATCTTAAATATATTGAATATATGTTAATTATGTTGTAAATTGTGATACATTTTCAGATTCTAATAGAAATGCATTTAATGGTATGAATGATGTGTCAATTAGATACTAGTTATAATAATAAACAGTTTTTTTATTTCTTATTTATAAAATATTTTGGGGGGAACAAAAGTGGAATTGTACTGACTTATATTTCAACTACTATCAAAATTAATTTTATTAATTATTAATTATTTCATTAATTATTTTTATTGAATTATTATTATAGTTAATTATACCAACTGGTTTTGTAACTATCCTACAATAAAGTTTATTTGATTTTGGTAAACTATTATTTAGTACACTGCTGGATTAAATTACTAGTGGGTTTTTTTTCTAAAGTTATTTGCCTCTAGTGCTCACATGTGAGTTAAATCTCTAATATTACTTTCTGTGTTACATTATCAGTTATAATATTGCATATTACATTATATTACATTACCTTACTTATCAGGTACTTTGTTTTTTAGGATATATAATCATAAAATTAATTGCAAAGTATTTCACCTTATTTATGTTGGACTAGATTATTTGATGTGGAAATGATCAACACTTTGAAAATATGAGAGAATTTGCATTACGCCATTTTGGATGTGGTTATTTAACAGAATTTATTTAATAATGCAGTATTTATTGCATGCATACACTTTGATTACTTTATTTCTTCTTGAATTAATTAGCTAATATTTCAAAAAATCTGTTATCAAGTTTTCAAAAAAAACCCTAAGTTTTAAATAAGAATATGTTGCTATTTCTGCTTTATTTTTTATAATTATTTTGTTTCTTGATTGAACTTGATTAAACTGTTTTCTGTTGTATAGCTTATTGTTTTTATCAATCCATGCCTTTTTAATGCTAAAATTATATTGAATTATTATTTATTTTTTCTAGCTTTTATTAAAATTGTTCTATAGGATTTTCTCATTAAATTCCTCAATTAACTATACTGAATCTTTTGTTTAAAATGTATATGATATCAATATGTTTCAAAGACGTGCAAACAAACAAACAAAAAAACCCATAGATTTACAAGCTTTTTTAATTCAGTTTTTATTTTCTATTTCATTAACAGTTGGTTTGAGACAATGTACTATTTTTTTTTAAACATCTTTATTGAAGTATAATTGCTTTACAATGGTGTGTTAGTTTCTGCTTTATAACAAAGTGAATCAATTTTACATAAACATATGTTCCCATATCTCTCCCTCTTGCATCTCCCTCCCTCCCACCCTCCCTATCCCACCCCTCTAGGTGATCAAAAAGCACCGAGCTGATCTCCCTGTGCTATGCGGCTGCTTCCCACTAGCTAGCTATTTTACATTTGGCAGTGTATATATGTACATGACACTCTCTCACCCTGTCACATCTCACCCCTCCCCCTCCCCATATCCTCAAGTCCATTCTCTAGTAGGTCTGTGTCTTTATTCCCGTCTTGCCACTAGATTCTTCATGACCTTTTTTTTTTTTTTTCCTTAGATTCCATATATATGTGTTAGCATACTGTATTTGTTTTTCTCTTTCTGACTTACTTCACTCTGTATGACAGACTCTAACTCCATCCACCTCATTACAAATACCTCCATTTCATTTCTTTTTATGGCTGAGTAATATTCCATTGTATCTATGTGCCACATCTTCTTTATCCATTCATCCGATGATGGACACTTAGGTTGCTTCCATGTCCTGGCTATTGTAAATAGAGCTGCAATGAACATTTTGGTACATGACTCTTTTTGAATTATGGTTTTCTCAGGGTATATGCCCAGTAGTGGGATTGCTGGGTCGTATGGTAGTTCTATTTTTAGTTTTTTAAGGAACCTCCATACTGTTCTCCATAGTGGCTGTATCAATTTACATTCCCACCAACAGTGCAAGAGTGTTCCCTTTTCTCCACACCCTCTCCAGCACTTATTGTTTCTAGATTTTTTGATGATGGCCATTCTGACTGGTGTGAGATGATACCACATTGTAGTTTTGATTTGCATTTCTCTAATGATTAATGATGTTGAGAATTCTTTCATGTGTCTGTTGGCAATCTGTATATTTTCTTTGGAGAAATGTCTATTTAGGTCTTCTGCCCATTTTTGGATTGGGTTGTTTGTTTTTTTGTTATTGAGCTGCATGAGCTGCTTGTAAATCTTAGAGATTAATCCTTTCTCAGTTGCTTCATTTGCAAATATTTTCTCCCATTCTGAGGGTTGTCTTTTGGTCTTGTTTATGGTTTCCTTTGCTGTGCAAAAGCTTTTAAGTTTCATTAGGTCCCATTTGTTTATTTGTGTTTTTATTTCCATTTCTCTAGGACCTGGGTCAAAAAGGATCTTGCTGTGATTTATGTCATAGAGTGTTCTGCCTATGTTTTCCTCTAAGTGTTTGATAGTGTCTGGCCTTACACTTAGGTCTTTAATCCATTTTGAGTTTATTTTTGTATATGTTGTCAGGGAGTGTTCTAATTTCATACTTTTACATGTACCTGTCCAATTTTCCCAGCACCACTTATTGAAGAGGCTGTCTTTTCTCCACTGTATATGCTTGCCTCCTTTATCAAAGATAAGGAGACCATATGTGTGTGGGTTTATCTCCGGGCTTTCTATCCTGTTCCATTGATCTATATTTCTGTTTTTGTGCAAGTACAAATTTGTCTTGATTACTGTAGCTTTGTAATATAGTCTGAAGTCAGGGAGCCTGATTCCTCCAGCTCCATTTTTCGTTCTCAAGATTGCTTTGGCTATTCGGGGTCTTTTGTGTTTCCATACAAATTGTGAAATTTTTTGTTCTAGTTCTGTGAAAAATGCCAGTGGTAGTTTGATAGGGATTGCATTGAATCTGTAGATTGCTTTGGGTAGTAGAGTCATTTTCACAATGTTGATTCTTCCAATCCAAGAACATGGTATATCTCTCCATCTATTTGAATCATCTTTAATTTCTTTCATCAGTGTCCTATAATTTTCTGCATACAGGTCTTTTGTCTCCTTAGGTAGGTTTATTCCTAGATATTTTATTCTTTTTGTTGCAATGGTAAACGGGAGTGTTTTTTTAATTTCACTTTCAGATTTTTCATCATCAGTATATAGGAATGCAAGAGATTTCTGTGCATTAATTTTGTATCCTGCTACTTTACCAAATTCATTGATTACCTCTAGTAGTTTTCTGGTAGCATCTTTTGGATTCTCTATGTATAGTATCATGTCATCTGCAAACAGTGACAGCTTTACTTCTTCTTTTCCGATTTGGATTCCTTTTATTTCTTTTTCTTCTCTGATTGCTGTGGCTAACACTTCCAAAACTATGTTGAATAATAGTGGTGAGAGTGGGCAACCTTGTCTTGTTCCTGATCTTAGTGGATATGGTTTCAGTTTTTCACCATTGGGGACAATGTTGGCTGTGGGTTTGTCATATATGGCCTTTATTATGTTGAGGAAAGTTTCCTCTATGCCTACTTTCTGCAGGGCTTTTATCATGAATGGGTGTTGAATTTTGTCGAAAGCTTTCTCTGCATCTATTGAGATGATCATATGGTTTTTCTCCTTCAATTTGTTAATATGATGTATCACGTTGATTGATTTGCATATATTGAAGAATCCTTGCATTCTTGGAATAAACCCCACGTGATCATGGTGTATAATCCTTTTAATGTACTGTTGCATTCTGTTTGCTAGTATTTTGTTGAGGATTTTTGCATCTATGTTCATCAGTCATATTGGCCTGTAATTTTCTTTCTTTGTGACATCTTTGTCTGGTTTTGGTACCAGGGTGATGGTGGCCTCATAGAATGAGTTGGGGAGTGTTCTTCCCTCTGCAATATTTTGGAAGAGTTTGAGAAGGATAGGTGTTTGCTCTTCTCTAAATGTTTGATAGAATTCGCCTGTGAAGCCATCTGGTCCTGCGCTTTTGTTTGTTGGAAGATTTTTAATCACAGTTTCAATTTCAGTGCTTGCGATTGGTCTGTTCATATTTTCTCTTTCTTCCTGGTTCAGTCTCAGCAGGTTGTGCATTTCTAAGAATCTGTCCATTTCTTCCAGGTTGTCCATTTTATTGGCATAGAGTTGCTTGTAGTAATCTCTCATGATCGTTTGTATTTCTGCAGTGTCGGTGGTTACTTCTCCTTTTTCATTTCTAATTCTATTGATTTGAGTCTTCTCCCTTTTTCTCTTGATGAGTCTGGCTAATGGTTTATCAATTTTGTTTATCTTCTCAAAGAACCAGCTTTTAGTTTTATTGATTTTTGCTATTGTTTCCTTCATTTCTTTTTCATTTATTTCTGATCTGATCTTTATGATTTCTTTCCTTCTGCTAGCTTTGGGGTTTTTTTGTTCTTCTTTCTCTAATTGCTTTAGGTGCAAGGTTAGGTTGTTTATTCGAGATGTTTCCTGTTTCTTGATGTAGCCTTGTATTGCTATAAACTTCCCTCTTAGAACTGCTTTTGCTGCATCCCATAGGTTTTGGGTCATCGTGTCTCCATTGTCATTTGTTTCTAGGTATTTTTTGATTTCCCCTTTGATTTCTTCAGTGAGCACTTCGTTATTAAGTAGTGTATTGTGTAGCCTCCATGTGTTTGTATTTTTTACAGATCTTTTCCTGTAATTGATATCTAGTCTCATAGCATTGTGGTCGGAAAAGATACTTGATACGATTTCAATTTTCTTAAATTTACCAAGGCTTGATTTGTGACCCAAGATATGATCTATCCTGGAGAATGTTCCATGAGCACTTGAGAAAAATGTGTATTCTGTTGCTTTTGGGTGGAATGTCCTATAAATATCAATTAAGTCCATCTTGTTTAATGTATCATTTAAAGCTTGTGTTTCCTTATTTATTTTCATTTTGAATGATCTGTCTATTGGTGAAAGTGGGGTGTTAACGTCCCCTAGTATGATTGTGTTGCTGTTGATTTCCCCTTTTATGGCTGTTAGTATTTGACTTATGTATTGAGGTGCTCCTATGTTGGGTGCATAAATATTTACAATTGTTATACCTTCCTCTTGGATCGATCCCTTGATCATTATATAGTGTCCTTCTTTGTCTCTTGTAATAGTCTTTATTTTAAAGTCTATTTTGTCTGATATGAGAATTGCTACTCCAGCTTTGTTTTGATTTCCATTTGCATGGAGTATCTTTTTCCATCCCCTCCCTTTCAGTCTGTATGTGTCTCTAGGTCTGAAGTGAGTCTCTTGTAGACAGCACATATATGGGTCTTGTTTTTGTATCCATTCAGCCAGTCTGTGTCTTTTGCTGGGAGCATTTAATCCATTTACATTTAAGGTAATTATCAATATGTATGTTCCTATTCCCATTTTCTTAAATGTTTTGGGTTTGTTACTGTAGGTGTTTTCCTTCTCTTGTGTTTCTTTCCTAGAAAAGTTCCTTTAGCATTTGTTGTAAAGCTGGTTTGGTGGTGCTGAACTCTCTCAGCTTTTGCTTGTCTGTAAAGGTTTTAATTTCTCCATCAAATCTGAATGAGATCCTTGCTGGGTAGAGTAACCTTGGTTGTAGGTTTTTCTCCTTCATCACTTTAAGTATATCCTGCCACTCCCTCCTGGCTTGCAGAGTTTCTGCTGAAAGATCAGCTGTTAACCTTATGGGGATTCCCTTGTGTGTTATTTGTTGTTTTTCCCTTGCTGCTTTTAATATGTTTTCTTTATATTTAATTTTTGATAGTTTGCTTAATATGTGTCTTGGAGTGTTTCTCCTTGGATTTATCCTGTATGGGACTCTCTGTGCTTCCAGTACTTGATTGACTATTTCCTTTCCCATATTAGGGAAGTTTTCAACTACAATCCCTACAAATATTTTCTCAGTCCATTTCTCTTTCTCTTCTTCTTCTGGGACCCTTATAATTCAAATGTTGGTGCATTTAATGTTGTCCCAGAGGTCTCTGAGACTGTCCCCCATTCTTTTCATTCTTTTTTCTTTATTCTGCTCTGCAGTAGTTATCTCCACTATTATATCTTCCAGGTCACTTATCCGTTCTTCTGCCTCAGTTATTCTGCTATTGATCCCATCTAGAGTATTTTTAATTTCATTTATTGTGTTTTTCATCGTTGCTTGGTTCCTCTTTAGTTCTTCTACGTCCTTGTTAAATGTTTCTTGCATTTTGTCTATTCTATTTCCAAGATTTTGGATCATCTTTACTATCATTATTCTGAATTCTTTTTCAGGTAGACTGCCTATTTCCTCTTAATTTGTTAGGTCTGGTGTGTTTTGACCCTGCTCCTTCACCTGCTCTGTGTTTTTTTGTCTTCTCATTTTGCTTATCTTACTGTGTTTGGGGTCTCCTGTTCACACCCTGCTGGTTCGTAGTTCCCGTTGTTTTTGGTATCTGTCCCCAGTGGCTAAGGTTGGTTCAGTGGGTTGTGTAGGCTTCCTGGTGGAGGGGACTAGTGCCTGTGTTCTGGTGGATGAGGTTGGATCTTGTCTTTCTGGTGGGCTGGTCCACATCTGGTGGTGTGTTTTGGGGTGTCTGTGGCCTTATTATGATTTTAGGCAGCCTCTCTGCTACTGGATGGGGCTGTGTTCCTGTCTTGCTAGTTGTTTGGCATAGGGTGTCCTGCACTGTAGCTTGCTGGTCATTGAATGAAGCTGGGTCTTGATGTTGAGATGGAGATCTCTGAGAGATTTTCGCCGTTTGGTATTACGTGGAGCTGGGAGGTCTCTTGTGGACCAGTGTCCTGAAGTTGGCTCTCCCACCTCAGAGGCACAGCCCTGATGCCTGGCTGGAGCACCAAGAGCCTTTCATCCACACGGCTCAGAATAAAAGGGAGAAAAAATAGAAAGAAAGAAAGAAAGAGGATAAAATAAAATAAAATAAAGCTATTATAATATAAAATAGGAAAAAAAATTAAGAATAAATTTATTAAGAAAAAATTTTTTTTTAATTTTTAAAAATAGATTTATTAATTTTTTATAATAAAAAATAAGAAAAAAAAATTAAGAAAAAATTTATTAAGAAAAATATTTTTTAATTTTTTAAAATAAAAAATATGAAAAAAGTTATTAAAAAATTTTTTTTAGTTTTTAAAAATAGAAAATAAGGAAAAATTATTGAGAAAACATTTATTAAGGCAAAAAAAATTTTTTTAAGTAAAGAAAACAAAAACAAACAAACAAAAACAACGGACGGACCTAACCCTAGGACTAATGGTGAAAGCAAAGCTATACAGACAAAATCTCATCCAGAAGCATACACATATACACTCACAAAAAAAGGAAAAGGGGAAAAATAAATATATCCTGCTCCCAAAGTCCACCTCCTGAATTTGGGATGATTCATTGTCTATGCAGGTATTCAACAGATGCAGGCACATCAAGTTGTTTGTGGAGCTTTAATCCGCTGCTTCTGAGGCTGCTGGGAGAAATTTCCCTTTCTCTTCTTTGTTCGTACAGCTCCCGGGGTTCAGCTTTGGGTTTGGACCCGCCTCTGCATGTAGGTCGCCTGAGGGCATCTGTTCTTCGCTCAGACAAGACCGGGTTAAAGGAGCAGTTGCTTCGGGGGCTCTGGCTCACTCAGGCCGGGGGGAGGGAGGGATACGGATGTGGGGTGAGCCTGCGGCGGCAGAGGCCGGCGTGCCGTTGCAGCAGCCTGAGGCACACCGTGCGTTCTCCTGGGGAATTTGCCCCTGGATCACAGGAGCCTGGGCGTGGCGGGCTGCACCTGCTCCCAGGAGGGGCGGTGTGGATAGTGACCTGTGCTCACACACCAGCTTCTTGGTGGCGGCAGCAGCAGCCTTAGCGTCTCATGCCCATCTCTGGGGTCCGCGCTGATAGCCGCGGCTTGTGCCTGTCTCTGGAGTTCCTTTAAGTGGCGCTCTGAATCCCCTCTCCTTGCGCGCCGCGAAATAAAGAGGCTAGAAAAAGCCTCTTGCCTCTTAGGCAGCTGCAGACTTTTTCCCGGACTCCCTCCCTGCTAGCTGTGGTGCGCTAACCCCTTCAGGCTGTGTTCACGCCGCCAACCCCAGTCCTCTCCCTGCGATCCGACTGAAGCCCAAGCCTCAGCTCCCAGCCCCCGCCCACCCCGGCGGGTGAGCAGACAAGCCTCTCAGGCTGGTGAGTGCTGCTCGGCGCTGATCCTCCGTGCGGGAATCTCTCCGCTTTGCCTTCCGCACCCCTGTTGCTGCGCTCTCCTCCATGGCTCCGAAGCTTCCCCCCTCTGCCACCCGCAGTCCGCCCGCGAAGGGGCTTCCTAGTGTGTGGAAACCTTTCCTCCTTCACAGCTCCCTCCCACTGGTGCAGGTCCCATCCCTATTCTTTTGTCTCTGTTATTTCTTTTTTCTTTTGTCCTACCAAAGTACGTGGGGATTTTCTTGCCTTTTGGGAGGTCTGACGTCTTCTGCCAGCGTTCAGTGGGTATTCTGTAGGAGCAGTTCCACGTGTAGATGTATTTCTACTGTATCTGTGGGAAGGAAGGTGATCTCCGCGTCTTACTCTTCCGCCATCTTGCCCAGACCCCCGAGACAATGTACTATTGTCATACGGAGTCATTATTTTCTTTATTAATATATTTTTACTTCTATTACTATTATCTAAATTTACTGTGATATTTACAGACAGTATAGACTGAGTAATTTCCAATTTGGGAAATTTATTGAAGTTTTCTTTATGATTATCATATGTGTGTGTATACATGTAATTTTTAAGCCATTTTAGTAGTTAAGGAAAGCCAGTAAAGAAAGCATATTATCTGATTATAACACAGATTGGAAGAGCTCTAGCTATTAAAATATATGTTTATGATTTTATTTTTAAAATCATCTGTGCTCTTGCTTTTTGTCTATCTTTTCCTCCAAGTCTAAGAGTTGTTAACGCTCCATTATCACTTGAATTTATTTATTTGGTGCTATAATGCTATTTATGGTGTTACCTTATCAAATATTGATGTTTGAAAGAAGTTAATTTCCCAAAAATGAATTGAAAACATTGACAATATTGTATTCATTTTGGAATATTTTATATAGCATGAATATTTAATGCATGCTTATGTATTTATTGCAAAAGTTGTCTTCTAAACATATAAGAGGTTCATTTCTGCTTAAACTTTGCTTTGAATTCTAAGATATATGGTTTGTTTCTTATACTTACACCAAAGGAGAATTAATTTCAAGATTCCCTAATTGAAGTGGGGGGTTATGGAGAGAAAAAACAGTGTGATTGAATGAGAAATATTCTCATCATCTTTATAATGAATTTTATAGGACTGTGTTTTTAGATGCCTTCAATATAACCTGATGGCTTCGTATCAAATTGCAACTCAGTAAAAGCAGTTTTATGGGAAGCCAATACAATAAAATCAAATGTGGGTATGAGGGTCCAACAAAGTGTTCTGGTCAGAAAAGCTGCCTGAGATTTACAAAAAACAACCTCTCATCTGTGCTTTTGCAGAAGGGAAAACTGTCAGAATCATGAGCAGTGTTTCCTTAGTCTTATAAAGATTCATGATGGTCAGCTGTTTGGGGTTCAGATTTACATGAACATGGTTATTGGACTGGAGTGGTCCAAAGGGACGTCAGATATCAGGCAGGGACTTTTTACAAAGCCCACAGTTGGGTTAGCATCTGGCACAGGGATTTTGTGGTTTATTGGATTTACTTTATATTCCATACTCCATCTTTTACAACTATTTGATAATCCTTCAAATAATTTAAGAATGTTAAGTTTTCACTTCATCGGAGAACTTTAGTTTTTCCTTATAAGCTTGTTTTATATTTTACCATATGTTCATTTGGGTGTTTTTTTCTATAATTTTCTACATTCTCTAAATCTTTGAAATTCATAGATTGAATTGTTGAATACTATAAATCATTCACTCTTATTTTTGCTTTGACTGCTTTTATTATGTACATAACCTTGCACATTTCTCTTAGTGCACATTTATACCAATTTCTGTGTGACTGTTTCTAAGAGTGGAATTTCAGGCTCAAATATTATTATCTTACCTTTAATGTATGATACATAAATAATTTCAAAAAGATGTACCAATTATATTCCCACCAGCAGGATATGAAAGTTTCTATTGCTTTATGTCCTCAGCAAAACTTGATATTGTCACATTTTAGTTATAGCAATTCTGGTCGGTGTGTAGTATTATCTCAATATATGTGTGTGTGTGTGTGTGTGTGTGTGTGTGTGTGTGTTTTCCAGAAATATAATCGAACATGCTTTATTGTGTAAGAATACTCTATAAAATACTATTGAAAATACCATTATTGAATTCTTCAAAAGTTTATAATTTTATTCAATTTTTGAACACAGAAATCTTATAGTTTTTTTCTTATGAACAAAGATATCAATCAGTATTTGTGTTTATTGTTTAATGATATGCATTACAAAACTCATTTACTCCTTTAACTGGGGAAAAATGTATATTAAGATTTCTAAACACACAATGGTTTGCATAATTTTTAATATATTATGATAACCACTTTCTATATGTTATAGAATTCTGGTATTTCAACATTATCATATTTAGCTTCCTACTACACCACTTTTTAAATCAATTCCATATATAGCTCTTAATTAATATAATATTAATGGAGAAAGCATGTTTAACACTATTAAATCATTTTTATAAGGTTTTAAATGAGAGGATTTTGTATTTCACTCTGAAACTCTAAATTTATCAGAATGTAGTTCAGGTCATCAGTGTTATTTTCAGAAGCTAATTTCAATGTAGGATATTAGTCTAAAGTGTTTCCAAAGATACAATTTTCCTGGGACTGAACAAATCAAGTCAAACCTTTCTATGACTACTTGTGGAAGCCCTTTCAGAGAAAAGTTGTAAAGTCAACCAAAAAAGGGATTTTTACCTTGGAGTGTCTTTCAATAGTTCAAAACACCAACTTAGTATCATGCCACATACCATGATACCCAGTCCTCCTGTAGTACAGCCAACTCTCATGTTGAGACAGGCTGAGACCTGAAACCCTTAGCTGCAGTGCTGCAATGCTTGCACCTGGACAAATGTCTCCTCAAGCTTACAAAGTTTACAAAGAAACTCTATGGGACTAAAAATAACTGTGTGCATGCATAGTTGAGGCAAATTATGGACAGAAGACAAAAAAAAAAAAAACCCAACTGCTACTTCTGAACAGCTGGGAGCAAAAACCGGGTGTCAGGAGCAAAAGGCACTCCCCTTGGGGAGTGAGCAAGGGAACATGTTATTTCTTCTCGCTCCCCCCTGCTACAGCAGGGGCCCCAATAAAGCGTTGCCTGAATTTCTTGACCGGCCTCTTATCAATTTCTGTTGATTGGGGAAAGCCAAGGACCCTGGGCGGTAGCAATGTCATGCATACATTTGGTAAAAGACAGCATTAAACTTCCAGTGGTTCAATACTTTAAGTGAAAATACCTGCCCAGCCATTTCCACCTATAATAGTAATGTGGTGTGCTGCCCAGATGTCTCCCTTCAGGAAGGAAGAACTGACTGCTGGGAATGTCGATGGCTGAAGGCTGTCTGCTTAGTTCTAAGTTCTCTCCCTGCAGTTGACCTTATATGAAGAGAGCTGCCTTGCCCATACTTATGCTCACACCCTGGAGTGACCTGAATCCAATGACTGTCCAGTGTGGAGTAAAAATATCCATGTCCCTTGCCCTAACTACAAGGAACTCCGTATGACCATCCCAGCTCCAGAACTCCCTGTGGGACTGACGGAGACTTTTATTATGACTTCATTTGAATTCAACTTCTCTCTTTTCCAAATCTTGTTTTCTTCATTTTATAGGTATTCTCCAGTAACTTCCTACATGAATCTCCTTCTGAGTCTCCTTCTCACGGTTAGACCTAACCACTAAGTTAGCTGTGGGAGAGGTCCAAGGAAGACTCTAAACTAGGATTTTGAAGTTAGATCTTTGTCGGTCAGCTGACAATGAGGGTCCCATCACACTAGGTGTCATGTTCAGACTCCCTGGTATGCGGGAGCAGAACAATTATTCAAATGGTCACTGAACTAAGCTGCCATAATGGTAGAAGGAAATGTGCTGGTTGAGGCAACATATTGGACATCTGAGTTGTACTAAGGGCATCAGAAATCTTAGTTAAAAGGACAGTGGAATTAGATAGCTGTCACATAAAAGTTTTGGAGAAAGACAACTGGAGGGTGAAAGCCAGAAGGCTTCCTTGAAATTTACAAGGAGACTCATTTCCTGCACCCACAGGACAGAAAAAAGTGAAGACTGGGACTGGGCCTCAATCATAGGAGTCATCAGGAATCCACAGAAGCTTGAATTCTCTGTCCTGACAGGCCAGGGACCTGACTGGGAAGTAGAAGACTAAGACATGTGATAGGAATATTTTCGTTGGTTTGAATTTCCAGATTTTCCTGAGAATCAAATTTCTCTACAGGTATGACCCACATCTCACTGTTAAAGTCTCCCCCCTTCTTGGAAGACAAGGCCAAGACCTCTTCCTTGCGAGATAAGAACTATTCCCTATTTAAGTAAAAAACTATTTAACTAAAAAATAACCTTCTCAGCATAGTGAAAGACCTCCCAAGGAAGGAATGAATCTGTATCCCAAAAAGATACAGGAACTAGCTAAGATGCACTCATAGCAGTCAGAAAAAATACATATGGGACTGGACTGTGCAGGTGCTTAATCAAGAAAAGACGTGCAGAAAACAAAGTTAAGGGAGATTATCAATACGGAATTGAATATCCCAGCAAAGACACTTAGAGACGATGCTCTTAGGATGGCTACTAGAAGCATGAAGAAATAGATGGCACATTACATAAAGTGAAAATACCAGAATTGCTATGAGAGACGGTGGAAGAAGGAATCTAAAGGCCCAGATAATTGGGTATGTTAGTGTGGATATACGATGTAAGGTTAGAAAACTCACATTATGACTATGTCCTGTGAAAGGGTCTGGAGAACATTGGATTTGTAAAATCAATAAGAGATTGTTTATTAAGAGAGGCACCAACATCACTAAGAAAATCAGAGGTTCAGTTCTCTCTAGGTTAGGACTGATCGTAAGAGCTGCAGTTACTGGGTTCCCTTACTAGTCATGAGGATGATAGGAATTGGAAGTAATAGAGGCATTTTATTTTTTTAATTTTTATTTATTTATTTTTTTAACATCTTTATTGGACTATAATGGCTTTACAATGGTATGTTAGTTTCTGCTTTATAACAAAGTGAATCAGCTATACGTATACATATATCCGATATCTCTTCCCCCTTGTGTCTCCCTCCCTCCCACCCTCCCTATCCCACCTCTCTAGGTGGTCACGAAGCACCGAGCTGATCTCCCTGTGCTATGTGGCTGCTTCCCACTAGCTATCTATTTTACATTTGGTAGTGTATATATGTCCATGACACTCTCTCACTTCTTCCCATCTTACCCTAACCCCTCCCTGTGTCCTCAAGTCCATTCTCTAGTAGGTCTGCGTCTTTATTCCCATCCTGTCCCTAGGTTCTTCATGACCTTTTTTTTTTTTTTTTTTAGATTCCATATATATGTGTTAGCATACAGTATTTGTTTTACTCTTTCTCACGTACTTCACTCTGTATGACAGACACTAAGTCCATCCACCTCCACCTCACTATGAATAACTCAATTTCATTTCTTTTTATGGCTGAGTAATATTCCATTGTATATATGTGTCATATCTTCTTTATCCATTCATCTGTTGATGGACACTTAGTTGTTTCCATGTCCTGGCTATTGTAAATAGAGCTGCAATGAACATCTTGGTACATGACTCTTTTTGAGTTATGGTTTTCTCAGGATATATGCCCAGCAGTGGGATTGCTGGGTCGTATGGTAGTTCTATTTTTAGTTTTTTAAGGACCCTCCATACTGTTCTCCATAGTGGCTGTATCAATTTAGCAAGAGGGTTCCCTTTTCTCCACATCCTCTCCAGCATTTATTGTTTGTAGATTTTTTATGATGGCTATTCTGACTGGTGTGAGATGATATCTCATTGTAGTTTTGATGTGCATTTCCCTAATGATTAATGATGTTGAGCATCCTTTCATGTGTTTGTTGGCAATCTGTATATCTTCTTTGGAGAAATGTCTATCTAGGACTTCTGCCCATTGTTGGATTGGGTTTTTTGTTTTTTTGATATTGAGCTACATGAGCTGCTTATACATTTTGGAGATTAATCCTTTGTCAGTTACTTGATTTGCAAATATTTTCTCCCATTCTGAGGGGTGTCTTATCGTCTTGTTTGTGGTTTCCTTTGCTGTGCAAAAGCTTTTAAGTTTCATTAGGTCCCATTTGTTTATTTTTTTTTTTATTTCCATTTCTCTAGGAGGTGGGTCAAAAAGGATCTTGCTGTGATTTATGTCATAGAGTGTTCTGCCTATGTTTTCCTCTAAGAGTTTGATAGTGTCTGGCCTTACATTTAGGTCTTTAATCCATTTTGAGTTTATTTTTCTGTATGGTGTTAAGGAGTGTCATAATTTCATTCTTTTACATGAAGCTGTCCAGTTTTTCGAGCACAACTTACTGAAGAGGCTGTCTCTTCTCCATTGTATATTCTTGCCTCCTTTATCAAAGATAAGGTGACCATATATGCGTGGGTTTACCTCTGTGCTTTCTATCTTGTTCCATTGATCTATATTTCTGTTTTTGTGCCAGTTCCATACTGTCTTGAATACTGCAGCTTTGTAGTATGGTCTGAAGTCAGGGACCCTGATTCCTCCAGCTCCATTTTCCATTCTCAAGATTGCTTTGGCTATACAGGGTCTTTTGTGTTTCCATACAAATTGTGAAATTTTTTTTTTCTAGTTCTGTGAAAGATGCAATTGGTAGTTTGATAGAGACTGCATTGAATCTGTAGATTCCTTTGGGTAGTATAGTCATTTTCACAATATTGATTCTTCCAATCCAAGAGCATGGTATACCTCTCCATCTATTTGCATCACCTTTCATTTCTTTCATCAGTGTCTTTTACAGTTTTGCATACAGGTCTTTTGTTTCCTTAGGTAGGTTTATTCCTAGGTATTTTATTATTTTGGTTGCAATGGTAAACGGGAGGGTTTCCTTAATTACTCTTTCAGATTTTTCATCATTAGTATATAGGAATGCAAGAGATTTCTGTGCATTAATTTTGTATCCTGCTACTATACCAAATTCATTGATTAGCTCTTGTAGATCTCTGGTAACATATTTAGGATTATCTATGTATAGTACCATGTCATCTGCAAACAGTGACAGTTTTACTTCTTCCTTTCTGATTTGGATTCCTTTTAATTCTTTATCTTCTCTGCTTGCTGTGGCTAAAACTTCCAAAACAATGTTGAATAATAGTGCTAAGAGTGGGCAACCTTGTCTTGTTCCTGATCTTAGTGGAAATGGTTTCAGTTTTGCAACATTGAGGATGATGATGGCTGTGGGTTTGTCATATATGGCCTTTATTAAGTTGAGGTAAGTTCCCTCTATGCCTACTTTCCAGAGGGTTTTTATCATAAATGAATGTTGAATTTTGTTAAAAGTTATTCTGCATCTATCGAGATGATCATATGGTTTTTCTCCTTCAATTTGTTAATATGGTGTATCACATTGATTGATTTGTGTATATTGAAGAATCCTTGCATTCCTGGGATAAACCCCATTTGATAATGGTGTATGATCCTTTTAGTGTGCTGTTGGATTCTGTTTGCTAGTATTTTGTTGAGGATTTTTGCATCTATGTTCATCAGTGATATTGACCTGTACTTTTCTTTCTTTGTGACATCTTTGTCTGGTTTTGGTATCAGGGTGATGGTGGCCTCTTAGAATGAGTTTGGGAGTCTTCCTCCCTCTGCTATATTTTGGAAGAGTTTGAGAAGGATAGGTGCTAGCTCTTCTCTAAATGTTTGATAGAATTCGCCTGTGAAGCCATCTGGTCCTGGGCTTTTGATTGTTGGAAGATTTTTAATCACAGTTTCAATTTCAGTGCTTGTGATTGGTCTGTTTTCTATTTCTTCCTGGTTCAGTCTTGGAAAGTTGTGCTTTCTAAGAATTTGTCCATTTCTTCCAGGTTGTCCATTTTATTGGCATAGAGTTGCTTGTAGTAATCTCTCATGATCCTTTGCATTTCTGCAGTGTCAGTTGTTACTTCTCCTTTTTCATATCTAATTCTATTGATTTGAGTCTTCTCCCTTTTTTCTTGATGAGTCTGGCTAATGGTTTATCAATTTTGTTTATCTTCTCAAAGAACCAGCTATTATTTTTATTGATCTTTGCTATTGTTTTCTTCATTTCTTTTTCATTTATTTCTGATCTGATCTTTATGATTTCTTTCCTTGTGCTAACTTTGTTTTTTTTTTGTTGTTGTTGTTCTTCTTTCTCTAATTGCTTTAAGTGTAAGTTTAGGTTGTTTATTTGAGATGTTTCTTGTTTCTTAAGGTAGGATTGTATTGCTATAAACTTCCCTCTTAGAACTGCTTTTGCTGCATCCCATAGGTTTTGGGTCGTCGTGTTTTCATTGTCATTTGTTTCTAGGTATTTTTTGATTTCCTCTGATTTCTTCAGTGATCTCTTGGTTATAGAGTAGTGTATTGTTTAGCCTCCATGTGTTTGTATTTTTTACAGATCTTTTCCTGTAATTGATATCTAGTCTCATAGCATTGTGGTCGGAAAAGATACTTGCTATGATTTCAATTTTCTTATATTTACCAAGGTTTGATTTGTGACCCAAGATATGATCTATCCTGGAGAATGTTCCATGAGCACTTGAGAAGAAAGTGTATTCTGTTGTTTTTGGATGGAGTGTCCTATAAATATCAATTAAGTCCATCTTGTTCAATGTATCATTTAAAGCCTGTGTTTCCTTATTTATTTTCATTTTGGATGATCTGTCCATTGGTGAAAGTGGGGTGTTAAATTCCCCCACTATGGTTGTGTTTCTGTCAATTTTCTCTTTTATGGCTGTTAGTATTTGCCTTATTTATTGAGGTGCTCCTATGTTGGTTGCATAAATATTTACAATTGTTATATCTTCTTCTTGGATTGATCCCTTGATCATTATGTAGTGTCCTTCTTTGTCTCTTGTAATAGTCATTGTTTTAAAGTCTATTTTGTCTGATATGAGAATTGCTACTCCAGCTTTCTTTTGATTTCCATTTGCATGGAATCTCTTTTTCCATCCCCTCACTTTCAATCTGTATGTGTCCGTAGGTCTGAAGTGGGTCTCTTGTAGACAGCATATATATGGGTCTTGTTTCTGTATCCATTCAGCCAGTCTATTTCTTTTGGTTGGAGCATTTAATCCATTTACATTTAAGGTAATTATCGATATGTATGTTTCTACTACCATTTTTTAAATTGATTTAGGTTTGTTATTGTAGGTCTTTTCCTTCTCTTGTGTCTCCTGCCTAGAGAAGTTCCTTCAGCATTTGTTATAAAGCTGGTTTGGTGGTGCTGAATTCTCCTGGCTTTTGCTTGTCTGTTAAGGTTTTAATTTCTTCATCAAATCTGAATGAGATCCTTGCTGGGTAGAGTAATCTTGGTTGTAGGTTTTTCCCTTTCATCACTTTAAATATGTCCTGCCACTCCCTTCTGGCTTGCAGAGTTTCTGCTGAAAGATAAGCTGGTAGCCTTATGGGGATTCCCTTGTATGTTATTTGTTGTTTTCCCTTGCTGCTTTTAATATTTTTTCTTTGTATTTAATTTTTGATTGTTTGATTAATATGTGTCTTGAAGTGTTTCTCCTTGGATTTATCTAGTATGGGACTCTCTGTGCTTCCTGGACTGGATTAACTATTTCCTTTCCCATATTAGGGAAGTTTTCATCTATAATCTCTTCAAATATTTTCCCAGTCCCTTTCTTTTTCTCTTCTTCTTCTGGGACCTCTATAATTCGAATGTTGGTGCATTTAATGTTGTCCCAGAGGTCTCTGACACTGTCCTCAATTCTTTTCATTCATTTTTCTTTATTCTGCTGTATAGTAGTTATTTCCACTATTTTATCTTCCTGGTTACTTATCTGTCCTTCTGCCTCAGTTATTTTGCTATTGATGCGTTCTAGAGAGTTTTTAATTTCATGTATTGTGTTGTTCATCATTGTTTGTTTGCTCTTTAGTTTTTCTAGGTCCCTGTTAAACATTTCTTTTATTTTCTCCACTCTATTTCCAAGATTTTGGATCATCTTTACTATCAGTATTCTGAATTCTTTTTCAGGTAGACTTCCTATTTCCTCTTCATTTCTTAGGTCTGG
Source organism: Eubalaena glacialis (assembly GCF_028564815.1). NCBI lineage: Eukaryota > Metazoa > Chordata > Mammalia > Artiodactyla > Balaenidae > Eubalaena > Eubalaena glacialis. Next base: position 35,912,960 of record NC_083731.1, read on the forward strand.
TGGATTTTTACCTTGCGCCTTCATCGGCTGTTTTTTTCTCTGTCTTCTCATTTTGCTTAACTTACTGTGTTTGGGGTGTCCTTTTTGCAGGCTGCAGGTCTGTACTTCCCATTGTTTTTGGTGTCTGCCCCAGTGGTTAAGATTGGATCAGTGGGTTGTGTAGGCTTCCTGTTAGAGGGGACTGGTGCCTGTGTTCTGGTGGATGAGGCTAGATCTTATCTTTCTGGTGGGCAGGTCCGCATCTGGTGGTGTGTTTTGGGGTGTCTGTGACCTTATTATGATTTTAGACAGCCTCTCTGCTAATGGGTGGGAGTGTGATCCTGTGTTGCTAGTTGTTTGGCAAAGGGTGTCCAGCACTGTAGCTTGCTGGTCTTTGAATGGAGCTGGGTCTTGGCATTGACATGGAGATCTCTGGGAGATTTTCGCCGTTTGATATTACGGGTAGCTGGGAGGTCTCTGGTGACCAATGTCCTGAACTTGGCTCTCCTACCTCAGAGGCACAGCCCTGATGCCTGGACGAACACCAAGACCCTGTCATCCACATGGCTCAGAATAAAAGGGAGAAAAAAAGAAAAAAATAAGTAAAATTAAAAGTTATTAAAATAAAAAATAATTATTAGAAATTTAAAAAAATTTAAAAAGTAATTAAAAAAAAAAGAGAGAACGAAGAGAGCAACCATACCAAAAAACAAATTCACCAATGATAACAAGTGCTAAAAAGTATACTAAAAGAAAAAAAGACCAGAGAGACCGAAACCTAGGACAAATGGTAAAAGCAAAGCTATACAGACAAAGTCACACACAGAAGCATACAATTACACACTCACAAAAAGAGGAAAAGGGAAATATATATATATATCGTTGCTCCCAAAGTTCACTACTTCAATTTGGGATGATTCGTTGTCTATTCAGGTATTCCACAGATGCAGGGTACATCAAGTTGATTGTGGAGATTTAATCCGCTGCTCCTTAGGCTGCTGGGAGAGATTTCCCTTTCTCTTCTTTGTTTGCACAACTCCTGGGTTCAGCTTTGGATTTGGCCCCATCTCTGTTTGTAGGTCGTCTGAGGGCTTCTGTTCCTGCTCAGACAGGACGGGGTTAAAGGAGCAACAGATTCGGGGGCTCTGGCTCACTCAGGCCAGGGGAGGGAGGGGTATGGATGCGGGGCGAGCCTGCAGTGGCAGAGACTGGCATGACATTACAACAGCCTTAGGTGCCGTGTGTTCTCCCGGGGAAGTTGTCCCTGGATCACAGGACGCTGGCAGTGGCGGACTGCACAGGCTCCCGGTAGGGGAGGTGTGGATAGTGACCTGTGCTTGCATACAGGCTTCTTGGTGACTGCAGCAGCAGCCTTAGCGTCTCATGCCCATCTCTGGTGTCCGCACTGATAGCCGCGGCTCAAGCCCGTCTCTGGAGCTCGTTTAGGTGGTGCTCTGAATCCCCTCTCCTCACACACCAGGAAACAAAGAGTCAAGCAAAAGTTTCTTGCCTCTTCTGCAGCTCAGACCTTTTCCCGGACTCCCTCCCGGCTAGCTGTGGTGCACTAGCCCCTTCAGGCTGTGTTCACGCCGCCAACCCCAGTCCTCTCCCTGGGGTCTGACCTCCAAAGCCTGAGCCTCAGCTCCCAGCCCCCACCCGCCCCAGCGGGTGCGCAGACAAGCCTCTCGGGCTGGTGAGGGCTGGTCAGCACCGATCCTCTGTGCGGGAATCTCTCCCCTTTGCCCTCCGCACCCCTGTTGCTGCGCTCTCCTCCGCGGCTCCGAAGTTTCCCCGCTCCGCCACCCCCGTCTCCACCCACGAAGGGGCTTCCTAGTGTGTGGAAACCTTTCCTCCTTCACAGCTCCCTCCCACTGGTGCAGGCCCCGTCCTATTCTTTTGTCTCTGTGTTTTCTTTTTTCTTTTGCCCTACTCAGGTACGTGTGGAGTTTCTTGCCTTTTGGGAGGTCTGACGTCTTCTGCCAGCGTTCAGTAGGTGTTCTGTAGGGGTTGTTCCACATGTAGATGTATTTCTGATGTATCTGTGGGGAGGAAGGTGATCTCCACGTCTTACTCTTCCGCCATCTTGAAGCTCCTCCTAGAGGCCTTTTAAAATCAGCTCTATGTTATTTAGATGAGGTTCCACCTTTCTTTGAACATTTCTTTATTTTCTGGTGCATATTTTCCAGGTCCATCTTATACTTTTTTGCCCTAACCTAGGAATCAGTCATTTCTCTCAGAAGCGCTGTTTACTTTTAGTATGCCAAATCAAATTTAGAAACCAATATCTGGACGCTAGGTGTGGGACTATCACTGCTCCTCTGTCCTCTTAGTGGGCAGAGCAAGGGACTATATATATTCACACACAAGTGAATATATATATATATGTAAACATCTACATTAACTTCTGTGCTTATTTCTATATTGATTGATATATATTGAACTACATGAGCTCTAACTGATTTCTCTAATTCTAATGCAACATGACAGAAATTGTTCTTGTTTTTTTCTTTTCTATATATGCAACTCCAGTAGTAAAATACCTGGCTCCCATTATCCTTAATATATTTACTTATTCATCAATCCAGCTCTGTTTATTCCATCTCCCCTTGCTGAAGTTGTCCTTTCTCCTTACCACCCAGAGTTACTTTTTTCAGCCCATTTAGGCTCTGACAACCCACAACAGACCACCACTTCAACCTTTCCACATGACCCATGCATGTTCAGTTGGATGTTCAGTTACTCTGCACTATGATGCAATAGTTACCTATTACAGTCTTGAAGGGGTGATCTTTCATCAGTGCATCCTTATACAGACTTTGTGTGGTGTAACTAATGCCTTTGGTGGGAGAGCTAGATTTGACTTGGATGTGGATGAAGTCGTGTCTTTCCTGAGGGTGTACTGGCAGCTACCACCTTCATAGGAGGTGGGGCTGGAGATGCAGGGCCTAGAGATGGATCCCAGTGTGAAGTAGGACTTCCTTCTCTTTAGTGGCCATCACTGCCCTATCAGGGGTGGGGTCTGACACCAGGTTGTTGGAGCAGAAACCGTGAAGTTTGGGCCTGAGCTGGCTCTGTTTCTTTTAAGTGTGTGTTTTTCCCTCTCCCTTCACTGAGACCTTTGCCCCAGAGAGGTGGGAATGCTGAAGCAAGTGGGGTCTGTGTAAGCTCTTGGCTCATGGTGGCAACAGACAGAGGTCCAATGCAGTGCCTGTGCTCAAACACAGCCTCAGGTCCAAGTCCCCTTTGCTCCTCACAACCAGTTACTGTCCCCAGCCTCTGCTGCCCTGTTGTGGAATCACTCAACAGGTCAGGCAGGAGGGCCTGTGTGGTCTCTCATCATGTATGGAGGGATGGTGAGCTATGGTGGAGGAGCCACCCACAGTCAGCAATCTGGGCTGCTTCTGAGGCACTGCTTGAGTAAGGGCCAACAATGGCTGCTGAAGTCCCACCCAGATTCAGCCTTGGTAGATTCTTTTCCCAAGAAGAAGAATCTTAGCTGCCCCAGATCCAGTGTTGCTCTGTCTTAGCTGCCACAGATCCAGTGCTGCTCTGTGCTGCTCTGTGGTGTGGAGTGAGTGGGGGCCTGAGTGTTCACTCGGCTCAGACTGGGGTTTGCAGTGAGGCTGGCCTGGGAAACCTGGCAGCATGTAGAGCAGGTCTTTCTCCACCCTACTCTGGGGCCAAGCCAGTGCACACATGCTCCTCACAGGTGGAGTCCAGGCTCCCCACAGCCCTCCTATTAGTCCCAGCTGTCCTCCAACCAGCCAAGGGGTCTTGTCTCCCCCACTTAGGAACCCAGGACTGGGGTGTCCAAACTGTGGTTCAAACCACTCACTCCCCAGGGAAGGTGTCCCCACCACAACCTCCCTTTTCCTCTGAGTCCCGTCCCAGGGCACATGTGCCAACCTGATCCCTTTTCTTCCCATCCAACCAGATTACGTACATATATTTCTTACAGCCTTGGTCGTACAAGAATCCTTCTGTCACTTTCTAGTTAGTTTTTAGTGAGAATTGTTCCACATGTAGAACAATGCATCCAATGCATCCTCACCTGGGGAGGTGAGGTCCATGTCCTTTTACTCTGCCATCTTGATCTGAGCTCCCCTATTCTCTGGATTTAGAAATCTAAGTTGAAAGTCATTCTCTTTCATCATTTATATGCATATATATATATATATATATATATATATATATAAATATATATAAATGTATATCATATATATATATGCAGATATTCAGTCCTGATTTTGTCATTGGTAGCTTTCTTGCTTATTACCAATTCAACATGTATTAAAAACTTCAGAATGTACCTTTCCCATAACCTAGTGTTTGTGAAATATACCTAATACTAAGGAAGATGTTTACTCTTTTATTGGGCTACTGATTAAAATGTTAAATACAGGGTCTAGAGTCATCCCTGCTGGATTTTTAGGTTTTTCTATTTTTCTTCATTTGACCCTGATTAAGAGCAATGTAAAAAGAGACAAAATCTTGTGGTGTGAGGGAAAGGGTGAAAAATTATGGTATTGATTTTGTTCTAATCACAAATATTTTTTATGGAATGAGAGGTTTACTTACTATAACCACCAAAAGTAGTGTATTCAAATAAAGTGATTTATTTACATCAGCATTGCTTCTTCACAGTGTAATTACTCAAAGTGTAATCCATATATAAATCAAATTAATTAATACCTTAAAACAATAGCCTAACAATTCCAATTTTTCTAGCAGTCTCAATCAATAATATGAAAATGAGAAAACAAATGAAAGTACAAAACCAGCATTTGTCAAAAGAAAGTAAGCACAAAAATACAGAAAAATCAATTACCATATATACTTGATTTATTCAGTAGGTGACATTTCACTATTATATTTGCTTAACTACATAAAATTAATCATTGTAAGCAGAGTAACTTAAAACAATAATGAAAATATATAAATAAAATGTTACATTATTGTCCAAGCTCTTAACTGTTTTTAGAAAGAGAAAGAAAGAAAGAAACAAGAGTTAGAGACACTGAGAGAAACAGAGACAGAGGGGAGGGAGGAAGAAAAGAAGGAAAGGAGGAAGGAAAGAAAGAAGGAAGGAAGGAAGGAAGGAAGGAAGGGAGGAAGGGAGGAAGGAAGGGAAGAAATTCACCTAAGACTTTAAATTCTGAACATTTCAAGTTTAAATATTGTATAGCTAATATTTTTTTAACTTTCTTTAGAATTCTCAAAAAATCTGCATTATTAAATAATATTAACTATCAGTGTGGACCATTTTATATAAAAGCTGTGTATTACATAAAGAAATACCAATAATTCCCCAAATTAAGAACCTATATGAAATCTCTTTAAGTAGATCTGTCTAGCTTTTGATCATACTCTTATATGCTAGGTATGCAAGGGTGAATCTTTATGGAGTTACTTTGATTTTAAATTTAGTTCCTAACAAGTTCTTTCCTGAATCATAAACATTTCGTTACTCTAAGCTGTTGTTAACAAGTAATTATCAATTATCCTCTTTCTCATAAATGTTAACTTTCTTTGTCCAACTGAGTAGTTCCTATTCAAATCCAATTTGAGGCACTTTTAACGGCCTAAGTGTGGTCTTACCCTAATAAAATTGCTTAATATGCATAAGTTAACTCTCTTACTGTATCGTTTATTTGGTTTTATCTATATTATTATTTTCATTTTTATATATGGAAAATGTCCCTGAAATGAAAAGGCCCTAACTTTGAATAATTGTTTTATTAAAGATGAAAAAACTGGAACTATATTACTGGTGTTAAGAGATAAAGTTCTATATTTGAAACTGTGTTTTACATCTCAGTAAGTGTTCAGAATGGGTTGGATTTGTCAAAAAATATGCTAGAGGAAATACAAGCACATGATTGGTGGTGTTTGTGAGGATCTGATCTAAGATGGATTTAAGTTCTCTCTGATAACTCTTTGTAAATAATCAAATATTTGCTCTGATGCCTATGAAAAGTACTATGAAAGATAAAATGAAATGTAAGATTTAGTCTCAAGTATCATATAGTTCAGAGGTTACATGGAAAGATAAGATATATGTTTGTTTATAAATTTATATAAATAAAATCCTGATTTCAAACAGGTTAAAGATGTATCCAATGAAAGCTATAAAATGTGTTATAGATTTTTGAATGAAAGAGACCTTCTTTCCAAGTGGGCTATTCAGTATAAGCTTCTTGGAGGGGGAGAAACCTGAGTTTCTTAGGGAGTACTTGGCTCAGGTCTGTCTTAGTTTTCAGATGTTTGATATTAGAACTGAATCCCAGGAATCAGATCTTGGTTAGGATGTGTAATGGTAAAATGGTAGAGTGAACTTTGTCACATAGCTGAAGTGTTTCTGTAGAAAGCAATGATGGCATAAGTAAAGATATTAAAATTTTCTTGCACACCAAAATGTTCACAGGAAGAAATGATGACAGAAACAAAGGGACTAGAAAGGGTAATAATACAAGAAGTCTCACCCCTTATGTAAAAATTAGCTCAAAATGAATCATGCTCACAGGTACAAACAGTAAAACTGTAAAATGTAAATGTAAATTTTAAAACTATAAGTTTTTTATAAAAAGCATAGAAAAAAATCTTTGGAATTTAGGTCTAGGCAAAAAGTTCTTAGACTTAACACTAAAGCATAATTCATTAAAAAGGAAAAAAGAAAAAGTTGATGATTTTGACTTAATCAAAATTAGAAACTTTTGCTCTCCAAAAGACTCTGTAAAGAGCCTGGAAGAAAATATACACAATCACATATTTAACAGAAGGATAGTATCTGGAATATATAAACAACTCTCAAAATTCACCAATAAAAAACCAAAAGATCCAATTACGAAGTGGGCAAAATACATGAAGAGACATTTCACTAAAAAATTATACATATGGCAAATAAGCACATGAGAAAATCCTCAATATCATTGGCTGTTAGGGAAATGCAAATTAAAACCACACAGCTATGAGATATCACCACACACCTATGAGAAGAGATAGAATACAAAATAGTGATACCACTACATACTGGTGAAAATGTAGAGCAAGTGGATTTTTGCTAATGGGAATATAAAATTGTATAGTTATTCCTGAAAACTGACAGTTTCTTATACAACTGAACATGCAACTACCATGAGATCCAGTAATTGCACTCTTTGACGTTTATCCTGAGACATCAAAATTTATGTTTACATAAAATCTGCTCATGAATGTGTTTAGCAATTTTATTCATAATAGTAAAAAATTAGAAGAAATGAACAGGATGTCCTTATATGTGTGAATGTTTAAACAAACTGTGGTACATCCATATTAAGGATTACCACTCAGTAATATAAAGCAATCTGGAACAGATACATAATGTATGATTTTAATTATATAATATTATTAAAGGACAAAATTATAGATATGGATAAAAGCTTAGTGGTTGTGGTTAAGGAAGGAATAGGGGTAGGAAGGAAATTGATAAGGCTTATAAGGTCAACATGAGGGACCCTTGTCCTGATGGAAATGTTCTCTAGCTTACTGTATCACTGTCAATGTCCTAGTTGTGGTGTTGTCTTATAGTTTTACCACATGTTACCACTGGGGGAAACTGAATAACGGGGGCTACAGGAGTCCATGTTACCAAGGGAATTTAAATTGCTTACTTGATAATTCAACATTCACACTAATACATACTGTTCTAGATGTATTTCAGCCTATGTCTGCCATAGACATTTTTTTTTTAAAGGTCTTTTTAAAAAAAAATTAATTAATTAATTAATTAATGGCTGTGTTGGGTCTTCATTTCTGTGCGAGGGCTTTCTCTAGTTGCGGCAAGTGGGGGCCCCTCTTCATCACGGTGCGCGGGCCTCTCATTATCACGGCCTCTCTTGCTGCGGAGCACAGGCTCCAGACGCGCAGGCTCAGCAATCGTGGCTCACGGGCCTAGTCGCTCCGCGGCATGTGGGATCTTCCCAGACCAGGGCTCGAACCCGTGTCCCCTGCATTGGCAGGCAGATTCTCAACCACTGCGCCAGCAGGGAAGGGAAGCCCCCTGCCATAGACGTTTGCTGTGGATTTGATTTTCTCAGATACTTGACAATGTTTTAGGCAAAACTTGGCATCCATTTAAATAGGATGGTTGGACCTAGAGATTATCACACTAAGTGAAATAGGGCAGACAGAGAAAGACAAATATCATATTATATCACTTATATGTGGAATTAAAAAAAGTGATACAACTGAACTTATTTAGAAAACAGAAATAGACTCACAGACATAGAAAACAAACAGTTATCAAAGGGGAAAGCAGGGGCAAGGATAAATTGGGAATTTGGGATTAACAGATACACACCACTAGAAAAATAGATAAACAACAAGGACTTACTATATAGCACAGGGAACTATACTCAATATCTTGTAATAACCTATAAGGGAAAAGAATCTGAAAAAAAATTTATATATATATATATATCACTTTGCTGTACACCTGAAACATTGTAAATCAATGAAATTTTTTTTTAATTAAAAAAGTTTTAAATTTCAATAAATTTTTTTCAATACTTCAATAAAATTTTTTTTTAAAAAAGAACAACAGTGCGTGTGTCAAAAAATGAAAATTAAAAAAAAAATAGAATGGTTCCTTTGCCTTTCTATGTCAAGCTTAGAATAATCTTTTCTATACTTACAACAATCTTTGCTGGGATTTTGACATGAATTGCATTAAACTGTATGTCAACTTCGAGAAATTGACATCCATTTTTATGTTGACTCTTCTAATTCATGCACACTGTATGTCTCTCTATTTGTTTAGATCATCTTTTTGGTTTCTTTCACTGGTGTTGTACAGCTCTCAGCAGACAAGTCTTGTATATGTTTTGTTAGATTTGCCTCTATGTATTTGATTTATTGAATGGTTGCATGTTCACATCTACATGTTCACTAGTAGAATATAGAAATACAATTTGTTTTTAATGTTTCATATATATTATAATTATTTTATTATATATTATAAAATTTGCCATTTTACTCTTTTAAACAATACAATTCAGTGGCATTAATTCAATTTGCTGCTTTCTAAATAAGCTACAAGTGAAGGAATTTCCAAAGGAAATTATAAAATATTTTTAACTAACTTAAAAGACAGACATTAAATATCAAAATTTGTGAGACACAGATAAAGCAGTGCTCCAAGAAAATTTATAGGAATAAGTGCTTTTGTTAGAAAAAGGAATGGTCTAATATCAATAACCTAAAATTGCAACTTAAGAACCTGGGAAAAGTAAAATAAATCAACATCAAACTTAAGAACACAAATCATTAAGATAATAAATTAATGAAGTTGAAAACAGAAAATCAGTTTAGAAAATCAATGAAACCAAAAGTGGATTCTTCAAAAAATTCAATAAAATTGATAAGACCTCTAGCAAGACTGATAGAAGAAAAGACATAAATTCCCAATACCAAGACTGAGAAAATTCTCTACAGACCCAGAGACATGAAACGAATGATAAAGGAATACTGTGAAAAACTCTACACACATAAATTCAACAACTTGGATAAAATAGAGAGCAATAATTTAAAAAGTACAAATATAGATAATCTGAATAACCCTAAACTGTTAAAGAAATTTAATTCATAGGTAAAGATCTGGGAAAAATATCTCCGAGTATAGAAGATTTCATTGGTAAATTTTACCAAATCTTTAGGGAAAAAATAATATCAGTTATATCCAATTTATTCCAGAAAGTAGAAGAGGAAAGAACATTTCCAAAAACATTTTATGAAGCCAGCTTTACCCTGAAATCAAAATTTTAAAATAGTACAAAAAATAAAAGTATAGGCTAATATCTTTGAATAATATAGATACCAATATCTTCTACAAAGTATTAGCAAATAAAATCCAGAAATATATAAAAAGAATGCACCTCAGCAAACTGAAATCCTTGCAGTTATGTACAACTGGTTCAGTTTTCACAAGTCAATCAATATGATACACAACGTTAGCAAATTAAAGAAGAAAAAGCACATATCATATCAACAGATGCAGAAAAACATTTGACAAAGATTCAACATCAATTCATGATAAAAACTCTTAGCATCCAGATTTAGAAAGAAACTTCTTTAACCCAATAAAGGGTATTGACAACATTCTTACAGAAAATATCATACTTAATGGTGAAAGACTAAATAAATACTTTCCCCCTGAAATTGGGAGTAAGACAAGAATATTCATTCTCACCACTCCTATCTAACACAGCAATGTATGTCTTAACCAGGCTAATAGACAAGGAAAAGGATTTAAAAGCATAGAGAATGGAAAGGTAAAAATAAAACTGCTCCTATTCACAAATGACATGATTTTCCATGTAGAAATTTCAGGAATTACAAAACCCCTCCCAGAAATAATGAGTGAGTTCAATAAGGGTATGAAATACAATGTAAACACTCAAAAATTAATATTTCTAATAGTCATATTTCTATAATCAAGCAATCAACAATTGGAAATCAGAATTTCAAAATATATATTCCCTTCACAATAACTAAACAATACAAGACAAAATATTTCAGAAATCACAGAGCCTATATAAATGGAGAAGGATTCCATGAGAGACTCAACATAGAAAAGATGTCAGCTCTTCCCCAAGTGATAGACTTAATGCAGTACATATCCAAATCTCAGGATGATTTTTTTTAATAGATATATGAAACAGAATCTAAAATTTATATGGAAAACAAAGGAACTTGACTAGCAACAATAATTTTGAAATAGAACAACCCTTGAAGAAACACACTACCCAATTTTAAGAATATTTAAGAATAAAGGTACTGTACTAAAAAAAATAGTGTGGTATTAACACATGGATAGGCATATAGGTGAATGGAACAGAAAAGAGTCCAGAAATAGACCAACACAATTATGGCTATTCGGTCTTCAACAAAAGTGCAAATTTAGGGAAATTTTAGAAGACGCGGCAAAGCACTCCACTCGCTCACCTGTCACTGGGATATGAGGCATGTCTCCAGGGTTGTCCAAATTATCACCGGGCAGGACATCATCATTGGAGTGTTCTAGAGGATGTCTCTAGAGAGTGTCCTGAGCAGTAATTCTATATTCTTGCTTTTTTTTTTTTTTTTTTTGGCCACACTATGCGGCATGCACGATCTTAGTTCCCCGACCAGGGTTTGAACCCGTGCCCCCTGTATTGGGAGAATGGAGTCTTAACCACTGGACCACCAGGGAAGTCCCAGTAATTCTATATTCTTAACAGTCTAAGATCAACAATGCAACTGATCCAGAAGTTCCTGTGTGCCATGTAGAGGGAACTCAGAAGAGCAGAGAAAATCTTCATCGGAATAGGCCTGGAATTGAGATAAGGATCAAATTTGGGAAACTTCTTGAATAAAGACTCCACAGGGCTTTCAGATTTCAGTAACAGCTGCCATCACAATGCCCCCATATTAGGCAGGATCTGCCACACTGTTGTAATCCAGCACCAGAAACACTGATAGAGTGGCCTGAGGCATATCTTAGCAGAGGCTAGTGAAGACCCAGAAAACAGCAACACAATAAGTGGATGATCCATGCCTCTCCCTTGTCCCTCTATGAACCTACATAAATTTTCTTCTGAATCTATATGTTACTTTGGGAAGCTGGGCAGGGCAAAGAAGAGGGGAGACCTTTCCAATGGAAAAAATAACACTAATAGGTTTGAAATTTGCATCAATATCCTGGTAACATCTGTTTGAATCTGTTTCCTTAGAGTTTGGAGGAATCAAATAGTAAGATGATAATATTACAATTTGTGCACTAAATAATATGTGTCATCCAGTTATTATTAAAAATCACCCACCAGAGCAGGTTAGTAAGGTAAAAGAAATATTTTCTTAGGGTTAAATTTGATTGTAATCATATACATTCAGCTAAGAGTCTATTTTATTAATTTCCACAGCTATTACAATGAAAGCAAATGAAAGCAAAAAACTTTCTTTTAAGCTTAAGCTTTTGTTTTGATAGACAACTTATCAAAGTGTGCAACATTTTAAAACTTAAACATGCATTAAATCACTTAAAGGAACAGTTTTTGGACAATGTGAATGCCAGTTTATCCAAATTATATTTCAAATAAGTTAAAAGAAAGGAATTTTTAAGTATATTTTTGTTTCAGTTACTGGAACTTGAAAAAAATGAAAAATATTTGAGGGGGAAACTTTACCCTTTCAAAGATAATTAAATTAAATAATCCATTTAAAATGTGCGTATATATTGAAATATTAGTAACGATATCAGGTGTCTCAATTGTGTAATACCACATATTACCACCAGATGGCGGTAGACAATCAACTAATATTAAATATCATTCATATAGTTGTGTTCCTGGCAATGTTTTAGGTTTTTGCTCTTTTCAGAGTCTTTTTCATATCCAAATATTATGAATAATTTCCAACTTCTGTATAAATATCAACTTCTAAATATAGGACTGAAGTTACTGGGACCTTAAGTTTCCTAGACTTATAAAACAGTAAATAATAGAAGGAATAATTCTCAGCTTTTAAATTTTTAAAAAGCATGAACAAGAACACTTAGGGAAGAGGATTAAACAGTTAAGCAATCATTTGCTAAGTTTTCTCTTATTAAAAATATTCGGGAAAATATACTATGTACTGTATTTACATGTGCTATATATATTCTTTGTATTATGTATAATGTTCATAAAAAGAATGAAAGGATTTATTATGTGGAAGTGACTTATGAATGTACAAAAAGTTCGAAATGATTTTAATGTTATATCAATAATTTGATATGCAGCATCGCATAAATAATTGTTTTCAAAGCATAGAAAGGCTTTGTAGCATTTTCATATTGGGTACAATACGCACCAGTGACCCTGTTGGGAAGAAATGTGAGTGAAACGGAGAAAGTGTCAGGCTACACTTCCAGGGCAGACCTTTGTCTCAAGTAAATATGAATTTCATATTTTCTGACTCTTCCACTCTTTTTAAATTATTCCTTATTTTGACACATATCTATAATTCATGTAACCTACTCCATTTAAAATTTTAATTGTCTTCACAGATCTGTTCATATAAAATTTTAGATGTTTAAAATTTTTACAGTGTAAAATCTGAGGCTCTTGAGAGGATTTTTTTTTCATTTGCCAATTAAATTTCTTCAATATGTTCATTGATATTATCCTCAAGAATAAAAGAAAAATTATTGCAAGAGGTTTCTTTTTTTTTTTTTTTGAGAACTATCCAATGCATTCTAGAGCAAGTTTTTTTTTTAGTTCTTTTTTTTTATTGTATACTCTCATAAAACAGGATATTTTAAATTTTCAAGAAGTTTCTTTTTTATATTTTTATGTTCTCTATGGACAAGCATATTCACAAATTGATCAGCTTTGGTCAATGTTCTAACAAATAAGTTTTGGCAAAAATAGGTGGTAAAAAATAGGGTATATTTCAGAGTTTACACTCTATGATATAACAGATGAGAATCATTTACATATTTATGATACTTTCCTGATAAGTTTACATTTAATTTCAATAAGAATGTGTTTAATTTTATTTTAGTTCAATTGGGCATGTGAAAATGATATTTGTATCATTAATGTACTGATAGACGTATGGTTATTGCCCTATATTTCTGATAAAACCTTCAAGTAAACAATAAGTATTAAAATATAATATTCCATTTCAAATAGTTATATTTAATTAGCCAACTCACTAGGGCTTGACGGAAGTATTACAAACAACGGCCTATTAAAAATGAGGTGGAGGGCTTCCCTGGTGGCGCAGTGGTTGAGAATCTGCCTGCCAATGCAGGGGACACGGGTTCGAGCCCTGGTCTGGGAGGATCCCACATGCCGCGGAGCAACTGGGCCCGTGAGCCACAACTACTGAGCCTGCGCGTCTGGAGCCTGTGCTCCGCAACAGGAGAGGCCGCGATAGTGAGAGGCCCACGCACCGCGATGAAGAGTGGCCCCCGCTTGCCGCAACTAGAGAAAGCCCTCGCACAGAAACGAAGACCCAACACAGCCAAAAATAAATACTAAAAAAAAAAAAAGCACAATACAATGGATAGTCAGCCCTTTGTATCCATGTGTTTCGTAAAAAAAAAAAAAAAAAAAAAAAAAAAAAAAAAAAAATAGGTGGGTCTAGATTTAAACTAGTTTTTATCCCATAAACGTAGAATAAAAAGCACTGAAATTTATTTGTCTTTGGCAATACCCGCCTTTATGCCTAACTCTCCTCTTACCTTTTTATCTTTCTCCCATCGCTATTTCCAGATACTTCCAAGCCAGCACAATATTTTCACCCCATATTTCTGTTCTGCAGCAATGTCCCATCCTGTTGACAATTTCAAACTTTGAATCAGTGGCTCATAATGCAGAACATTAACCACTGGGCATATTTCAGTCCATCTTGTAAATGCTGCAGATAAAAATAATGTAATAATCCTCGTTTATCTTTTTTAATATAAAACTTATCTATAAAAATGCCGAGTCTGATTTCTGCATGGCAGCTATCAGCTTAGAGCTGAGTAGTTGCTGCCCTATTTAGATTATGTCTGACTAGTTCCTCAAACTTCTTATAGCTGCTTTTTGGATTTCTAAAAATGGTCCTATATGTCAGTTATCATTTATTATCACATTAGTGGTGTTACTCTTCCCTAGAGTAGTGAATTCTTTCTCTGTCCTTGTGTCTCTCTCAAAAATGAAAAAATGAAAGATCAAGAAAACACAGTAGCAGAAAAATGAGAAACAGCTTATGAATTTGTGTCAGTGAACAATATTTCTGTGCACTTAATATCAAGGTAACTTCTAGGCCCCCTTAGGAACAGAAATCTGTGACTCCTATTTAAAATCTATCCAACATGATACGCTTCTTCAAAATGTTCTTGTTCCAGGAAAAGTGATGTGCCTACATTTTCACTTTAAAAGGTATAATTTGACAAATAGTTCCTAAATTGTTACTTGAAAACTCAGAGGTTACAAAAATACTTCTGTGTACCTCTAGGAATTCTTGGATTCTCAGTAAACGAATATCTTTTCTCCTTCATATAACAAGTAACATACATGCATTTAAACAGTTGCTTTCTGAGTAGATTTTGGTTCCCGTTCTAAAAGCATAACTATAATAGAAGATTTCAGGTACCCATGGCAGGCCCATGAGATGTTTTGTAAAAAAAATAATCATGGCTTTTCATTGCATATAAGACATTCCAATCAACTTGGAATAATATATAGGATTCTTTATTCCTTAGTGCTAGTCTAACTCTTTGAATTTTCAAGAGCTCCTGCCCTTTAAAATGCATTCTGAGCTCTAGCCAAACTACTAAATAATCCCCAGTCATGACATATACCATCATATCTTCAAGAATTGTCTTCTAGTTCTTGAAATCAGAAACCCTCCTGAATTTCTACTAACCCTTCAAGATCTAGTTCAAAGATTGTTTTCTCAAAAGTTGTTCATGTTTCACTTCCAAAAATTAGTTGTTCTCTATATATTCATAAACATTTTATCTAATTCTAATTATTATAACCTTTTGCTATATATTTACTTATTTAAATGTCCAGCTCACATTTCACACTATAATTTCCCAGCACTGAACATAATTTTGGGTACATGATAGTGTTTAATAAACTTCTGATATAGGGCAAGGATATAACAGTACGGTAATTTATGCATCAAAATAGATTTGAGGCAGAGAGGAGAAGAGGCTGTATAATGTAAAATCTGCATCCTCAGGCTTTCTGCTTGTGTAGGAGGTACAGGCTCCAGGGCCTGACGGCCTAGGTGAAAATATTGACCACTCGTGTCTAGGTGGTCAATTTTCCTAACATTTCTGTGTTGTTTCTTATTGATAAAAAGATGATAATGATAGTCTTTATCTTTTAGAATTGTAATCAGAGTTAAAATATTAATTTATGTAAAGAGCTTAGACAATACTGAGCAGTAATACATGCTATACAAGTATTTCCTATTATCATTAACGTGGAAAAAAGCTGCTCTATAAAGCAGTAAGGATTTTTCTCCCCAATTTAAAATATTAATATAAAAATAAAATATTCTGAGAATCCTCGTGTCCCCCAAAAAGTGCTATTTTAAAATTAATGAAGATACCATGGATTACAACTCAGGGATAAAAAGGAAAAATCTATTGATGCATGGAACAACTTGGATGAATTACCAGAGAATGATGTTAAGTGAAAAAAGCCAATCTCAAAAGGTTAACTACAGTATGATTCCATTTATATAACACTCATAAAATTATAAAATTATACACATGGAGAACAGATCAGTGACTTCTAGGTTTAAGGATGGGGCTAGAATGAGGTGTGTTTCATGGTGATGGGACAGTTCTCTATCTTAACTGTGGTGGTGGATATACATACATGGACCAAACATGTGACAAATATGCATAGAATTAAGTATACACACACACACACACACAAACACATACATACACCACATACCATGAGTACAGGTAAAGCTGGGAAATCTAAACAAGATTGGTATCTGTCAACTGTATCAATGTCAATATCCTGGTTATGAAATTGTACTGGTTTTCAAGATGTCATCATCAATGGAAACTGGGTAAAGGGTACACAAGATCTCTATTAACTTTACAAGTACATGTGAATCCACAGTGATCTCAAAATGAAAGCTGAAATTAAATTATTTAAGGTTGGACTTAGGTTTGGATCCAAAAGTAGTTATGGCTAAATATCTATTTCCATCTAGCGATTAACTTTCAGGAAGTTCTATGTATAAACAGGTAGGATCAAAACGCTCATCTCATTACCATCTCTCTTATTTTGGTTGCATTTTCATGAACAATAAAGACTAGAAAAGATAAATTTAATCACATTTATATACTTCATTAAGTTATGTTATTTTAAAATAACAACCCATATTTATTAGACTTAATTTAAATACAAAGTAATCTCCTTTCCTGCACTTGTCTAGCTGATTAATTCCTTTCACATTGTACTTTTATATGAGACATCTTCATCTTTGCAGTGTGATATTTTCTCTTCTACATTTGAAGTGAGAAATGACTGAATGAAAGCTAATCCCAGACAGTGGCTGTGTAGCACACAGCAGGCAATTGTTTAGAACTTAGACCAATCAAAGATTATTCTGGAGGAGGAGTATTTTATTACTGACATTGTTTTAAACTACCAGGTCAAGGTGAAAAGCAGACCAGCTTTTCCCTGATTTTATGGTTGTTGTTCAATTATGCACAGATAACAAATGATGCCTCCACACCCCACGGCCGGCCCCCATCTTCTCCCAGACCTAGACCACTGAGTCTTGCTCCCACTCCCTTCCCTGACCTCAGTGTGCAAATGGTCTTAGATCAAAACAGGAATCCTATCTGTCCCAGAGTCAGTGCCATCGTATTGTGGAAGACAGAAAAGGAGTAGCAGATGCCTGGGCTAAGTGAGTAAAGAATGTGACAATAAAAAAAAGAGAAGAATTTAAGTAATTAATTAAAAAGATTTAAAATATTACCTGAAAAGGTTATAAGATCACAGGGCATTTTTAGCTCTACCAATCAGAAGGTTATAGGCATTATGCTTTCGAGTGTTGCCTCATTCTTTGAGTCACAGACTGGGGAGATTAATGACAAATTCAGAGTTAACGAATGCAAACCCCAAACTTGGACTCAGGTCCCTTACTGTCATTGGTTCGTACCCTCTCTTTGTGCTTAGAACATGGACCTCATAAATAAATGCCATCCTATGTTTTCATATTGTTTAGTCATGACACAACAGAATCAGAAAAAAAAAAATCCTTATTAATTAACTTATTTTACTGTTGTTTTGATTACATTTGCAAACAAATACTATCACTAACTGGAGAAAGGAAGGCCCACACCTACCCCTTCTGTCCTTCATCACCTGTTTATTTATTGTACAGCCCCCAAGGGAAGTCTCCTTTTGCTCCTCAGTGTTCAAAACACTGACTTGCTTCAGAGCCACGTACACTTAGTTTTTTTTATCATTTGACCCGCTGTATCTCGTTGATCTAAGTTCTGAACTAAAGTCTCCCCGATAAAACAAGTTAAAGGGTTTTAAGATCCAGAAAGACATAAATTAAATGAGTGTTGCCTCCATGGGGCAATAAAACAAGAGCCATTTGACTCTATACATTTGCTGACCTTTTGATCTGCATTTGCAAAGCAAGTGCCTCTTAGTTAGGGTTTGGTCTTGGAATTTGCCTTTGAAATGCGCCCACTGAACCCTTTAATATTTCATTAGAACTTTCTGCTACTTATTGTATGTATACATCTCTCAAGGGGTTAGAATAATTCTATGTGTGAATTTTATTTAAGTGCTCATAAAAATGTTTTTTTGCCTTTAGTTTTCTTCAAAGTGTTCTTATTTTTTTCTTACGGTTGATGATACCTGCAAGACAGAAGGGGTTTATATGCTTGAATGGAGACGATATTTCTGTGATAAAATAGAAGTTCAAGAAAGAGCTAACCTTCATTTATTGATATAAAATATTTAAGGTCTTATTTTTAAGCATTAAAATTGAAACAGGTTCACTGCAGGATTCCAGGTAAGTTCATCTGAGGTTGATTTGTTTTAGAGAAAAATGTGGTAAAGAAATGCATCCTGAGATGACCTACCTCCATTATCAGTTTTTTAATCATTAAAAACCAGTGTTTTCAGAGGCTTCTCTTGACATTTTTATAAGAATGTGGTCATAGTTGACAAACAGAATAAAAACTAAAAGTAAAATTCCCCGTGGATTAAATTTTTTAGAAAAAGTGGGTATTACCAATGTATTAAAAGAATTTTTAACATTAAATTGCCAACACCATGGAAGCAACTTAAACTTTTCTGAGGTCATTTGGTGTCATTCTCTATCATGATTGAATGGTCATACCCTCAGTGCAGACCAACAAGCTGAAAATAAAACTGGACAAAAGGTTTATGTTTCTGCAAAACAGTTCCAGAGATTTTACTGTTTTTTTATCCTAGATATATTATAAATTATACATATATTAAAATTATACATATTACACAATGCATAATTATACTATTGATTTTCAAATGAACAATGCAAATTAGAGTAGATATACAGCTCCCTGTCCCAAAATAAATTATTAACATAGTTAAATTCAAGAAGGCTTGTGTGATTCATAGATGGATCCGGGAGAAAGTATTGCAAAAGCTTTTCTTTTTTCTCTTCTAAATTGGCTTCTCTGCTATCCTTCAAACATCTAATATAGTCCAATATTAGAGAATGCAGATATTTTTAAAAACCAATTTGGAAGGTTTTCCTGATTTTTCTTATTGTGTCATGCCTTTTTTGAGTCACTGAATTGAAATCAAATGTTTATTTTTGATATAATTCAATGCAATGAGCATACGTAGCATAAACACTATCATTTCCGACTGTGGTATTCATTCATTCTTCCTCTTAGTCTTCCATTAATTTATCCAGCACCTATATCTTGGGTGGCCACTCTGTGTCAGGAATTGTGCCAAACACGAAGGATACAAAAAATTAGACTCTCAAGTTCTCTTTTTTTTCATGCAGCTTCCGATATAAAAGTGTAAGCAAACCCAACAAGCAGGTAGTTTGCAGTATATGTAATAATGAAATTCAAGGGTGTTATAGAAGTAAATATGCAAAATGACTGTTGAGAATCACAAAAGGCTGACCAAAGGAAGAGGAGTCTAGGTTGGCAACTGAAGGATTACTAGGATTCTAGATAGTCAATGCTTGGGAAGAGTGTTTCAGGTAGAAAAAAAAAAAAAACTCAAAATAAAACAATAAGTGGGAAGACACAAAGAAAGATAACTATGGCTTAAATCTGGATTTTTATGGAGGAAATGGTGAAGGCAAAGAGCAAGAGCCAGATCACAATTGTTCTGTATGGACTTTAAGGCAGGAAAGATTAATAAAATACACAGGAACTTAGGAGAGTATGACCTTTCATTCAGCTAACAGGTACACACATCGGGCCACTTGTGTCTGTGATACATGTACTACACATGATATTTAAATATCACATTGGCATTGAGAAAACACACATCTATCCATCATTCTACATTGCCAGGTGGGAAAAAATATCCCTTCAGGAGCTTAGCTCTAGGTCAGCCTTTGAAAGCTGAAAGTCATATTTAGAGGTGCCAAAGGAGAAAGATGGAAACAATAGAAGAAAATTCTTAGAAAAAAGCTAGGCATGCTAGTACCCAGATCAACACATTTTTCTTTCACTTTTTTTTTATATTATTTTTTTCTTCTGCAAATAAAAGGCAATTAGAAAAAAGATATTTTTTATCTCCTGGATTCTATTTATTTCCTCCATGAACCCTCCACTATTCTTGTTTTTATAGTTATATGCATAATTCATTTATATATAATTATATAATGTATATTATATATATAAAATCATAGATATATAGAGAGATGTATGCAACATTTCGTAGATATGTGAGGACTTCAGGAAGGGAAAACTGTCATTTGAATTAGCTGATAAGAAATAAAAATTATCTATTCACTATGTTTTGGGGAATAAAATATTACAATTTTAAACTTTTATTAATTTAGGAGTTGTAAAGTATAATTTTTGAAACTGATTTACAGTGATATGTCCAGCATTAGTGACAATTCAGTGTGTAAATTCAGAAAGCTGTCTTTATAAATTTTCTAGAGATTTTTCACTTTGTAACTTAAAGCTATCTATTAGGGCTATTGTCAAGACTTTTTGGTTTTACCTAAGGCTGCTTCTAACCTCTATTTTCAAGACTCCTGGAATTAGACAATTAACAGCATGAGTATAGTTGATGGTCTTGTCTGCAGGAATGGTAATAGGCTTCAGAAGATTAATAGCATGAGTAAGGTTTTATAATGGAACATCTGCAGAATAACCATTAAGCATATTTGTCATGGTAATTTTATTTGTGGCTCCTATAGCGGAGTTATCAGTAACCAGCTAATACTTTGTACTGACCAAATATGTATTTGAAAACCTGGTTTTCCCATGGATATGTGCTACAGAATGAGGCATTTGTATTTGGGTTATGAATAATTCAAGCAGAACATAATTGACCATTATAGTAGTAACATTACAATTTCAATTCACCTGTATTGTGCCTTGAATTGAATATTTAACAGAACCCAATAAACTTAACTAGCTAATTAATACTAATCAGTAAGAAAATTATATTAACACATTAGTTCATTATAAATATGAACTGAACCAATATTTTAATGTTTTCTGATCATTTTAACAAGGGAAATATACTTTCAAGGTGAATTACATCTTCATTTCAAGTTAGGAATATAGATAGTAGCCACATTAATTATAAAGATACATGCACCTTATATGATCCTTTCAAGCTCCATAAGGTATAGTGATGCATGGTACCAGACAACACAAAGTAGCAAAGCCTCCATTTCTGAGCATCCCAAGTAATCATTGATGAATCCATTTCACACGTCCACCCGCAGTTGAAAGGTCTGCCTTCACTTGAGTCCATTTTTTCCATTTCAGTTCAATAGTAGAAGCTGATTTTAAATCAGCAGAGAAAATGACTGTGGTAATACAGAAAGCCTCATAAATGAACACAAATTCTAATCCTTGACTCTCATCTTGTCTTGGGTCCATATTTGTGGCTTCCCGAGAAGAGATATGTACAATTTTCCAACACCTTCTTAGTGTTTCTTGTGAAGTCACAAAATGTATTATCTGGGAGGAGATATTTGAGCTGCGTTAGGCTTTGCGGTGGTAAATCCAGATTCATGAAGTGCTGGGTAGGTTTGTGAGGGTGACGAGAAGTTCAGTAGGGTGGGGTGATTCTGTGAGTGGCAAGTTGAAGAGAGGATGATGGCATGGTAAAGAGTTTATGATAAAGAGGTGGGCTGAGTGTAGACTATGAATATTGCTCTTTGCTACATTAATGGGATTTGATATTAACTTGGCGGTAATGAGCATGATTATAAGGTAGGGTATTAACCATTCTGGTGGCTATATGAAAAATGACCTGAGAAAAGATTAGTAACCAAGAAAAATTTTAGGAAACTGCTGACCTCCACAAGATTGTAAATTGGAAAGATTGGGGGCCTAGGAAGGCAATAAATAGGGATTAAGAGATTCTAAGGCTCTTAGTGAGGTAGACTAGATAGGATTTGATGATGTAGGAAGTAGAAGTGAGGAATGGAGAATCTAAGATGCGGCCAGTTTTTCCAGCGTAGGAGAGAGTGGAATGATCACTTTACTAGTATAACTGAAATTATAAGCTGAAGAAAATGCTTAAGTGAGAGAAAAATACATTTGTTTTTTTATTTCAGTTTGAGGTCCCTATATAGAACATTTAAATAAATAGGGACTGTTAATCCTATGTGACAATGAAATTTGGGATAAAGATTGGATACTGAGATATAATCACAGCCATGGAATGGATGACGTCTTCCAAGAAGAACCAAGAGTAAAAACAGAGGAGTGGGAGATTTCACCTTAAATTTCACCTTAAAAGGGTGGGCAGAGGTAGAGGAACAGAAGGGGAGACCATGGTAGAATAGTCAGAGGTATTGAAGTAAAGGAGAAAAAAACTACTTTGAAAACAAAGAGTAGAAAAAAGACTTTTAGGAATAGCATGAGTCAATACTGTTAGAGACTCTTAAGCCCTTTAGGATAATTAAATAAAACACAATTTTAGCTTTTGGCTATAGTAATTAGCAGAAATAACATTAATAAAAACATTTTCAGTAAAGTGGTGATGGCAGTCAGTCAGTTTTTATCTGACTTACGGCTTCTAACTTCTTTTGTCAAAAAAAATTGAGAAATTTCTTTTTCAAATTAGACACATTGTTTTCAAAGCAGACCCATGGCTCAAATAAACTGAATTATTTGGAATAGTTTAGATAGACATGTGAATAATTCTTACGTTTACCAAGGACTTTTTTTGTTTAAATTTACCTGTTTGACAGTCTAGGACAATACAAATGATTTAAATAATAATTCAACCTTTTGTGTTTTAGAGCTGACGTGATATTTATAGAACAAGAATGCCAGAAAGTACAAATAGGCCATTCCCTATGTCCCTATAATGTGGCACGGCTAAGCAATTTGTATGCACATTACATTGACTTTTAACCTTGCAAAATTTATTTATTTATTTAGCACATTTATCAAACTAGTAGATGAATATACTACCTGAACTACAAGCAAGACTTTAGAATTAAAAACACAGAATGTTACGGAATAAAAAGAAACTGAAAAAATCAACTTCCCAAAATATCAGATGTAGAAGGTTTAATTTACTAGATCAAGGGAACATTTATTTATGGGAGAGTCAGACCTGGAACCCACATTGCTACCCTTCATATGTTCTTATTTCTTCTAAAGAAAAGATGCAAGTCTTGGTGTCCCAATCAGGTTATTTAATTTAATACAAATGATTTTCTTCCACTCATTTGCACAAGTGTGTATCATTTGTCTTAAAAATGCTTAAAAGTTAACACTCACTTTCTCAATGTACTTCCATTTTTTAAAAGGTGCTCTAATAGCAAAGTGCTGTGATTTTAAAGCAAATTTAGATCAAAGTATTGATCAGTAATGAAAGATTATCTTTGCATAAAATCTACCAAAACTAGAAATAGAGGTATAGTGTTAACTCTGTTGTGCTAAGCCTTCAAACATACAGAGCTGGAGGATATACCCAAAAAGTTTAAGGTGCAAATAACAGAGTATGAGATTTCCTTAGAGTGCAATGCTTGAGTCACCTGCTTCCAAAAATATCAAGAAGACCCACTGTCTCTATTTACCCCTTTCCTATTATGAACTCAGGGTTCCCATAGTACTTATAAATGTCTTGAAGGGGAAATTAATTCAGCTCAATTCTATCTTAATACATGTTCTAGTGAAATAGAATTGGCTACTAAAGAAAGAGGCAGGCCATGGTCAATCATGTCTAAAATCACAAATTTCCTTATGCCGTCCCTGTTCCAGTAGAACCATGGATTTTCTCCTTGTGGTCATGAATCTTAGAGGGTGGAATGCCTACTCGCCAGTGTTATATTTGCTGGATGAGATCTGAGTCTGACCAGCCACAGTACCATAAACGAAAGAGGAAAGGAGGTCAGCATCATTTAAATTCCAGCTCTGTCAGTTCCCTTTATTACAGGAATGAGAGAGCAGGGATTGGGTTTTGCCAAGCCTGTTGCACTGTGTCAACACGGTAGATGAAATCCAAAGTGGTTCAGGAATGTGAGTTTGACTGTTGCTAGCAGAATTCCAGCTGCTTGAGCAGTGAGGGCATCAATGAATGTAGAGCAAGTGGCTGAGGCCCAATGTTTCAAAGCTACCAGGAGGCATGGGGAATGTTGTTGACCAGCGTTCCTGGCCTCCTTAATGAATAGAAATTGATAAGAGGCCAGGCAGAAAATTCAGGCAAGACTTTATTGGGACTCCTGCTGCAGCAGGAGGGAAGGAGAACAACCAACATGTTAACATGTTCCCTTGCTCGCTTGCTCCCTGAGCTGGGTTGAGCTGCCTCCTTATATGGGGTGATGATAGGGGTGGGTCCGGGGGTCGAGCTGGAGGTCTGCGTAGGTAGTTTTCCCACCCCATCGGTGATACTGTGTGCAGGGTGCATGTACAGTACCCTGCTTTTGCTCCCGGCTTCTCAGAAGTGGTAGTTGAGTCTTTGATCTTTTTGTATCTTGTTGTTCATAATTTGCCCCAACTGGGCATGCACACAGTTATTTTTAATCCCTTATAGTTTCCTTGTAGTTTGTTGCTCAATGAAATGTTTGTCCCGGTGCCAGCACTGCAGCAAATGGTCCCAGGTCCCAGCCTGCCTCAGGAACACTCTTCAGAGCCCTGTTCATGTTGAAGCTCCTATGTCCTCATGAACATGAGCCTAAAGTGTTTCTAACAGTTTTAGTAATCACCTCCTTTAGTTTACATAGAGAAACATTGGTGCAAGATTGTCCCTGGTCTTGGACCAGAACAGATTCTATGTTACCAGTCTACAGATTCTGAAGGATGATTTTTATCTTCCTCTCAAAAGACTACACAACACATTCAAGAGGTATAGTGGGTTTTGAAATAGCTTGAATCACAAAAGCACTTGTTACACACGCATCTCCCAGAGGCATGTTCCGCAAATATGTAAGCATAGATCAAGAAAAAGCAAAAGCAGCTTCTGCTTCACAGTGATTCTTCAATCCTAAAAATAAGGGAAAACATATCAAAATAAATTATCAGTAGGCATTAGACACAGAGTCTTTCTCATCCAAGATCTGGAAAGCCATACAAGCCCACATGCAAAAAGGCCACAATGGCAGACAGCTAACGTCAGCATAGCTCTTGAACAGACCCTACTCAGTGTCTGTGCCAGTATCGGTATCTCCCTCATAAGGGTCTGAACCTCATTGTGTCCTATTGTCTATATTTTTTAATCATTTTCTCTGATTCACAGCTTTGTTTCTTAATTGCCTTATTCTCCTCTGATTTGCATAATACAAATTGCCAATACAGCAATTGACTTTTGTCTCCCAACTCCCACCCCAATCTGAATGCTTATTGCTTATGATTAAACAAAATACTTTGAAATCATCTAAAATACACTGATTGAAAACTTGCACTGAATAATTAAGGTTATATTAACAGAATGATTCAAAACTTACAATAAAATGCCTCCCTAACCCTGCTTATTTGGAATAATGGCGTAGAACTCTGCAGATGAAAGGAAAATAGTTATTATAAATGTTTTCTATTTTTTAACATCTTTATTGGAATATAATTGCTTTACAATGTTGTGTGAGTTTCTGTTATATAACAAAGTGAATCAGCTATATGTATACATATATCCCCATATCCCCTCCCTCCTGAGACTCCCTCTCACCCTCCCTATCCCACCTTTCTAGGTCTTGCAAAGCACCGAGCTGATCTCTCTGTGCTGTACTGCTGCTTTCCACTAGCTATCTATTTCACATTTAGTAGTGTATATAACTCCATGCTACTCTCACTTCGCCCCAGCTTCCCCCTCCCCCCATCTCCTCAAATCCACTCTCTATGTCTATGTCTTTATTCCTGCCCTGCCACTAGATTCATCAGTACCATTTTTTTTTTTAGATTCCATATATATGCATTAGCATACAGTATTTATTTTCCTCCTTCTGACTTACTTCACTCTGTATGACAGACTGTAGGTCCATCCACATCTCTACAAATAATTCAATTTTGTTTCTTTTTATGGCTGAGTAATATCCCATTGTATATACGTGCCACATCTTTTTTATCCATTCATCTGTTGATGGACACATAGGTTGCTTCCTTGTCCTGGCTATTGTAAATAGTGCTGCAATGAACATTGAGGTACATGTCTCTTTCTGAATTATGGTTTTCTCAGGGTATAGGCCCAGTAGTGGGACTGCTGGGTCATATGGCAGTTCTATTTTTAGAATTTTAAGGACCTCCATACTGTTCTACATAGTGGCTGTATCAATTTACATTCCCACCAACAGTGAAAGAGGGTTCCCTTTTCTCCACACCCACTCCAGCATTTATTGTTAATAGATATTTTGATGATGGCCATTCTGACCAGTGTGATGTGCAACATCATTGTGGTTTTGATTTGCATTTCTCTAATGATTAGTGATGTGGAACATCCTTTCATGTGTTTGCTGGCAATCTGTATATCTTCTTTGGAGAAATGTCTATTTAGGTCTTCCACCCATTTTTGGATTGGGTGGTTTGTTTTATTGATATTGACCTACATGAGCTGCTTTCATATTTTGGAGATTGATCCTTTGTCAGTTGCTTTGTTTGCAAATATTGTCTCCCATTCTGAGGGGTGTCTTTTTGTCTTGTTTATGGTTTCCTTTGCTGTGCAAAAGCTTTTAAGTTTCATTAAGTCCCATTTGTTTATTTTTGTTTTTATTTCCATTTCTCTAGGAGGTGGGACAAAAAGGATCTTGCTGTGATTTATGTCATAGAGTGTTTTGCCTATGTTTTCCTCTAAGAGTTTTATAGTGCCTGGCCTTACATTTAGGTCTTTAATCGATTTTGAGTATGGTGTTAGGAAGTGTTCTAATTTCATTCTTTTACATGTAGCTGTCCAGTTTTCCCAGCACCACTTATTGAAGAGGCTGTCTTTTCTCCATTGTATATTCTTGCCTCCTTTGTCAAAGATAAATTGACCATATATGTGTGGGTTTTTCTCTGGGCTTTCTATCCTGTTCCATTGATCCATATTTTTGTTTTGGTGCCAGTACCATACTGTCTTGATTACTGTAGCTTTGTAGTATAGTCTGAAGTCAGGGAGCCTGATTCCTCCAGCTCCATTTTTCTTTCTCAAGACTGCTTTAGTTATTTGGGGTCTTTTGTGTTTCTATACAAACTGTAAAATTTTCTGTTCTGGTGCTGTGAAAAATGCCATTGGTAGTTTGATAGGGATTGCCTTGAATCTGTACATTGCTTTGGGTAGTGCAGTCATTTTCACAATGTTGATTCTTCCAATCCAAGAACATGGTATATCTCTCCATCTGTTTTTATTGTCTTTGATTTCTTTCATCAATGACATAGTTTTCTGCATAGAGGTCTTTTCTCCCCTTTGGTAGGTTTATTCCTAGGTATTTTATTCTTTTTGTTGCAACGGTAAATGAGAGTGTTTCCTTAATTTCTCTTTCAGATTTTTTGTTGTTAGTTATAGGAATGCAAGTGATTTCTGCATTAATATGTATCCTGCTGCTTTACCAAATACATTGATTAACTCTAGTAGTTTTCTGGTAGCATCTTTAGAATTCTCTGTGTACAGTATCAAGTCATTTGCAAAAAGTGACAGTTTTACTTTGTTTTTTTAATTTATTTATTTTTGGCTGCATTGGGTTTTCGTTGCTGTGTGCAGGCTTTCTCTAGTTGCGGCGAGCGGGGGCTACTCTTTTGTTGCAGTGCACAGGCTTCTCACTGTGGTGACCTCTCTTGTTGCAGAGCACAGGCTCTAGGCATGTGGGCTTCAGTAGTTGTGGCACATGGGCTCAGCAGTTGTGGCTCAAGAGCTCTTGAGCGCAGGCTCAGTATTTGTGGCACATGGGTCTAGCTGATCCGCAGCATGTGGGATCTTCCCAGACCAGGGCTCGAACCCATGTCCAGTGCATTGCAGGAGGATTCTTAACCACTGCACCACCAGGGAAGCCCTACTTCTTCTTTTCTGATATGGATTTCTTTTTCTTCTCTGATTGCAGTGGCTAAAATTTCCAAAATTATGTCAGATAATAGTGGTGAGAGTGGGCACCCTTGTTTTGTTCCTCATCTTAGAGGAAATGGTTTCAGTTTTTCACCATTGAGAAAGATTTTGGCTGTGGGTTTGTCATATATAGCCTTTATTATGTTGAGGTAGGTTCTTTCTATGCCACTTTCTGGAGAGTTTTTATCATAAATGGGTGTGAAGGATTTTTCTGCATCTTTTGTGATTAGCATATGGTTTTTCTCCTTCAATTTGTTCATAAGGTGTATCACATTGATTGATTTGCATATATTGAAGAATCCTTGCATTCCATGGATAAACCCACCTTGATCATGGTGTATGATCCTTTTAATGTGCTGTTGGATTCTGTTTGCTAGTATTTTGTTGAGGATTTTTGCATCTATGTTCATCAGTGATATTGGCCTGTACTTTTCTTTCTTTGTGACATTTTTGTCTGGTTTTGGTATCAGGGTGATGGTGGCCTCGTAGAGAGAGTTTGGGAGTGTTCCTCCCTCTGCTATAGTTTGGAAGAGTTTGAGAAGCATGGGTGTTAGCTCTTCTCTAAGGGTTTGATAGAATTCGCCTGTGAATCCATCTGGTCCTGGGCTTTTGTTTGTTGGAAGATTTTTAATCACAATTTCAATTTCAGTGCCTATGATTTGTCTGTTTATATTTTCTATTGCTTCCTGGTTCAGTCTTGGAAGGTTGTACTTTTCTAAGAATTTGTCCATTTCTTCCAGGTTGTCCATTTTATTGGCATAGAGTTGCTTATAGTAGTCTCTCATGATCCTTTGTATTTCTGCAGTGTCAGCTGTTACTTCTCCTTTTTCATTTCTATTTCTGTTGATTTGAGCCTTCCCTCTTCTTTTGTTGATGAGTCTGGCTAATGGTTTATCAATATTGTTTATCTTCTCAAAGAACCAGCTTTTATTTTTATTGATCTTTACTGTTATTTCCTTCATTTCTGTTTCATTTATTTCTGATCTTATCTTTATGATTTCTTTCCTTCTGTTAACTTTGGGGTTTTTTGTTCTTCTTTCTCTAATTGCTTTAGGTGTAAGGTTAGGGGGTTTATTTGAGATTTTTCTTGTTTCTTGAGGTAGGATTTCATTGCTGTAAACTTCCCTCTTAGAACTGCTTTTGCTGCATCCCATAGGTTTTGGGTCATTGTGTTTCATTGTCATTTTTCCCTAGGTATGTTTTGATTACCTCTTTGACTTCTTCAGTGATTTATTGGTTATTTAGTAGCATGTGGTTTAGTCTCCATGTGTTTGTATTTTTTACAGTTTTTTTTTCCTGTAATTGATATCTAGTCTCATAGGCTTGTGGTCAGAAAAGATACTTGATATGATTTCAATTTTCTTAAATTTACCAAGGCTTGATTTGTGACCCAATACATGATCTATCCTGGGTAATGTTCCATGTGCACTTGAGAAGAAAGTGCATTCTGTTGTTTTGGTTGGAATGCCCTATAAATATCACTTAAGTCCATCTTGTTTAATGTGTCATTTAAAGCTTGTGTTTCCTTATTTATTTTCATTTTGGATGATCTGTCCATTGGTGAAAGTGAGGTGTTAAAGTCCCCTACTATTATTGTGTTTACTCTCGATTTTCCCTTTTATGGTGTTACATTTGCCTTAAGTATTGAGGTGTTCCTATGTTGGTTGCATAAATATTTACAATTGTTATATCTTCTTCTTGGATTGATCCCTTGATCAGTATGTAGTGTCCTTCTTTGTCTCTTGTAATAGTCTTTATTTTAAAGTCTATTTTGTCTGAGAATTGCTACTCCAGCTTTCTTTTGATTTGAATTTGCATGGAATAACTTTTTCCATCCCCTCACTTTCAGTCTGTATGTGTCCCTAGGTCTGAAGTGGGTCTCTTGTAGACGGCATATATACGGGTCTTTTTTGTGTACCCATCCAGCCAGTCTGTGTCTTTTGGTTGGAGAATTTAATCCATTTACATTTAAGGTAATTATCGATATGTATGTTCCTATTACCATTTTCTTAATTGTTTTGGGTTTATTATTGTAGGTCTTTTCCTTCTTTTGTGTTTCCCTCCTAGAGAAATTCCTTTAGCATTTGCTGTGAATCTGGTTTGGTGGTGCTGAATTCTCTTCACTCTTGTTTGTCTGTAAAGGTTTTAATTTCTCCATTGAATCTGAATGAGATCCTTGCTGGGTAGAGTAATCTTGGTTGTAGGATGTAGTTTCTCTTTCATCACTTTAAATATGTCCTGCCACTCCCTTCTGGCTTACAGAGTTTCTGCTGAGAGATCAGCTGCTAAGCTTATGGGGATTCCCTTGTATGTTTATTTGTTGCTTTTCCCTTGCTGCTTTTAATATTTTATCTTTGTATTTAATTTTTGATAGTTTGATTAATATGTGTCTTGGCATGTTTCTCCTTGGGTTTATCCTGTGTGGGACTCTCTGCACTTCCTGGACTTGATTGAGTATTTCCTTTCCCATATTAGGGAAGTTTTTGACTATAATCTCATATTTTCTCAGACCCTTTCTTTTCCTCTTCTTCTTCTTGGACCCTTATACTTTGAATGTTGGTGCATTTAATGTTGTCTCATAGGTCTCTGAGACTGTCTTCATTTCTTTTCATTCTTTTTTCTTTATTCTTCTCTTCTGCATTTATTTCCACTATTCTATCCTCTATGTCCGCTATTCTATCTTCCAGCTCACTTATCCATTCTTCTGCCTCATTTTTTCTGCTATTGATTCCTTCTACAGTGTTTTTAATTTCATTTATTGTGTTGTTCATCACTGTTTGTTTGCTCTTTATTTCTTCTAGGTCCTTGTTAAATGTTTCTTGTACTTTCTCTTCTATTTCCAAGATTTTGGATCATCTTTACTATCATTATTCTGAATTCTTTTTCAGGTAGACTGCCTATTTCCTCTTCATCTGTTTGATCTGTTGGGTTTTTACCTTGCTCCTTCATCTGTTGTATATTTCTCTGTCTTCTCATTTTGTTTAACTTACTGTGTTTGGGGTCTCCTTTTTGCAAGGCTGCACATTCATCATTCCTTTTATTTCTGGTGTCTGCCCCCAGTGGGTGAGGTTGGTTCAGTGGCTTGTGTAGGCTTCCTGGTGAGGGGAATGGTGCCTGTGTTCTGGTGGGTTGGGCTGGATCTTGTCCCTCTGGTTGGCAGGGCCACGTCTGGTGGTGTGTTTTGGGGTGTCTGTGAACTTAGTATGACTTTAGGCAGCCTCTCTGCTAATGGGTGGTGTTGTGTTCCTGTCTTGCTAGTTGTTTGGCATGGAGCATGCAGCACTGGAGCTTGCTGTCCATTGGGTGGAGCTGCATATTAGTGTTGAGACGGAGATCTCTGGGGACCCCTCACTGATTAGTATTACATGGATCACCAGAGACCTCTTGGTGAGGTCTCTGGTGATCCATGACTCTGTCTGGTGTCCTGGACTTGGCTTTCTCACTTCACAGGCTCAGGCCCAACACCCGGCCAGAGCACCAAGACCCTGCCAGCTGCAAGGCATGGAAGAAAAGGAAAAAATAAATAAATAAAACCAAACAGAGAGAACTCCAAAACAAATGGTAAAAGCAAAACTAAACAGACAAAATCACACAAAGAAACATACACACACATGCTCACAAAAAGAAAAAAAAAGCAAACAGACAGAACCCCAAGACAAGTGGTAAAAGCAAAATTACACGACAAAATCACAGAAAGAAACATTCACACACACACTCAGAAAAAGAGAAAAAAAAAAACCAAAAAGGAAGAGAGTAACCAAACCAATAAATAAACCCACATATGAAAACAGACACTAAAAACTAAACTAAAATAAACATAAAACCGAAAACAAATCAAATGCAGAAAGCAAACCCCAAGTCCACAGTTTCCCCCAAAGTCCACTGCCTCAATTTTGGGAACACTGATTGTCTATTCAGGTATTACACACATGCAGTGTTTACCAAGCCGATTGCAGGGATTTAACCCACTGTTCCTGAGGCTGCACAGAGAGATTTCCCTTTCTCTTCTTTGTTTGCACAGCTCCTGGGATTCAGCATTGGTTTTGACCCCACCTCTGCATGTAGGTGACCCTCAGGCGTCTGTTCCCAACCAGACAGGAGGGGGTTAAAGCAGTGCCTGATTAGGGCTCCCTTGCTCACTCAGGCCAGGGAGAAGGAGGGGTATGGTAGTCACAATTGGAATGCGGGTATGCCTGTGGTGGCAGAGGCCAGCATGACATTGCAATGTTCAACTCCCAGGGAAGTTGACCCTGGACGACAGGACCCTGGCAGTGGTGTGCTGCACAGGCTCACACAAGGTGTGGGTAGTGACCTGCATTTGCACACAGTATATTTGGGGGCAGGATTGGCAGCAGTAGCGGTCTGTGCCTGCCTCTGGGGTCCAAGATGATAGACTCTGCTTGCGCCCATCTCTGGAGCTTGCTTACGTGGTGCTCTGCCGTCTGTGGGCACACAGAGCAGGAAGCCCCTCTCCTCACGTACCCCGCAACAATGGTCTCTTGCCTCTCCTGCAGGTCCAGACTTTTCCCGGACTCTCTCCCAGCTAGCTGTGCATTAGACCCCTTCAGGCTGTCTTCATGAAGCCAACCCCAGTCCTCTCCTTGGGGTCTGCCCTATGAAGCCTGAGCCTCAGCTTCCAGCCCCCACCTGCCCCAGCAGGTGAGCAGAAAATTGTCACAGGCTGGTGAGTGCTCGTTGGCACCATTCCTCTATGCAGGAATCTCTCAGCTTTGCCCTCTGCACCCCTGTAGCTGCGCTCTCCTCTGTGGCTCTGAAGATTCCCCCACCATGCTCCCTGCCAGTGAGGGGGATTCCTAGTGTGTGGAAACTTTTCCCCCTTCACAGCTCCCTCCCAGAGGTGCAGGTCCCATCCCTATTCTTTTGTTTCTTTTTCTTTTGCCTTACCCCCATATGTGGGGATTTTCTTGCCTTTTTGGAAGTCTGAGGTCTTCTACCAGTGTTCAGTAGGTGTTCTGTAGGAGTTGTTCCACATGTAGAGGTATTTTTGATGTATTTGTGGGGAGGGAGTTGATCTTCACGTCTTACTCCTCTGTCATCTTGAAGGTCTATATAAATGTTTTCTTAAGCCCAGTTTATCACTGTTACAGTCACCTTCCTTCCTTCTGTCTCCCTCTACCTCTTTTCTCTTTTTTCTTTCCTTATTTCTTCTTTTTCTCTTTTTCCTTTCATTTTGGCATTGGTTTCATTTTTACCATTTAGGGATTTTCATACAAAGTTCAATTTTAGATTTAAGAAGAGAATGCAGTGATAAAGTAGTATTGTTAGTAGTAGTAGTAACTGTAACAAGTGGCAGTAACAGCAGCAGAATCAACATTATTATCATCTTCATTATCACCATGATAATTTTCACCTTAATCATGCAAATATTGCCTGATTTTAAATACCAGCATTGTGTTTACCTAAGTGTGTAGTGAAATTCTCTTCCTTAATTTAAGAAAATGTCATCATAGAATAAAAAGACACAATGGCAGAATTTGGAATAGATACGTATCCTTATAGAAGAGTAGGAAATTAAATACAGTAAGAATTGGTATGTTTTTAAAGCATTGGTGAGAGACCAAAAGAACTTAATATTGTATGTTAGATTTTTGGAATATTAAAGGATTTAATATACTTTAATTTTGCTGGTACTTCATTTGAAATAGTTCTGCTTCTTCAGCATAGTAGAAATTGATTAACTAGAAATATAGCTTGTCCTGATTCTTTACTAAATTCGCATCATATAAGTTTAAAGTTATACAGACTTAAAGTCATACATTAAGTTGATGGGTAATTTAAAATTAGAAAAAAGGCATGTTCAAAATATTGACTTATTTGTAACTATTTTTCTCTGCTTTTCATGTTCACTTTAAATATATCAAAGGAAGGACTTCCCTGGTGGCCACAGTGGTTAAGAATCCGCCTGCCAATGCAGGGGACACGAGTTCAAGCCCTGGTCTTGGAAGATCCCACATGCCACGGAGCAACAGGGCTCTTGAGACACAACTACTGAGCCTGCGCTCTAGAGCCCATGAGCCACAACTACTGAGCCCACGTGCCTAGAGCCCGTGCTCCGCAACAAGAAAAGCCACCAGAATGAGAAGCCTGCACACCACAGTGAAGAGTGGTCCCTGTTCGCCGCAACTAGAGAAAGCCCACATGCAGTGGCAAAGACCCAATGCAGCCAAACATAAATAAATAAAATAAATACATTAAAAAAATATATATCAAAGGAATTGCTCACATAGTAATAGAGACAGTCAGGGTCTAAATGAATAAGTAAAAAATTCAGAATAAATACGAGAATTAATATCTCAAGCCCCCACCAAAAGTTCTTGTTTGAAAATATATTATGACAGATAGGATATATTCAAGATGTAGGAAATACTTAAGATGCATTTGTGGAAATATATTCAAGGGAAATTAATAAATATTAAATAAACAGGAAATATATTTTATAGGGTATCTCTGTTTGAAGACTGAACTCTATTCTCTCCTAGAAAATTCTAGATATCAACTAACAGGTTAGTGGGAGATTTAAATTGTCATTTAAAAATTAATGATATATAACAAAGATTTCATTTTAGGGTTTAAAATTATAATGTTAAAATATTATTTGAGGATGTGTAGATACATACAAAAATTAAAATAATTTTAATAATTTAATTTCAATAATTATCAAGCATTCTTCCCAAATTAATACTATTTTCTGAAAATGGAGGTTATAATTTTGCCTTCTTTCTTACTGAAAAAATAGCACAGTTTTCCCCTACTATCTGAAAGTAGAGGGTTCCAATGAAAATTTTCATTAGTAGAAATAATGTAAAGGAAAGAAGCAATTAACGTTTTTTCATAAAAGCTAAAATCCTCTTTGGATTCCTTTCCATTAGTGAAAACAGATACCAATGTAGTTCTTTTGTAAAAGTAAAGTGGCATAAATTGAACTTTTGAAGAGTGGGGCATACCTGTATTCCATACTCCTTTTCTCCCATTCACATGGATATTTTTCTGTGAAATGAGTCTCTTGATCCAAAGAACTATGAACCAAAGAGACAATCTGTCCCACCCACACATAATGTATTTTAATGGAACAGAGAGAAGAACATTCTAATCATTGCTTGTCTCTTTAGTTTCCTTTAATTGAGATGAGTACCAAGCCATTTTCATTTTCTTCCATGGTATTGAATTTTAAAGAGTCCAAGCCAGTTGTTTGTCAAAATGCTCTCCATATTGTTTGTTTGTTTTCTCACAATTAGATTCAAGTTAAACATTGTTGGAAAGGATGAAACATAGGTGATTATTGGCTAAAGTTTTATTACCAGGTGATAGATGAAAAGTCTAAAGATGCTGACCACTATATTCATGTGCTGCTCTTTTTTGTCAGGTGTCAATGCTTGGGGCAATGATCTCTGACCAGAACTGGAATAGGGTCATTTGAAATATTTGGTAGGCAGATTGATAATGACTCTCCATCCCCCACCTCCCCACCGAGGTTTCCATCCTCTGGTTATTCCATCAAACACTAATGTAGGTAATTCCGTGAAGGTACTTTGCAGATGGAGTTAAGGTTACTAAGTGACTTTAAGAAGAAGTTGACTATTCTGAATTATTTGGGAGGGCCCAATCTCACAAGCCTTTAAAAGGAGTGTAATGAACAAGTGAAAAAAAGTATTTCACCGTGTTAAGTGTTAGCAAGTGTATGTCGCCTAGATTCAGAGCAACATTCCCAAGTTAGCATAATCAGCCAGTTTTCTTAAGGTTAATATGTGTTAAAAGGGTACATCCCACATTGTTATAGGTTTCCTCCTACTTAGATACCACTCTTTGTTCTCAGATATGAGAAATCCATTTAATACCCCATGGTTTCCCAAGACTATTATAAATAGACATCAACCTTGCCTGCTCCTATATCTTCTGCTGCTATAAACTCACTAATTTCTCTGTGTCAATCTCTAGGATTCATGTGTACCCCTGTATAAACATGGGTTACTATATATATATATATTTGTTATATATATATAATATATTAATATATATATAATATATTATATAATATAATATATAATATATTATATATATTATATAATATATTATATATATAATATAATATA
This sequence comes from Eubalaena glacialis, assembly GCF_028564815.1. NCBI lineage: Eukaryota > Metazoa > Chordata > Mammalia > Artiodactyla > Balaenidae > Eubalaena > Eubalaena glacialis. The sequence goes on from NC_083731.1 coordinate 35,949,258, forward strand.
TAATATATTATTAACATATATATATATGTTACTATATATATATAGTTATATATAATATATGTTAATAATATATTAATTTAACGATATATTAGAATCCATATATTTTCTAGCCCTGTCTACCGAGAAAGGCTAGAAGCAATGACACTGTAGCAGCAATGAACACACCCAGCATTCAAATTTTGCTTTCTATTAAAAAGAGCCAGCTCTTTGCAGAAATGGTTGATTCTAGGGCTGGGATAGACATTATACAGCAGGATCCACTTATATACTTTGTCTTATGCTTTTAGGAAAAGGAAAAGCAGTTGAAGGAATTTGAACAGATAAACAAAATCTGATTTATGCTTGAATAAAATTACTCTGGTTCTTCTGTCAGGGACGTAGAATAGGAGGCTATTATATTAATGAAGATGAGAGAAGACGGTGGAAGTAGGGAGAAGCAGTCAGTTTCTAGATATGTATTGAAAATGAAGTTGGAGTATCCTGATTCATTTGAAGGAGAAATAGAATGTATATCTAAGGGTGGTGTGTGTATGTGTGTATGAGAAAGAGGGAAAGAAAATTAAATTTAACCCTTACCCAACCTCCAGGGTTTTTTTGGTGTGAGCTACTGAGTATAAGTTTTCAAAAGGTGAGATGGGGAAACACTGTGAGAGAAGAAAATTGGTGGTGGTGGTGGGGGGGAGAGATCAGAAAATCAGTTGTGTGCATGTTTATTTAGAGCCATCCGTTGCCTTCTATGTAGAATTACACATTGGCTATGAATCTATATTTAAGGGTAGAAATCTGGACTAAAGATATAAATCTGGGGATCATCTGCTTATTTCTCATATTTAACTTTGAGACTGGATCAAATCACCAGGTAAGTGAGTGAATGTACATAGGAAAAAGAATCTCCAGACTTAAACTTAGGGCACTACTAAGTTCACTGTATTTTAGATCCATAGTCCTAAATACAATTCCATCTAAAATATTGTTTTTGTTAAATTGAATTTTAATTATGACCATCACTGCCTTAAAAAAGTGACTTAGAATGGAGATTTTTAGGCCCTATGAGGATACAAGTGAGGTTAGATTTTGGGGGGTGAAGTTCTTTAATAACCATTTCCTGAGCTTTGTACCAGCTACTAAAATTATTCCAATAATGGCGGAAATTTAATTTGTTACCACAGTGTGTATAGGGGGTTAAAGCACACATTTTGTTATTTTAAATACTCTGTTTTGGCCTATAAATTCATAAAACTTCTGCATTTCATTTCATGACAAATATTTGTCTTAATATAAATTAAAAACTCTCTGTGAATACATACCAGGTTTAACCTATCTTTATATTTGTCTCTCAGATAGCTGTCTAACCCTAGATTTTGAGTGGTTCATCTTCAAATCAAGTGATATAAATAGCTATATGGCTTAATCGGTTAATTCATAGGGTGTGGAATGCTGGAATCATATTCTCTACTACTTAGTTTGGGTACATTTTGCAATCCCATTAAATGTCAATTTCCTAATCTATAAAGTGGATTCAATAATAATACTTATAAGGATAGTGTTAGTTATTAGAGAAAATCTATTTATAATGCTTAAATTAATAACTAATAGCTAGCTATTGTTATCATATATAACTAACACAATCTCTAACATTACTGAACAAAGGTCATGTATTTAAGAAATTCATCATCTCCTTTAGAAAACATCCAGCCCATAGAAAGTACTTAATATGTAGTTATTATTCTGATTATTATTGCCTTTCATTTCAAAGTCAAGAGAAGAAGCTGCTTCCCTGTAAAATTATTTTTAAAATGTATACTATTATTTCATAGGTACTTTTACTTCCAGGGATTATAAACAATTCCTAAGAATAATTTTCTTTCTTTTATGAAATATTTGCATAGCAAATATCAAACTTTTTGAAAATAATGAATATTTTCCATAGGATATTTTTTATTTCATTTAATTATGTTCTTATACTTAATAATTTATGGATAATTAGAACTGTAATAAAATATTTCACATAAGTATTAATAATTTAGTATTTCTTGTGTAGTTACAATTTCTTTAGTTCATTCCATTCTTCAAACTTTGACATATGCTTCTCTGAAACCTGAGACTTGCAGTCTCATGAAATGGGACAGCTAATTTGAATTTCTGGTAGACACATTCACAAATTCATGTTTAAAATGCTGCTTTGCAAAACTTACCATTCTACCTTTAGCTGAGATCATCTTTTCTCTGAGCACTTTTCATTTTTTTCTGTCCCTTGTGTGTGTTTCAAATTTGGAGTATAAGACTGGTACCCAGGAACTATTTCACATTCATACAATTGATATAGAAAAATAATTTAACATTTTAGGCATATTTTTCTCTACTGAAAGATACCCATAAATTAAGACATGCTTACTTTTCTGCCTAACACTGTAACCATCTGCATAAAAAGTGCTGATTAAATATATTTCAGGTCCTTCTTCAAATGAGACACACACATTTCATTTTGGGCTCTACTGAACAATTCTGAATTCCACTCAAAATGACAGTTCAGGTCTGCTCTTTCTGCTCACAGAAATTTGCAAAACTTCCACATTTTTGAGATGATCTTTAGAGAGTATCTAAATGGGGTGAAGTCAACTGCTTGCTAGACCTTACAGGACAGCAGCTATCTACACAGCCTTCTACAGTCCTCTAACACATGGTCTGTCTGGTTTTTAAGCCATCAGATTCATTAGCAGATTCCATGAAGTTCTAGTAGAATAAGAAACTACAACTCCTGTAAATCAGGGCTTGACAAGCTGTAAATACGAGGCGTATGGTGTCTGGGTTAAAGCACAGGCTTTGGAGTTCAGCAGAACAGGGGCCTCATTGCTTACAGTTTGACCTTGGGACTATTTATGTTCTGGGTCTCATTTTCTCCAATTAAAGAATAGAGATAGTAAAAGCCACCTCACAAATTGTTGGACAGAATAAATAAGCCCATATATGTGTATAGTATCTGATATTCATTAATACCAGTAAGATAACTATTCTGTGAAATGTGTCATTATTCTTGGGACTAGCCTTGTTTTACCACACGTAATAGAACCATTCAGCTTAGCAACACAACCCCACACAATACGTGAGAAAATCAAAACCAAGAATGGATTTTTTTGGGATAGGATCTCCACCTTTATTAGTAGGATAACCCAGTGATTTACAAGTTTACAAGCCTTAAAAGCACAGTGTCTCTGACTTCACATCTGGTAACCTATCTTCCAGCTATGCTGCTGTATAATCTTGTCCCCATGCTCAGTGAGTACCTAGGAATTGTTTTTTTCAGATTTAGTTGGTGCTCATTGAGGACATGGGTTCCATCCAGTACTCTTGAGTAGGGCCCTGATAGATGGCCAGAATTAAATCTCCCTCTTTTTCTAGCTGACCATTCTTCAACCTTTAGGTCAGGCTGCAGGCTAAATTCGTGTTGGGTTTTTTTCCTCTCACTTTTCCTTTTTTTTAAAAAAATTGAAGTATAGTTGATTCACAATGTTGTCATGTTTTAACTCTGGTCTACCCACTGCTCAACCACCATAATCTTGCTCTAGAACTGGGGTGTTGCCACCATTTTCCTGGGGAGAAACATCATCAAACCCATCAGAGAACACTAGTATCTTGGGTAAGCCAGACCACAGCCTGGGATATTGGAACTTACCTCTCTGCTCACTTCTATAGTCACACCAGTTCTCTAATTTGTCACTTTGCTTCTTGGCCCCAGCTGTATCCTTTGACAATGTAGATGGGATTTATAGCCTGGATACACTTGTGGCAAGCACTGTTGGCTCACTATCCCATAGCAATCATGCCTTCTTCCTTGCTACCATGATTTTGTTTTTGTTTGTATAACAGTATGCCCAATCTTGGATGTGAATTGTTCCACTTCAGCTAATCATATTCCCTTTTACTAGTTATTGTTTTAGAAAAACCCAGTTTTCACCAATAAGATGTAAGAGGAAGACAACTGAAAGACGTTTAGAAAGATTATTTTCCTGATGAAAAAGAGAGCTATATAGGGAGAAAACTCTTTGTTTTTGCCACCACCTTTTACTGTTTTGAATATTATCATGTGAGAGGATCCAAAACTTGAAGCTGATGCAGTGATCTTTTAAACACTAGGTGACAAACCTGGGGATGGAATTCAAGGCAGTGATGAACAGAGCAGGCAAGAACCCAGGTCCTTGAAACCATCACAGATGTGTCAAAGAGCCCTGAGACTGCCCAGTTCTGGGGTTTCTGTTAGTATCATTTTACCAACCTTCATTTGGCTTTCAGTTATATTTAGCCAGAATATCCTGATTCAAACAATATGCATAGTAATAACTGAGAGTTCATTTTAAAAATTGTATTAGCATTTAAGTGATCTAAACCTTCTTTGCCAAAGGATCCACTAAATCAGAAATTTCCTGCTTTTTCATGAACAATTAACTAAGCAAAAAAAGAAAGTCAGCTTGGGACTTTATTTCACTTTATTTTAATTTACTTGCTTCTTTTCTTTTTGTAGGGAAAAACATGTATTTATTCCAACAGTCACTTATCATGTCCTCAATATAATGAAGAAGTGCCTGTAAGGAGCAGATAATTGACAAAGAAAGATGGAATTTGCTCATAAATAACTACAATACAGAGCAAATATGATGAATAAGCAATAAAAAAGTAAGATGTGGTTTATTGAAAGTAGAAAGATTACTTCCATTAAGCTCTTTCTAAACCACATATCCTAAAGAAAGGAAATGGGAATCTTGGAGTAATGCAGAGAATGAAAGTTTTGAAGTGGGAAAAATCTGAGTTTGGTTTACTGCAGCTTACCAGAGGAATGACCCTGCATAAGTTAATTAAACTCTCTGTCTTGAAACTTGCATATTTGTAAAATGCTGATAATCACACTTTCTTCAAGTAGATTAAATGATGCATATAAAATCCCTGGAGCATAGTTGTCACTCCACGCATTTTAATTTTCTCATTCATTTTGGAGGTATAAACCAATGTTTTGATATAAGGAGAGTAATTATCTTATATTTGAATATTGCATTAATATGCATTTTTATTCATTCATTCAATATTTGTCCTTAACACAACTCTAAAATGTAGGCAGTAGAGTTAACATCATCTATAATGTCAGAAAAGGGAATTTAGGTGCTGTTTTGTTTTGTCACAAGCAAACTAAATAAGAACCTATATGGCCTAAAATCCAATCTCATTTTTGCAATAACCTGGCCCGTGGCCATGAGTGTGCAAGTAACCTCTCCTACCCACACTTAACACTTTATAAACTAGAAATATTCAACTGGATAAACTGTAATTCCCTCAATAACTCTTTGGCTGCTCAAGTGATGTAGTTTTCAAGAGAACAGAATCTGGGACTCGAAGTTACATACTTTAATTTTGAGTCCAATATTTTTTTGATGGGGAGAACCTCACACTAACTCTAAGTGAAGTAATAATTAAATGAATTGGACCATTGTACAAAATAGTTTAAATTCACTTTCCACTTTCAATGTCTCTAAATACATATTAATTACCCTCTGCCATTTACAGTTTCAGATTAAAACAATAATTTACTGTCATAGATCAACTACCTTAATTAAAAAAATGATGAGGATAAGAAAAAAGGACTGGACATCCCGGCAGCCATGAGTACAACCAATGTCCAGAACTTAGTTTCAAACATCATTCTCTAACAAAATGAGCCAAAGCTTCTGGAATACTGGTTGGATTTAGGGCTTTACCAGGGAAAATACAAGATAAGATCAAAGTATCTTATAGTGACAAAAAATAAGGACATGATATTTAAAGAAAAATGGAAGGACATGTGAAAGGGACACAAGAGTAAAATTGAAAGAGCTTCCAATGGCCAAGAGTGAAACAATTTGAGCAACAAAATTAATAACATTTGTTTTTAATAACATTTACAGTGAAGTGAATTATAACACAAAGTATAAAATAAATATCCATGAATCTACACTGATATAAATAACTGAATAAATAAATAAATATGAGAGAAGAGATCAATCTTCCACAGAGAAGTATTCCAAAAAATTGATGTTGGCAATCCCCCTACAGGCAGTGGTGCTAGATCCTCCCCCACTCTGCTAGCGTGGGCTGTACTCAGTGACTCGATTTCAAAGACTAAAATATGCAAAGGTTTGTAGAGTGTGAGGGTAGAGTAGTGGCTTCTAGTAACTTCATAGTCGAAAAACCTGCCAAACACCACCTGCAATGAAGTGTGGTATCCTGGAAGGGATATAGAAAAGGGACATTAATGGACAAACTAGCAAATGAAGTTCAGAATTTAGTTAAGAATAATGTGCCAACATTGGTTAGTTTTAACAACTTCTCCTTAGTAATAAAAGCTTCTAACAAAAGAGTAAACTAGGTGAGGAGTATACAGAAACACTGTAAATCTGTCTGTAAATCTACAACTTTGTTAAAATTCAAAGTTTATTAAAACAAAAGAATTGTAATCATCAAATTTATGTCTCATATTTTAATTTTTAGGTATATAGATACTGAAAAAGAATTATATTACATAACATATAAAGAAACAGACCTTTTTTATTCAGTTGTTTTATATCTGTTATTTTATCTGTTGTAACTCTAACTGCATAATTACATTTGAAAGGCAACAGTTTTCACACATGCAAAACAGCTTATCACTCCACCAAAATGGCAGTTAAGCTACAACTGGCCTTTGACATACCTTCTGCTTTTAATAAATAACTGCTTTAGGGACAATTTTGCTCTTTTCAGATCAAAATGTTTTATGTGTGTGAGGCGGGGGGATTGTAAGTGTTTATATGTATGTGTGTGTACGCATTGCAATTATCCAAGCATTTTAATTGTCACCTAGGATTTCCTGGTCACTTGTGATGTACCTTAACAATCTTTTAGCTACGATACATTAACAATTAAAATACTACTGCTGACAGAATTTATGGCATGAATTCTTATTAATTATGTATTTTTCCCTTACCAATATAATTAGTTGAAAGAAAAAGTAACACGTCAAAAGTAATCCTCTACAAAATGAAAATTTTTCTAAAGGAAGTCTAAATAATTCGTGTAGAGCAAAGGGCTTAGGGAAATGCCCTTAGTCTCTCTCGATTTCTTGTTGTGGTTGGGAGCCCACATGTATCTTGTCCTGGCGTAATCTCATTTTCGTTTCATCCCATGCAGGGACTTCTCCTGGATTGTGTTGTAGGAAGAGGATGCTGTACACTTGCTGTGCCCCTCTTTTTTCCAAGGCATGGATAACAGTGACCTTTCAGGAAGAGGAAGGAGGTAGCCTAAGCATGGGCATCAGCTGCTTGGGGGATTACACATCAGTCTTGAGGATGCCAGCTGACCAGCTGTGCTTGCTCACACATAGTTCATGGGAAGTGCAAACTGTGTACCATCATCCAGTTGAAGGAGGGGCAGCTGCTGCCCTCAGGCAGTGGACAAGTCTCCACAGTTAACTTGAATTTTTAAAATTCATAAATTATTTTAAGTATTTGTGCTGCCATAGACTTAATAATGAAACATATGGAGTGTTTTGTTATAGAGTCATGGTTGAATTCTCCCTCCAAAATTACTACTTGTATAAACCATTTAGAATCCCTGAGATTTGGTTACAGTATATGCCACATGGGACCATTCATATGTACCTCACACGGCTATCTTGAAAGTAAAGTGAGATTATACACATATGCATACATGCACACACTCCCATGCACACATTTACAATTGCAACCCAAATTTAAGTTGAAATCAGACGGAGTCAAGATCCTGTTAATGATTTTGCAAAGTTTGCCTAAAAGACACCTAAGATATTTACTCTATGAATCATGGAGATGAAGTAGCTTAAGAAAAAGAGGTCATATTTTCAAGGAAGTAAGCATATGGCATAAATGAATTTCCATCCAAAGACTAAAATAAAGATAATTTCTTCATTGTCTATGATTAGGCATAATTCCTGCCTCCATTCTATCTACTTTAAAGGTAATGTAAATCCTATTTTGGGGGGATACTCCTTGGTCTGGATCATGTCAAGTTTGGGGAAATGGAGTGAAGTGAAGTGGAATAGGGGATGAGTATGTATGTCTATCAGATCATATGTTATTGTTAGTGTATGTGTTGACTCAATCTTTAGGAATATTAACAGCTAAAATCTTCTGCTGCTGTAGAGTAATTTTGCAGAGATTCTTTTGCAAGCCAACCTAGCCTCCTCTTTAGGTTCTGCTCTCTCTCCAGTGCTGCTGCCCAGTCTCATCACCCAGACATAATGCTGAAGTATCTAAAAACTTTTTTATCCTTGTGTATCTAATCTGAGGAATTTCTTTACAGCTTATCACCAATAGAATGAAAATATAAGAGTACTTTTCTTGCTTCTTCAGAGATATTTTCTATGTCCATAAATGCTTTGTCTTATCCTTTATTTCTTAAAATCTTCCTAATTAAAGTTAAGAACTTGGTTCTTTCAAAGACAGCAGCTAGAAAGAATGCAGCCTAATTCTTTAGTCTGCCATAAGCCTTTAAGGTAACACCCTTGAAGCAGTTACCATCTTGAGAGTTTACAATGGAATAGAAAAAATGTTTCTAGGGAATGAAAAAGACACAAAAACATAGGTTAATATCTTAGATGTTCATTTCACCTATTTACACATGTAAAACCTTGAAACAATCATGGAACTAGGATCCTTAAGATGGCTTGCAGACACAGAGAGAGTTAAAGGATGCATTAAGGTAATGGACAACACATTCGAAGAATGTAGATAGACATTGGAATTTCTCAGAGATGCTATGACTCCACAGTACAGATAACTCAAACACGTTTATCCTATATAATAATGTCCTGATTTTTAGCAGCAGTTTCTACACAAATGTGTCATTTTGGAATAAAAATGAAAACTTCCACCACTTATACCTAATGAAAAATATCAAATTGAAGAAACTAAATTTGGAGAAATAACCAACTTTTCATTTTGTAATTTAGGAGAAGTACAATAAAATCTACTAACATGAAAGAAGAAGGCTGAAGTTCCTGACAGGGACTATAATTAAGCAATAGCATATTATTTTGGTGAAGGGGGAAAAGGAAGAAAACAAACACACGAAGCCTCTGTATATCAAGAAGAATATATATCTATGAGACAAAATAAAATTGACATTGTAAATTACTGGTAGAGGAAGAAGAATGATATGGCAATTAAATTTAAGGAGTGAAAATGTGTAAAAAGCAGAATTAAGTGAATGGTGACTAGCAACGGGAAGCAAACAATGTTGGCAATTAGTACCCTCTCTGGAAAATATTAGGAGGTATTTCCTTGAAATGGAAATGTGAGAATTAGAAATTTACTTGCTTGACCCAAATTGTCAAGCTTCCCCAGGTAGGATATAGGCAGTGAAAGAGGCATTGCATTTGACATTTCAGAGTATGTTAGTGTCCTTAGAGAGAGTGATTGTGGTGTACATTTTTAAAAAGATAAAGTATTAATTAGAGTGTTGTGAGAAGGAAGGATTCTCATATAGAGATGCATGGGAAGAGGCAGGGAGGTGAGGCAGAGTGCTTAGGCTTCTTTTCATGAGGTTTGTTCATGAGGTGAAGGAGAACGGGACATCCACTTGAGAGCAATAAAAGGTTAAAAGTGCATCCATTTAGACACGTTTGAACATGGCCGTCAGAGGGGTGAACAGACTGTTCCAAGGTAAAGAATGAAAATTAAAAATCATTGAACAGTGATGTGAATAAAATCCTAGCAGAGGTGAAATAAGAGGGGAAACAGCAAGTGCCTTTGAAAAGGTCAATAAGATGATGAAGATAACTTGGAATGTTAAATGTGACTAGAAAAGGAGCACAGAGAATTTTAGTCTTTGTAACCTATATTTTCTCTTGGTATTGCCCTTTTGGGTATATGTACTCGCAACAGAGAATCTGACAATGTTTCTTGGGGAAAACAATATGTAAATGTTGGCAAATATTTGAGACTGATTACGTGTAAGGTTTCTCAGGGTCCTGATACTCAACAATCTTAGTTTCTATTGGATGAATATTGAAATCATTCCAAAATATTTTTGCCTAAGAAGTTAAAATAAAAGTATGATAAATAAAAATAGAATTTTCTTGCTGTGATTAATATACCTCTGAGGTAATACAAACTTATATTTCAACAAAATGTTTAATATAGAGAGGGAAAATAGGGGGAAATGTAATATGAAATCTGAAAGTTACTACAGCGAGATTTATTTTTCCAGGGAACACTGAATGAAAATATTGCCAATGGAAAGGAATTGCAATAAGCAACATTGCAAATAAGCTCCAGATTATCAAAAGCCAGTGATTTCATTGTAGAAAATGTCATAGTCTATAAAATGTTAAAGTAGTTAAAAACATGGAAAGATAATAACCAAGGTTATGACATTTGCTTTTTTTAATTCAAAAGACATGATGTTTCAATTTATTAGTTTAATGTTTACTTTCAAATCAAAGACGCTAAAGAGGTATACATCTTGAAATACTATAATCAAAATGGGATGGTTACCCCCAGCATCTAGCTAAGAGTTTAGAAAGTCAGATTAAATTTGTGTTAGAATTTAAAAGTATATGCATGTTATGTGCTATGTTTTCCATTGAACTTCTATTAAAAAATAAAATAAAATAATTAAGTCCAAGCAAGCAAGCTTTAATATGAAATTGAATAGTAGACATCATTGCAGCTCACCACTTCCAGGAACATGCAGGGACTGAATTAACTCATATCATCAAATTTAGGTGTGGCCAAGTGATTTACTTGACCTATGGAATGTAAGTGGAATACCCACATGTTACTTCTTCCTGGAGATCTGTTTCTCCACTCATTCCTTCTTGAAGTGCTCCTGGTTTGGCTACATGGAGGACGGCTGCTTTGAGAGTCAGGAGACCTCCAGTGAGATTTATGTGAGGAAGAAATAAACATTTGATGTGATAAACTGATGAGATTTAGGGATTGTTTTTTACTGTAGCATATACTAGTATAACTAATCGAAGGCCATATTTAATATCTTATTAAACATTTTTATGTCAAATTCATATCATTGAAGTATAATTAAGAAAATTACATGAATCTGGACTATAGTAAATTCTAAATAATTTTCATTGGTTTCTTTCTATATGTATTTGATAAGGGTTTCATTTTAGGTCATTTTAAAATTTGTAATATCTCTCTATGAACTTACAATATAATTGTCATCAATATTGTTCAATGTCATCATAGACTGTGTTAGGAGAACATTAGATTATGATATTTCTTTTCAGGAAGCATATATTAATTTATAACAATGAGCATATTGATTTTATAATAATATATAATATATATATTAATACTATATATATAATTAATATATATAATTTATAATTTATTTTATATTTTTATAATTTATGTAGTATTAGAAATAATTGATCATTATAGTTGAAACTTGTGTTTCAGTGGTATAATCAGCAAAGGATAGTCTATATTTATCATTGTATTAAGAAGCTGTGTTTGAAAGATTGACAGTACAGATACAATGCAAATATCATCACTGTAAAAGAAAAATTGTTCCAGACAAATTAAACAGGCAAGGAAGATTTATTTAAGACTATTGCAATAGGGGAGAGAGATTAAACTCAATCTCACTGACACAAAAGGCAGGGGGATTTTTAAATGCTGTGGTGAGCTAACAGAAAAAGGAGGGTTGGTCAATGTGAGTAGGCCATCTGTGTTTGCTAATTAGTGCTTGGTGCTTATCAAAGTTAGGTTTCTATTGCCCTCCACCCCCACCCCAGATACTGGAAGACAAAGACTCTATCTTTCTCAATAATTACATTTCAAAGGGTGACTCCAAGGTCTTGGATGAAGACATTCCTGGGTTGTAAAACCCCTGGCAGGAAGCTGAAAGAAGATTTACATCTCAAAGAGGCAAAGAAAGACTTGCAAGTTTTCTAAGGTAAATTCTCTAAGGAAAGGGAGGTTGGGACCTATAGTCAGGAAGAAACCTGTCTAATGTTTAGTCAGGCTGTGGGGAATGTGACAATCATCCTGGTCATCACCTGTCTCATTTCTATTTATTATTCGTTCATGGTCTGGCTTCACAGACCCACTTCACATACCTTACAGTAAGTACAATATGTTTTCACTACCTAAAACCCAATCTCAACAATTTAATCTTCACATATAGTAAGATTTACTTAGCCTTGATTAGTGGGAAGGCAGCATGATCTTGAAGGTTAAGAACAAAATTCATCATCTGAATCATTTATTCAGTTCATTGAATCATACTCTCTGCAAGCATTTTTAAATGCCTAAACTGTAGCAAGAATTTACTAATGTTTCCCCGATTCACAGAGACAATATAGTGAACTTAGTTTACTAAACTAAGTTTATCAGACAAATGGGAAAGCAAAACTAAACTCTGATTGCAACTTTAGATTGCATTGCAACCAAATTCTTTTTGCTCCAACCACAAACCAAATAGTACTAAATTCAATAGTGAAAGAAGCTGGCTTAAGGATAAACATATGACCTTGTTTTTTTATATATCACATATCATTCCCCCCCTAGTTTTTTCCTGTCATTTGCATCCATTTAAACTTCCTATAAATTTTATTGTAAAGAATTGTTCCACATTTTCATGGTCATTGTATCTTTACCAAAAACAGGCAACTTTTTTTTTAACCAATGAAATGGGAAATATTCTATTCTAGTTCTATTCTTTGTCATTAACTTTGGTGAATCTTTTGGTGCTTGGGCTGAACTTTTTCATACAGCCTTGCAAATATCTCTCTCCCACTTAAGAACTTCACATAGAAAATATGAGTCCCCAAAATACTGAATAAAGAAATGTGTTAAATACAGTGTACAGCCACTGCTTTCAAGGATAGAAGAGTCTACCTGGGGTAACAAGTTACAATGCGACATACAAAGTCCTTCTATGAAGACATGTATATGGTGATGATTGAGCACAGAAAAAAAACACTTAACTCAGTCTGGACAGTGAATAAAAGTTTCCCAGATGAGTCCTGAAAATCAAACAGGTATGAATCAGATAAAAGATGGAGGAAAGGCATGCTCTTTAGAGAGTAGTATTATGTAAAAGTCTTCAACATGAAAGAAGACAGATTATTTAAGGGCTCTAAAGAGGAGTACAGCAAGATAAATGAAAATGAGGTCATTAGAAGGAGAGTAAACTGGAGAGGTGGGTAAACTTTACATCATGACTGATATTGTGTGTCATGGAAAGGTCCTTGGATTATTACCCCATATAATATGTAAAATGTTTGCATAAGTAAATGCTATAAAACTATACATTCTAATAATTATTTGTTGAATTAAACTGATATATATCTATATGTGTGACTTGAATTCAATTTAATAGCCACTTCTTGTAAGATATTTTCTAGTGGGTATCTGTTCAATTTTTTCCTGAAAAGAAAAATAGCCTATTTCAATGTGTTTGAGTAGTTGAGAACTTTCCGATTTCATTTTGCCCGTGGAAAATCCATTATATAACGTGAAGTTGGCAGTATCTTAAACATTTACCTTACTTGCCATAGGTGAAAGTGAAAATCAGTGTGTTAATAGAGCAACATGGCAGTTTTTCTGTCAACCATGAAATATGATTATTAGGAAAGTCAGGGAGATAAATACAAAGTATGAGTTCCTTAAAAGAAATAGCTGAGCAAATTTTAAATTCATGAGCTCCCATGGATATTACGTTCCTTGGAAATATTTATGTGAATAGTATGGTGTCCAAGTTTCATGATAAGTGGTTACTGAAAAGCTGAGGGGCACCTCTAGCCAGTTTTTGGCATGTGACTACATTAATTTTGAATGCAGGACTATATTAATCCTTCTTACACTCTTCTCAGCAAAAATAAGAAATGTGTCATCCTCAAAACACGCCTCTAAGCAGGTAGGCATGAATTTGAAAGCATATCAACATAAATGAAGAAGAGTAAGGGATAAACGAGTCCCTGTAGAACACAAAGATTTATTGTGGCAGGAGGACAAGTTAAGGCAACTGGAGAAATGAGTTCCTTGTTGCCTGTTTGTGCAAGTAAAACATTGTTCTACAGAATTCATTTTGTAGAGTTGATAAAGGCTTAGAAATTAGTACCTCATGTCAAAGCCAACTATATAAGGGACTATCTTTACAATAAATTTTATATACTCTTTTCTCAGTTAAAAAGCTGGATAAACTTTAATGAAGTCATAAACCTTAAGAGCATACAGTTTCAATATTTAAAAAAAAACTAATCTTAGAAAGTGAGGAAACACACATTGAACAATCTTGATAAGAGTCATCAGTTAGTCAAGCTAATGTTTAGATATTACATTAGTGAACTTCGGAGCATTTCTGGACAGTCTGTATATGGTATTGTGAGATATTATTGTAAAATACTTGTCTGCCTAGGCCATTGAACATGGATAACTTTTGTTTTCATTTCTTTTACTTTCAAAAATTCAACTTTCAAGATATTAAAGAAGATGTCATTGAAATTTAGACCTGTTGTTGCTGTATTACACTAAAATTCATATAGCAAAGCTTAAATTATAGGCTTGTCTTCTGAGTTACTGAATGATTTCCTTTAAACCACAAGTATTTATTGAGTACCTCCTATATGGCAAACACTCTTCTAATCAAAGGAGGTACAGTTTTAGAAAACAGGAAAAGTCACTACTCTTATGGTATATCTATTATATTAGAGGATGACCAGTCAATTATAAATAAATTTTGATTGGTCAGATGGCATAAGTTTTATGCAAAGAAATAAAACATTTGCAGTGTTAGGGGATATCTCTCCAATCAGGTAATGTTTCAATAGAGACAGTAAATCCTTTCAAAGTATCTTGACAAAAATGATAAAAACATGACTCATAAATTATATAACATGTCAATTATTTTTATCCAACACAATTAGAGGGGGAATCAGGAAGATGCTAAAGTTGGTTCCAAAAAATATTTTTGAAAATGATAAGAAATGTTAGAAAAAGCTCTTAGGCTAGATAGCATTGAATAATATCCCATATGGCAGTAAAACACCACTATTGAGATTATTTTTTTCTGAAGAGAACTCTACAAGTTAATGTGGAACATAACTGGGTTTTGGCTCTAATCAAATAAGAAATAACAAAGTCAAACAGAAAAATTATCCTATGAAATCAAATAATTCCTAGGTGGGCTTGTTAAACAACAATACTCAAATATAACATTGGAGGACATGGAGTACTCTTTTGATTTCCAAGCTTTAAATTTTATTATTAATGTTTTGCAAATATTTTATTCACCACCTTATGTTTCCCTTACATGGGAGGATGTATGACTATCTTTGGCTAATAAGATATGAGTAGAAATCATAATAACTCACTTCTATGCTGAGGTAGTATAAAGCTTACTCATAATTCTTTAGTATCTGTCTCCCTCTGCTGTGCCATTTGAGGAAGATACATAGTCTTTTCCTGTGGTGGTTCCTTCATGAGACTGTGTGCATTAGACACACTACCTCTCCTTTCAGTCTCCAGTCCCCAAATAACAACACGTAAAATAAATGAGATACAGATTTTGTGGTGTTAACTTATTGAGATTTGAGTGCCAATTTGTTACCATTATATAACTACTCTACACAGACCAATATAGGAATTGTTACCCAAAGGATGGTGGCATCTTAGAGGTCACCAATGTTATTGAGGAACTCAATATAAAAGGCTGGAAAGATGGCAATCAATTTTTTAAAATACAAAATATCTAGTGAAACTCTCCTGAAATTCCTTGGAAGGTAGATCATGTACTCAAGAAAATTATATTTTTAGACAAAGAGGTTGAAAAATGGAATGTTAGTAGTATATGTTGGTTGCCATTATAGAATGAATTGTGTCCCCCTAAAATTCCTATGTTGAAGTCCTAATCACCAAAGTGACTCGTATTTGGAGATAGGGACTTTAAAGAGATAATTGAAGTTAAGTGAGGTCATAAAGGTGGTGTCCTAATTCAATAGGACTGGTGTCCTTATAAGAAGAGAAAGAGACAACAGGGATGCTGGAGCACAGAGAAAAGGCTATATGAGGACCCAGTGGGAAGGCAGCCATCTCCAAGAAAAGAAGAGAGGCCTCAGGAGAAATCAAACCTGATGACACCTTAATCTTGGACTTCTAGCCTCCAGAATGGTGAGAAAATAAATTTCTGTTGTTTAAGCCACCCAATCTGTGGATTTTGTTATGGTAACCCTATAAACTGAAACAGTTGCTATTGACAGCTATGGGAAAAAATTACAAGAAAGAGATTATAAGCAAAGAAGAGAAAATGACCCTAGAGATCTCAAATTTTCTAAAGCAGGGAAAGGACTGGGAAACCTGTGTGGCTCCCAAGGAAAGTATATTCCTCAAACATATATCAGACATGACCAAAGCTAATAAATGGAAAAGGAAGAAAGTACAAGAGGCCATATTAACAGTGGAAGGGGTAATTATTCCAGGGAGCAAACTTAATGCTTAATCAAGAAACAGTTCACATTTCCAGGGTAAGGGGTTCTCATAATTGTTAGAGTAATTGCTGGGTATCTCCCATTCTTCTCTCTCTCTCTCTCTCTCTCTCATGCACACATACATACCACATCCTGCCTTCTTTTAAGATTTATTTTATTTTATTATTTTTTGGTATATAGGAAATTCAAGTGGACTGGATGTAGAGATTACCACACATAACACTTAGATCCTGAGTTTCAATATGGATTTGATGCCTGACTGGACTTTTGGCTTATCTCCACTGGAAATAAATTGAGTGTTCTAAATTTGGAAGAAAGGAAATCATGGGATATTTGGTCAGCAAACAAGAAAATTGCATAAAAAACAGTAATGCTAATCAATTAATCCATTACTCTCCTATTATAGTCAGATGGGATTAAGTGATGAATACTAGAAATAGAAAATGATTGCACATATCAAGTATCATTACTAGACTGAGGCAGTAAAAGTTGTGGGTCCATTTTTACCACCGAATAACTTAGTTTATCCTGATAAAGAGAACCAGAGGCACAATGATGTTATAGATTAAGTCATATGGATATCCGAGCCAAGAACGTTCCACACATAGAGAACTCAATTTGCACATGTTGTGACTTAATGAGTATATTCAGTCATTTGAGGAAATTTCCATCCCTGCATCACTGCCATGTTATTGCATGTAATACTATCAATATTATATCCTCAATTTAACAGCTTACCCTAAGCATATTGAGATATTATGTCACGATTTTGGGGGGTGTATTTTTTATTTAATTTTTATTTTATGTTGGAGTATAGTTGATTTACAATATTGTGTTACTTTCAGGTGTATGGCAAAGTGATTCATATTGAACACATTATTCAGATAAATAAATATTTAGGTAGAATAATTTGAAACTTTTGGAATTATTGTTAACTATTCTGTATCCAACCACATTGACCATTAAGTCATCAACATAGCCATCTGAAGATTTATTCTAAACTCCAGTCTGGTTTTGATATTATAGCTTGTAACAAGCTATTTTTTTAAACATTTTGTGTAATTCCCTCCCCCATTTCCAGTCATAGTCTGTTAACTCTGCTTAGATTCTTTTGCACAAAAAAGACCTTAGTTTAATCTTCTGATCCTACCTATCTTGCCATTTAAAGTGCTATTCTTCTTTTATCTATATGTCAAATAAGAAAAATACAGTTGAATTAAGATATTTAAATGCTCTATAAGGAACATAAATACATTGCATATTTTACTACCACTATTTCTATAAAGTGAAAAAAAAGCACTAATAAAATATATTTTTGTTGTTACTATTTTTAAAAATGGTTTTTTTCTTACCAATCAGAACAAGTTATTTTCTTACTTTGGTTATATTTAATCATATGCTTCCCACTGGCTGTTTAATTCCTTAGTCAGATAGTTGATTTGTTTGAAATTCTTGTTTATGTCTCTAATGCCCTCATGTTATTAGGAATGAACAACTTGAAATAGTAAACAAATTAGGAAGCTTTCTGATGGGTTCTTTAACCCTGACAAAAATAAAACAATTAAAAATATTAAGACAATTTATAAATTATGGATATTAAGATGATTCTGAAAATTTAATTTCTTACGAAAACAAGTTGCATTCAACTTTTCCTTCTTTAAGTATTAAAAAATGAACAAACTGAAAAAAGTCATTACTTACCACACATAACTCTGCTCAGCAGTCTGGGAATGCCTCAAATTCCAAAGTTAATTACAGTAGGCTGTCAATGTAGATAGGTTTATATTATCACTTCATTCATTATCACACCACTGAGGAAACTGGTCTTTTCAATGGGATGTTTAATATGATAGCAACAAAATTATCACAGTTATAGTCGGCATATATAACAGATTTTTAAAAAACTCCCAAACATTTAGTTCCCTCTCCCCATATGTGCATGTACAATATTATGAATCTTATTTTATGAATACAATAACCTTATGATATAGGTATTATTATCCACCTACATATTACAGTAGAGGAAACATGTACCAAGAGGTTAAGTAACCATCTTGTTCTCATTTTCTATTTCTGTGTAAAAATCTGTCCCCAAACCTAGTGGCTTAAAGCAAAAATTTTATTCTCCTTGTGAATTTGTGGTTGAGGAGCTTGGAAAGGTCTTGGTTGGGCAGTTCTTTTCTTGTCAACAGGGAGTGAACAGGCAACTGGGCCTGGAGGATTCACCTCCAACTCAAGGAGGCTTCTTCACTGACACTCCCGTTGCCTTGCTGCTTCTTCATCTCTTTCTCTCTCGATGGCATCTCTGCATCTCTTCCTCCAGAGCTGCTCTATGTAGCTTGCATTTCTCAGAGCATGGTGATTCCATTAATAAAAATAGAGAATGGGAAGTCAACGAAGCTGAAATTACCATCAATCAAGGAAGCCAAAGATAAAAGCCTAGGGAAAGTTTCAGATAATATAAGAGCACATAAACTTTTATAACTTATCTAAGCTCATTTTTTACCCCATCTGTTTTTCTATAGTGACTAGCAAAGTAAATTCAAATCGAATATTCTTAAGCCTATAAAATAAGGATGCACTAAGAGGGACTATGCCTCACTCTTCAAAATTTTAAAGGTGGAAGCTATAAAAAGCAATAGATTTAAGGGGGAAATATATATATATATATATATGTATATGTATATATTCATAGGCTCTGTGGTGAGGTAGGAAAGGTTTCAAAAGGACAATTCCCAGCAGCAGTCTTTCTGGGAACTTGGCATTTAGGAGTTTTATGTAGGTTTCCCACATACACAAAGGAAAATTTGAATCATTCTTAATCTTAGGAAAGCTTTACAAGACATTTCCTTAGAGCATCCCATATCTTTTACTATTTTGTAAGGAAGAAGAAAGATCCTATAACACACATGGAATGCTTTCTCATAACTTTCTTTGATTATTTAACTTAGTACATCACTCATCACCCTTCTGACAATAATTATTACCTTAAAAGCTTAGAAGATATATTTCTATAGGGAGACATTGGCTTTGCGGATATAATACTTTGATGGTGGTGCCAGGTCTCTTATAGAAAAATATACTCTGCATAATAAAGAAAGAGGAAGAGAAAACCTAAGATGGGAATTGAGTAACAAAGTCTTCAATGAGCAGCTCTATCTGGACATTTTTTAGGAAACACTGAGTCCCTTGCCATATCATCCTTTTCTAGATACCACTGGCTCTTCTCCCATCCCATCAACTGTATAACAGAATTATACAGTTATACTATGCCTGCTTTAATTGGATTTATTGTGGAAGCCCAGCCATCTATGTGTTTGTCTCAACCTTGGTACTGATCTCAAAGACTGTCAACCTGAGAAAATTATTGTACATCTGGGTTACATCTGCCTGAACATGCAACACAGAGGATATGAAGAGTTTTAATCAATAAATTACCAAAACATGATGTCAAATATTTCTCAACTTTGATTTTTAAAGGGTCTTTCTTAGTTGCAAAATTTTTAAATACATTATAAGAATTTGAAAATATGAGACATATAAGAATTAATAAAATTTATATATTATAATTTCTATTTCCTTATTAACAAAGAATATTTTCTAAATTCATGTGGATAGAAAGACTTTTGAAATAAACATCAGTAAAGTATCCATGTTTAAGATTATGTTCTGCTGCACTTCACAGAATGCCTTCCATAATGACTTTTAGAGTTTCTCTTTCCTAAGAAAGCTGTGGCAATCCAGGGCTAGAAATGTGGTTCCCTAATCATAATGCTACCAAGTTTCCTTTCTTTTTGCTATCTTCTATCCTTAATGTGTTACCTTGGGGTCTAAAACCCATGTTTGGGCTCAGCCCATCTTTCTGCATTTTGGACACAAGAAATTTTAGGAACAGGTATAATGAGAAGGGAGTAGCCCTCCCCACCAAAGAGACTTCCTGGAAATTTCATAAGAAACTATTGCTTATATCTCAGTGCTAATTTTGCCATATGTCATAATTATTCTGGAAGGCAACACTCTGTTATTTGGGAAGAAGAGGAGAATGAATTTGAGGACAGGCAATGAGCATCCTCTGTCACACACACTGTGAGCACTAAGGCATGCTGATAAGGGAACTATCCAGAGTGCTGGAACAGTCATACAGGCTACTGAGTGAAGCTTGGGCTGGGAGGAGTCTTGATGCACGTGAGGAACTAACATCCCTTGAGCCAGAGATAGTAGAACAACCAGGATAGAGTGGAGAGGACCGGCCCATAAGCCTGCTGAAGGGTCTTTAGGGTGCTGCTTCTGCAGAATATACCAGCATCTGAGGCAATGTCACTGACCCAGATATTTTAATGCAGTTGAAGAAATCTTCATTTCCAGCGATTAAGTGGGGACAGGTCAGGGCTGGGCACACCAGTACTCACGGTGAGGATTCTCGGCTCCACCTCCCTGCCGGATCTGCCAGACCGGCCTCCCCCTGTCCACACCCAAACACAAACACTGAAGAATGAGTTTTCACGGAGGAGAAATAAAACCCAGCAGCTAGTTTTTACCTTCCTGGACCTCCAATCCTGCAGTCACCCAACACCCTGACATCCGGGATGGGGCTGGGGAGGAGGCCCTGAAGCTGCAGGCTGTACACCTGGGGTTTTCGTCCCCAGCTGCATCCACGTGCAGGGGCAAAGACAAGCACACCAAATGCAAAGTTAATCAACCACAGTGACCCCCTGTGCCACATGCTCCCCCCCGGCGGGGGTGGGGTGGGGGGACCTCCAAGATGATCCAGTCCCTTTTCTCCTTCTGGAAAAGACACTGATAGAACGTAGCTCCATCATGTGTTTTTTTTTGTTTGTTTTTTTGGGTTTTTTGGTTTTTTTTGTAGCATACGCATATTGTTAATAGTCAAATTTAGGAACAAAGGTGCAGACATCTCCTAAATACTGAGTGGCTCGTCTCTCGGTACAGGGTCTGAATGAGCCAGGATCGTGCTCACAGGACAACCCGAGATTCTGAAATTAGTCGTCTGGTAAACAAAGGAGAAGGAAGGGTCCGGTTTTCTTAACTGGTTTTCCTTGGGAAAAAATGATCAACAGATGGTAAGGCACTCTGGAAGGCCCCTCCCAGCCCTAGTGGGCCCCGCGGTGTGTTCAGGGAGTGGAGCGAAGCTCAGGGCAGAGACAATGGTCAGCCCCGCAGGTGGGCAAATAGTCAGGCTCAGGGCCACTGTGGGCATCTTCATGCAAAGCGCTCAGCCGGGCCCACAGGACACAGGGAAAGCTCAAAGTCCATTCACCTTTCATTATAGTTACTTAAGTTCCAACTCTATCTCCTTCCTCTTCCAGAAAAACAAAAGAGACTGCAATTATAAACAATTAAGGGGACAGAGGTCATGGGATAGTTTGGTAGCCTGAGCAATGGTCCAGACTTCTCCATGGGGCCACCTTCTCCTTTGCAGGGCCAGCTGCACCCTCCCTGTCCTGGCCACCAGGGGGTGGGAACGTGCTCACTTCGGAGTGGAGGAGGCCAGGTGCGTGTGTTTGGAGTGGGGGGAGAGATTCTTTGTCAACAGCCAGGACAGGTCCCCAACAGACCCAAAGTTTCCCCCAAAGGAAAGGGATCGTTAAAGTGCAAATTGGGGGGTGGGGGAAGCTGATGAAAGGAAACTCCAGAGGGAAGAGAAGATGGGTCTATCTCAGTCTCATCTGCCATCACTTCCACTGTCCCATGGCTCAAGTGGGAGGATACTAGCAGCTCAAGTAAGACTCTTTTTGGGTTTATTTGTTTGTTTTATTTGTGACCAAAATAGAGCATGGTGGTATTTTCATATTCTCTACATAATATATAAATATTACCCTTTGTGAGAATTTATAAAATGCTTTCATGTCCCCACACCCCTGGATTATGACCCCTTTTATTTTTTCAAGATTCATATTATTATCTTTTCCAAGAAGCATTTTTTGAACTATCAGGAAGTATTAACTTCTTATTTCTTTGTTTCCATAGGATCTTTAGGATACTATATTACAGTACTTTTCTGTCTGTCTTACAATACTGAGAACATCAAAATTCACATTCATAATACTCAAAGTGTATTATATATGGTACTATTTTATTGAAATGACATACTTTATTTGAATTTTCAAAAAGGAAAAGTGAAATAGAACTAATTTCTAAATATTTTAAATAAGAGAAATATAATCATAAAATTATAGTTATAAAATACAAAGGTTTGAAATTATACTTTTTCAGCTATATTTTTTAAAGGTAGGCATATGTTAGTAAGTTTCTACTAAAAATGGAAAAAAATAGTATTATTATACTTAATTCAACATTCCTTCTCTACATCCAAATTTTAAAATATTTAATATATGTGTATGTAATCAAGATACATTGTTTGAATTGCATATTTATTATTTATAAGTGTTTATGACATTTATATTTTATAATTTCACAAAATGTCTAGTTTTAGCTTTACAATTAAATAAGTGCATTATTCCCAATCAGTTACTTTTACAAAACCTTCTCCATTGCTAAGTTCTTTGAGTCATCTTTTGGTTGGCTGAATTTCCTTATTTAGTAATCATTAAAGTTTACTTTCAATTTCAACAAGAACTAACATATATGCTAGTCCTTAAATTCTTGGTTGTGTGAAAATAGCTGCTTTCTGTCCTCAGAATTATGGGACAACAATTATTAGTCAGACATTAATTCCCCAGAAATTATTGGTCATTTTGGCAATATTTTCTGCCACACTGTATCACTGTGGAAAAGTCTGATGCCAAGCTGTATTTTTTTCCCCATTCATGACTTTTCTGTCTTGATTTTCAACTATTTTCTGCTTTTTTTATATTACCAGATTACATTGTTTTGAAACTTTGAATAATTTTCTTTAGAACACAATATTGTCTTTCAATATCCAAATAAAATTATGATTGTATGTCAAAATTTTCTATAGCTTTGATTTTTAAAAATATATTCCATGTGATATATACATTTCATTAGGAATGTTCAGTATTCATATATCAGTCTCATAGTGTTTTATATAACTTTGGTCTGTTCTTACTTTATGCTTGTTTTTTGTTTTAATTTTTCTTACCTGTATTCAATCACATTTATTAAATTTTACTGCTGTTTCTAATATGGCTTTCCAAGTTTTATGTAAATTCTGAGCCTGCACTCTCATTCTCCACAGCAGAGCCCATGACACTTCATCATGTCTCCTCCTCCAGTTGACATTCCTTGAAATTTAATGGAGTAGAACTGAGTCTACCAAGGTGATCTTCTCCTCTTCATAACCTGTTCACGCTCTTGTACCTTGCCACTCTGATTAAAATAAGATATTTTAATAGATCTTAGAGGTGTGTGGGACTTAATGTAGAGAAAGCTGTTTTCTGATCAAGGTCTGTAGAGATATATGTCGGCTTTTAAATGTGCTTTTTTGTTTTCATTTTGATCTAGATTTCACCATACAGCAATAGAAAAGTGTGCACCAGAGTTTTGTGCTGTTGCTTGGGATTTGGGACTATTTCTTTGTTTTATTGAAGATAAATAATTTTTCCCTTTTCTTGTTGTTTTGGGAATTGATGTTAGGTCATTGCTTCTTTACAGATGTAGTTGGTCCTCTTAATTGTTTTTTGCTGGAGAGAAATGAAGTAAAACATATTAACTTACCATCTTTAACTGGACTTCTCTCAGTTATGTATTATTTAAATGAACCAAGCAGTAACATGCTACTAAAGGAAAAAAAATTGAGATGTCTTACCAGTTAGATGAAAATTTCATTATATATATTTTCCCCACCTCTAGATTATTGTCCTAAACAAAATATATTGATATACTCTCAAAAGAGTACAATCTTACAATTATCTTGTCCTACTTCATCATTTACAGATGAGAAAATTGAATTTAAAACTGCATCTCTTTTTAAAGTTAGATTTCCAACAGCCTGGAGGCATTGGGTTTTAATCTTTAGCACTTATTTTTGGGACAGCAGTTCCTGGAAGTCAGCCGGAGAAATTTCTATAGCAGAAATTTATCTCTGTGCTGATGGTAACTGACCAAGGCTATGAATGTCCATAACAAAGTTTTATCTTTATCTTTATTAGCTTTTACTCTCAGCAAGTTTGCTTTTTTCTTCTTTAGTTAAAAAAAAAAAGAAGTAAATAGGAATTACCTTTACACATAATATTATGAATCTTTTCTTATAAACAGAAAACAAGCTATCTTTGCTGGGTATTTCTAATGCTCTCTCTAAATTTGCACTTTGCTCCTTGAGTCCAGTTATTTAGTATAATTAAAATACGAAGAAAGGATGTATCATGAGAAAGTGCAAAGTTAATCACTGACCATGACATTCTTGAAAAGGAAAGCCTGAAACATCTTTGCAAATTAGTTCTTTGAGATAAACATATAACCAGTTTTTAGACACATAGTCAATGCTGATTTGTCAACAGTGACAGAAAGCAAACCAGAGTTAATTACAAATCTGGATTTCTTAGCTTTGAATAAATGTGCTTTTTCTTGAGTCTGAAATTAGTTCAAAATAGATGTGAGTTGGTTCCCAGCCTATTTCTTTCTCATATCCTTTTACTGTTCAATTTTAAAATGGAGAGCAAGAAATTTAGACAGCATCTTATAATGTGAAATACTACCATTTTTATGTGTCTTTTTTTATGTTGAAAACATAAATTGGGTTAAGTGTAAGCAACTAAACTGATTATGTTTTGGTATATTCATTATGGAATAGCTTGTGATGTGAAATACTTCAGATATAATCAGATTATGTTTACCAATATTAGGTTTAGGAAGAGAAATAACTAGGATGAATGGGGGAAAACAGGAATTTTCTCTCCTGTGATTGATTCAGATTCTCTACATCTGCTGTAGCATTGATACATGTGTATATACATGTATATGGAAAGAAGGCAACATCAATCCTTTGTCAGGACTGAGATATGGGGTATGCATGTTCTCGTCTATTTCCTTGAACTGAACTTTGCGTTGATCTACATAAACACATTGTGTATATGGGCTGAATAGTAGCTATAAGTGCCTTTGAGTTCTGCAATAGGAAATAGGACTTTAAGTGGCCAGCAGGTTCTCTGGATGCCCTTGGATGTCATTTAAAAATGGCACAATTTCTTACAAAGTTGTTGTGTTTGAATATTTATAACTATCAGTGACTAAAATCCAAAGGAGCAGCGTCCTATATAAGATAGAATTTTATTTCACTTTCAAGTAAGTAAAACATGTCAAAAGGTAAGTTACCCAGGTCTAATGTGTTGAAACATGGTATCAGAGATTTAGTTTCTATCTTATCCTCCACCATTCTCAGGTATGGTATTTCATATAAAATTAATAATCCAGCTCTAGCCCTCATGAACTTGTCCCAGGCCAGCAGGAAAGAGTGGGGAGAAAGGAAGGGAAGAAAGATCAGTTCCACTATTACATCACATTGGGTTTTTGGACTCAGTAATGTATTTTGACATGTCAACTAGAATATAAGCAGAGTGCCTGTCCCATCATAGGTACATAATAAAAACTTGTTGACTGAATACATGTCCTGCTGAAGTGGAACAAGCTCAGAAACATAGAGGCTTGGATTTGAGTTTAGTTCTTTGAGATGTTCTCTACCTGAATCTTTCCTTTTTTACAGTGGGGTTTGGTCAAATTATCTCTAGAACATTTAATAGTAATACTCATGACCCAGACTGTGCAGTTGAATAAACTGAGCCTGGAGTTTTATACTTTAAAAAACTGTGGAGAATTTATTTTGAAATAAATGTTTTACTGAAATGTATCATGGTTACAGAGCAGTACACATGTTATCATGGTTACAGAGCAGTACACATGTTATGAGTGCATGGCTCAAAATTTCACAAATTAAACAAACCTCTTTAACCAGGAGCCAGATCAATATATAGAGTATTTCCAACACCCTCAAAGACCTCCTATTGTCCATCCATCACTACACCACAAAGCTAAATACTGTGACAACTTTTATCCGCATAAATCTATTTTAAAAAATTTCTTATGTCTGGCTATTTCTTAGCTTCTTAAGGCATATTTTCAGAAGTGTAATTATTTGGTTAAAAAGTAAGAGCACTTTAATATGTGTGATGTATTTCACTATCTGTTATCAAATGATTTCTACTCACAGCACCAATGGCAGGATGCAAAAGACAATAGTCAATTCTGTATTCTCACCACCTGTATGTAACACCATTTAAAATTTTAACATTTAATAGACATAATACATCCTTGATGATGCGTTACTTTGCTTGTGTTTATACTGAACATTTAAAACTATGTTTGTTTATTAGATTTATTTCTTCTCTTGTTATTTCTAGAATCAGAAACATTGACTAAATTTGTGCTTTTTGGCAATCTCACTGCTATTGCTTCAGGAACAATAACCATTGGCTAAACAATAAAGTTTTACATGTAGCATTGTGCGTGGGTAGCCGCCGAAGTGCGGTGAATGAAATAAGTCTACCTGAGATATTTGAGTTGGGGAATCAGTTTCCAGGCTGCCACTATAGTTAAAAAAAAATTAAAGAAGTTACACCAGGAATTCCCTCAACTCTTACACCTCTCTCTAGAGCTTGGATCCCATTATTTTTCCATAGAAATGAGGAATCTGGGACCAAACATCTAGAGGATAGAGGTGAACTCTGGTAAACCTGAGTTGAGTAGTGTTTACTGTGGTAAACTTTCCCTGATGCTAAATCCAGAGTTCCATTCTTCTCGGTATAGGTGGTGCCATCAATGCCCATTTGTCACCATAGGGTAGCACAGAGACTTCCTCCATTTTCCTGAATCACATCAAGAAACCCTTAACCCAGGAAAATCCTTTACTAAGTATAATGGATTTTGGTTCTAAATGTCTTCTCAAGAGAGGTCATTGCTAATAACCCACATATGCACTCTCTACTGCATGAACTTTTCATATTGTATTTTATATTCTTTTCCCTAATGAGCACCTCGTCTGTTATCTCTTCACATAAGTATGTAATCCACAAGCAGTTGCTCTCAGGTATACTCTCCCCATATTACAAGTTCTCCTTTCACTTGCTAATTTTATGCATTTCCTCCATTTGTATATTCTCCCTTGAGTCTAGACACAGGGTTAGGAAGACTCATGACTGCCCTATAATCTTGGAACACAAAACTTCCCTCTAACAAAGACAAACTGAAATGCTAGCTGCTCATTTCTTTGCTTGGAAAAAATAAGTCATTTTTTCCTAAGAGAAATAATTGAGTTTTTGTTTTTATTTTCTAATTCCAACATCTATCTGTCTATCTATCTATCTATCTATCTATCTATCTATCTATCTATCTATCTATCTATCTATCTATCATCTATCTATCTCAAAGCCATAATGTTCTAATATAAATCTGAGTAATGTATACAGTGCCCGTAACTTGGCCATAAATGGAATCCCACATGCAGAGGTCTGGCTGTGGCTCCAGGGAAAAGTACCAGCATAAATCAACAAGCCGTAGCATCAGTCTGTATTCCTGATGGGACAGCCTTGAAGAAGTGGCAGCTTCTCATGGTCCTGGAAGTGCTTATTTCCCCTTATAAGTCAGTATTCCTATAAATATGTCCAACTTGTTAATAGGAGGCTCCCACTTCACTTGCCTTGGAGAAAAACGAAAGGCTCTGTAGTCTTGGTCTTTTCCTAAGGGGATGGACAAACACAGCTCCCTACAGAAAGGCAGACAAAGCTTTCTGGGCATCAAAGGACAGTAATTCTGCATGTCACATGGATCACCCAGAAAGAAAAATACCATATCACTCATCACCATCATCTTTTCCTATCCTATCACGAGAAGTACTGCCAGATCACATGAGCTCTGAATCTGAAGTGACCTAAAAATTGTCTAACTTAAAGAAAACCTACTATTTTGTTTCAAAATGGAAATAAATTGACTCTTTCCTGATTACTGAAGTAAGATATACCATTTCTAAAAATGTATACAATACTAAAAGTTTAAAGAAGAAAGTTAAAAATCACCCATTTATCTGGAGATAAGTGCTATTAATCTTTTATAGTACATCCTTCCAAATTTTTTTCATGTATATGTACATGATTTTTCTTTGTTATATGTATATATTTGTTTGCATTATATATAAGATACATAGTCTTTTGAGTTTTTCACACAGTAATATATTGTGAATATTTCTCCATATAAATAAATATCAACTTGCATCTCTATTTTTAGTAAATTGTTGTATAGAATTCATTGTATGGATGTAGCATACTTTATTTAACCATTCCCTTGCTGATGAAGATTTGGGTGGCCTAACTTACATCTTACTGCCTAAACATAAGTGAGCAAACACAGCCGGTCCAAGTTATCTTCCATGTGATTGGAGATTGAGATGGTCTCTTTCACTTTAGGGTTGATTTTACTAGAGGAAAAGACACCAGAGTAAGGGACACATACACAACAGTAGCACAGGTCCGGTTTCTCATATGTCTTTTTGGGGCTTTAGAACATAGGTATTGCCAGCAGAGCTTATGTCTATATAACTTTGAACCTTAACAGTCACTCCCACTGTTTCCATCTCTCATGGACAGTGTTCATGTGGGGCAGCTCTGTAAGAAAGCTGAGTGTCAACCCACTCACTCCCCCTCCTCTTTCCCTTTTGTTTTCTACAATGCACCAAACATCACTTTAACTACCCCATGAGATCTTGCTGGTCTTGTGCTTTATAGAAACTGAACTCATGTTGCAAAAGGGCCTGGAGGTGGCACCTGCTCCCTATTGCTTTCTCATCAAAAATTTTTAAGAAGGTTTTTAGCTCTTTTCCTATGCTATTTTTTTTAAATGTTTACCTTCTGCTCTTTACCTTTATACAGGTGTACATTTTATTTTTAAATAAACTTCTTTTTTGGAAAAAATTTAGATTTACAGAAAATTTGCAAAGATAGTACAAAGAGTCCCTATATACCTTTAATACAGTTGCATGTTTTCCTCTAACATTATCATCTTATATTACTAAAGTACAGTTGTCAAAGTTAAGAATCTAACAATTGTACATTACAAAGTAAACTCCAACCTATTTGGATTTCAGCAGTTTTCCGTTAATGTCTTTTTCCTGTTCTAATTTCTTCAAACATGTTTTCCAGTATTTTATTCAGACGTTCTTATTGTTCCTGGTGAAGATATTTATGTGCCCAATCTACTCCAGCGGGCACACATACACGTGCACGTGTGCACGCACACACACACACACACACATACACACACACACACACACAGTTTTGACTCCGTGGGTCCATATAGCTATCTTTAACCAACTTCACATATCAGTGCTCCTCATGCAAGTGTTTTGAAATGTTATTCTTATCTTTTGTCATAGCTCAGTTTTCTCAGCTCCATTAAGCTGCAAAAAATGGGGATACCAAAAAAAATTGGGGATACCTTTTTGAATACCTATTGTATTTCAAAATGTATTCTAGTTTCTCTTCCTGATCCTTGATGAAATTCTGTATATGCACACCATCTCTGCCCTTTCCAACATGTCTAATTCTTTCTATTTATTAGTGCTTTCTGTCTTTAAACAAAAGGGCTTTCTCAGAGTTGCCTCAATGAGTGTCTGTTGGATGCCAGAGGGATAACAGATATGCCTCAGTGATGCTGAGGGATGTGAAGGAGTAAATAATACTCCCAAATTGTGCTCTACTATAATTTAAATTTTAATAGTGGTTAAATTGTAATTCATAATCAAGTTAACATAATAGATTACAATAAAATATCATTACGATACTAGAACAAATTTTAGTCTTAAAGATTAGCATACCAACATGTTAAGAATTGAGTTATGCTAATGTTTAATCAGGAACCAGGTCAGAATATGGATTGGCAAAAAGTAGGCATGTTTGTAAGTAAGTTTATGAAGCTGTGCGAACATATAAAACAAAGATGATTTCAAACGCCTAAAAAATGCGAACATGGCTAAGGGAGAAACATAACAATTTTCAAGTTAATGGAGGCTTCCCCTCCAAAAAAAGTGTGAGAGGTATGAAAGTGTTCCATGACCTTCAGCAAGAATGCCATGTTTTCCTAAACGAAATAAATTCAACCCCAGATTTAGTAATTGTCAGGGAGAGTAGCAGATAATCCAATTGTAGACATTTGGAAAACAGATGGGGTACTAGTGACAATTTTTCTTTTACTGGGATTACACCAGTTCCAGAAAGACTAAGCAGTCTCTAACATTTGGGAATAACTCTCCAGTTTCAATTTATAACAGTCATTATTTAGATGTTTAAAGGTGATTTGAGGGAAATGGACCATTTACCTCCTGCCAAGCTAGGGTACAGGGAAATTTATTCAAGGCTTCTAGTCATGTTATCTAGGGTTTTATTTTACTTCAGAATATCAGGTAGGAATCACCCCTCCCCCCAGATTCCTCCCCTCACACACAAACAAGTGTAGCAGAGCTATCTGCAAATAGACTTGACATCTCCATCACTCTTGCAAACACTGTACTCTGCAAGCCAGCATTATGTTCTAATCTCAGAGAAGCTCACTTTTTCCTGAAGTGTTTGTTCATTTGGGCCTTCTGTGGTTGCCTATCACTTGGATGAGCTACCCTTTCCCACCAAAACCAGAGGAAGATCAGAGGTTGTCTCATTGGTATGGGACAATGTTTGTTTCCAGTGTTGCAAAACAAAAACTGCTAATACCATCCTAAGGCAAGAGGACTGACATTTAGGATTCAAAATGATACATTTCATTTTTGGAGAGAAGGACAGGAAAAATACTGCTTCCTTGAAGGACATTATCCAACACTGGGAGAAAAACCAAACCAAACCAAATGCCAATTAACCACTGAGTGAATTGTCCTGACAAACAAAGCCAAGACAGAGAAGTATTTACAGATGGACGTGTTGAGAGCACTGTGCTAAGATACAAAAGAGTTTTCTGAAGAGGTGGGAGATTATGCTAAAAAAAAGTAAAATTGTGACCCAGTTCAGTAGCAAAACACCAGCAAGCCAGGGATTCACAGTTCTTAACTCTTGTATAGCAGCCAAAACATGTGGAAATGAATTTTGACAGTAAGTCAGAGGAAAACACTCTAATAAAAAGACTTTTGAGGAGTAGGGGCAGATCTTTAGAACATTCCTTAATTGATGAGTTTTTGTCTTCCAGCTAAAGCTGGGTGATATGCAAAACCTCTCTCCTGAAGAAGACCCAAGAGAAGGCATTCTGCAGTGCTTTGGTAAAGCTTGTTCTCACTTGAATATTACCAAAGAAAGTTGCTGAATTTTCATCAGTATGTACATTGGTAAAAAGGAAGAGAAGTACAGCAAGAGAAGTATGGGTTTATGACATATTATTTTAAATACTTCCTATTGAATCATTTGAGAGTAATGAGAATTCTTGATAATTATTTTATCAACACTGATGCACAGAATGGGTCAATCTAAACTAAATGATCAACCATAAACAGAGGTAAGATATAAATTATTTAATAAATATTTATTGGTATAGCATTTATTGAGAAGCTAGCATTGGTAGGGCAATATTCTGCAAGCTGGGGATATATTATAGAAGTGTCTAAAATATGCAAAACCTCTGTATTTAGGAAATATACATTCTATTGAGGAGCAGTATTAAGCGATGATTCCAGGAGATTCAACAATGTAGCAGTGATTAGTGAGAAGCAAGTTTGTTGGGAAGGGAAATAATAGTTATTCTCAGTTAAGGATATGACTATAGTGAGAGAGATTGTCAGATAATGTTATCGCTACAAACGCATAAGGTATAATTTGTGTACCTATATACAGTTTAATAAAACTAAATATATTTTAACCCATACTGGGTAGTTAATTTTCAAATCATCTCTAAGTTTTTTCTCTTTTGGCCACCACGTGGCATGCGGGATCTTAGTTCCCCAACCAGGGATCAAACCAGTGCCCCCTGCAGTGCAAGCGTGAGTCTTAAGCACTGGACCACCAGGGAAGTTCCTCAAGTCACCTCTAATAAGCTTTTTTAACGTCTTCAGATAGTAAAATTTCCAGGTAATATGATGATGTAGTAAGCCAGACATGCCCACCTATATCTGATGTTGAGATTCTAAAGCCAGGGAAGACTGAATCACTATTACCTCCTATAATATAATGTCTGAATAAATCTTGGTCATTTTTGGGTGACGCTCCTCTTCCATAATAAATCAAAACTTGTTAATAAATATTGAACCATAAAAATAATATTATTATAAATCTAAAATTTAAATTTCAAGTGCCCCAAAGCCTTCGTATCATAAGCAGTTTATGCATACATATATGCACAAGATATAAACTTTCCCCAAATATCTTATTACTCGAGTTGTCAATTCTGAATATATTTTTCTGACTATGACCTATTTGTGTGAGAAGAGATATGGCTTAATAGATGATTTGAATAAATTAGCTTCTACAAATGAAATTTAATGATCTGTGGATAATTGGGATTCATTGGTTAATGGTTATATGTTCCAAATTGACATTTCCTTAGTTATCCAACCTTTACTGTTTATCCAGCCACCTGATGATTTAAGAAACTTTTACATTTCTCTGGAAAACACAGATAGTCAAAATCTCCTTTTCCCAGAATGAAAATTACTAAGGCAAAGGGGATACCCACTACTGTCTGTTTCGTACCTTGCTCTTCAGTATTATTTATTCAACAAAAACTCGGTGAGTACCTGATTTGATTCAAACTCTGTCACCTTTATTTATGGCGGAATGATCAAGGAAGCATGTTCCTCAGTCAGTTCTTGAAAAATTCACAGTAATAGGATATTTAGGAAAGTCAATAAATAATAATGTTAAAATTGGACTGTGAACTGTGTCCTAGGAAATAGTAGAGGTGGTAAAGGCTAATATTATATGAGGGAACAACACAGCTGTCACAGAAAAGCTGATATTTGACTTGTATCTCAAAGGATGAGTAGGGGCTCACTGGGAGGATATGGATGAGGGTAGGAAACTGCAAAAATTCTGGCAGAGAAAACAACATAAAAAACACAAAATGTGTCAACAATTGAAAATGTAAGAGAGACAGGAGAAGGAAAGAGTACATGTAAGATAGAAGATTTCCAAGGACCTTAATTATACAAAATCACAGGATTGAAAATTGTATTCCCTATTGTATCTGGCATTGAGTTGTGCACAAATCAATTTCTAAATTTAGCACCTGCCTTTCTTTATTAAAACTGAATCATTTCTCTTGAAATTTCAAATCTCATATTGAATTGAGCTTTATTATTTTTCTTCATTCTTTATTGGGATGTTCTAAGCCTTATTCATTAATTTGTACTACTAATCATTCCCTTATTTCTCCTTTAGTATTCATGATGATTCTATACCAGTCAACTCATTTTACTCCAAATCTGCTAATATGTAAGCATCATTTTTCTATGTATATATTACTTTATTTCAACTTCTTATAGATACTTTTTTTTTTTTTTGCACATGATCTCCCATAGCAGACTCATTCATTCCAAAGGCTTCAAATATTGACAAAGACTCCATTCTTGACCAAACTTTGTTACATTCTTTTGAGCTTTCTTGGCTGGGCCTCAGCCTTAACCTGCTTCTCTGTCTCTGGCCTTCTAAGGCTAGTGTTAGCGAAGAATACTGCTAAGTAATTTTAAGAAGAATCTCCTGCTCTTGATATCCAATCAAGTTCCTTATCCCCTACCCTTTTATTTTCTTAAGACTTTTTTGATGTGGACCATTTTTAAAGTCTTTATTGAATTTGTTACAATATTGCTTCTGTTTTATGTTTTGGTTTTTTGGCTGTGAGGCATGTGGGATCTTAGTTCCCTGACCAGGGATCGAACCCGCACCCCCTGCATTGGAAGGCAAAGTCCCAACCACTGGATCACCAGGGAAGTCCCCCTCATTCCTTACCCTTGATATCTAAGTCAAGACTTGCCTTTAGCAAGAATTCTTCTATTCTTGATACTTATTTAAGTTCCTCTTAGTAATTTTCTATCCACTGACTCACTCACTCTACTCATTGGCTATAAATTCCCATCTGCCTTTGCTGTATTCAGAGGCAAGTTCAATCTTTCTCCCCTATTGTAATAGCCTTGAATAAATCTGTCTTACCTTTTTTAACAAGTGTCAGAATAATTTTTGGAGTACAGTCCCACCTCCAAGTGAATAGCTACCAAGTCACTATCCCAGGTTTGCTTTGTTACCTGCTTTCTTTCCTATTTATACCATCTTAGCCAGTCATCAAATATGTCATCATGTACACTTGGATCTCTCAAAGGGACTCTGTATTTGTTACAGATATCATCCTTTTCTTATTCTAGGCTTGGAATTTCAATATCATTCTGGGCACCATAATTTCACTGCCCTCTCCCATC
The DNA here is from genome assembly GCF_028564815.1 of Eubalaena glacialis. Lineage (NCBI taxonomy): Eukaryota > Metazoa > Chordata > Mammalia > Artiodactyla > Balaenidae > Eubalaena > Eubalaena glacialis. The sequence goes on from NC_083731.1 coordinate 35,984,114, forward strand.
ATATTCCAGTCCAAAGTTATGTGCATCCTTTATCAGTCATGTCTTGTGTATTCATTTAGCCTTTCCATTCTGCCTGCTGCCTCACTAATTCAAGGTTTTGTCAATCAAAGTTGGAATCCTTCATTACCCTACTTATTGGTTCAGTCTTTTTCTGCTCTCCTCCCCTTTTAATTCTCTTGGTAAACACCATCAACCTATTTTTTCACAAAACAAACCTTTATTCCTTTCACATCTTACTCAAATACTTCTATTGCTTCCCAATGCCTAAAAATGTCTTTCCCAGTGGTGGTATGCAAACTTCTGGTAATATATAAAATAACAACATAATTACTGAGCACATATTTTTAGATATATTATTATGTTAACTAATATTTATATGTTATAATATAACATACATTATATATATTATTTCTATATTTTCTATAGTTATTTCTATAATTATGCAGAACCAGGGATCCATTTTCCCACATACCCTACTATACTTCCTGCCTGTATACTAAAGAGCTGTCAGCTACTAGAAGTAGTAAGTTGGTGAATTGCTAAGGAAAAAAGGAGTGATATTCATGGAAAATAACATTCTTAGTTTATTATATTGGTATATTATATCCCTATAACATGGATTCCTAGTTCTGAACCCAAGTTCTGCCTCTTTCATCTATTTACCCTTTGCCAAATTATTTAATATCTTATACTTCAAATTTCCAATTTGTAAGGTGAAATGATTGTAGAACCTACCTGACATGGTTTTTATGAGGTATGATTGAGATAATTTGTGTATGTTAGAACACTACCTAGCAATTTAATGTTTGTTTAAAATTAATGTCAGTTATTAGTATTATTATTAACAAGAATCCATAATTTTGATTAAGAATTTACATTGTGTTCTTTCTGTCTTCATCCCCTCCTTTTTCTTTTGTTGAACCATCGCGCACCAGTGCTGAAAAACTAGAATTTTAAATTTCAAATGTTAAAAAAAAGTGATGGAAAATAACCCGTATCAGTATATAGAGAAAGCCCTTGCCACAGGATCACACGTGAATTTAAGAGAAGTAATTAATAATCCTGCTATAATTTTCAATCATTAAGACCAAGAAAATCAATTTGCTTTCCTTCAGCTTAGTGAAGAGACAAATAGTTCTTACACACAACTTGTCTTTCATCATGAAACTTACTGGTTTTCACACAGAAACACTCTCACTTGTCTATTAAGTTGTAGAAAGCAATTCATATTTCAAGATGAAATATTCAAGCTATGATATAGTGCACAAAATTAGGGCTGGCTTTGCAAATTAGCACAAGTCATTTGAACCAACAAGATTACTTTTCACAAAACAAACTCATGTCAAGAATGTACACAGGAGGAGGAAAAATCAAATTATGTAGTTAATGCTCTGACTAGAGTGAGATGCATGCATTATGTTATCTGAAATATATGCTTATGAATTTGTCTGAAAAATCATAGAAAATATTTTTGTCTGAAAATCATAGAAAATATTTTAAACTTTAAGAAAATCCCTCAAATTACCTTTATAATTTTTGTACCATAATTCATGGCAGGTGTAAGTGGAAAAATAATCCTTTTCCAATATTTTGTGGATATTTCTAAAATACATTTATGGAAGTGTGGATAGCTGTATCAAAGCAAATGCTTGTTGAAAAACCATTTATATAATTTTGTTTTAGAAAGATTTTCTGGAGTCAAACTCTATCAGAAAAGTTGATTATTTTTAATGTTTTATTTTGAAATAATTTTACTTACAGAAGAGATATAAAGATAGTACATAGAGTTCCAATATGCTTCCCTACTACTAACATATTTTATAACCATGGTGCAAATGTTAAAAGTAAGAAATTAACATCAATACACTACTAATGACTAAACTACAGACTTTACTTGGATTTTCCCAGTTTTTCTTATAATTTTATCCAAATCAAGGCAACAACTTGCATTTGGTTTTCATTCTCCTTAGTTTTTCCACTCTGTGAAATCCAACAGTCACATTCTGTATTCCACCTTGGGTTACCCAAAACTCCTGGCTGATTTTTAGAGACTTTTTATTTTTTGCATGCAGGAAAATTTACTCTTTAAAATATAAAGTTCTAAGGATTATGTTGAATTCAAATAGCCATCTCTCCACCACTACAGTACAATACAGAACTGTTCTACAAATCCCTTCATATTATCCTTCTATTAGTATCTCCTCTCCCAATTTACAATATCTAGCAACAACTGACCTTCTTTCTGTTCCTATAAGTTTGCCTTTTCTAGATTCCATTCATATGTATGGAATCATACACTAGGTAGCAATTTTTTTATTGAAATATACTTGCCTTACAACATTATAATAGTTTCAGGTATATATAGTGATTAGATATTTTTACAGATTATGCACCATACAAAGTTATTACAGTATTATTGAGTATATTCCCTGTGCTGTACATTACATCCCTGTGACTTATTTATTTTATAATTGGTAGTTAGTATCCCTTAATCTCCTTCACCTATTTCAGCCATTCCCCCACCCCCATCCACTCTGGAATATTTGTATCTGTGAGTTGGTTTCTGTTTTGCTATAGTTGTTCATTTTATTTGTTTTTTAGATTCCACATATAAATGAAAACATACAGTATTTGTCTTTCTCTGTCAGACTTATTTCACTTAGTATGATACCCTCTAAGTCCATACATGTTGTCACAAATGGCAACAATTCATTCTTCTTTATAGCTGTCTAGTTTTGGTATCAGGGCAATGCTGCCTCATACAATGAGTTTGAAAGTATCTTTTCCTCTTCAATTTTTTGGAATAGCTTCAGAAAGGTAGATATTAATTCTTTTTTAAATGTTTCATGGAATTCACCTGTGAAGACATCTGGTCCTGGGACGTTTTTAGGGGGGAGCTTTTTTTTTTTTTAATACTGATTTGATTTCATTGAGTAATTGGTTTGTTCAGATTTTCTATTTCTTCCTGATTCAGTCTTGGAAGATTTTATGTTTCTAGGAATTTATCCATTTCTTCTAGGTTGTACAATTTGCTTAGCATACAATTGTTTGCAGTATTCTGTTATGATTGTTTATATTTCTGTGATATCATTGTAACTTCTCCTCTTCTATTTTTAATTTTATTAATTTCAGTCATCTCTCCTTTTTCCTTCATGAGTCTGGATAAAGATTTATCAATTTTGTCTCTCTTTTTAAAAAACATGCTCTTAGTTTCATTGATCTTATTTTTAAACCTATAGTTCATTTATTTTTGCTAAGATCATTATTATTTGCTTTTTCTACTAACTTTGGGCTTTGTTCTTCTTTTTCTAATTCCTTTAGGTGTAAAGTCAGACTGTTTATTTGAAATTTTTCTTATTTCTTGAGATAGTTCCGTATCACTATGAAGTTCCCTCTTTGAACTGCTTTTTCTCTATCCCATAGATTTTAGAAAGTTGTCTTTTTATTTTCATTTACTTCGAGGTATTTTTAAATTTCTTATTTGATTTATTTATTGATCCATTATTTTTTTAGTAGCATCTGGCTTAGTCTCCACATGTTTGTGGGTTTTTTCCAATTTTCTTCCTATAACTGATTTCTAGTTTCGTACCATTTTGGTGGGAAAAGATGTTTGATATGATTTCATCCTTCTTAAATTTACTGAAACTTCTTTTGTGGCCTAGCATGTGATCTGTCCAGGGGAATGTTCCATGTGCACCTGGAAAGAATGTGTATTCTTATTCTGCTGTTTGGGGATGGAACGTCCTGTGGATATCTATGAAATCTATCTAGGCTAGCACATCATTTATGGCCAATGTTTCCTTATTGATTTTCTGTCTGGATGACCTATCTTTTGATGTAAGTGGCATATTACAGTCCCCCACTATTATTGTATTACTGTCAATTTTTCTCTTTATCCATGTTAATATTTGCTTTATATATTTAGGTGCTCCTATGTTAGGTATATATATGTCAATGAATGCTCTTTTTAGATTGACCCACTTGTCATTATGTAATGCCCTTCTTGTCTTCTTTTATAGTCTACTTTAAAGTATACTTGTCTTATACGAGTATTGGTACTCAGCTTTTTGTTTGTTTGCTTCTATTAAAGTAGAATATTTTTCCTTCCCTTTACTTTCAGTCTTCCTGTGTTTTTAGTTCTGAAGTGAGTCAGTTGTAGGTAGAGGATGGGCATTTTTTTTTCTTTTAATCCATTCAGCACTTTATGTCTTTTGATAAGGCATTTAGTCCATTGACATTTAAAATGATTATTGATAGGTATGTACATACTACCATTTTATTACTTGTTTTCTTATTGTTTTTGTAGTTCTTCCCTGTTCTTTTCTTCTTCTTTTAGTCACTACCCTTGTGGTTTGAGAATTTCCTTTTGTGTTATGTTTAGGTTCCTTTTTCTTTGTTTATTGTGTTCTATTGTAGGTTTCTGGTTTTTGGTTATCATAGAGCATATATATCAACCTAATATATGTATATATTAGGTATGTATATATTTGTGTATATATATATAATACATATATATATATTTGTTTTAAACTGATGGTCTTTATGTTTGAACAAATTCTAAAAGCTCTACATTTTTACTAACCCCACCCACATTTTATGTTTTGACATCATATTTTATATCCTTTGTGTATCCCTTAACTACTTATTATAGAGTTGGTTTTATGACTTTTGGCTTTTAACCTTGATATTAGCTTTTTAAGTGGTTGATACACTGAGTTTACTATATGTTTGCCTTTACCAGTGAGATTTTTTTCCTTCATATATTTTCTTATTTCTTATTAAAACCTTTTGTTTTTCACTGAAAAGTGACCCTTTAACATTTTATATAAGGTTGGTTTGATGGTGATAAATTGTTTTAGATTTTGCTTGTCCGGGAAACTCTTTACCTCTCCTTTAATTCTGAATGATAACCTTACCAAGTAGAGTATTTTTGGTTGTAGGTTTTGTTTTGTTTTGTTTTGTTTTTTCTTTCAGCACTTTATATATATTGTGCATCTCCCTTCTGGCTTACAAAATTTCTGCTGAAAAATCAGCTGACAACCTTATGAGGGTTCCTTTGTATGTAACTCTTTGCTTTCCTCTTGCTGCCTATAAATTTTTCTCTAATTTTTTTTTTCATTTTAATTTTGATATGTCTTGGCGTGGACCTCTTTGGGTTCATCTTGTTTGGAATTCTCTGTGCTTCTTTTTCCTGGATATCTGTTTCCTTCCCTAGGTTGGGGAAATTTTCAGCCGTTATTTCATCAAATATGCTTTCTTCCCCTTTCCCACTGTCTTCTTCTTCTGGGACTCCTGTAATGTGAATGTTAGTATGTGTGATGGTGTCTCAGAAAGCCCTTACTCTATCCTCATTTTCTTAAAATTCTTTTTTCTGTTTGCTGTTCTGATTGGGTGATTTCCAATATTTTGTCTTTTAGGACACTTATGCATTCTTCTATGCCACCTAATCTGATGTTGATTCTCTCTGGTGTATTTTTCATTTCAGTTATTGTATTCTTCAGCTCTGATTGGTTCTTTTCTATATTTTTTAATTTAGTGTTGAAGTTCTCACTGTGTTTTTGTATGCTTTTCCTGAGTTTGGAAAGCATTTTTTGGACCATTGTTTAGAACTCTTTATTTTATGTCCAATTCATTAGGTTTTTTCTTTTTTTTTTCCCTGTGGTATTATTTGGAACATATTCCTCTGTCTTACCATTTTGTTTGATTTTCTGTGTTGTCTCTATGAATTAAGCAAAACCATTACTTCTCTTGGTCTTGAAGACATGTTCTTCTGTAGGAGCATCCTTATGCAGACTACCTGTACCCAATGGCTTTGGCAGGAGAGAAGGAGATTATGTGGGCATGGACTGGGGCTTTCTCTGGGGTTCCCCAGTGGCCACTGCCTTGGCAAATGGGATTGAGCTGGAGCTTGGTGTGGGCTGAGGCTTTTCCTTTTGTGCACTGAGGGCCACTGCCTTGGCAGTTGGGGCTGTAGCAGTTTGTCCACCTTGGTTTTTGGTGCTCAGAAGTTTGTCCCTTTTTATTACTGAGTAATATTCTATTGTATAAGTATACCTGGTTCAATTATCCCTTTCTCTTTGACAAACTGCTAGCTTGTTTCCAGGTTGAGGTTACTCATGGACAGTATTTTGTCTGCAAACTTTATAATGAGAAAACAAGCATTTTATCTAAAAATATCCCAATAATCTGAATAGACAATTCATCAGAGAAGTTATGCTAAAGGCAACAGCGTATAAAAAAATCTCAACATCATCATTAATTAGGGAAATGTGAATTAAAACCACAGTGAGATGCCACCAAATATCTTTTAGAATACATTTTTAAAAAGCTGACTATCCTAAGCGCATAAAAATGATTGACTTCTGTGTATGATCACAAATATTGCAACTTTGCTAAACACTCCTAAGCAAATAGTTTTCTTTCATGGAAAGACTGAGCATTTCAGTCTGCTGCCTTTGTGCTGAGCCCCAGGGGGCTAGCCACAGTGAGTCCAAGCAAGCCCATTAAGAATTGATTTTCAGTTCACGATAGCCTTTTGGATCTCATGAATGCAGGGCATGTTGGCTTCCAGAGCTAGATATTTTGGGGTCCTGTCTCTCAGATGGAATTCCTAAAAGTTGGGGAGCCAGATGTGAGGTCCAAACCCTTTGCACATCAGAGAGAAGCTAGGAGGTGAGTTCTCTCCTAATTATATAGCTCTGTGCTTGGGGTGGAGTTTATTATGATGAGAGAGTGTCTCCAGCTTTTCTACCTGTTTTGATGTGGGTATTTTCTCCTTTGCCTGATATGTAGGAGTCACTCAGCTAGTTTCTGGATTTCTTTCACACAGAATTGCTCTATGTGTAGTTGTTCATTCAGTGTGTTTGTGGGAGGAGATGAGTTCAGGAAACTCCTATGTTGCCATCTTGAACTGGAACCTCAAAAACACTTCTTATATGAGTTAAGAGAGTTGACCTTTGTTCTTGGTTCAGTCATTAACTAGTGGTGTGGGTTGATGCATATAACTCTTTCAGTCTATTTTCTCATCTATAAAATAAAATTTGTAGAATGATATATATCCAGTGCTAAAAATTATGTGATTTTGCATGATAGAGTTTGAACCTAAGGAAATTTTCTTGGTGGAGTGAATATATCTACCACTGGGAATAGGAGCTAACTGAAAGAATAAAATTGGAAAAACAAAATGTAACCTTATAGAAAAACCCAAAAATAGGTTTTTAAAAAGTTAAAGTAGCCTTTGGAAACTGTTGATAGGATGTCTATAGAATGATTTTTGAATTAGTTAAATAAGAAAGTTCAATAACAAGAAGACTTCTATTAAAGATAATGTGATTTTCAATCCAAATTAGATTATTTTGAATACAATCAACTCACTAGAAGTAGTAAAAGTTGTGTAAGAAGTTACTACAGAAATTATAAAAAGAGACTGTTACAAAAATTTACATTAATATGTTGTAATCAACATCAAAGTAAAATTGAGAACAAAACTTAAGTATGCCCAAAGAGCACATGGTACACTAGATTTCAAAAAAATGCAACTGTTGAATAGAGGACGTTAGATGTGAAACATGGGGTACATTTGTCCCAATGATATAGATGGCAACGTGTATCCCTTATAGAGCTATGCCAGTAATTACTGATTATGGTCAAATCATCTTACAAGTCACACTTAGAACCATATCCTTGTTACAAATCTCTGATAATATTGAAATCTCAAAAAAGCTGTCATAAATTTTCTCACCTTTGTTGAATAAGTAAATGTCAAAATTTGAAATAAAGAATTTAATTAAATCTGAATTTAAATTGTGCTAGCTTTAGAGAGATTATTTTAATTATTATGGTGCTCATTTGTGTTACTTAAATTTTTTGAACATTTAGGGGAATGGCATTTTAGGCTCATGTTTTTAATTTGAAATACTGAAGAGAATTTGATTAATTAAAATTTTGAAAATGTTACTTCGGTGTTTAAAAACATTTGATTTGTTGGATTATGCATCTAATCAATTGTGCATTAATTATAGAACAAGTAGTAATAATTATTTTCATTCTTGAATAGTTATAGCTACTAAAATAACATAATAATTAAAAACCATAATAATTGCCAAAGCAACCAGCATAGAAACAATACTACACACAACTGGATGACTTCAGAAGAATTGCAGTGACTATGAAAAAGAAATAAAAATTACAATAATTATAAGAAAGGAAGACATATTTAAGATTGCTCCATAAATAAATGTGAAGAGGATAAATGTCATTTTTAACTACTTATTTGAATCATCTGTACAATTTTATTTCTAAGAACAAGTAAAAGATTATTTGATCATTGTCAATGCATAGAAACATGTAAATGATAATAATTATTGTTGATATAGCCTTGTGAGTTTGTGACAAAGTTGGGTGAGAAAGTCATTTTGACAATGTCTAAGAAGAGATTTGGTGGAAAGAATAGACGTTAACTGAATATTTCCGGATATTTTTAGGCTTTATCTTTCAGTAATGTCCAAAGGTAGATTTTGCTAGTATGTAGTTTCTCGATTGACATAATTTAAAAACAAATAAAAGTTATTGATGATGATGATGACAATGATGATTGTACTAGTTTTAGATCTTGGATATCTCTGACTTGGTGTTTAAACGTACCTTTCTTCTAAGAGATATAGCCATATTTTCACAATTATCGTTTTTTTATTTTTGAATTTTAGAATTTTATTTTTTCTACAGCAGGTTCTTATTAGTTATCAATTTTATACATATTAGTGTATATATGTCAATCCCAATCTCCCAATTTATCACAGCACCACCCCGCTGACACTTTCTCCCCTTGGTATCCATATGTTTGTTCTCTACATCTGTGTCTCTAATTTCTGCCCTGCAAAACAGTTCAACTGTACCATTTTTCTAGGTCCCACATATATGCGTTAATATACGATATGTGTTTTTCTCTTTCTGACTTACTTCACTCTGTATGACAGTCTCTAGATCCATCCACGTCTCTACAAATGACCCAATTTCATTCCTTTATATGGCTGAGTAATATTCCATTGTATATATGTACCACATCTTCTTTATCCATTCTTCTGTCAATGGGCATTTAGGTTGCTTCCATGACCTGGCTATTGTAAATAGTGCTGCAATGAACATTGGGGTGCATGTGACTTTTTGAATTATGGTTTTCTCTGGGTATATACCCAGTTGTGGGATTGCTGGGTCATATGGTAATTCTATTTTTAGTTTTTTAAGGAACCTCCATACTGTTCTCCATAGTGGCTGTATCAATTTACATTCTTATCAACAGTGCAAGAGGGTTCCCTTTTCTCCACACCCTCTCCAGCATTTGTTGTTTGTAGATTTTCTGATGATACCCATTCTAACTGGTGTGAGGTGATACCTCATTGTAATTTTGATTTACATTTCTCTAATAATTAGTGATGTTGAGAAGCTCTTCATGTGCTTCTTAGCCATCTGTATGTCTTCTTTGGAGAAATGTCTATTTAGGTCTTCGACCCATTTTTGGATTGGGTTTTTTTTTTTTTAATATTGAGCTGCATGAGCTGTTTATATATTTTGGAGATTAATCTTTTGTCAGTTGCTTCATTTGCAAATATTTTCTCCCATTCTGAGGGCTGTCTTTTCACCTTGTTTGTAGTTTCCTTTGCTTTGCAAAAGCTTTTAAGTTTCATTAGGTCCCATTTGTTTATTTATGTATTTATTTCCATTACTCTAGGAGGTGGATCAAAAAAGATCTTGCTGTGATTTATATCAAAGAGTTTTCTTCCTATGTTTTCCTCTAAGAGTTTTATAGTGTCTGGCCTTGCATTTAGGTCTCTAAGCCATTTTGAGTTTATTTTTGTGTATGGTTTAGGGAGTGTTCTAATTTCATTCTTTTACATATAGATGTCCAGTTTTCCCAGCACCACTTATTGAAGAGGTGGTCTTTTCACCATTGTATATCCTTGCCTCCTTTGTCATAGATTAGTTGACCATAGATTCGTGGGTTTATCTCTGGGCTTTCTATCCTGTTCCATTGATCTCTGTTTCTGTTTTTGTGCCTGTACCATATTGTCTGCTTACTGTAGCTTTCTAGTATAGTCTGAAGTCAGGGAGTCTGATTCCTCCAGCTCTGTTATTTTCCCTCAAGACTGCTTCGACTATTCAGGGTCTTCTGTGTTTCCATGCAAATTTTAAGATTTTTTTGGTTCTAGTTCTGTAAAAAATCCCATTGGTAGTTTGATAGGGATTGCATTGAATCTGTAGATTCCTTTGGGTAGTATAGTCATTTTCACAATATTGATTCTTCCAATCCAAGAGCATGGTATATCTCTCCATCTGTTTGTATCATCTTTAATTTCTTTCATCAGTGTCTTATAGTTTTCTTCATAAAGGTATTTTGTCTCCTTAGGTAGTTTTATTCCTAAGTATTTTATTCCTTTTGTTGCAGTGGTAAATGGGAGTGTTTCTTTAATTGCTCTTTCCGATTTTTCATCATTAGTGTATAGGAATGCAAGAGATTTCTGTGCATTAACTTTATATCCTGCTACTTTACCAAATTCATTGATTAGCTCTAGTAGTTTTCTGGTGACATCTTTAGGATTCTCTATATATAGTATCATGTCATCTGCAAACAGTGACAGTTTTACTTCTTCTTTTCCAATTTGTATTCCTTTTACTTCTTTTTCTTTTCTGATTGCCATGGTTAGGACTTCCAAAACTATGTTGAATAATAGTGGCAAGAGTGGACATCCTTTACTTGTTCCTGATCTTAGAGGAAGTGCTTTCAATTTTTCACCATTGAGAATGATATTTGCTGTGGGTTTGTCATATACGGCCTTTATTATATAGAGGTAGGTTCCCTCTATGCCCACTTTCTAGAGAGTTTTTATCATAAATGGGTGTTGAATTTTGTCAAAAGCTTTTTCTGCATTTATTAAGATGATCATATGGTTTATATTCTTCACTTTGTTAATATGGTGTATCACATTGATTGATTTGTGTATATTGAAGAATCCTTGCATCCCTGGGATAAATCTCACTTGATCATGGTGTATGATCCTTTTAATGTGTTGTTGGATTCTGTTTGCTAGTAATTAATTGATGATTTTTGCATCTAAATTCATCAGTGATATTGATCTGTAATTTTCTTTTTTTTGTAGTATCTTTGTCTGGCTTTGGTATCAGGGTGATGGTGGCCTCATAGAATGAGTTTGGGAGTGTTCCTTACTCTGCAATTTTTTGGAAGAGCTTGAGAAGGATGGGTGTTAGCTCTTCTCTAAATGTTTGACAGAATTCATCTGTGAAGCAATCTGGTCCTGGACTTTTGTTTGTTGGAAGATTTTTAATTACAGTTTCAATTTCATTACTTGTGATTTGTCTGTTCATATTTTCTATTTCTTCCTGGTTCAGTCTTAGAAGGTTATACCTTTCTAAGAATTTGTCCATTTCTTCTAGGTTGTCCATTTTATTGGCATAGAGTTTGCTTGTAGTAGTCTCTTAGGATGCTTTGTTTTTCTGCAGTATCTGTTGTAACTTCTCCTTTTTCATTTCTAATTTTATTGATTTGAATCCTCTCCCTCTTTTTCCTGATGAGTCTGGCTAAAGGTTTATCAATTTTGTTTATCTTCTCAAAGAACCAGCTTTTAGTTTTATTGATCTTTGCTATTGTTCTCTTTGTTTCTATTTCATTTATTTCTGCTCTGATCTTTATGATTTCTTTCTTTCTACTAAATTTGGGTTTTGCTTGTTCTTCTTTCTCTAGTTCCTTTAGGTGTAAGGTTAGATTGTTTATTTGAGATGTTTCTTGTTTCTTGAGGTAGGCTTGTATTGTTATAAACTTCCCTCAGAGAACTGCTTTGCTGCATCCCATAGGTTTTGTATTGTCGTGTTTTCATTGTCATTTGTTTCTAGGTATTTTTTGATTTCCTCTTTGATTTCTTCAGTGACCTCTTGGTTATTTAGTAACATATTGTTTAGCCTCCATATGTTTGTGTTTTTTACGTTTTTTTCCCCGTAACTGATTTCTAATTTCATAGTGTTATGGTAAGAAAAGATGCTTGATATGATTTCAATTTTCTTACATTTACTGAGGCTTGATTTTTGACTCAAGATGTGATCTATCCTGGAGAATGTTCCATGTGCACTTGAGAAGAAAGTGTAATCTGCTGTTTTTGGATAGAATGTCCTATAAATATCAATTAAATCTATCCGGTCTACTGTGTTTTTTAAAGCTTGTGTTTCCTTATTAATATTCTGTTTGGATGATCTGTCCATTGGTGTAAGTGAGATGTTAACGTCCCCCACTATTATTGTGTTACGGTCGATTTCCTCTTTTATAGCTGTTAGCAGTTGTCTTATGTATTGTGGTGTTCCTATGTTGGGTGCCTATATATTTATAATTGCTATATCTTCTTCTTGGACTGATCCCTTGATCATTATGTACTGTCCTTCCTTGTCTCTTGTAACATTCTGTATTTTAAAGTCTATTTTATCTCATATGAATATTGCTACTGCAGCTTTCTTTGATTTCCATTTGCATGGAATATCATTTTTCATCCCCTCACTTTCAGTCTGTATGTGTCCCTAGGTCTGAAGTGGGTCTCTTGTAGACAGCATATATATGGGTCTTGTTTTTGTATCCATTCAGCGAGCCTGTGTCTTTTGCTTGGAGCATTTAATGCATTCACGTTTAAGGTAATTATTGATATGTATGCTCCTATCACCATTTTCTTAATTGTTATGGGTTTGTTTTTGTAGGTCCTTTTCTTCTCTTGTGTTTCCCACTTAGAGAAGTTCCTTTAGCATTTGTTGTAGAGCTGGTTTGGTGGTGCTGAATTCTCTCGCTTTTGCTTGTCTGTAAAGCTATTGATTTCTCCATTGAATCTGAATGAGATCCTTGCCAGGTAGAGTAATCTTGGTTGTAGGTTCTTCCCTTTAGTCACTTTAAATATATCATGCCACTCCCTTCTGGCTTGTAGTGTTTCTGCTGAGAAGTCAGCTGTTAACCTTATGGGAGTTCCCTTGTATGTTATTTGTCATTTTTCCCTTGTTGCTTTTGATAATTATTCTTTGTCTTTAATTTTTGTCAATTTGATTACTATGTTTCTTGGCGTGTTTCTCTTTGGGTTTATCCAGCCTGGGACTCCCTGCGCTTCTTGGACTTGGGTGGCTATTTCCGTTCCCATGTTAGGGAACTTTTCAATTGTAATGTCTTCAAATATTTTCTTGGGTCATTTCTCTCTTCTCTTTCTGGGACCCCTATAATGAGAATACTGTTGCGTTTAATGTTGTCCCAGAGGTCACTTAGGCTGTCTTCATTTCTTTTCATTCTTTTTTCTTTATTCTGTTCTGTGACAGTGAATTCCACCATTCTTTCTTCCAGGTCACTTATCCGTTCTTCTGCTTCAGTTATTCTGCTATTGATTCCTTCTAGTGTATTTTTCATTTCAGTTATTGTATTGTTCATCTCTGTTTGTTTGTCCTTTAATTCTTCTAGGTGTTTGTTCTTTAATTCTTCTAGGTCTTTGTTAAACATTTCTTGTATCTTCTCGATCTTTGCCTCCATTCTTTTTCTGAGGTCCTGGATCATTTTCACTATCAGTTTTCTGAATTCTTTTTCTGGAAGGTTGTGTATCTCTACTTCATTTAATTGTTTTTCTGGGATTTTATCTTGTTTCTTCATCTGGTACATAGTCCTCTGCCTTTTCATCTTGTCTATCTTTCTGTGAATGTGGTTTTTGTTCCATAGGCTGCAGGATTTTGGTTCTTCTTACTTCTGCTCTCTGCCCTCTGGTGGATCACACAATTATCTTTTGTTTAGCTGAAGGCAAGTAACCAATCCTAAACACAAGTGACATGAAATTTCTAGGGACTGAGTGATTTGTAATGGAACCAGATGCGTATTTTGTATTCAACAAATATTGAATTCAATTAAGAAACTGTTTCTTGGTACCATCAGTCATCTTTTGTTAATTTGTCGTTGACTGATCATTTTCTCCCCACTGATAATTTCCTTCCCTACCTTATTTCAATGACCTAGTGCTTTCTTTCCTCTTTTCTATAGCAGGTTAAAAAAGTTATTTTGTTAATAGTCAATAAAAGTTTCTTGACAGTATATAAAACCTCGTGTGTGTGTGTGTGTGTGTGTGTGTGTGTGAGCTTGTGGGTTTCTGTGTGAGAGATTTGCTTGTCTGTATTGGACTCACTTGGGAGCAGAGAAATCTGCTCAGTTGTCAGAGGTATCTTTCAGACACAGCCCTGGAAGTGGAGTTTGTCCTGCTCAAGCAAATTGTTCTTTTTTTTCATCTTGGGGTTCACAAACTTCTACTCACACATTCTCCTTCCATCTCCCCCCTCATTCTTATTCTTTCCTTGCTCCAGCATAAATGATTCTGTCTCCTGCCTTGATTTTTTAGTCCATGTGTATCAAAAATCTCAAGGTCAAACTATGTCCAACACATTGCAACTGCCTTGGACCAATCCTTTGTTTTGTAAAGGATATGAGTGTTCATGAATGCTCATAAATACTTGTGTTGATAAGAAGTAAAAATGAAATAATATAAGGTCTTATGAATACTGTGAAAATCCACATTATTTTCAGAAACAGAATGAAGGAAAAATAGGGAGATGACATTTGTGACTAAGAAAAATTATTTTAATTTTATTACAGTCTTAAACCCATTTTAGAGTTTTCAGTTTAGGACTTTACTAATCTCAATGATTTGCACTTGTAGAGCAATTGTAATGGCAAGGAGGGAGATGAGTGGGAAGTAGATTGGGAGTGGGGACAAAATCCAAAGTTTTCCATAATCACTATGAGATTTCTAATGATTCATTTAAAAATTAATGTGTACTTTGCATTGAACTCTATTCTTTGAATAACGATGTTTGTTTCGACGATATTCCCTTAAAATTGCTCACCATTTAGTAAAATTGCCATTCCAGGAAGATTCTGTGAAATTATTCTTCTATAGTGATGTACTCACCAATTTACTTCTCCTATCCTAGGGAAGAGTCATGTCCCAGTTTGAGAAACATGCCCTTATTCCTATTAAGACTTTAAGCCACGTGCCTAAAGAAGGTAATTTACATCTTAACCTAAATATATGAACACTCAAGGAGTGAAATGACAGGCATCTTAGGAGGAAGAGCCTACCAATGCACCCATTTATAAAGAAAGTCCTAATTATTTTATTCACTTTTTTTCCTAAATAACTGAATGCCTTGAATCCATTATTATGTAGCCAAATAGTGCTAAATACTCAACTATGCACAGTTCTCCAAGGGTGGTTAAAAACCACATTGTCAGAAAAAAATATGTAAGTAATAAGACATTTCAGAAAGCAGCTCTGAGACCAGAAAGAAGTAAACAAATTATTCAGTAATAATATTCTAATTTTCTGTATGAAAATATGAATCCATCAAAGAAAATTAGAGTTAAGTTCTAATATACAGTCTTAAATGAATGGTATATGAAAACAAATTTTTTTAAAGCCTGAATTAGAAATATATACCTTTATTTCTTTTCGGTAAGTAATTTAAATAGAAATAGTATTACAAAACAAATACAGTTTTGGTCATAGGCCGATGTTTGAAGAAGAGTCCTTTAAAATGCAAACCAGGAGGCAATATGAACATGTTTTTAGTTGATGGGCGTAAAGTTTAAATGAAACATAGATTCTATTGAAAATGCAAATCTGAAGCCCTGTTGTTTGACATTTTAAAGATGCATAATCCAACCAGACAGGAGTAAAAGAACTGGAAAAACTGAGCTTGTTACCCTTACCATTCATCCTACCTGTGTATAGAAATTTACTGTTACTTTGTGTCTATTAAATGTATGCCCCTCAAGTACACTCTTTGAAGCTAAGGATACATAACATTAAGTTTATATTAATAGAAGAAAAATTGCTTTTACCAAACTCATTATAGACAATGGAAAATCAATCCCAAAATGAATTGTACTTTTCAGTTGAGCTTGCTGTGATAGTTACAGCATTGCTATTGATGTACAAACACACTGATTACACCTGGTCATCATCTCTATGACACCTGCTCTATCCACCATTTTTGTCACCTGCAAATGTCCTAATGATTTATATAGGGCTAAGGAATTAATTTGCAACTATATTTTCTCCCTTGAGTTATGGAATTAGTTATGAGAACATTCACTTAACCAGGAGAGGAAAGAAACTCACTGAGCTAGATCTGCAAGCTTAATAACCTGGTTATTTAGTGGAGGAGTCAAATCAGAGGGAAGAATGCAAGGGTTTCCCATGCCACCCCTAGGATATGGAAAGACCTGTTAGCAATATCTGGAAAGTTTTGCATGTGGATTTTTCTTGGCTTATGCTCCAGTCTCAGTTCAACTTATTAATATGCAATTGAGGTTACTCTGGGTTAAGTTCCCAGGCCTCATACCCAAGTAAAAATAGAACATAGCATGCTTCTTTGATTCACAGGAGAAACAAAGGACCAGGTGTTTGTCCATTTGCCTTATTAAATTTGAGGTGCCTGCCTGGGAATCAAAATAGACTGGTCTAGTTCTGGTGGAAATACTTAAAAATATTCACAGACAAACTAATAGTTTGTTACAGTTTTGCTTCCATAGGTTACTAGTGATGATGAGGAAAGGAAAAGCAATACATTATAAAGTATATACATACTTTTAAAGGCAATGAGCCATTATTTTACTGGCTTTCCCTTCCTAAAATACTTTAAGAATATAACTTTAAAACTTCCCAAGGAAGTCACACCCAATAACCATTGAGATAAGATCTATTTGTTACATCTTTACTTTTTAAATTAATAAATATAAAACTGAGTCTTTAGTGTTTCTCTAATTATCAAGTTTTATATTGCCAAATCTTACCCACTCCTCCATATTTTGTGAAAAGTGTGTGTCATTTGGCATGGAGATGCAATTTTGCTGCATGGCTGTTTGGCCAGAGGAACGTATCTCACTGTCTTTGCAAATCATAGGTTAGGACCTTTTAGTTTTGATGCACAAAAGTAAAAATAATTGTAAAAAAATTGTAAAAAAATAATTGTAAAATATATTATATTTAATCAAGAATAATAGCTATTATTTAAGTAATAATAATTTTTCAAAGGGGAATAATCAATTTAAGAAATACAGAATTAGATTTTCCTGAGGAAGGAAATGTTTTCTCCCAATGGATCCTGATGGTGAGATTATATGATAACTGCAATATATTTTTTATACTTGCTAAGATGGATGGTGAAAATCAGATCCTTTGAGTATCCTAAGGATAAGAACTCAAAGTGCATTTGGCAATTACGTGTTGCTGGGTAATTGTACCATTGCACAGTAACCATATTCTTTAAATATCCTTGGCATTCCTAATTGATTTCATTTAAATCTTTGTGCTTTTCAATAAAAGGAAGAACAAACAATACTTTATATGCTTTTAAAAAAACCCTACAAATCTGTTAAAAGATTATTTGCCAGATTACCTGGCAAAAATTGTAGTACAGAAATTTTGTATCTAGAGTACATATATTTGATAAAATTTATTTATCCTGGAGGTGTCTTACAAAAAGTCAGAGGCCACCTGGAAGCATTGCCCTCACATCTGTTTGGAATTCATCTCAATCCTTTTTGTAAGAAATTAAAAGTGTCACTGAAGTGGATTCTGACTTGAAGATATCAAACTAATTTTCCAATATCCCTCTAAAACTTATATTCTTATTACAAACTGTTTAATATTTGATAATCACACAACTGTTTACTTTCCCAAAACTTTACATGCAAAAAGAATACAAGATAGACATTTTATTGAATGTCTAATATTTCAAAACAGAATATAATAAGATATAATTTATTAGTTCTGATTAACATTTTTGAAGTGTCTGACATTCACAATGAACAATGTCAAGTGCTAGGGCTACAAAAAAAATACACATTCTTATATTTAAAAGACATCATTTACTTGGAATAGATTTATAAACATAATTTCAGTAGAATATGTAGGAAGTGATATAGAGGACTCCAATCAGTATAGATCCAAATATTCTCATTAATTACTTTACATACACACCCCCACTCATTCATTCATTCAGTCAATAATACAGTAATATTGTACACTAATGAAAGGTTTGAGCAATATTTTGTGTTTTCAGGTTAACCTTATAAATAACATTATAATTTCTATGTCTTAAGTTGCAGTGAAAGAATACACAAGTCTCTGTGAAGATTTCCATTTCAGATTTAAAGGCAGGAAATAAAGCTGCAGTGCCTTACTTGAGAGTAAGTTATTTTTTCTAGGAATTCTTCCTTTACTGGTTTCAGATAGATGTTGGCATAAACTTCTATTAGACATCTGTGACAATCTCTCCTACCTCTTGGGTAGGTTGCAAATGTCTTTTAAAACACTAATGGTAAAAGGGGGGTATATTTCACATGTGACTGCATATGCCTTTGAATCCCTAGAAGTGACTATTCATGCTTTCTTATAGTCAATTGGGCCTTAGTCAGTGACTGTAGCTGTCAGGGTCCTCCCGACCAAATAACTTCTTACATATCGCTCTTATAATTGAAAATCCAGATTCATAAGCCCATAGAAAAAATAGGTGATCTCTTCAGCACAGTAATGTTGAAAGTGTCTGCAGGAGTTGAGCTGAGGTCATTTTCCTGGGATCACTGGTCCATCTGAGTCACAGCTAGCCTCAAGTGTAGATTTAGTTCATGGCAAGCTTTACTTGATAGGGATTGCTATAACTTGTATCCTTTACAATCTATTTAACTGTTACATAACCTAAATATGAGGATGGTAGAAAACAGTTTAAAGCATTTTCCCTCTAGCAAAACCACAGAGGACAAAGAACTTCCTTTAGTCACTTTGACTTTATTAAGAAATCTCCAAGTGTGCTTGTAATGGTAGAAACAGCACTTACCTTGGCATTTATTTTATTGAACTATATGAGATGAATATAAATTTTATAAATTGGAACAAAATCTCTCAAAAGCACACTTTCTTTGTAAGTATACATTGCAATTTTTTTCACTTATGCTGAAGATGTACAGTTTTCAAACTAAAAAGAACAATGTAGAATATTGCAATGGACTAGAAGAGATTTATAGGATGAGCTCAATTTAAAAGGAGTCCGATTTATGAGTTTTCTTGAGAGATGGAGTGCTTCCTTTATTTATTCAGAGGGGCAAAAACAATCAAATGCTCCATAATACCAGACCAAGATCACCAATGGGAAAACAGTAGCTGTTATAAATATGCACTTTCCTGCATCAAATAAAATATCCATATATGATGAAAAAATCATGTCTCAGGAAATGAAATTAGAAGCCCTAAGGGACTCAGAAATAAATACACTAGAAACTGAATATCACATTACATACACCTTTAATTAGCCTTTGTTCATAGAAAGGTATCTTGCAATAACAGTTTCATTAAAACATACTAAAATAAAATTATGTTCTAAACATGAAATAGAATAATAAATGCTATATGTAAATATATATCAACATGACACAGCTTACTGACCAAGGACTAATTTATGACCTTTTTTTACTCTTATAGAAAATAAAATATATACATTCCTGAGTAGCATAAAATAGTGACCCACATAAGTAAAGTTATCCTTTCATATATGTTTTCAGAGCCTTATGAAAGTTGATTCTGGCCCAAAGGGAAGTTACGTACTGTTAATATTACTGTATATGTGAGTTCGTGGAAAAAATACAGTGGCTTTTAAAACTGAATTCTATTTCCAGGATCTATCACTCACTGGCTGTCTGAGGCCATTGTTTGTTGATTTAGCCTCTAGGGGAATTATTTTCCTTATCCATTAAAAAGTAGTCTAGTAACAACTGCCTTACCTGAAAATATATTGATGTGAGTTCCTGAAAAATCAAAAATTCCATAAAAATTCAGCTGCTACCTATGTTGATCAGAAGTGTTTTATATTTGTTTATATACATTTATAATTAAAATTTGTTTTAACTATTTTCTTGCATAATCTTTCCACAACACAATGGCACAATATAATTGCATTTATTGCTGTAAAGTTATTTTATAAAGTAAATTGAAAGCACACCAACATGTGCTATAGACACAGAAAATGAAGTAGAGATTAGTGACAATCATCCAGGTGATTCATATTAAAAAAAAAAAAAAATTCTTGAATTCCTTAAAGAACTATGAAATAAATGGATTTTTTTACTGGGAATTATCTATTCATCACCTTCTGTTGCCTGAATCTGTTTTTACATATTAATACAGATGTAAAAATGTGGAGATGTATAATTATGGCTTTTAAAAGTTATGATGGGAGACTTATTTTCATCTTGTGTAAACAATCTGCCACCATTTTCTTCCAATCTTGTAAATTTCTGTTGATTCTAGTACCTGACATATTGCCTTCTCCAAAGTTACTGCAGGTTTCTGATATCTGGCCTGAGGTTCTCTCACTTGAACTGCTGCAACAAATTTCTAACTTGACTTCCCGACTCTGGCCTGGCTCACCTCATATTCACCCTCAGAGTTTGGTTAAACATGAACAATTTAAAAAGTGTTCTTCCCCTACACACAAAAAGCATATGTACCTTAAATTTCACTAGGTGACTTCAAAAAAATTCCAAAGTGGATATTTACCTAAGCAAGACCAGTACTTACATATTTCTGTCCTCCACAAACTCACCAATATTAGGTATTGTGGACTGTCTAATATTCGGCAATTTGGTGAATGTAAAATGATGTCTTTTTATGATTTTAACATAAGGTGCCTGATAACTAGAAGTAAAAATAAATTCCAGTTTAGATACAAAATAAATAAATTTTAAACATGTAATTTATCAAAAAAAAATGCCTGTTTAACAAAAAATTTCAGTAGGGGCATGGAGGAAAATGTATAATGGTCCTAATTCCGGTCCTTTAAAAATGTGAGTACTTTTCCAGCCTCATGTACAAAATCCTTGATTTGTATCCTGTGCGCCAGTTTCATGAATTGTTCCTTCAACACACATGCTTGCCTTTATTCCTGTTCTTTAAGGGAATGACTTTTCCATTTCCCTACCTAGTGAAAACCAACTCATTATTCAAGTCCAACTTCATTGCAACATTCCATTCTGAGTTCTCACTAACAGTCTTCTCCTCCGAAGGCAAATTTTACAGTTCTGTATCTGATATTGAATAGAACCTTATTCACAACTGGTTGGAATATCATTCTATCATGCTGAAATATGAGAGATGCACATCATTTCTATTTTCAGTTTGTGAGCTTTTTTAAAATCAGGTACTATATGTTATATATTCATCTGCATATTCTTAACCCTTAGCACACTGCCAAGTATAATGAATGCTCAATACATTTTGAACTGGATTCCTTTTTGTATCAGTATTTCTTATTGATATTGATTCTTATTTGTACTGATTTCTTATTGATCATTTCTTAATGAATCATTACATGATTCAACAAAACAGGCTCTGGATAAACCTATAAAACATGCTGAGTTTTCTGTAACTGCTGGTCTACGTAAAGGTTAAAATATTTCTTGTGTAGTATTATTTTCATTTTTTTATTGACCCTAGTGCTTGTAATGTAATAAAAAAAGGGGAATTTTAAAAACACATGTCTAAAGTTACCAAATAATTTAAGGAAGACTGTCAAGCATACTTTATAAAAAGCATACCATTTATATATAGATAAATAGTTGGCATGAATGTACACAGAGAATGCTTATATAGATCTAGCTCTACCTTATATAGAGACACATATTTTATATTTCATCAAATCTAAGACAACAAAGTCTAGGGAGCTCCATTTCTGATATGCCACTAAGAAAGGAAAATAAATAAAATGCTTTTAGATTATTTATAATTTTATTTTATACTTATCAAATAAGCTATGCTATACTTACTTAAATGTAAACTGTATCTTACATCATTTGAATCCAAACAAGAAACAGGAGAATACAAGCACGATAAATTGGTAAAGTATTTCCAAAATCTTTTCCCATTTATTGTCAAATGTTTCTGAAATATGTCGGTACTTAGAGTTATTGACATCAGGTTTTTTTCCACTTAAGACTGTACCATCAGGAACATTGGTGTTGCAATAGTTTAAGGAATCCATAAAGAACTAGTGGCCATCGATTTCAAGTTCTTAAGCTCATTTGTACTCGTGTAGAACAAAAGAAATTTTGATTCCTGCTTTAGGAATATTTCTAAACAAATTTCTAATTCACCACTTCCATTCTTTTCTCTATATACTATTTTTCTCCTTAGAGTTAGTGCTCTGCCATTGTCTTTTAAGATTTTGCTCAACACCACTGACATTTATTTTGTAACTCTTGATGCTAGCATTTTAGAGAATTTTTGCAATCATCGATTGCTACTTCACGACTGCTGCCTTAGACAAAAACCATTGGAAGATGCCATTGGCTGTAAGATATATCTTACTTTGTGATCTTAAAATATGAAAACGTATGTAACATGGAAGAATATAGCGTACTATTTACTGACATCAAACCATAAGATTTACTTTCACAGCATATAAATATATCAAATCATCATGTGGTGTGTCTTCCTTAAGATAATTAATATAGAGCCTATTAGCTTCTTGAACAGTAGGTGAAAAAATAAGAAATTTTGAGAAAAATGAACTCTGGTTGATTTCATCTAAATATTAGCCTGCCACATCTGCTGTGGTATTATATAATCCAGAACTAGAGCCTGAATAAGAGGACTTGGGAACAATTCATAAAATAATGAAATTTACTCAGAGACAAAGCTAATAACTTCACTTTTGTTCTTTATGCTTAGAAAAGATTTTCCATGGACCTAGAAAGGTTGTGTTTGGAAATTTAAAAATGTGAAAAACAAAAGGAGGAAAAAAATAGAAATATATGGGCAGGTAAAGAATACTGAGTAAGAGAGGATTTGAAAGATTGTTCAAAAGAATATGGGTGTTATGTGGCTGAGGAATGTGTTAAACTTGCAGCACATCAGTCATACTTTTTTCCAGGCTCCAGACCTAAAGGTGAGCCTAACCTATAAATCCCTGTCTTTACCTCCCCAAGTATATTCTCCAAGTAGACTGACCTCTCTAAGTAGTAAATGTGTTCTATATGTTTTGTTATGTGGAGGGTGAAATTTGAAAAGTTCATTCATTTTATTCTGATTGTTCTTTGTGGAATCTTCTTCCTTTAAATCTCTGGAGAATATGTCATGTAATGTCATTCCGGACACTTTTAATAAATTAATGGTAGTTAAGTTCATCAGAAAGAGGAAGCCAAAAATATAAGTAATGGGGAATTTAGGGGAATAAAATCAAAATATTACGGTGAAATATATACATTTAGTTTATTTATTCATTAAAACACACTGTGTGACCGGTATGTTTTCAGGTGGTGCTAAAACTTGGAAGGTTGGTCCCAGAAGTAAAAAGGATCTGGGTCAAAATCATAGAAGTTATGTATATGCATATAACTGATCCCTCAGCTATAAAATAACAATAATATCTCCCACCTTCTAGAGTTACTCTGAAGATTAAATAAGATAATGCATTTAATGCTTAGCAGAGTGCCTGGTTTGTAAGGGATGCTTTACTATTATTAGGATCAGTTTGACATATACCGTCTCAGACAGAAGAGATTCATTGTTCAGCAGTAGGTGAATAACCCAAGAGATCAGAAAAGGCTCCATGAAATAAATTATATTTAAGCTGAGTCTCTGTTTTTATTTAGATTTTTCAATCAATTTCACTTTATTTTTATAAAATAGCTTTTTCAATTATTAGAAAATGATATATGTCCAGTGTAAAAGTCTAGTGTTCATGCAAAATAATAATAACAGTGAGAGTTGATATTGATTGAGGGTAAATTAAGTGCTAGGTTGCATGTCTTAATCTTTGCTACAGCACCATGTTTTGAAATTGATTCTGTTATTGAATTTTCAAAACAATCCTATGAGGTAGGTTTTATTATTATGCTAACTTGAGAGATGAGAAACCTGAAGCAAAAAATGGTTTATCAATAGTCCTGGGACACAGAGTCGTGATGCCAAGAGTAGACAGGAAAAATCAGGCAAAATTCTACTACAAAGAAATAAACACTGATAATATGTGGGCTAATTCTATGCTTAGATTAAAATATAGTGGTATGTATATATGAAATAGTATGTAAATAGACTATTATTGTAATGAAATACTATCTTCTGTCTTTTCCTTCAATAGTATTTTTTTAACTTAACATCTTTATTGTAGTATAATTGTTTACAATGTTGTGTTAGTTTCTGCTGTATAACAAAGTGAATCAGCTATATGTATACATATCTCCCCATATCCCCTCCCTCTGCATCTCCCTCCCACCCTCCCTAATCTACCCCTCTAGGTGGTCACAAAGCACTGAGATGATCTCCCTGTGCTATGCAGCTGCTTTCCACTAGCTATCTATTTTACATATGGTAGTGTGTATATGTCAATGCTACTCTCTTACTTCATCCCAGCTTACACTTCACCCTTCCTGTTTCCTCAAGTTGATTCTCTACGTCTGCATCTTTATTCTTGTCCTGCACCTAGGTTCATCAGAACCTTTATTTTTTTTTTAGATTCCATGTATATATATGTTAGCATATGGTATTTGTTTTTCTCTTTCTGACTTACTTCACTCTGTATGACAGACTCTAGGTCCATCCACCTCACTACAAATAACTCAATTTCGTTTCTTTTTATGGCTGAGAAATATTCCATTGTATATATATGCCACATCTTCTTTATCCATTCATCCGATGATGGACACTTAGGTTGCTTCCATGTCCTGGCTATTGTAAATAGAGCTGCAATGAACACGGTGGTACAAGACTCTTTTTGAATTATGGTTTTCTCAGGGTATATGTCCAGTAGAGGGATTGCTGGCTCATATGGTAGTTCTATTTTTAGTTTTTTAAGGAACCTCCATACTGTTCTCCATAGTGGCTGGATCAATTTACATTCCCACCAGCAGTGCAAGAGGGTTCTCTTTTCTCCACACCCTCTCCAGAATGTATTGTTTGTAGATTTTTTGATGATGGTCATTCTGACCATTGTGAGGTGACACCTCATTGTAGTTTTGATCTGCATTTCTCTAATGATTACTGATGTTGAGCATCCTTTCATGTGTTTGTTGGCAAACTGTATATCTTCTTTAGAGAAATGTCTATTTAGGTCTTCTGCCCATTTTTGGATTGGGTTGTTTGTTTTTTTGATATTGAGCTGCATGAGCTGCTTGTAAATTTTGGAGATTAATCCTTTGTCAGTTGCTTCATTTGCAAATATTTTCTCCCATTCTGAGGGTTGCCTTTTTATCTTGTTTCTGGTTTCATTTGCTGTGCAAAAGCTTTTAAGTTTCATTAGGTCCCATATGTTTATTTTTGTTTTTATTTCCATTTCTCTAGGAGGTGGGTCAAAAAGGATCTTGCTGTGATTTGTGTCATAGAGTGTTCTGCCTATGTTTTCCTCTAAGAGTTTGATAGTGTCTGGCCTTACATTTAGGTCTTTAATCCATTTTCATTTATTTTTGTGCATGGTGTTAGGAAGTGTTCTAATTTCATTCATTTAAATGTAGCTGTCCATTTTTCCCAGCACCACTTATTGAAGAGGCTGTCTTTTCTCCATTGTATACCCTTGCCTCCTTTATCAAAGATAAGGTGACCATATGTGCATGGGTTTATCTCTGGGTGCTCTACCCTGTTCCATTGATCTATATTTCTGTTTTTGTGCCAGTACCCTGCTGCCTTGATTACTGTAGCTTTGTAGTATAGTCTGAAGTCAGGGAGCCTGATTCCTCCAGTTCCGTTTTTCTTTCTCAACATTGCTTTCGCTATTCGTGGTCTTTGGTGTTTCCATACAAATTGTGAAACTTTTTACTCTAGTTCTGTGGAAAATGTCATTGGTATTTTGATAGGGATTGCATTGAATCTGTAGATTGCTTTCGGTAGTATATTCATTTTCACAATGTTGATTCTTCCAATCCAAGAACATGGTATATCTCTCCATCTCTTTGTATCATCTTTAATTTCTGTCATCAGTGTCTTATAGTTTTCTGCATACAGGTCTTTTGTCTCCTTAGGTAGGTTTATTCCTAGATATTTTATTCTTTTGGTTGCAATGGTAAATGGGAGTGTTTCCTTAATTTCTCTTTCAGATTTTTCATCATTAGTGTATAGGAGTGCAAGAGATTTCCGTGCATTAATTTTGTATCCTGCTACTTTACCCCATTCATTTATTAGCTGTAGTAGTTTTCTGGTAGCATCTTTAGGATCCTCTATGTGTAGTATAATGTCATCTGCAAACAGTGACGGCTTTTCTTCTTCTTTTCTTATTTGTATTCCTTTTATTTCTTTTTCTTCTCTGATTTCTGTGGCTAAAACTTCCAGAACTATGTTGAATAATAGTGGTGAGAGAGGGCAACTTTGCCTTGTTCCTGATCTTAGAGGTAATGGTTTCTGTTTTCCACCATTGAGAACAATGTTGGCTGTGGGTATGTCATATATGGCCTTTATTATGTTGAGGTAGGTTCCTTCTGTGCCTACTTTCTGGAGAGTTTTTATCATAAATGGGTGTTGAATTTTGTCAAAAACTTTTTCTGCATCTATCAAGATTATTATATGGTTTTTATCCTTCAATTTGTTAATATGGTGTATCACATGGATTGATTTGCATATATTGAGGAAACCTTGCATTCCTGGGATAAACCCAACTTGGTCATGGTGTATAATCTTTTTAATGTGCTGTTGGATTCTGTTTGCCAGTATTTTGTTGAGCATTTTTGCATCTATATTCATAAATGATATTGGCCTGTAGTTTTCTTTTTTTGTGACGTCTTTGTCTGGTTTTGGTATCTGGGTGATGGTGGCCTCATAGAATGAGTTTGGGAGTTTTCCTCCGTCTGCTGTATTTTGAAGAGTTTGAGAAGGATAGGTGTTAGCTCTTCTCTAAATGTTTGATAGAATTTGCCTGTGAAGCCATCTGGCCCTGGGCTTTTGTTTGTTGGAAGATTTTTAATCATAGTTTCAATTTCAGTGCTTGTGATTCGTCCATTCATATCTTCTATTTCTTCCTGGTTAAGTCTCAGAAGGTTGTGCTTTTCTAATAATTTGCCCATTTCTTCCAGGTTGTCCATTTTATTGGCATATAGCTGCTTGTAGTAATCTCTCATAATCTTTTTATTTCTGCAGTTCCAGTTGTTACTTCACTTTTTCATTTCTAATTCTGTTGACTGGAGTCTTCTCCCTTTTCTTTTTTTTGATGAGTCTGGCTAATGGTTTATCAATTTTTTTTATCTTCTCAAAGAGCCAGCTTTTAATTTTATTTATCTTTGCCATTGTTTCCTTCATTTCTTTTTCATTTATTTCTGATCTGATCATTATGATTTCTTTCCTTCTGCTAACTTAGGGTTTTTTTTTTTTTTTTCTTCTTTCTCTAATTGCTTTAGGTGTAACTTTAGGTTGTTTATTTGAGATGTTTCTTGTTTCTTAAGGTAGGATTGTATTCCTATAAACTTCCCTCTTAGAACTGCTTTTGCTTCATCGCATAGGTTTTGGGTCATCATGTTTCCATTGTCATTTGTTTCTAGGTATTTTTAAATTTCCTCTTTGATTTCTTCAGTGATCACTTGGTTATTTAGTAGTGTATTGTTTAGCCTCCACGTGTTTGTATTTTCACATATTTTTTTCTGTAATTGATATCTAGTCTCATAGCATTGTGGTCGGAAAAGGTACTTGATACAATTTCAATTTTCTTAAATTTACCAAGGCTTGATTTGTGACCCAAGATATGATCTATCCTGGAAAATGTTCCATGAGCACTTGAGAAGAAAGTGTATTCTGTTGTTTTTGGATGGAATGTCCTATAAATATCAATTAAGTTCATATTGTTTAATGTATCATTTAAAGCTTGTGTTTCCTTATTTATTTTCATTTTGCATGATCTGTCCATTGGTGAAAGTGGGGTGTTAAAGTGCCCTACTATGATTGTGTTACTGTCGATTTCCACTTTTATGGGTGTTGGCATTTGCCTTATGTATTGAGGTGCTCCTATGCTGGGTGCATAAATATTTACAATTTTTACATATTCTTCTTGGATTTGTCCCTTGATCATTATGTAGTGCCCTTCTTTGTCTCTCCCTTTTTTTTTTTAATTTAATTTTTCTTTTGGCTGTGTTGGGTCTTCATTGCTACACACGGGCTTTCACTAGTTGTGGCCAGTGGGGGCTACTCTTCATTGTGGTGCATTGGCTTCTCATTGCAGTGGCTTCTCTTGTTGCTGAGCATGGGCTCTAGGTTCACGGGCTTCAGTAGTTGCAGCACGCAGGCTCAGAAGTTGGGCTCACGGGCTCTAGAGCGCAGGTTCAGTCATTGTGGCACACGGGCTTAGTTTCTCCACGGCATGTGGGATCTTCCCGGAACAGGGATTGAACCTATGTCCCCTGCACCGGCAGGCAGATT
Organism: Eubalaena glacialis; assembly: GCF_028564815.1. Taxonomy (NCBI): domain Eukaryota; kingdom Metazoa; phylum Chordata; class Mammalia; order Artiodactyla; family Balaenidae; genus Eubalaena; species Eubalaena glacialis. The sequence continues at coordinate 36,012,568 of NC_083731.1, forward strand.
CTTAACCACTGCGCTATCAGGGAAGTCCCCTTCTTTGTCTCTTATAATAATCTTTATTTTAAAGTCTATTTTGTCTGATATGAGAATTACTACTCCAGTTTTCTTTTCATTTCCATTTACATGGAATATCTCTGTCCATCCCCTCACTTTCAGTCTTTATGTGTCCCTAGTTCTGAAGTGGGTCTCTTGTAGACAGCATATATATAGGTCATGTTTTTGTATCCATTCAGCCAGTCTTTGTCTTTTGGTTGGAGCATTTAATCCATTTACATTTATGGTAATTATCGATATGTATGTTCCCATTACCATTTTCTTAATTGTTTTGGTTTTGTTTTTGTAGATCTTTTCCTCCTCTTGTGTTTCCTGCTTACAGAAGTTCCTTTAGCATTTGCTGTAAAGCTGGTTTGGTGGTGCTGAATTCTCTTAACTTTTGCTTATCTCTAAAGATTTTAATTTCTCCATCAAATCTGAATGAGATCCTTGCTGGGTAGAGTAATCTTGATTGTAAGTTTGTCCCTTTCATCACTTTAAATATGTCCTGCCACTCCCTTCTGGCTTGCAGAGTTTCTGCTGAAAGATCAGCTGTTATCCTTATGGGGATTCCCTTCTTTGTTATTTGTTGCTTTTCTCTTGCTGTTTTTAATATTTTTTCTTTGCATTTAATTTTTGATAGTTTGATTAGTATATTTCTTGTCATGTTTCTCTTTGTGTTTATCCTGTATGGTCCTCTCTGCCCTTCCTGGACTTGATTGACTATTTCCTTTCCCATGTTAAGGAAGTTTTCAACTATAATCTCTTCAAATATTTTTTCAGACTCTTTCTTTTTCTTTTCTTCTTCTGGGACCCCTATAATTGGAATTTTGGTGCCTTTAGTGTTGTCCCAGAAGTCACTGAGACTGTCCTCAATTCTTCTCATCTTTTTTTCTTTTTTCTGCTCTCTGACATTTTTTTCCAACATTTTATCTTCCAGGTCACTTATCCGTTCTTCTTCCTTAGTTATTCTGCTATTGATTCCTTCTAGATTATAGTTAATTTCAGTAATTGTTTTGTTTATCTTTTTTTTTTTGTCTTTAGTTCTTCTAGACCCTTGTTAAATGTTTCTTGTATTTTCTCCATTCTATTTCCGAGATTTTAGATCATCTTTACTGTCATTACTCTGAGTTCTTTTCAGGTATTTTACCTATTCCATCTTCATTTATTTGGTCTTGTATGTTTTTACTTTGCTCCTTCATCTGTAACATATTTTTTTGTCATTTATTTATTTATTGATTTTTGATAAGTGTTGCTGTATTCCTGTCTTAGTGTTTTTTTGCCTGAGACGTCCATCACTGGATTTTGCAGGCAGTTGGATAGAGCCGTTTCTTGGTGCCTAGGACCTCTGGGAGGCCTCAATCTGATTAATATTCTCTGGGGTGTGAAGTTCTCTGTTAGTTCAGTGTTTTGGACTCGGAGCTCCCACCACAGGAGCTTGGGCCCGACCTCCGGCCTGGGAACCAAGATCCCACAAGCTTCATTGTGTGGTATAAAAAAAAATTTAAAAATTTTAAAAAAATATAAAGGAAAGAAAGAAAAAAAGGAGCAGTACAATATCAAAGAATAAAAAACAAAATACAATTAGAAAGAAAAAAATATTAGGAAAAATAAAATTATAATTGTAACAACTGCAACAAGGTAAAATAAAACCACAAGAGAAAATAAATAAATAAATAAAGGGGGGGCAGGGAACAAGCCAAAAGGAGAGAACAATAACAAAGTATAAAGAATAAAATAAAATTAGAAAAATAAAAGATTTATTAGGAAAAATAAAAATATAAGAGAATCAGCAACAATGAATCAACAAGGTAAAACAGAACCCCAATCTAAAAGAGGTAAACAGAAGAAAGAAAAAAAGCCTTGGCTATGGGGGTGGATTTTAGGCGGTGGTGGAACTTAGGCAGGGATGGGGTTTAGGGTGTGGGGGGACTTAGGTGAGTGGGGGAGTTATGTTTGATCTTGAGGTGTGGCCTAGGCTCAGGAAGTAGCAGGAAAAGGCCCTGGGGGCAGGTCCTAGGCGGGGCGATGTTGATGAATGGGGCGGACCCTTTGCTTAGGACCTGCATGGAAGGCAAGAGGCAGCATGTCCAAAGGAGGGCCTCTGGAGTGTGGAGTTCTGAAGTTTGGAGGTAACGCCCTGAGTGAGAGTGTGTGGGTGGGATGTAAGCCCAGTGCTTTGGAGGGGGTATCTGATTGTAGAGGTAGGGCCCTGGGTGGGGATGTAGGGGCAGGACTTGGGTTCTGCGCAGCACGAGGGAGGCTCCACGGGCAGAAGATTAGGCCCAGGAGCCTAACAGGCTCCCCAGTGTCTAAGTGGACAAGGAAAGCACTGGCCCCCTTCCCTTCCATTCCTTTGTGCTCCTCCCTCACCATTTCCCCCAGGGTCTCCCCTGTTGCCGCTGCACCCTTAACCATGGGTGGGTCCCACTGGATGTAGGAATTCCTCCCCTCCCCCAGCCACCCCTCAGGGGTGCTGTTCCCAGCAGTCCAGCCTTTCTTTTTCTCCCCACTCCCACCCTCCTCCAGGGTCCTGAGGGGGCCTAGGTGGGCAGAGGATCAGGCCCAGGATCTCAGTAGGTTTCTGGTGGCCCAAGTGGGCAGGGGAAACCTAGTCATGCTCCTTTTTGATCCTCTACCCTCCCACTGGTTCCCCAATTTCCCCCTTCGGGTGTGGGATCCCTTCCCCTCCCCCCCCACCCCTCAAGGGTGCCAGTTCCGTCCCGCCACCACTTCTCTTCCCCCTTCACTCCCCCCATGCCCCACACCCTACCCAGTTGCTGGGGGTTCCTCCCATCCCCTTAGTTGTCCATGGTCCCCCACCGGTGCCTGGTAAGTGTCATAGTTATGTGGAGATGCGAATTCCATGTCCTCCTAGTAAGCCATCTTGACTCCGCCCCCTGTGTGTGTATTTTTGTTTGTTAATTTTGTTCATCAGAGCAATCTCATTACTCAGGAAATTATAGACTGCTGTATTAAACAGGCTGATTCCATTTTTGATATTTGAACATTGACAGTTTTTCAATCCCCATCTCTCCCTCTTCCCAGACTGCCCCAAAACAACCCTCATGCCCTTTGCCTCTGCAAGAGGATAAGAATATCAAGTAGAACAGCCTCACCCCTCCCCCACCACCAGTCCCCGTGTAGGATATCCCACTCTAGCTCCATCCAATATTGGGGCACACTAAAAGCCCCAAACTACCCCACCCTTTGCTCCCTTCTCAGCACATCCATGCTGGAGCCCTTGCCTTTCTTGGACACCCTGCTGGTGTGAGCACTAAATACACTTTATCTATAGTCCTTGAGGAGAGTGTTGTGACCTCTGTCTCAACATCCACCTACATTCCTGGCGGGACAATCATTTCTACCTCCAGGTGGATTGATCAAACAGTTCCTTGTAGCACAGAATGAACAGGTGTTTTAAGTCCCCCCAAAACCCCCCTTTACATGTGACAGAGTTGTGTCAATGGGGTGTGAGGCAAAATGGTGCATTACACTTCCAGATCTGGCCCACTCTGAAACCCAATCTGAGAAGCATTTTCTTCCCATGTCTACTGGCTGGATGACAGCACAGTGTTTAAAGATGTGTTGATGATGAAAGACCTTCTGTTAACATGGGTCCCCCAAATATTTTATTGAGTGCAACCCATTTCCTGTCTCTGCCACCAATTGTTGGACTTTATAAACTTAAGCCTCTGAGATTTTGGAGTTTAGCTGTTATAGCAGCCAGCATTGTGTTAACTGTCCATGTTATGTAGTTAAATATGTTATGACAAATGCTATTTAGAACAGTTATTTTACCGGTACAGTTTACTGGGAACGTTTTTGGTTTTCTGTTTAAAGACATATTTTGGTAAATTCGTTTGGTGCTAAGCTCAAGTCGGTGAGAGGTATTCACTTTTGTTTACTGTTGTATGACTTTGGGATTATTTCTTGAAGTGGGAGTGAATAACTTGTAGAGTATATATCAAAAATTTGCTTATTCTCATATCACTAATTGTGACAGAACTTCATTTTAGAAAAAGGAAATTTCAAAAAAGTTCAAGGCAGGGGAGAAATGTAGTAGTGAGGTTTAAAGGGACCACACAGTGTCAAATAGTTTGTGTTTGACTTGCCAAAGACGTGCTCTTTCATCTTACAAATTGTACTCCTAATCCCAGTGGTCCTCCTCTTTATAAAGAGCCTCTTCCAGTTCTAAAGTTCTGTGATACCCCAAATAATCTTTATTAACAAAAATCAGTGAATAGATCTATAAAAAATCTACTGGTTTTCTAGAGTTAGCTTTCAGCTCTTTCTCTCTTTAAACTTTCCCAAGGGTTGTAATGTGAAGAATATTTTTAAATGAATATTCAAAGATGATAGTATATACAATGAAGCTGAAATTTTAAGGAATTATTTAAAAGGAAACCAGATGCCAGGCTTTTAAAGACAAGCACTTACAATTTTTGAAACTGCAAGTAACATTGTGTGTGACTATGCATAAAATCTGAGCATTATTTTAGCACATATTTTGTGCTAAAAGACTTCAATGCACAATGACAGCTCTTGGTAATAAATTCTGGGATAAATATAATTCTGGATACTTACTTTTTAAAATCTTACTTATAGCAAGGTATTTTCTAATTGTTTTCCAAAAATCCCACATGAAAAAATAAAACACTGTCAAAGGAGTGTTAAAATAAAAAGGCTTTTCAAAATTTAAAATATAAAAATACACCTAAATCGAGAAAAAATATGATAAACACAACTATTCTTACCCAATCTCAGTCCAAACCTATTTCTAATCCAAATGATTTTGCTTATTTTTTCAAGGTGAGCATAAATATGTATGAAAAATGCAAAAGACCTTGATATTTCACAAATTTTGACCTTTTTGAGTATGCCTCATGAATTTATTCCCATATCTTGCCATTTGAGTTCACTTTCTCATATCTTGAGTCCACATATTTACTGATCATTTAAATTAGTTAGCAACACCTCTCTATAAGAGGGTATTTCTGTCTTTGCCTTTGTCTATAACTGACTCTGTAATTTTTTTTCACTCTAGAATAAATTATTAACACTTCTCTTTACTCTCTGGATCATATTGAGTACAAGTTACTAAGGCTTATGTGCCCTAGACTGTAGAGCAGCCTTTCATATCCTCCAATGTTATTCTAGTTTTTGGGTCTTTTTGCTTTGTTTTATTTTGTTTTGGCTTTTTGTTTGTTGGTTTGTTTTACCAAGCACTTTAATATCAGAAATATTTGCTTAATTTTGGCCCTGTCATTTATCATTGCATGAAATCAGGGAGTTATAGGATTTGAGAATTTTACAAAAGCTTTCCTTATATGTCAGCATAGCAGCAAATGAAATAAAGACAATAGGTAAGTTACAGTAGAATTCTACTACAAAATATAACTACTATGATTATTAATAGTCACATTACTATCCAACAATGTTCTCATTAGAATTATTCTTCAGTCAATGAACAAGTTACATCATTAGGATCTATAGCAACAAAACTACAGTAACATTGTAGTTTTAGGATGGACTTAGAGCAGAAAACTGTAAAATACACATTGAGTATCCATGAACCCAAGCAAGGGAGACTATTAGAAATAACTGGGGACTCTGAAGGCAAATTTCCATAATCCCACAGAATTAATATAAATGTGATTTTATTGTTTTGGACACTGGCTGGTAAAATTTAGTATTGTGTTTATGTGATAATACTATTAATTTCATCCTTTTCCAAATAATATTTGCTGCCATCCTTATAATTGGACAAGGTGAACACCAGTTTTAAGATACATCTTTACTAAAGCAGCAAAAAGATTACTTTCTTATTAAGAAGCAGTAAATATAATTTTGTTATTCAAAGGAAGAAAGTACAGAAAGAAAAAGAGAGGAAGGGAAATTAACATGTAGAAATATTTCATCTGTTCTGCTAGGCACTTTCACTTATATTCCATCATCCTCTCAGCAATCCTATTCCCCATGGGAATAATGTGTATTCACTTCACAATAAAGCTGCAAAGCTTCATAATAACATTCCAGATAGTGAAATCACAAGGGTGTGTTGTCTCATAAAGCTGGTTTTGATAGAGCCAAGTTCCTCTAACTGTAAAGCCACCTGCTGTTTCCACCACACCATGTTGATAAGGGTGACTTGCCCCATCAGTCTTGTCTATTTCTGGAAATAAGTCTGTAAAAATATAATTAACAGAAACCTCAATTTAAAAACCCAATTAAGTTGGGAGACCAGAAGGCAACATTCTCACTCCCTCTGAGGAGAGCAGAGTCCAACAGGAAGAAGAACAACTTCCTTTTTTTTTTCCTGGCAAAAGCTCAGCCAATGAGAGACTGTCACAACTCAGCCAATGAAAAGCCATAGACTCTTTGTTTACTATAGCCCTCCCAACTTCCCTCTCCCCTCTATAAAAGAATTCTCTCCATTTTAGCTGGGGATTTGCATGTGGCTCGCAATGGTTGCAGACACCAAATTTCAATTCGTTGCTGATCCAAAATAAACCCATTTTTGCTGGAGAAATATCTGACAGTCTTTTTGTTTTAGGCCAACATGTCTAAGATAAATGTCAGTTATTGTAAGAGGTAATTATTTCAATAAAAATAATATGGTTAAAATTATCTTCATAATGTAATATATTTACTCCTGTGTAGACAGTATTTCTTCCCAAGTTATGGTATATAACTTTAAAAAATTATAAATTCAGTAAATATTTTAAAAAACTTATGGCAAACCAAAATATATGATTTGAAAAATTATAATAAAGCTTTTCACTGATGTTTTAAGATCACTTCATTTGCATACTATAATTTAGAAGTTATTTAATTAATAGACTTTCTTGAAATGACCTAAGACTTTTCAGTGGTATGTGAGAAGGAACACCAGACTAAGATGGTAAAATTTACACTAATATTTTTGCCTTATATTACTCTTTTTCCAGTATTTAAAAATCCTAGAAAATATAAATTATTCATAATCTATCTTCCCCCCCTTATTTTAAAATATCACAGAAATTGTTTTTCTTCAGTAGAGAATTAAATGAGATATCTCTTGCTTTATTCTAACATATTTTTGTTTCAAATTTCGTATTATTCATCAATAATATATTTCTGCATGTTATTTTTCTGTTTTCTCGGGTACAGTATCCTTTTACTCATCAATTATTAAGTATGTTATTAAAGAATAAAAATGTATGTGTGTGTGTTTGAGTCTATGTGTGTACATCAAAGAATGCACATACATATGTTATGATCAGATTGATAATTCAGGAGATAATAATGTATTGATACTGAATTACTTGATTCATACAACAGATTTTTAATTTAGTGATAAATATATGTCAGTTACTAGATCTGTTGCAGAGGTTATAACAGTGAATGAGAGAGTCAGAGTCCCTGCTACTGGAAGCTTAAAATCTAGCCTGGGAGGTGGTGGTGAAAGGAAAATTGTACCAATACAAATAAAATTACAAATTTTGATACACAATAGGTACTATGAAGAAAAAGTACCAACCAGTTTGCTCAAAATAGATCTGGTTTATTCCTCTTGTGCTGATATGTATATATACATATATATATTTCTCCTTATTCCATATTTAGTATATTTGTAATTTATCTTTTTCTTAATTAGGTTAGCTAATGATTTTCATAGATACAGTAGGTTTTTTATTATTCCTGAGGGATTTGTTTTCTACTCATAAAATAGAGATTTTATATTTATATACTATGATATGACATATATGATATATCATATATAATATTTATATACATTTTTTTCTGAGCAGTGCTTTTGCTTCTAAATATTTAAAAATTGTAAAAATTCAAAGATGTCATAAGGCAAATCATTGACTTCCTCTCCGCAAAGCAGCAACTGCTTACTTATCTCTTTAGTTCTCTTTTCCAGGTGACATTAGGAATATAACAAGACTTCACTTTGATAAATTTAAGTACCAAGAAAATCCATAATGTAATTCAGCAGCAGTGCTCAATATATACGAAACAGTATTTCCAAACAAGACACTAGAAGTAAAACTTGCTTTGGAAAATTTAAGTCACATTTAAGTCCAAAAATATCAGCTAAAATAATGTACACTATATCATGATTTCCTATTTTAATTTTAGTTATGTTTATTCTTCCACAACCTTTCATAATCTATGGAATTAACAAGGACAATAATATAAAAGTCAATTTTGATGATTCCTTCTTCTTAGTCATCAATGTTTATTCTATTATTACAAACTTCCATTTCTATCTTCTCATTAAATTTAGAGTAAATGCACATAACTTTGCCTCCAATATCCTCATCCTAATGTAAGTCACCATCATTTCTGGCCTGGGTAGTTGCAATTGGTCCTTAGCTTGTAACCTTAATTTCACATTTGTACATCTCAAAACATTCTTGCATAGTAGCCAGTATGATCATTTAAACATAAATTGATAATGTCACTCCAAATTAAAACATCTCTATGGTAAAATTCCTAGAAGATAACATAGGAGAAAACCTAGATGAACTTGGGTATGACCATGACTTTTTAGATACAATACAAAAGGCATGATCCATGAAAAACATAACTGATATAGCTGCACTTCATTAAAATTAAAACCTTCTGCTCTGCAAGTGACAATGTCAAGAGGATGAGAAGAAAAGCCACAGACTGGGAAAAGAATTTGCAAAAGATGTATTGATAAAGAACTGTTATACAAAATATACAAAGAACTCTTAAAACTCCACAGTAAGGAAACAGCCCAATTAAAAAATGAACTTTGACAGACACCTCACCAAAGAAGATATACAGATGGCAGATAAGCAAATGAAAATATCCATGTCATATGTCATAATGAAAATGCAAATTAAAACAACAAGATACCACTACACACCTATTAGAATTACCAAAATTTGGAAAACTGACAAAACCAAATTCTTGTGAGGATGTGGAGCAACAAAAACTCTCATTTGTTGCTGGTGGGAATGCAAATGGGTCAGCCATTTTAGAAGATCATTAGAAATTTTCTTATAAAACTAAACATACTCTTACCATATGATTTAGTAATCATGCTCCTTGATAATTACCCAAACGAGTTGAAACTTATATCCACATAAAAACTTTCACACAGATGTTAATAGCAGCTTTATTCATGATTGCCAAAACTTGGAAGCAAACAAGATGTCTTTCAGTTAGTGAATGGATAAGTAAACTGTGGTACATCTAGGCAATGGAATATTACTCAGTACTAAAAAGTAGTGAGCTATCAAGCCATGAAAATACATGGAACAAACTCAAATGCATGTTAATAACTGAAAGGAACCAATCTAAAAATGCTATATATAGTATGATTCTAACTATATGACATGCTGTACGAGGCAAAATTATGGAGACAGCAAAAAGATCAGTGGTTGCTAGGTTTTGAGGGTGTGGCAAGCTGAAAAGGCAGAGAAAAGAGGATTTTAAGGCAGTGAAAATACTCTGTATGAGTCTATAATGATAGATACATATTATTATAAATTTGTCCAAACCTTAGAAGGTACAACACCAAGAATGAACAGTGATGTAAACTGTAGCTCTGGGAGACTATGACATGTCAATGTAGGTTCATCAAGGCACAACTCTGGTGGGGAATGTTGATAATGTGTGAGGCTATGCATGTGTTGGGGAGGGTGTCTATTGGAAATCTCTGTACCTTCCTTTCATTCTTGCTATGTATCTAAAAGGGCTCTTAAAAAATAAAGTCAACAGCAAACAATCTCAATGACTTTACATTCTCTTAAAGGTAAATTTGAAATCAGTAATATGAACTGTGAGACCTTATGATGAATAGAATTCCACCTTTGTATCTAGTTTCGTCTTATTTCACCTTTTGCCTCTCTTAATTCGGTCATTTTATTAAGATCTCAAACAAGCCAAGCTCTTTTTCCATCTGGGAATCTTGCACATGTTGTTCATTTTGCCTAGAACATTAATATCTTTATCTCTTTCTCCTTTACCAGGTATCAATCTTTGTGTCATTTTTCTCAAAGAGGCATATTGTAATCATCAATCTGTAGCATCTTCTTTTTCTTTCATATGATTTATCATCAGTTGTACTTACATATTTAGTGATATATGTAGGTCTCCATCACTATACTATGAGTCCTAGTTGGCAAGAACTGGGTCTGTTTGTCCACCAATGTATATCCAGGATAGCCTAGCATAATGGCTAACCCATAGACACTCAAAAATGTTGCTTTTGACTGACTGATTGAATATTACTTTATGGTAATGAATTTCTTTTACATTACTTTATCTTGTCCTTATAGCCATCATGGCTAGCAGGTTAGCATTATTTAGATGTTGCAGATAAAAAAGTTAAGTATTAAAAAGCATTCTAAATCCCAATGTAATATAAATTCAGAAGGTAAAACATTTAAATTTCCATTTCCCGTTAACTTCATTGGCATTTGTTCATTTGTATTCTTGAGGAGAGCTATTAAACTGGACAAATCAAGAAATCTATGGCATTCAATGGTTAAGCTGTCCATAAAAATTCTTATATTTTAAAAATAACTAGTCATAATGTTTATTATGAGTAGCATAAAGACTAACTTTTTAAAACTCTTCACATTTTTAATTGCTATTATTAACTATAACGATATCTACTTCATCATTTCTTGATATACATTTTTGAAAGTATACAAAAGCTTTAAGTGTGTATGGTGTGCAAAAAAATAAGAATATGGAAAATAGGATAACAAAAGGATATTTATGGGATAAATACCAAGTTAATATACAAAATGCATACTAGAAGTGACCTGAGGGTTAAATAAGAATTCAGAAAAAAGCCGGCACTGGACTATGAGAGCTATTGCTCTGGTAGGTCACCACAGAGAGGACACTATTAACTGCCAATTAGTGACTGACACCCTCAGGATTTCCCTGGTGGTCCAGTGGTTAAGAATCTGCGCTTCTGCTACAGAGGGCACGGGTTCAATCCCTGGTCAGGGAAGTTCCACATGCCGTGAGGTGCGGCCAAAAAAAAGAAATGTTAAAAAAAAAAACAAATTGACTGATACTCTCAATGACAGTTCTACAGTCAATACAATAAGGAATTTCACGGGGATGTGTATTCAGTATCCCTCAATATATAGGTTGATAGAATGAAAGCAAAAATTAGTTCTATGTGGAACAAAAATGATGTAGCCCCAATAATCCCGGATACAGAGCCACCACTGGGGTTTTAGTTAAATTGTCGAATTTGAACAAATGTACGATGACAAATTAAATACAAACTTATGGTGATCTTTCCAACTATATTATCCCAAGCAACAGGTCACTTCTTAGAGGAAGTCTGAAGTATCAAATTAAGTAGTTATTTTTATTTCTGCTTTCAATTTAGTGTTTTTTTATTTCCTGTTTGTACTATAGTGAGTGACAAGAACAGCTAGCAATTAAGACCAGAATTACTCTTAGGATGTTCCTAGAGCAAATAGAAGATTATCTCCGTACCAATCATACCCTAGTTCTGACTTCAGTTTTAAGATGTTGAAAAGATTCCTTCATTGGTGGTTTTCACCCTTAGATATAGCCTACTATGGTTAACTTATTTCTGATGAACTATAATTCTAAAAGCCCATTACAAACACTAGTACTTTCATTTAATGTTAACCTTGCCTTGAGATGACCATTTGGTTTTCAGGTAAGAAAGTTTTATTTTGCAAGAAAAGAACTGTGATATCTAACCTGAAGCAATGTCGTCTCATTTTTTTCCCTGAATTCACAAATTTTGTTAAGAGAGCCCAACAATATATAATAATGGCTATATTCACAGGCTCAATTTCAAGTCAGATACAGTATATTAAATGACTAACTAGAGAAACCCTGATTACAGTAGTGAATTTAATAGATAAGATTAGATGATAGCATGCACTATCTGAAAAAGCTATAAATTAAATGATTCAGCAGCTTCATTAGTCTCTGTATCAAGGCCTCAGAGGCTAATGATCTCACTCGTATCTAGAAGGAGACAGGAAGAGAAAGGAAGAACAGTTCTTTACAAAGCTGTCACCCTGAAGCAATGCATGTTAGCATTAAATAGTTATTTATTGATGAAAAATGTTAAAAACTCTAGTCTAATTTATGTATACACTCCTGAAGTCAGATTGATAAAGACTTGACTCTAGTTTTATGTATTACCTCCTTAAGTTAGATTGCTGAAACCTGAGATATTTTGGTTTGCATTATATCAAAACATCCTGCAACTATTATAATACAGAGTGAAAGCTGTCTCGGAAAAAAGGTAAGCTATATGTTTTGGAACATTTGGCTAGAACCTGTCACAGTGGATTGAATGTGGTTTACATTGAATGTTATACAAGCCTTTAATAAAGATGTGAATGAAAATCATTTGGGAACAAGAAAACTAAGCTTAAGTTAATTCTAGCTTCCCGCCATCATTTTAAATTATTGTTTCCTAGAATGAGAGCTATCAAACTAGTAAGGCTTTTCTGATGTCTTGTGCAAATGACAAATAGCAGTGTTTCCAAATGTGTTTGCAAACAATGACAAACGATAAAGACCACTTCTGCAATCCTAAAACCAACAAATAAGACATATTTCAGTGGCGTATGGTAGAAATAGAATTTTTCTTTTGCAGAGGAAAAAATAAATGATTGGCAATAGATTTAATTTATGAACATATGTATGGAAAATGTGTGATAACTCAGTAATTAAATTGTAGCCAATAGCACATTCCCAAGTGTTAAGGTGGCACATAATGTTATCAACAGCTTGGTGAAATAATCCAGTTTGACACATCATCCAGAATATGATAAAATAGGTAAGGTAAATTAATTTTTTCAAGCTGCAGAAATGGAGGATAAAGAGCAAAATAAGAGAATTGTATTATTCAATAATTATGAATATCTTTTATTTTTAATTAAAGAATTTAGTTAACTTATTCTTCTTCTAAGAATAATAAATAAATGAAGAACACAATATCAAAATAATATGTTTTCTGGTTATCTATATCAGCAGAATGCTTCCATGGCTGGAAAATTAATTTGTTTAATTAGCCAAGATTACACAAAGGAAGCTTCCCAGGGGAGCTAAACTGGCTTTGAGTATTGATTCTACCATTTGTTATCAGAGAAAAATAAAAGGAAGTTACTTAAATCTCTCTGAATTTCATCTATATTTTTCTCGTCTCAATATGGAGGTAGCATCAAAAAGACATAGAGTTATTGTGAGGACTATAATTTCACATATATAACCTTTGTTGTATACTAGTTGCTCATTAATTGTTAAATCCATCTCCTTCCATTTCTACATACATAAATAATCCAATGAAAAAATTATGCAATAAGATTTAAAAAAAAATAAGACTCATTGGTTTAGTCTATCCACTCCAGACCAGTTTCTGTGCATAATTACATTAGTAGGTCTCTGATAAAATCAAATAAAGTAAAAGAAACAGACAAACCAAAACCTAAATTAGAGGTATTCATATTGGGACGTCATTCATACAAGTGTTACCTGAAGACTGGAAGATCCAACCAGATATAGTTCCCCTCATTTTTTTTTTCTATCAGAGTGGTAATTTTTGGTCTTTGTAGCCATTCTAATTGAATTTTTTCTTAATGGGCATCTTTAACTTTGAATCTTGGAAAACGTAGAATTAGTTCATAAAAATGTGGACCATGATGAATGGGTGACTTATATGCAGAGTTATCAACTCATTTTGAAACAAATTTATTCTATTTATACTAAAAACACCCCACTATTAACACCATCATCACTGTCTTACAACAACCTCCCAACTGCATCTTTGCTACCCCCTGGAGACTTCTATGCTCTACCTTCTACACAATGGCCCCAGTGATCTTTCTAAAATGTAACTCACATTATGTCACTTTTCTGTTTAAAATACTGCAATGGCTTCTCATTTTTTTCTGAATAAAATTCAAATTCTTTACCAGTTGCTGAAGTGAATGGCTCCAACTTTTATTAATTTATATATTTATTTTTAATTTTTTTGGCTGTGTTGGGTTTTCACGTGGGCTTCCTCCAGTTGTGGCGAGCGGGGGCTACTCTTTGCTGTGGTATACGGGGGCTTTCTCATTATGGTGGCTCCCCTTGTTGCAGAGCACAGGCTCTAGGCACACAGGCTTCAGCAGTTGGCAGCACGCAGGCTCAGCAGTTGTGGCTCATGGGCTCTAGAGCGCAGGCTCAGTAGCTGTGGCACAGGGACTCAGTTGCTCTGCGGCATGTGGGATACTCCTGGACCAGGGATTGAACCCATGTCTCCTGCATTGCCAGGCAAATTCTTAACCACTGCGCCACCAGGCAAGTCCCAGCTCCAACTTTTAGATAAATTCGTTTGATTCAAGTTCTCCCTCTGATTGGTGAAATAAGGTAATTTATGCAGTTATATTTTTTGGTTTTGCTTTTAATAAAACCAGAAAAAAAGAAAATCCAACAATATTGATGGGAGTTAATAAAGAAGTAAATAAAACTATTAATTAACTCTATAGTGTATAGTTAATTCATCATCATAAAAAGTAATACCAAATATAGGTCATATCATGTCATTCTTCTTATTGTGAATATTAAAATTTTATCTTTTAAATTTCAATGAATATTGCTGGGCTTCATTTTCCTTTTACTTAAGACATGATAATTTCTGGATTATTTCTAAATTTCTTTTATAGGCCACTATTCTACAACTCTATGTATGTGGAATATTTCAGATTAAGTCTTATATTTACTAAAAATAAAAATAAAACAATTTTATGTTCTTAGTAATACCAGAAGCAGAAAGAAAGAATAAAAAAATAATTTTCAAATTACATTTTATTCTTCATTTTACAGAAAACAGAGGGAGATTTTAAAAAATGACTCCTACATATGAAAATAAATATAAACTTTTAAATATAATCACAATGTGCTTCCAAAAAACAAGCCCCAAGTTTAGCATTTATGTGGAAAGCTACTATGTTTTTCTGTGTTATGGATGAAATTTTATCATGTCAAACATAGTGAGGGCTAAACAAAAATAAATACTGATGTTATTGTAGGTGAGGAAATCTTTGAATGTAAATATATCTTGGATGATAATGCGTAGCAGAAAAATAGAACATTAAAGAAAATATGAACATAAGAAAATATTTTTTTAATTTGCGTTAATTGTAAAGTGCTAAAGAGCAGTATTTTCTAAGTATTCCAAGTTTGTCCACTTCTGACTAGAATCATTTTTGCAACTGAAGCCCCTTTGTCAGTCTCTACTGAAATACATCACGTCAAATTATTTTCCTTTAAAAGGGGCTCATTAAATATTCATATTCTTGCACCACAGGAAAGTTTTGTTTTTCTGTTTGCATTTAATTAAATCACATATCCAAGTAAAACTCCCTATGCCCATAATCTGAATATTTTCACCTTTATTTTTTCTGTAATATATATGAGGAGTTATAAGATTTACAAAAGCAATGCTGTTGCTTACAGAAAATATATCTCATTCTTGATTCTCTCACTGGCTTTAAATTCTTTCTGACATGCAAATCCCTGAGGTTAAAATCCTCTTTAAAGTTCACATTTGAGTTTATAATGGTTCTGCTTCTGTGCAGATTTAGATTTAATCAGAATGTGAAATAAAAAGACCACATAATCTTTTACATCTAAAACAGATCATATAATATTTGTAATTAATAAGCATCACTCCATGGGTAAATGGCATTCTGCATGACAATTTTATAGCATCATTAATATCAATGGTAAATGTCAAAGTACCCAAATGTCAAAGTATTTTCTTTACCTTACAAATACTCTTCTTATAGCAAATGTTGTAGTGCCTGTGAATTGATAAGAAAGCCACCCTGGGATTTGGGAAAGAATTCACAGACACAGGATGAAGGAGTCAAATTGTCACCCTAACTTATATGGGTCATCCCCCAATATTTGTTTGCAAAAGTTGAACTTTTACCTGAGCCAGTAATGTCAATTTAAGGTCAATTAGCATATTGTAATGTTTAAATATTTGTTTTCCTGATAAAAATTAAGACTGACCTAACCATTTTCCGACCCTGGATTCAAATCAAACTGCCAGGCTATGACAATTATAGCTGATAGTTTTGCTGAACGAGTGCTCAATTGGAAAAGAGACAGTTTCCAACCACTCTACGTTTCAAACTTCATCATTCTACATTATTTCACTTCATTTCAATAACTAAAACTTTATTATTCTAATATCTGAATCTTTGTACAATCTTCAGTGTAGGCCATTTCTGTCATCCTTTTTAAGTATTCCTATCAAGAGGAAACTGTTTTCCATGCCACCCTTTTCTCCATCTCAAAAATTGTTCTGCTACGACGACCTAACAAGTCTCTTTCGAAGTTCTTTCATGACATACCAACACTTAACATCACAAGGAATTTTCTAGTCCCCTTCCTTCCTCCCTCCCTCCCTCCCTCCCTTCCTTCCTTCCTTTCCTCCTTCCTTCCTTCCGTCGGTCCTTCCAGAGTTTTTGAATTATTACTGTATTAGACACAGTGCCAGATACTAATAACAAGGATTGAATGAGATACAATTTCTATTTTCAAGATTTTTGGCTTCACCCTTTTCCTTGTTACTATTTTTGGAAGATTCATCATTCACATTAAAGGGGCTTCTACAACCGTGGTTTCCAGCTTCCCTGACACTTCAAACCTAATCACTTCTCTTGCCACTTTATTCCACTTTTTTTTTTTCATGCCCTTTATCCACATCCTGGTTTAGAATCTCATCTTTTGCCTAATAATCCAAATTTTATCTCAGATACTCCTATTCCTCAAAAAGTTGTTGAATTTCAACTATTAAATTCCGTAGCATTTTCTATTTTATCAAAACATACATACCTGAATTAAACAAATAATCATTAAGTGTCTACTTTGCACCAGGAAAATATTTACTTTTACTATTGTTTTATATGCTCTCCAAGAGCACCTCACATGCAGATTGGCCTTTGAATGTGCAGTTCTGTCCAGCAGTATCTGGTTAGCTATTCAATTAATAATTTTCAAATAAATCTATCTTGTTTAAAACAATGCTAATGGTGTTATTGATAGTATAGAACATTAAATTTGTTAATATGCCTAGAATGGTCCAAAATATGCTAAGCCAAGATTTTATCACTTGCATCAAGCAAAAGAGATAACTAAAGTCCCACGAAGAAAAAAATCAACATTGATTACCTTTGTCATATGTACCTCATACCCCTCTAAAGAAATGAATATGAAATCCAATAGTACATCTATCATAGTTATTTATAGTCACAAAGAGAGGCAGAATGACAATGTTGGGAAGAACAATATTTGATTTTTAAATTTCTGCTGTCAAATGTTCCAGATCAACGAACATTGGCTGTGACAGAGTGCTGATGCCCTGAATAACCTTTGTCCCTGCAGAACTTCCAAGTCTGAGATAAAAGTCTAGCAGATCTTAATCTGGTTCTCTCTTCTCAAAGCCCTCCTTGGTGCTGACTGCCTTATCACCCCTGAAAATCACAAGTTTCCTTTCCTTTGTTCCTTATAGTAGAAATAACAAACTACTCGCAAAGAAAATAAATAGAGCATTTAAAAAGTGTATTCCTAAGAAAGAAAACAGCTACCATCAAAGTTCAGGAAATGGAAAATAGATACTTTTAAATTGCTACTTCAACTGGACAGATTCTTAAAAATTTGACAATTCAAAGAACTGTAAAGTAGTTTCCTTACAAAAGTCATAGGAAATACGTTACTGCAAATGAAAAAAAATAAATCATTTCTAAGGTAAAAAAGAAGCATAAAGAAAACAATAGACCTGAAACTAAGTCCTTTGCTATGGATTTGTTTTTAAATTATATTTATATGCCAGCTTATTTTTCCATATTTAAAATCACTGTGCACCTGTTACAAATTAATGTGGGCTCTTTTTCTGCTCTATAAATTTCCATTTCATTTTCTTATACAGTGAATCATTAAATTATTTGTCCATGGTCATGCAACAAAAACATTGTACATTTGACATGTATTTTAAAGCACCTACATCTAGGTTTCTCCCAGTTCACCTGTTACCTTGAGCATGGACTGTAACAAGCAAAATTAAGACTTCTCAAGCAGTCACTAGTGGGCATAGGACCAAGACGCTGCCCTGTGTTCTGTCTGATCCCTTTTGTTGGGCTCCCAGATACTGCCTTTTTTCATTGTGAAAACAATGAGGCTTCAAGAAAACTCTGCAATGAAGTTGAAGAGGTAGAAGGGAAAAAGATAATTCTCCAGGATGTAAGGTAGTCAACTAACTAGATAGGAAAATAACTCTAAATTAATGTGCTTTTGTTGATTTGATTTCATAGTATAGCATTGTTCATATGAGAAAATGTAGACTGGGTTCCAAGCAACTATTACTGACTACTAGTAAATAATAAAGAAATGTGAAGTGTTATAAGTTAGATAATGCTTAGGTTTGATGATAGGTTTTAAAAGCTCCAAAAAATATAATAGTAACTGGACATGATTAACATGTAGCACTTTTAAAAAAGTTAAACCTTAATGGTAGATATTTATTTTCAGTGTTCTTTAAGGACACTTTGTCAGTGGGATAGAGAATATGTAGATTCAACCAAATGCTATCAAAACAATCTGAACTAAGTGGATTTGAAGTTTCTACTCACTGATGAAGACAGCTGGAAAGAGGGTGTTTCCTCCTTTATAATAACAACAAAACAGGAGGGGGCAAGATGGCAGAAGAGTAAGACGCGGAGATCACCTTCCTTCCCACAGATACATGAGAAATACATCTACACGTGGAACTGCGCCTACAGAACACCCACTGAACGCTGGCAGAAGACGTCAGACCTCCCAAAAGGCAAGAAACTCCCCACGTACTTGGGTAGGGCAAAAGAAAAAAGAAATAACAGAGACAAAAGAATAGGGACGGGACCTGCACCAGTGGGAGGGAGCTGTGAAGGAGGAAAGGTTTCCACACACTAGGAAGCCCCTTCGCGGGCGGACTGCGGGTGGCAGAGGGGGGAAGCTTCGGAGCCACGGAGGAGAGCGCAGCAACAGGGGTGCGGAGGGCAAAGCGGAGAGACTCCCGCACAGAGGATCGGTGCCGACCAGCACGCACCAGCCCGAGAGGCTTGTCTGCTCACCCACCGGGGCGGGCGGGGGCTGGGAGCTGAGGCTCGGGCTTTGGTCGGATCCCAGGGAGAGGACAGGGGTTGGCGGCATGAACACAGCCTGAAGGGGTTAGCGCACCACAGCTAGCCGGGAGGGAGTCCGGGAAAAAGTCTGGAGCTGCCGAAGAGGCAAGAGACTTTTTCTTGCCTCTTTGTTTCGTGGTGCGCAAGGAGAGGGGATTCAGAGCGCCGCCTAAACGAGCTCCAGAGACGGGCGCGAGCCGCGGCTATCAGCGCGGACCCCAGAGACGGGCATGAGACGCTAAGGCTGCTGCTGCTGCCACCAAGAAGCCTGTGTGCAAGCACAGGTCACTATCCACACTGCCCCTCCCGGGAGCCTGTGCAGCCCGCCATGGCCAGGCTCCTGTGATCTGGGGACAACTTCCCCGGGAGAACGCACGGTGCACGTCAGGCTACTGCAACGTCACGCCGGCCTCTGCCGCCGCAGGCTCGCCCCGCATCCGTACCCCTCCCTCCCCCCGGCCTGAGTGAGTCAGAGCCCCCGAAGCAGCTGCTCCTTTAACCCCGTCCTGTGTGAGCGAAGAACAGACGCCCTCAGGCGACCTACACGCAGGGGCAGGTCCAAATCCAAACCTGAACCCAGGAGCTGTACGAACAAAGCAGAGAAAGGGAAATTTCTCCCAGCAGCCTCAGAAGCAGCGGATTAAAGCTCCACAAAAAACTTGATGTACCTGCATCTGTTGAATATCTGAATAGACAACGAATCAACCCAAATTCAGGAGGTGGACTTTGGGAGCAGGATATATTAATTTTTCCCCTTTTCCTTTTTTTGTGAGTGTATATGTGTATGCTTCTGGGTGAGATTTTGTCTGTATAGCTTTGCTTTCGCCATTTGACCTAGGGTTCAGTCTGTCCGTTTTTTTTGTTTGTTTGTTTGTTTGTTTTTTACTTAAAAATTTTTTTTTCTTAATAAATGTTTTCTTAATAATTTTTTCCGTATTTTCTATTTTTAAAAATAGAAAAAAAATTTTTTCTTAATAACTTTTTCATATTTTTTATTTTAAAAAATTAAATTTTTTTCTTAATAAATTTTTTCTTAATAATTTTTTTCTTATTTTTTATTATAAAAAAGTAATAAATTTATTTTTAAAAATAAAAAAAAATTTTTCTTAATAATTTTTTTAATAATTTTTTTTCTTATTTTTAATTATAATAGCTTTATTTTATTTTATTATATCCTCTTTCTTTCTTTCTTTCTATTTTTTCTCCCTTTTATTTTGAGCCGTGTGGATGAAAGGCTCTTGGTGCTCCAGCCAGGCATCAGGGCTGTGCCTCTGAGGTGGGAGAGCCAACTTCAGGACACTGGTCCACAAGAGACCTCCCAGCTCCACGTAATACCAAACGGCGAAAATCTCTCAGAGATCTCCATCTCAACATCAAGATCCAGCTTCACTCAACGACCAGCAAGCTACAGTGCTGGACACCCTATGCCAAACAACTAGCAAGACAGGAACACAGCCCCATCCAGTAGCAGAGAGGCTGCCTAAAATCATAATAAGGCCACAGACACCCCAAAACACACCACCAGATGTGGCCGTGCCCACCAGAAAGATAAGATCCAGCCTCATCCACCAGAACACAAGCACTAGTCCACTCCACCAGGAAGCCTACACAACCCACTGAAGCAACCTTAGCCACTGGGGACAGATACCAAAAACAACGGGAACTACGAACCTGCATCCTGTGAAAAGGAGACCCCAAACACAGTAAGATAAGCAAAATGAGAAGACAGAAAAACACACAGCAGATGAAGGAGAAGGGTCAAAACACACCAGACCTAACAAATGAAGAGGAAATAGGCAGTCTACCTGAAAAAGAATTCAGAAAAATGATAGTAAGGATGATCCAAAATCTTGGAAATAGAATAAACAAAATGCAAGAAACATTTAACAAGGACGTAGAAGAACTAAAGAGGAACCAAGCAACGATGAAAAACATAATACATGAAATTAAAAATACTCTAGATGGGATGAATGACAGAATAACTGAGGCAGAGGAATGGATAAGTGACCTGGAAGATAAAATAGTGGAAATAACTACTGCAGAGCAGAATAAAGAAAAAAGAATGAAAAGAACTGAGGACAGTCTCAGAGACCTCTGGGACAACATCAAATGCACCAACATTCGAATTACAGGGGTCCCAGAAGAAGAAGAGAAAAAGAAAGGGACTGAGAAAATATTTGAAGAGATTATAGTTGAAAACTTCCCCAATATGGGAAAGGAAATAGTTAATCAAGTCCTGGAAGCACAGAGAGTCCCATACAGGATAAATCCAAGGAGAAACACGCCAAGACACATATTAATCAAACTGTCAAAAATTAAATATAAAGAAAACATATTAAAAGCAGCAAGGGAAAAACAACAAATAACACACAAGGGAATCCCCATAAGGTTAACAGCTGATCTTTCAGCAGAAACTCTGCAAGCCAGAAGGGAGTGGCAGGATATACTTAAAGTGATGAAGGAGAAAAACCTACAACCAAGATTACTCTACCCAGCAAGGATCTCATTCAGATTTCATGGAGAAATTAAAACCTTTACAGACAAGCAAAAGCTGAGAGAGTTCAGCACCACCAAACCAGCTTTACAACAAATGCTAAAGGAACTTCTCTAGGCAAGAAACACAAGAGAAGGAAAACACCTACAATAACAAACCCAAAACATTTAAGAAAATGGGAATAGGAACATACATATCGATAATTACCTTAAATGTAAATGGATTAAATGCTCCCACCAAAAGACACAGACTGGCTGAATGGATACAAAAACAAGACCCATATATATGCTGTCTACAAGAGACCCACTTCAAACCTAGAGACACATACAGACTGAAAGTGAGGGGATGGAAAAAGATATTCCATGCAAGTGGAAATCAAAAGAAAGCTGGAGTAGCAATTCTCATATCAGACAAAATAGACTTTAAAATAAAGACTATTACAAGAGACAAAGAAGGACACTATATAATGATCAAGTGATCGATCCAAGAGGAAGGTATAACAATTGTAAGTATTTATGCACCCAACATAGGAGCACCTCAATACATAAGGCAAATACTAACAGCCATAAAAGGGGAAATCGACAGCAACACAATCATAGTAGGGGACTTTAACAAACACCCCACTTTCACCAATGGACAGATCATCCAAAATGAAAATAAAAAAGGAAACACAAGCTTTAAATGATACATTAAACAAGATGGACTTAATTGATATTTATAGGACATTCCACCCAAAAACAACAGAATACATATTTTTCTCAAGTGCTCATGGAACATTCTCCAGGATAGATCATATCTTGGGTCACAAATCAAGCCTTGGTAAATTTAAGAAAATTGAAATCGTATCAAGTATCTTTTCTGACCACAACGCTATGAGACTAGATATCAATTACAGGAAAATATCTGTAAAAAATACAAACACATGGAGGCTACACAATACACTACTTAATAACGAAGTGATCACTGAAGAAATCAAAGGGCAAATCAAAAATAACCTAGAAACAAATGACAATGGAGACACGACGACCCAAAACCTATGGGATGCAGCAAAAGCAGTTCTAAGAGGGAAGTTTATAGCAATACAAGCCTACATCAAGAAACAGGAAACATCTTGAATAAACAACCTAACCTTGCACCTAAAGCAATTAGAGAAAGAAGAACAAAAAAACCCCAAAGCTAGCAGAAGGAAAGAAATCATAAAAATCAGATCAGAAATAAATGAAAAAGAAATGAAGGAGATAATAGCAAAGATCAATAAAATTAAAGCTGGTTCTTTGAGAAGATAAACAAAATTGATAAACCATTAGCCAGACTCATCAAGAGAAAAAGGGAGAAGACTCAAATCAATAGAATTAGAAATGAAAAAGGAGAAGTAACCACTGACACTGCAGAAATACAAACGATCATGAGACATTACTACAAGCAACTCTATGCCAATAAAATGGACAACCTGGAAGAAATGGACAGATTCTTAGAAATGCACAACCTGCCGAGACTGAACCAGGAAGAAATAGAAAATATGAACAGACCAATCGCAAGCACTGAAATTGAAACTGTGATTAAAAATCTTCCAACATACAAAAGCTCAGGACCAGATGGCTTCACAGGCGAATCCTATTAAACATTTAGAGAAGAGCTAACACCTATCCTTCTCAAACTCTTCGAAAATATTGCAGAGGGAGGAACACTCCCCAACTCATTCTACGAGGCCACCATCACCCTGATACCAAAACAAGACAAAGATGTCACAAAGAAAGAAAACTACAGGTCAATATCATTAATGAACATAGATGCAAAACTCCTCAACAAAATACTAGCAAACAGAATCCAACAGCACACTAAAAGGATTATAAACCATGATCAAGTGGGGTTTATTCCAGGAATGCAAGGATTCTTCAATATATGCAAATCAATCAACGTGATACATCATATTAACAAATTGAAAGAGAAAAACCATATGATCATCTCAATAGATGCAGAGAAAGCTTTCGACAAAATTCAACACCCATTTATGATAAAAGCCCTGCAGAAAGTAGGCATAGAGGGAACTTTCCTCAACATAATAAAGGACATATATGACAAACCCACAGCCAACATTGTCCTCAATGGTGAAAAACTGAAACGATTTCCACTAAGATCAGGAACAAGACAAGGTTGCCCACTCTCACCACTATTATTCAACATAGTTTTGGAAGTGTTAGCCACAGCAATCAGAGAAGAAAAAGAAATAAAAGGAATCCAAATCAGAAAAGAAGAAGTAAAGCTGTCACAGTTTGCAGATGACATGATACTATACATAGAGAATCCTAAAGATGCTACCAGAAAACTACTAGAGCTAATCAATGAATTTGGTAAAGTAGCAGGATACAAAATTAATGCACAGAAATCTCTTGCATTCCTATACACTAATGATGAAAAATCTGAAAGTGAAATTAAGAAGACACTCCCATTTACCATTGCAACAAAAAGAATAAAATATCTAGGAATAAACCTACCTAAGGAGACAAAAGACCTGTATGCAGAAAATTATAGGACACTGATGAAAGAAATTAAAGATGATACAAATAGATGGAGAGATATACCATGTTCTTGGATTGGAAGAATCAACATTGTGAAAATGACTCTACTACCCAAAGCAATCTACAGATTCAATGCAATCCCTATCAAACTACCACTGGCATTTTTCACAGAACTAGAACAAAAAATTTCACAATTTGTATGGAAACACAAAAGACCCCGAATAGCCAAAGCAATCTTGAGAACTAAAAATGGAGCTGGAGGCATCAGGCTCCCTGACTTCGGACTATATTACAAATCTACAGTAATCAAGACAGTTTGGTACTGGCACAAAAAGAGAAACATAGATCAATGGAACAGGACAGAAAACCCAGAGATAAACCCACGCACATATGGTCTCCTTATCTTTGATAAAGGAGGCAAGCATATACAGTGGAGAAAAGACAGCCTCTTCAATAAGTGGTGCTGGGAAAACTGGACAGGTACATGTAAAAGTATGAAATTAGAACACTCCCTGACACCATACACAAAAATAAACTCAAAATGGATTAAAGAGCTAATTTAAGGCCAGACACTATCAAACTCTTAGAGGAAAACATAGGCAGAACACTCTATGACATAAATCACAGCAAGATCCTTTTTGACCCAGCTCCTAGAGAAATGGAAATAAAAACACAAATAAACAAATGGGACCTAATGAAACTTAAAAGCTTTTGCACAGCAAAGGAAACCATAAACAAGACCAAAAGACAACCCTCAGAATGGGAGAATTTATTTGCAAATGAAGCAACTGACAAAGGATTAATCTCCAAGATTTACAAGCAGCTCATGCAGCTCAATAACAAAAAAACAAACAACCCAATCCAAAAATGGGCAGAAGACCTAAATAGACATTTCTCCAAAGAAGATATACAGATTGCCAACAGACACATGAAAGAATGCTCAACATCATTAATCAGTAGAGAAGTGCAAATGAAAACTACAATGAGGTATCATCTCACACCGGTCAGAATGGCCATCATCAAAAAATCTAGAAACAATATATGCTGGAGAGGGTGTGGAGAAAAGGGAACACTCTTGCACTGTTGGTGGGAATGAAAATTGATACAGCCACTATGGAGAACAGTATGGAGGTTCCTTAAAAAGCTAAAAATAGAACTACCATACGACCCAGCAATCCCACTACTGGGCATATACCCTGAGAAAACCAAAATTCAAAAAGGGTCACGTACCAAAATGTTCATTGCAGCTCTATTTACAATAGCCAGGACATGGAAGCAACCTAAGTGTCCATCATCGGATGAATGGATAAAGAAGATGTGGCACATATATACAATGGAATATTACTCAGCCATCAAAAGAAATGAAATGGAGGTATTTGTAGTGAGGTGGATGGAGTTAGAGTCTGTCATACAGAGTGAAGTAAGTCAGAAAGAGAAAAACAAATACAGTATGCTAACACATATATATGGAATCTAAGGAAAAATAAAATAGGTCATGAAGAACCTAGTGGCAAGACGGGAATAAAGACACAGACCTACTAGAGAATGGACTTGAGGATATGGGTAGGGGGAGGGGTGAGATTTGACAGGGTGAGAGAATGTCATGGACATATATACACTACCAAATGTAAAATAGATAGCTATTGGGAAGCAGCCGCATAGCACAGGGAGATCAGCTCGGTGCTTTGTGACCACCTAGAGGGGTGGGATAGGGAGGATGGGAGGTGCTTTGTGACCACCTAGAGGGGTGGGATAGGGAGGATGGGAGGGAGGGAGATGCAAGAGGGAAGAGATATGGGAACATATGTATATGTATAACTGATTCACTTTGTTATAAAGCAGAAACTAACACACCATTGTAAAGCAATTATACTCCAATAAAGATGTTTAAAAAAAAAAAACAACAAAACAGCCATTTTTAATATTGAAGTACAGTTGATTTACAGTATTATATTAGTTTGAGGTGCACTTTGGTGCAGTATTTTTGCAGATTATACTCCATTAAAAGTCATTATGAGATAATAGCTATAATTCCCTGTGCTTGTTGTTTGTCTGTTTTATACATAGTGGTTTGCATCTCTTGCTCCTATACCCCTAACTTACCCCTCCCCCCTTTCCTGCCCCCACTGGTAACTACTAGTTTGTTTTGTATACCTGTGAGTCCATTTCTGTTTTTCTGTATATATTTGTTTGTATTATCTTTCAAATTCCACATATAAGTGATATCATACAGTATTTGTCTTTCTCTGTCTGACTTACTTCACTAAACTTATCATTCTCTAGGTCCTTCCATATTGCTGTAAATGGCAGAATTTCATTCTTTTTTTTGGTGATATATATATCACATATGCTTTATTTCATTCTTGTTTATGGCGATGTATGTGTGTGTGTATATATATATACATATATATATATATACACATATATATCACATAAGATTTATCCATTTATCTGTCGATAGATGCCTGGGTTGCTTCCATACCTTAAATTATAAATAGTGATGCTATGAACACTGGGGTGCACGTATCTTTTTGAATTAGCATTTTCCTTTTTTGTGGATATATACCCAGGAGTGGAATTGCTGAGTCACATGGTAGTTCCATTTTTAGTTTTTTGAGGAAACTCCATAGTCTTCTTCCCAACATTATAATGTTGGCTCTCTTGATGGCTGTAAATAGCTAGGAGAGACATACTATTAGATTTCATGTTCATTTCATTTTATGAGAATGAGATATATATGACAAAGATAATAAAATTGATTTTTTTTTCCCATGGGACTTTAGTTATCTATTTTGCTTGATGCAAGTGATAAAGTCTTGATGTAGCATAATTTGGACAAAACAGCCATATAATTTACAAGTTCACAAATTTTCTTGATCTTATCAAAAAACTAAGGTTGCAGGGCAATCAACTAGCATGAAATCTAAAAAGAGACAGCCACCTGAAAGGAGATACAGGATGCGAACGTTTGCTTACTTTGGGTTGAAAAGATCAGACACAGACCAGTAAGGAAAATTCAGCAAAAATAGCTAACAAGTTTATGGAAACTTATTGTAGGTTGGTGAAGGAGTGCAGAGACCCTGAGGCCTGCGAATATAAAGAATGCATGCACCTTTCTGCAGGCTTTTTTGACACAAATTCCCTTGGCAAGATTTCTGAGGAAGGTCCCTTCATGGTCCCTAGGGTAAGGGAAGAGCAGCTGCCAGGGAAGAGAAAGCAAATTACACCCAAACCATTCTCCTTCATCTCCCTATTGCTGGGAAGCCGTTTTCCACGAGTCTCTCTGTTTTCACACATCTTGCAAGTAGAGGAACAGAAAGCATTTTGTTCTGGACTATTTTTTCAATGATAACTGTATAGTCAACAGCCACGGAAGACAGAGATAGTGTCTCCCTCAAGAGCAGAAAGCAAATATGTTTGCTGTCCATGTAACAAGAAAAAGTTTCTACTGGGGCAAAGATTAGGAAGGTTTGCTTGCTGTTCCTCATAAATAACTATAGCTTCCTAGGTTTTGGGTTTCTTGCCTGTGACACCTACTGTGCCACCCCATGAAACTTAGGGGAAGGGGAACAAAGGAAATTAATGTGAATATGAAGTTCCTGCTGCTTACTCTGTTGTGATCAAAATGGTCTTTTGTCTTTGACCCAGGATTCTCACATTTTCTGCCAGCATCCAGGAGAGTGAAGCAATGCAACTTGTTAGCTTTGAGTAGGATACAATTTCAGATTTTTCAGTTTTGACACATCCCTGGGAACAAAATCCTTAATCTATAGAGTAAAGAAAACATACCTTGTTGCCATTAGGAATCTGGTGAAAACACATTGCAGCTGAGAAAAAAAAATGAAAGAAACTTTTAGCCCTGAGGGAGGATCAGGAATATATACTGGGCCCAGAAGTCTAGCTGAGGAAGGTTGGAGGCCACTAAGAAGGATCTTAATGGCTGTCTAAGTCTGATGCTTAATCATAACATCAGGGACTCATTCATCCTTTCAAGCTAACAGGCACCAAAGCACAGGTAAGAGTACAATACTGCCATTAGAGTTGAAAGAGCATGGACAAACCTTCCTGATGCACAGAACAAAGCAAAGACTTAAAGCTGAAAATGGAAATGATTGAGAAAAACTCTCTGGCAAATGTACCCATAACCTAAATTCATGGTAAACAGAGGAAAATAAAACCTATGCTGTGCTGAATATAACCAAGGCAGCAACAAAACCCAGCCACATATCTTACTAGATGAACTCCAACCCTCACATTAAAAGCCCTGATGGAGGAATGATGCACACCTTTTTAAGCATAAAATTTATTGACCTTAGTCACCTCTTTCCTACACCAGAAGTCCAGTTTTAAACATAAATGACAAAACATATTATTAAAAGGCAAGAAAATCCACTTCCAAGAGATGAAGGAATCAGCACGACCGCTCATATACAAAGCAGATTTTGGAACTAACAGAGAATTGTAAATAACTATTATTAATATGTTAAAGACAAATAGAAAAAATGAGCATCATGAAAGATCAGATGGATAAATTGGCAGAGATATGAAAACCATAAGAATGAACCTAGCAGAAATGCAAAAACCCAAACCATAATAACAGAGGTGAGGAATGCCTTCAGTGGCTCCTTAGTTGGCTTGTCGCAACCTAAGAAAGAATCAGCCAAGGTTTAAAAAGTCAGTAGATATATATCAAATTGAAACAGAATGAGGAAAACAGAATTTAAATTAAAAAACCAAAAGAATAACAAGCTAATTGGTGTGTAACAATATCAAACAGCCTAAATCCATGTAATTGAAATCCCAGAAGGATGAGAGAGAGGGAATGAGGCAGAAATATTTGAAATATAATAGTTCAGAATTTTTAAAAAGGACAGAGAATTCTCACAAATCAGATAAGCTCAAGAATACTTAAAAGGATCATCATCAACAACAAAACACACAAAGGTATATAATATTCAATTTGCCTTTAACAAAAGACTAACAGAAAATCTTGAAAGCGCACATGTGAAAAAAATATACATTACAAGTAGGCAAACAAAGAAAATAATGACAAGTAGACTTCTTTTCAAAAAGCATGGAAGCCATGAAACCATGGCATGATGTCTTTAAACTGATGAAAGGAAATACAAAAACAAACAAGCAAAAAAAAAAACACTGTCAATTCAGAATATCCAGAAAAAAAAAAATCTTTCAAAAATGAAGGAGAAATTAAGACTGTCCTGGACCAATAAAATCTGAGAAAATTAAGTGCTAGCAAGTGTCTACTACAAGAATGTTTATAGAAAGTTCTTCATGAAAGGAATTATAAAACCAAGACAGAATCTTGGATAAACATGAAGAAACAAAGAGCACTGGAAATGAAATAAATAAGATGCATATGTTTAATTTAAATCACTCTTAAAGGTAAATGCCTGTCTAAAGCAAAATCAGTAGCAATCTATTGAAAGTTCATAGCATTCATGAAAGTAAAAATATAGGACAAAACTAGCACAACACACAGGAGGTAGGAATTGAGAATACAGTGTTGTAAGGTGTTCATACTGTGTATCAAGGGGTATAATATTATTTTAATATAGACACTGATTAAATAAAAATATATTCTAAACTCTAGGGCAATGATTAAAAACATGTTTTCAAAGAGTATATATAGTAAGTCTATAGTGGAGATAAAACTGAATCATAAAAATTGTTCAAACTACTAAAAGGCATTAAAAAAGTATAAAGACACGTGGACCAAATAAAAAACAACTAGCAAGGTGATAGATTTCAGTAATCATATCTAGATGTATATTAAGTTAGAGTAGTATAAACACACCAATTAAAAGACAAGGATTGTCAGATTTGGTTAAAAAAAGAAAAAAAGCAAGACCCAATTATGTGCTGTCTAAAAGAAATCTCACTTAAATATAAAGATAAGTCAAACTAAAAGGATGGTATGAAGTATTTCCAGTAGTTAAGATCATAGAGGTAGAAAGGAGAATGCTGGTTGCCAGGTCCTGGGAGAGGGGAGAATGTGAAGTCATTATATAATGGATACAGAGTTTCAGCTTTACAAGATGAAAAGAATGATGGAGATGGATGATGGTGATAGTTATGTAACATTATGAATGTATTTAATATCACTGAGCTTTTCACTTAAAAATGGTGAAGATGGTAAATTTAATGTTATATACATTTAACACAATTAAAAAATTGAAAAAGAAAAAAAGAATGGAGAAATATATACCTTATCAATATTAACCAAAAGAAAGCTGGAGTATCCACATTAATATCAGGAAAAATAGACTTCAGAACCATGAAAATTATCAAGGATGAAAAGAAGGATTAAATAGCAACATAGGCATCAAGTCTCTAAGAAGACACAGCAATCCTAATCAGGCATTTGCCTAACAATAGAAATACATGAAACAAAAACTGTTAGAACTGGAAGGTAAAATAGCCAAATCCACAGTTTTAGCTAGAGACTTCAACACTCTTCTTACAGTACTCGACTGAACAAGAAGACAGAAAATTAATATATACATAGAAGACCTACAAAACATTATCAAACAGTTTAATCTAATTAATATGTATAGAGGACTTCAATCAACATTTTTTTCAAGAACACATTAAACACTCCTTTTTAAAGACACATAAAACATACACCAAGATAGATCATATCTAAAAATGTATGTACTTAAAAATGTTAAATAATAAAAATCATACAAAAATATTTTATGAAAATAATAGAATTAAACTAGGAATCTATAACAGAAATCTTGAAAATCATAAATATTTGGAAAATTAACAACACACTTCTAGTTATCCTTTGAGTCAAAAAGGAAGTGTCAAGGAAAATCTTAAGAAAAAATATTTTGAGCTAAATGAAAATAAAAATACACAACATCAGAATTGATAAGATGCAGCAATATCAGTGCTTAGTCATAAATTTATAGCATAAATGCTAAATGCTAAAATCAGAAAAGCTAAAGATCTCAAATTAGTAATCTGAACTTTTAAGAAACTAGGAAAAAAGAAGAACTGAAAATTTAACTGAAAGCAAAGGTTGTTCAAGATTTGAAAATAATTATTGTAATCACATTAGGAGACTAAAGAAAAATATGATCATCTCAAAAGATATAAAAAAATAATTTGATGAAACTGAACATTCACACATGATAAAAACCTAAGTAAATTGGGGATAGAAGGGAATCTACATTTATTATAATAACGATAAAGATAGAATGCTTTGTCAATAAGATAAGAAACAAAATAATAATGTCCTTCCTCATTGCATAGATTCAACATCACACTGGAATTCCTAGTCAATGCATTAAGGCAAGATAAACTAAAGGCTAACAGATTCGACACAGAAAAAATAAATCTGTCTCTATTCACAGGAAGCATGAATATCAGAATAGCCCAATGTTTAGGTTAACATAATCAATGCCCAGAGATTTCCCTAAATTAAGATGTCATTAAAAAAGGAGTACGTTTAGTTATTTTTGTTATTTATCTCATGGCTTGAACTGTGAGAGGTTTTGCATTCAGAATCAAAAGAATCCACGGAGAACACAGAAGAATCTGAAGGTATTATTATTTTCCACCAGACTCTTTTATTAGAACATACTAAAAATTAGATTTGGTTGCTATTCCTGTAATGCAAGGTCCTCAGAATTTTATTGAAATTTCTTCCTAGAATCCTTGATTCTAGGAGAGTGCTCTCTGCTTGAAGATATAAATAGATAGTTGGGTAGATAGATAACTAGGTAGATAGGTGATAGATAGATAGATAGACAGATAGATAGATCCCCTTATGCAGACCCTGGTGAACATGGAGATTTGAACTATTATTGCATACCAAGATTCATCAGAGTAGCAATATCTCATCCCTATGTGAGAACATGAATAGCAACAAGAATCTGCTTTCTGTTTCTGAAAAACAGATCTTATGTATGAACTGCAAAAGGCATAATTTGCGTAATCTGAGGTGAGGAGTGGAGTAAAACAAGAAGATTCTTGAGAAATCAATAAGAAGGAAAGATTTCCTCTTTCTTCTTCTTTAAAGGAAGGGGCTTTGGTTATCTCTTCACTCCTGAACAATACCAGCTACAGTCTCAGCAACACCTTGAAACTGTGTCTTCATAGTCCAATCCAGGCTCTCACAAATGCAATATTTTCGGTGATTAGGAACTTGCCTGACACTGTTTCTATGCATTGAGTTGTCTTGCAGAGCTTTGACTTAAGGTATGATGAGCAAAATGGCTGTAAGATGTCAGCAATTGAAAGGTTTTACATAAGGGATGACTTTTCTTACACATCCATTTTAAAGGTGTATTTGCTAGAGGACTTTAAAAATGGATCCAGGTCACTTTTGTCTGCCTAGATTTGATTCTGTTGCAATCAGGAGAAGCAGATGTACTGTTTAGAAAGCATATCATGAAATGTTACCGAATCTTTAGATTTAAGATATTACAAGTAATAACAATACATACATAAAGCAGCTTAATGGATTAGTTTTTATTCATGGTAAAATATACCTAATTCAGAAGCACATGCACACAACCAAGAAAATATATAAGCCTTCATTTAGTTATTATCTTTTAGGTAAGCCTACTTTTGTTCATAATGGTTGTGTAAAGACAGATTAGAGGAGTCTACATGAAAATATTTATTTAGTCTTTCATGCTGGGTTTTTGTATCTAGAACACATGAATGATCATCATAATTATAATTCATCATTTTACTATGGTATACAATTAGCCAGCTAGTGGATAATAAAGGAAAGAAAAAAATGGTAAGTTTTAAATAAGGAATGTACATAAGTTAATTTTTAAAGGGACTGTTAAATGTTCCTTTTAAAAAATTAAAGATTCATTGGCTTAGAGAATACAGAGTTGCGGCTGCAATTGCATCTACAACTCAACACACATGCTCATACACACATTTTATCTTAAATGTACCCGTACAAAACCACGTGTAATGAGTTTTTCTGATTTATTCTACTGAAAGTGCAGTTCGGCCTCGTACTCCATGCTTGCCATTCTCTAGTCACGCTCGTTGCTGCCTCCCAGCCATCGCTCCTAAACTTTCTTCCATCTTTACCTGGCGGGGGCTGAGATAAAAAATGATTCCTTCAAAGAGGCATCCTCTGACTTTCTGATTTAAATTATGTAACTCCCCTCCTCCAATTATTCCTTCTTATCTTTATTGGTCATTACCTATTCATCTGTCTATTGTTAAATACTAGTATGCCTCTCTATATTGTAAATTCCATCCTGATAACATTATTTTGTGCTTAGTTAATCATTTTGTGTTCAGGGTCTAGCAGAATTGCCAGCACTTAGAAAATATTATCCTTAACCCTTGCTCCTTGCCTAATCTTCCTCATTTTAGGGAAGAGAATCAGGACAAATGATGTGCTTCCCATTTTTTCTCACTTCTTAGCCAAACCATTGACAATTCCTGCAAGCTCTACCTTCCACTACACACTACCTTAAAATATTCACTATAAATTGTACATCTGAGTACTTTTCACTCCCTTTACCACTAAAATGCTAATCCAACTCTTTACCGTCTACTTCTTAGGTTACTGCAATAACCCCCTAAATAGATTATCTGCTTTCCTCTCACTTCCAATCTCTAGAAACTTTTTCCAGGAACCTGAGTGGTCCTCTAAAAATATAAATATGATCATGTTGCTCTTCTACCCAGATCTCTCCAGTGTCTTCCCTTCACACTTAAAACAAAGGAAACATTCTTCCAAAGGTTAACAGAGCTCTCAAAGATCTGCTTCCTAATTGGGTTCAGATCTTATAGCTCTTGCTTTTGCCCTCCCAATCCAACACACTCTTCAAACTGACCAACAGACACCCACGCCAGGGCCTTTGCAGTAATTGTTCCATGTGCTGTGAACCATGACTCCTCTGCTCGTTAGGTCTTTGCTTCAGACCTAATGAGCAGAGGAGATCAGAGAAGTCTTGCTTG
Source organism: Eubalaena glacialis (assembly GCF_028564815.1). Taxonomy (NCBI): domain Eukaryota; kingdom Metazoa; phylum Chordata; class Mammalia; order Artiodactyla; family Balaenidae; genus Eubalaena; species Eubalaena glacialis. The sequence goes on from NC_083731.1 coordinate 36,046,773, forward strand.
TCAATCTTCTCTAAAAGAGTTCCTTCCACAAGCATTTTTTCCATCTTATTGGGTTCTTATTGATATATAACACATGCAAATTTAAGGTGCAAAATATGATTTGATTTTCCACCATCATTTTCTATCTGCACTCTGCTTCTTGTCTTTTTACTTCATGCAACTTCATATTTTGTGTCATTTAAATATTTTTGTTTTTGTCTCTTTTCACTACAATATAAGCTTTGAAGAGTATGGACTTATTTTTTGTGTGTTTTGTTTTAATTCACATCTAATTTCCAAGCAACAACTAGGTTCTCTTTGAATACTGTTGAATGAATAAATAAATGCTAAACAAATAGATCTCTAAAATATGAATGAATAAATGAATGAAAAAGTGAGTGCATGAATAAGTTAAAACTGACAAATTGGGTTGTACAAGCAGTCATTCTCTTTGGCAGGCAATAAGCCTCACTCAAGGAATAACAAACTTCCATGTTGAATGTTCTGGTGTAATAAATATGCATCTATGCATCTAGACATATACATATATCCATAATATTTACTTTTTCTATTAGTCATTATGCTTTTCTATGATATCACTTATCTGCTTCATTAAAAAAGATCCTGAATTTTTATAGACCATTATATCCTGTCCAATATCATTTGTCAAGCATTCAAGATCCTTCATAATCTGGCTATAATCTGCTCTCTTTATCTTATTATCAGTACATTCAATATTAAAATCTCATATCTCTTTTGAATCATGAGAAACATTAAAAATAATGCTGAAACCAAGCACCCACATCTTGGTTTCTAACACCATTCTCCAGTAAAAGAAACTGGAGCTCTTTTGAAATGACTGGTTCTAGGACTGGGGCAGGGACTATATAAAATGATCCTGAGCATCTTGTAAGATCAGAAAACAAGAAAGTGTTCAAATACAAAAGTTACCACAATAATAGGAATATGTCAAAGGGGCACAAGAACCAACCAAAAGACTGCTAATGGCCAAAACTGGAACAATCTTGCAACAAAACAAATTAAGTAGAATTGGGTTATAGCCTAAAATAGAAAATAAATATCCTTGAGTTCGTACTGATACAAATAAATAATTGAATAAATACATAGGGAAGAAGAGACAAACCTCTCATGCAGAAGAATTACAAAACAGTTGTGTATCTACTCTGCTCTCAAGGAGGTAGAGCATAACTCTCTATTCCTTAAGTTTAGGCTGTATATAGGCATATCTTTCCAAAGAGCATAAGATGAGAAAAGGGAAGAAGAGTAAATTTACAGTGGAGAAACCTGACACACACTACCTCACCCAGGTGATCAAGGTCAACATCAACTGAAGTAAGTCATGTTACGAGTATGTATCCTTAATATGATGTGATGAGAATGATACTTTACTTCTCTGGCCTTCTTGCCTCCCAAACTCATAATCCCAGTAAGCATGAAACATAAAGCAGAGAGGAATTATCTACAAAATATTTGACCAGTATTCCTTAAAAACAGTCACGGTTGTCAAAAACAAGGAAAGTCTGAGAAAGGGCAACGTTCCAAAGGATGCTTAGAAGACAAGATGACTAAATGTAATGCAATATTCTAGATGAGACCCTGAAACAACAACAACAAAAAAGGACATTAGGCAAAACTAAAGAAACCTCTATATACCGCATCTTTATCCATTCATCTGTCGATGGGCACTTAGGTTGCTTCCATGTCTTGGCTACTGTAAATAGTGCTGCTATGAACATTGGGGTGCATATATCTTTTTGAATTAGAGTTTCTCCTAGATATATGCCCAGGAGTGGGATCGCTGGATCATATGGTAACTTTAGTTTTAGTTTTTTAAGGAACTTCCATACTGTTTTCCATAGTGGTTTCACTAGTTTACATTCCTGATATTCATATGCTGAATATTTCTAAATCAAGTAATATTTCTTCTCCTGCCATATTTTCATTCACACAATAATTTTTGAAAGATCCGTTAGTTTTCTTATTTCATTGAAGTAGAAAGATATATTATCGTAGTTCATTTGGAGGAGCTTGATTATCACCCAGACTCTGCATGCAGCAAAACCTTATTTTGTTTGTAAAGTCCAATACTATCTTTTACTGTTGAACACCCTGTCATTTGTGTCACTGGCATGAGCTATTACAAAATCTTTTCTGTCCTTCAGAATTTTGTATCAACGGTCTGTTTTACTTTGACCGTGGAGACCTGACGACAACACAGCATTTGAGCAAGGAAATAACTTGTTCGTATTTATTCCTGCCTTAGAGAGGAGAATGCTGACAAGATGATATTGAATCAGACTCAAAGCCAGCTAGCTTGGGTCATTAGCTTATATGCCAAACAACAGCTTTGCATTTGGCCTGAAAAAGAAATTTTTTAACCTCCTAGTGCCATATTTCTTTAATAATTTATCCTCCTCCTCATCATCATTTTACTACTACAGAGATGACACTTTAATAAGGCTTCCATTCCATGATATCTTTTAAAAAGTTTGGCTTTAAATAGGAATAATTAATCGTAATAAATATAAATAAATTCAAGATATGTTATCCCTAAAAGCTTTTGCAGTTAACAACAACTTTTAATAAGGTTTACATCATCTAGAGCTTAGAATTTGTTTTTTTTTTTTTTTTTTTTTTTAAATTTAGATGTAATTCACATGCAGTGCAATATACAAATCTTTTTTTTTTTCTTTTTCTTTTTTTTTTTTGGCCACGCCATGTGGCATGCGGGATCTTAGTTCCACGACCAGGGATCAAACCCATGCCCCCTGCATTGGGAGCACGGAGTCCTAACCGCTGGACTGCCAGGGAAGTCCCTAGAATTTGTTTTTAATGCATACTTTTTGTTATTTAATATATATTTTTAAAATTATTGAAGACAGCAAGAAACAAATTTTAAGTGATATTCACAAGACTCAATGAACATTTATATTTTCTTGAAGATTTTCCTGAATTGAGTTTATTTTTCTTTCCTGTGTCAAGAACTTCTTTACATTAGAAGTGTCACAATTGGCATAATAATGTACAAAACTTGGCAAACAATACATTAATCTGTTTGGTAGTGTACCAAATTACATCTAAACCTCCATGCCAGAATGGTAATGCTCTTATGTTTGTAATGATCGCCTTTAATTTGTCATAATGGCAGAAACAAATCTGTTAGCATGGTTCTTGACTATGTAACAAACAGCAATGTTCTAACTTTGTTCTGTTTGTCTGCCAAACCATTGACAGTGACTCATTCATATTGACCAGCTTCATTGTTTTTGCAATGTTACATTATAATGTTTTGTTGTACAGGGACACATACATCACAGGATCACTTTTAATGAATTTTTAACTGAAATTTTCAATATTAATTTCATAATAGTTGTTAATGGCTAGTCCCCTGGATTATAACTGACTTGGTCAGAAGTTCAAAGACATTTATTGTTCTAAAGAACTCTCCATTGATTAAATGTCATTCAATGGCTTTCCTTCTGCTGTTAGAAACTCTACTAATTAGCTGATTGGTCATTATTGAAGACATAGTACACTTATACTTATTTGTTGATTTATTTTATACATGAGCAACAGTTAAAGTGTATGGCATATGTTTTTCAAAAATATCAAATTATTTAGTTATCCTTTCAATCATTCATCACCAGCATCACCTGTGTTTCTAGAGTGCTTTAGAGTTGACAGTTTTCAATAGTATTTTAATCATTTGGTCCTCACAAAACTTTGATAGTCTGGTGGCAGGATGGATAGATAGATAGATAGACAGACAGATAGATAGATAGATAGATAGATAGGAGTACTCAAATGATTCTGACACATAGCCAAGTGTTGAAGACTACTGCTCTAAAGCAATTTTATCAGATGGTTTTCTGAATATAGATTTAGATTCTTCTGTGGACATGAATGATGAACAGCCTGAGGTGAGGGCAGGAACATTAGAAAAAGGAAAACTAGTTAAAAAAAAAGTAAAATTGACTCTTTCTTAAATATGGAGTAACTTCATGGGAACTGGAAATGTTACTTTGCCACCATCTAACATCTCCTTACTCAATTTTCTGAGGCCTGAAATTCCACAGAGTTTGTTTTTTTTTTTTTTAGTGCTTTTTTACACAGTCAATAAATATTTTTTTTTTCACACACACACACTGTATTTTTTTTTTGTTTTATCAAACAAGCCTTACACTTATTCTTTGATGTTTATTAATATGCTCCCTTTTTTTTAAAATTTTTTTTTTTAATTTTTTTTTTTATTTATGGCTGTGTTGGGTCTTCATTTCTGTGCGAGGGCTTTCTCCAGTTGCGGCAAGTGGGGGCCACTCTTCATCGCCGTGCGCGGGCCTCTCACTATCGCGGCCTCTCTTGTTGCGGAGCACAGGCTCCAGACGCGCAGGCTCAGTAATTGTGGCTCACGGGCCCAATTGCTCCGTGGCATGTGGGATCCTCCCAGACCAGGGCTCGAACCCGTGTCCCCTGCATTGGCAGGCAGATTCTCAACCACTGCGGCACCAGGGAAGCCCACACACACTGTATTTTATTTTTACAAGAGATAAATAGACTGACACCAAGCATTGTAAATGGATGACCACAGCAAAAGCAACAATGACTGCAATTACCAAACACGAAGCACACTCATATTATGTCATAATATTGACATTCAGTCCAGTAATCCTCCACTGTAACAGCTCCTTTACTTTGCAGTGAAAATTGATTTCTATATTCTTTGCCTCTGAGTCCTTGTGGGATTTTTTTTTTTTTTTAATTCAAACAGAAAGTCACAAAAATTATAATCATCCTCATCAGTTCACTCAGTCCCATGTAATTAATTTTTTTTTTCATCTTGATCTTTTGTTAGCACTTTTATGAGTTCATCAGTTTTTCATTAGAGTTCTGAAAATGCTTATTCATTCAGTTCAGCAGTACAGTTACCAGAAACGTGTACTTGTCAGAGTCTTTTCTATGAATTCCTTGAAGATGAAACCCTTTTATAGGAACATATTTGCAAAAGCATCAGAGTACACCCAGAACTGTCTGTAAATGACAAAAGACTTAAAAATGACCACGGTTAAAGATCGATGAAAGTTCATAATAGTGCAATCGACAAGGAAATTTAGTTTTTTCTGAGATATACATTTTAAAGTAATAACTAGAATTATGACTTATAACATTATACCAGAACATATAAGATTTTTAGAAATTTCACATAATGTCTGAAACATTTATATTAACATATTTCCATACAGATAACCCAATGAAAGTTTAGTATTAGTTGTTTTGTTTGTTTGTTTGTTTATACTGTAGGTTTTTATTAGTCATCAATTTTATACAAATCATTGTATACATGTCAAACATCTCCTTACTCAATTTTCTGAGGCCTGAAATTCCACAGAGTATTTTTTTCTGTTTTTTTTTTCCTTCCTAGTGAAATCCAAATACTCCTTCAGGGAAATAGCAATATCAGGTCCTATCAGTCATTTATTTCCACCATTAAGTGAACTGATTAGATCATTTCTTAAGAGGATTTGACATGGTAAATATGTGGATAAAATAAAGTTTACTACTTAGGCAAGACAGAGCACATTGGGATGGAGAGTGGAGGCTATGAGATTCCGAAGACAGATTTTATTTCTTGCACATATTTTCCCAGCATTGCGTTGGATGATTCTGCAAGTTTTGGTTTCACCTCATAGCAGTTGTTAGTAGGATATCCCAGAGATGAAGGTTTCATATCCTAAACCCTTTAATCATAGCCACTATGAAAGAACCTCTTTATCCAAGTACAAAACCACCATTTGCTCTTTACAGTTCCCATAGCATGGTTCATTGGTTATGGGGTTCATCCAGTTCTTTCACTCATCCATCTATCTGGTACCTACTTGGTGTTAAGGACAAAATGACAAACAAGGTAGAGTCCCTACTTTTCAGGATCCCTAGGAAAACATACTTATAAATGCATAATTATTGACACAGTGTCATGACACTATGTTAAATTACAGGTAAGGAGCCCAGTGAAAGAAGATTTATTTTTCATTTAAGAATTGGCTTTACCAAAAATTCAAACTGGGTAGACCTTCACTTAGAAGTAAAGGGGTATAGAGTATTGTAATCAGAAGAAATGAAATGGGCAGGACAAGTCCAGAAAAAATGTCTTTAAACAATTCATCTTGGTAGAATGTTTGTCTTGAAGCATTTTTACTACAATATAGTTAAACCTTCTCCCCTAGTGTGTTAGATTTCAATTAGAAATTTACATAGGATTTACAGAAATAAAATATAGAACCACCAAACTATAGGACAGGCTTTGCATTTATATAGTCTTGGTTAGGTTACTGGCTCTCTCACTTTTAGACAGATGCCATAAGGTAAATTACTTAATCTGAGTGTCAGTTTTCTTCTGTAAAATGGGACTATTATAATTCTTGTGTCACATGATTGTGAGAATTAAATATATAACATATGTGAAGGACTTACTGTGGTGCTTGGTGACTGTTGGAGCCCAGTAAAAGTTGGATGCTGTACTTACTGTCATTGAATAACTTGATATTCTACAGGCTGGATGTGGGTTACCTGGAACAAGCCATGACAAATTCTTACTAAGTCATAGTTTTGCCTAAGGCTGGTCTACCTGTAAGAAAGTCACTTCAGTTTATGTGTGGAAAAAAATGGTTATTTTTTAAAACTTTATTTAAAACTGTTTTCTTCAAAATATGAGGGTCTCACTATTAGAAGACGATTTTGTGTCAGTAAATGGCCATCAATTTAAATATGTTTAAATTCTATATAATCAAGTGCCTATTTTATAAAGAAAACAAATAATATAGAGGCCCAGGAAAAAGAATTCTAGGCAGTTATTAAAAATAAATGATTATATTTTACTATAAACATTTAGAATAAGTTTATTCTGAGCAATATTTACTAAAACTTTCAAGTCCTTATTGTCACAAAGTATTAAGTTTCACATTGTTTAGATACTTCCATTTTACACACTGTGAGACTGCAGTCTTAAGTCCTATGGAATTTGATAAACTTACCATTTACTTGTAAATTAATTCAACATTGGGATCCTAATGTAATGGAATAGTTAAAATGTCTCCCAAATTGAACAATTTACTACTAATAAGCGACCCACTGAATCTGAATTACACTAGACATGAAAATATGTCCAATGAGGTGACTGCATTTGTGTATCATTAATATTTTAATGGTTCAGTCAATATCAGAGGTTTTTATGGCAATATAAATCTGCTTCTCTAAAGCTATAGGGGCTTTCAAAAAGTACCTTTATGTTTATTTATTGCCCCAGCAGAAGAAAATATAGTTACATATACAGAAACAGGTAAACAGATTTCTAGAAATACAAAACTGTATAACAAAAATTATCTGATCATTTAAAAAGCAAGTGCAGTACAAATAAATTAAACCAGTAAGGTCTTTTTTATGAAAAATTCAAAAGTAGACAAATACATTTTCATTTCATGATGTTGTAAATATAAAGATAAATTAATAACTGCTCTTTATATAAAAATGTGATGATCCAGGCTCCAGAGTATAGGTCCTTCAAATTATTTCAATACATAAATGTGTTGTTTCCTGTTACTGCTCATAAAAATGAGATGGGGAAGGAAGAAGCTTGTCTTTCCTTGAAACACTGAGTCTCTGATGTCTCCTACTTGGTTACTTCATTCAATAGAGTGTCTCTTAGGACATTAAATTGTACAGTATTTGTGAATGGCTAAGGGACGATTTTATATGTAAGGGTTCAAGATAAATCACAATTAGAAAATCTAGTTTTCAAGTAGTGACTTATTATTTCTTTACTTATTGGAGGACTTCATTTAGCCATTTTTTAGGATAGATTTTTTTTTAATTTATTTTATTTATTTATTTATTTTTGGTTACATTGGGTCTTCACTGCTGCGGAAGGGCTTTCTCTAGTTGCAGCGAGCAGGGGTTACTCTTCATTGCAGTGCACGGGCTTCTCATTCTGGTGACTTCTCTTGTTGCAGATCATGGGCTCTAGGCATGTGGGCTTCAGTTGTTGTGGCACACGGGCTCAGTAGTTGTGGCTCATGGGGTCTAGAGCACAGGTTCAGTAGTTGTGGCGCATGGGTTTAGTTGCTCCACGGTGTGTAAGATATTCCCAGACCAGGGATCGAACCCGTTTCCCCTGCATTGGCAGATTCTTAACCACTGTGCCACCAGAGGTGTCCTTTAGGATAGATTTGCAATTGAAAAATTCGATTAGCTTTCCTTCATTCGAGAAAGTCTTGATTTCCCCTGTCTAACTGAAGAATATTTTTACTGTCTATAAAAGTCTAGGTTGAAAGGTGTTTTTTTTAATTTTATTGTTTTAACCAGAACTTGAAATGTATTGTGTTATTTCCTCTATCCCCAGTGGTTTCTGATGAGAAATTGACTATCATTTTAATTGTATTTCCCCTTATAGATAAGATGATGATTTTCCCTGGTAGCTTTCAAGATTTTTTTGTTTTTTTCATTTTTGGAAGTTTAAATATATGTCTTAGTATGGATTTCTTTCAGATTATCCTGTTTTGATTTAGCTCAGCTTCTTGAATCTGCAGGTTTATTTATTTAGCCAAATTTGGGGAGGTTTTAACCATTATTTCTTCAAGCACTTCTTCAGCCCTCCCTCTTCCTCTTCTCCTAGAACATCAATCACACAAATGTTGGGTATGTTGTTATAGCCTCACAGACCCATGAGTCTCTGTCATTTTTGAGTTTATTTTCACTCTGTTATTTTGATTGTGTAACGTCTATTGTTCCATCGTGTAATATACTGATTCTTTTTTCTGTCTCCTCAGTTCTGCTTGAGCCTATCCATTGATTTTTTTAAAATTTCAGTTATTGTATTTTTCAGTTCTAAATTTTTCATTTGGTTCTTCTTTATGTCTTCTCTTTCTTTGCTGAGACTTTCTATTTTTACATTTGTTTCAAGTGTGTTCTTAATTGCTCATTGAAGCAGTTTTAACATTACTACCTTAAAATCTTTATCAGATAAATCTAATATTTCAATCATTTAGTGACAGCGTCAATTGTCATCATAGATGACATAGATAGATGTCATAGATTATCTTTTTTTATTCAGTTTGAATCTTCCTAGTTCTTGGTATGATGAGTGATTTTCTATTGAAATCTAGATATTGTGGGTATTTCGTTGTGAGACTGGATCTTATTTAAACTTCTATTTTGTGACTTCCCTGGTGGCGTGGTGGTTAAGAATCCACCTGCCAATGCAGGGGACATGGGTCTGAGCCCTGGTCTGGGAAGATCCCACATGCCGCAGAGCAACTAAGCCTGTGCACCACAACTACTGAGCCTGCATGCCACAGCTACTGAAGCCCATGCACCTAGAGCCTGTGCTCCACAAGAGAAGCCACCACAGTGAGAAGCCCACATACCACAATGAAGAGTAGCCCCCACTTGCTGAAACTAGAGAAAACCTGCAAGCAACAAAGAAGACACAATGCAGCCATAAATAAATAAATAAATAAATAAATAAATAAATAAATAAATAAACTTCTATTTTAAGTAGATTCCTCTGACACCCCTCTGGAAAGGAAAAGGAATGTTACTTACAGTTGGAGAGAGTAGTTCAAGTTCTCTACTAGGCCTCCATTGTCATCGAAGGTAAGAAGGCTCTTACTGCTGGCAGGAGTGAGATTTCTGGTCCCTAGTGCCCCTATGGTGGAGGCAACTTTGTTAATGTCAGGTGATGATGAGAGTCTTGACTTTCCACTAGTCTTCCTCTGACAACCCAAGTAAAGAGGGGGAGAAGTGTCTCATTACTGACAAAAGGAGAGGAAGTCTGGCTTCCCATGTGGACCACTGATATCACAGAGGTGAGGCTCATCACCAGTCAGAAGGAATGAAATTCCTCACTCCCTACTTGACCTTATCTCATACCACCCTTGCAGGAGTTTAGAGAATTTTGTTATAGCCTCATTAGTGTGGAAGTCTAGGCTCCATACTCACCCTTTGCTGATGTGGATGAGGGTAGAACACAGGTTTTTTTCTGTGCTGTTTGACTGAATTAGAACAGTTATTACTTAAGTTTTATGTCTTGCTAGGCTGTCTCTTTCCTGGTCTTTCAACTAGAACAAAGAGCTTTTGTTGGGGAATTTTTATCTGGGCCTGTTGGCATTTCCAGATTGCCAGCTTTTCAGTTCTAAGTATAAGATATATGAGCCCCTCCAAAAAAAACAAAAAAAAACCCCACTTTCATGTTGTTTCTGGCATCCGCAAATCCCTAGACAGTATTCCTTCTCTCTATGTTTCAGTCTTATATTTTGCCTTTGATTTTAAACAATATTTGGTTTACATTTTGAAATCTTTTCAATTCTTGAATATTATTGAAGTATTTGAACATTACATACTATTACCTCCAAACTACTTTTCTAATATCTTATTTTTATTACATGCATCAGTTGCCTAATGATATTTTAGACTGTCATATATTCGTTAGCATTACTCCTGAAGGCATAGAGAAGTGAAAGCTAATCAGTTAGCTATCATAAACACTTTTTGAAGAGTTTTTAAGAATAATAAACAATATATATATATATATAAATAGAAGGTAAAACTCAAGATGGAAAAATATTTGTATGTAAATGATAGCTATGACCCCAAAAAAAGCAATAAATAAATAAATAAATAATACCAGCAAGGTAATTTTTTTTTTAATTTAAGTATCGTTGATTTACAATGTTGTGATAGTGTCAGTTGTACAGCAAAGAGATTCAGATATACATACGTATTTGTCTATCTTTTTCAGATTATTTTCTCTTATAGGTTATTACAAAATATTGAGTATGGTTCCCAGTGCTATACAGTAGGTCCTTGTTGGTTATCTATTTTATATTTAGTAGTGTGTATATGTTAATCCCAAACTCCTAATCTTTCCCCTTTGGCAACCATAAGTTTGTTTTTATGTCTGTGGGTCTATTTCTGTTTTGTATATAAGTTCATTTGTATCTTTTTTTTCTTTTTTTGATTCTACATATAAGTGATATTATATGATATTTGTCTTTCTCTGTCTGGTTTTCTTCACTTAGTATGATAATCTCTAGGTCCATCCATGTTGCTGCAAATGGCATTATTTCATTTTTTTATGGTTGAGTAATATTTCATTGTATAAATATACCACATCTTAACATCATACTCAGTGGTGAAAAGCTGAAAGCGTTTCCTCTAAGATCAGGAACAAGACAAGTATGTCCACTCTTGCCACTTTTATTCAACATAGTTTTGGAAGGCCTAGCCACAACAATCAGAGGAGTAAAGAAGTAAAATAAATTCAGATTGGAAAAGAAGAAGTAAAACTGTCACTGTTTACAGATGTCATGATACCATACATAGAAAATCCTAGGGAGGCTACCAGAAAATTACTAGAGCTCATCAATGAATTTGTTAATTTTTTTAAAGACAAGGGATAATTGAAGGAGTAAAGGCAAATGGCTAGTAAACATACAAGCAGATATTTCAATCATATTAGCAAACAAAAGTCAACAATAATGCTATTTATTCACTAATTATTTTGAAAGAAGATTGTAGGTGATGCTGATGAGAATATTCTCTGAGTGACATACTCACTTATATTGCTAATTCAAATGAAAACCTGCTACAATGTTTTTTTAAAAGTATTTTGACACTATGAACTAATACCCTTAAAAATGTTCATAAACTGGCTCATATAGCTACTGATAACAAGTACAATGTAAGGATATAATATCAAGCTAAAATTATATAAATGTAGCATTTTCTGGAATCCATCAAATGGAATCAGACTACAGTTTAACAAAATGAGAATACTTAAGTAAATTATGTGATTTATATGAAATAAATTATTGAAAACAATATTTATCAAAAGATTTAATAACAAGACTATGTAAAAGGAAAATTAGTGCATAGAATGCCATAGATGGAATGATCTCAGCAATACAAGATATAATATATGCACATATCCATTACTTAACACCATTAATTAATTCCTTAGTGACAGAATTTTAGAAAGAATAAGTAAAAATGCCATTACTGTCATATTAAACTATTATGATTATATATGCTTTATTATCTGTCCCATTAAATTTCTGAGTGCTTTATGTTGCTCTATCTTTATGGATCTCTTACTTTTTGTTCCCCCTGATGTTTTTCTAAAGCATTTTAAAATCAATTTATTTTAAGATGTTAGCCACAGTTTTATGAGTTTTGTTAATTCCATTATTTTGTGAGAAAGTTAAATAAATGTCTTCCAATATACCAATTCTCACAAAGAAAATTCCTTGAGGACATTTGTAATTTTAAATACAAAGTAAGGCAGAAACTTTGGACAGAAAAAGCAAAGAAGTGAATACATCCAGGTTGCATGAAAAATTGTCTTGGTGTTAGTTCAAAATTAAGATTAACTTTCCACTTTAATATTTGAAAAATAGTGCTCATTAATCATGAAATTGGATATATATGTTTTCTAAGTTACTGTTCTTAAAAAAAAGGGGGGAACATGAATTTTGACTAGGAAGGAATATGTAGTGAAAGAAAAAAGAGGTTAGAAAGAAATTCTGCAAAATATCAAGATTTAATTGATACTTGCTTGACTCCCAAGACTATCTTCCTAACCACTAGGCTACAATGACACCTCCCAGTATAGGCTGTCAATTTTTGTATTCCCAGGATATATATATATATATATATTTTTTTTTTTTAATGGCTGCGTTGGGTCTTCGTTGCTGAGTGCAGGCTTTCTCTAGTTGTGGCGAGCAGAGGCTACTCTTTGTTGCAGTGCGCGGGCTTCTCATTGCGATGGCTTCTCTTGTTATGGAGCATGGGATCTAGGTGCGTGGGCTTCAATAGCTTTGGCTTGCGGGCTCTAGAGCACAGGCTCAGTAGTTGTGGCACATGGGCTTAGTTGCTCTGCGGCATGTGGGATCTTCTCGGACCAGGGCTCAAACCTGTGTACCCTGCATTGGCAGGTGGATTCTTAACCACTGCGCCACCAGGGAAGCCCCTCCCATGATATTTTGATTACCCTTTTTACAAGAAGAAAACTGAGGCCCAAATAATTTAATGTTGAAAATAAAAACATAAAGTTCCCCTTGTGTTTGTATATGTATTTTAAAAATTTTATGCTTATAATTTTTTTTTAATTATGAAACAATGTGATTAGGGTAGTCAGAAAAAGGGTCATAATTTTCAAATTATATTTGTATTTTTAACTTGTTGTGAACACATTCACATTAACATGACACTGGTATTAGACTTAAGAAATTTATGTGTTTTATTGTAGACCTTTTCAGAAACATTTTAATGACCATCATTTCAAAGTGGAACATATCAGATTATTTTGAGCTAGATGTAAAGGAAGGAAAGAGACAGAAGTAGCATGAAGAAACTGGAAAATGTAAGCTAATCTGAATTCAATGACAGATATTATGTCTGAGATCAATATATTTCTAAAAAAGTTTAAGCCTCAAATGTGTTTCTAGGTCCTGCATAGTCTGTGCACATTTAGAGACTGGATGATAACTTGAAAAAGTAGTGCATAATTTTTAAAAATTATAACAAATCACTTGAAGTTATATTTTTAAATTTTATTTTAAAAAATTATATAAGAAGTTTATAATATTTTAGAATCTTTTATTTAGGACTATAGTTGTTTGATTTACCTTCTGACTTCTACCCTCAAGCACAACAGTTTACTTTAAGTTATAGAAAAAAAAAATTATTGAAAAGTAAAACACTGTTTTTCCAGGTGTTGTTTATTAACAGTAGGTTTCTAATGCATATCTTTCAAAACAGGTCATTAACTGAGAGATTTTGATTATAAAGAGAGAATATTGAAAAAAATAAGATCTTAATTTGTAACATTTTACTATTAGTATTTCTGTGACTACTCATATGAAATTTTTAAGGTAGTTGAAATCTTGCGTAATTTAAAGCAATTCTAAAATTCAAGGTATTTTAAAGTTTCCTCTGTAATTTCATGGATTATTTATATATATTTATAAGTAAAATGATAGAATAAATAAGTGATAATATAAGATTTGACTCAAGGAGATATAGGAGTACAAGATTAGAATGAGGAAAAGTTGATCTCTATATTGTTAAATCTCATTTAAAAATTTAAAGTGTGCTTAACTATCTTTTCACATGGAGAGATGGAGTCCTCTAGAAGTAAGATATTTTCTGAAATAAGTAATAAGTGAGAGAAGTTTTTGGAAAAAGGGGAAATAAAATTTGTACATACAATCATGAGTCAATTGTAAAATTCTGATGAATTTCTTAAAATATTTACCATTATTATGTGTCAGAAAAGTGAATGCATATAACATTTCTTTAAACATTGTGATAATTATTTTGTAAAATTTAAACATGTAGTTAAATAACTCAGATAAGCTCCCCTTCTTAAGCTTTTTTTTTTTTTTTTTTTGTATAATAGACTAGACTGTGAGCTTTGCAAGTATATCCCTAACACAACAATTGAGCTATAGCAGACTCTCAATGAATGGTTTCTGGATAAAAACCATGTTGGATTCTGCAAATTAGCTCACTTAGTACCTACTCCAATCCCCTTCTCCTTAGTGTTCCTTTACCATTGCGGCCGAACTCTCAAAACAAAATTATCCAGATTCTTTCACATGAAAGACTCACCATGTGACGTCAGTTAAGCCAAGCAGATGTATCTACATGAGACTTGGAGGGCAGAAATGAATAATGTAGTGTGGCGGCTGTACATGTGAAGATGTGGTACAAGCGTTTGTTTCTCTTAGGGCAGCTCCAACAAATAATTTGTTTTTCTGTCTCTGATACTTTAGGCCTCAAGTAATAGGCATTAACGTAGTAAGGGTTCCACTAGAACAATCCCAGTTACAACTGGATATTTTCTTGTTTAGGTCATTCCAGGGTTGCTGCACTGTTGTGTATGTTTCAGGCTATGTATGACTCAGGCTGTATGCCCTTGCCAAGCTACTTGTTCACAGAGGGAAATATTTTTCTAATTCATACAAATTTGCCCTAAAGACTTGTTGGGCCACCCTCATTACTAACGATATAGCATCAAACCTTACTTATCTGTCTTCCTAGAAATTTTGTAGGCAAAATAATACACTGCAAGAAATCCTGTTGTTTATAGTGATTACACTGGACTGTGGTTTGCAACTACGGAGCCTAACAGGAATGAAATTCTTGCCCCTTTACTTTATGCCAGGTAGTGATATTGAAACTCAATGTGATTCTCTTTTGTGTGTGTGTGTTTCTTGTTTATCTACTTACAATATGTATTGAAAGAAACACTTAAGCCAACAGTCTACAAAATTGGAAGTGATTTTCTTGATAGTCCTTCTTTTTTCTATAACTCAAGGAGAAAAACATTCAGTATAAAATATTGTGTAAATGTTGACATCTTATATTCTCACATACTTTTTTCTAAATTATCTTTTTTTCTTTAAACTGAAATCAAGCATATAATCCTGCAATATATGAGACCAAGCAAAAAATAACTATTTTTCTTCAGGAAACACTTGTTCCAGTAAGATAACTTATAAAACATTCAAACTTGCTTCCTTATCAAGACCACAGCTTCTTCATTAGAACTAAACTAATAAAGTTCCAGCTCATCAAGACTGGCTTCAAAATTCCTGCCTTACAACTTTCCTCCTCATCCAAAGCTATTATGTGATAAATCTTGCCCAATTCCAATAAAATTTCCAACTTTTTAAAGTCTATCTTCAAATCATCCAGCCCACAAGTTTTAACTTTATTAACTTAAAAAACTCTGGGAAAAAAAAATTAGGAATTAATGTAATTGTAAAACAATGTTTTCTAATTCTATACCTCTCATATGTTCATCACAACTTGGAAGATGAGGTTTACATTAGCAAATGTTTAGCAATAAGGTTCATAATTTGATGTATTTTCTTTTTTGTAACTAATTATGGACTATGGACTTATGAAGTTCTAGCCATTTCTTCACACACTAACATTTTTTATTAATGTTATGTATTTATGAATTGGTTGCCTGGGTTCCAGTCCATAAAGTAAAATAAAACAAAGCTAATAGTCTTCTATGAGAATTAAATCTTTAAATTTTCTCACATTAACACATGTTCTAACCTGGCTATATATAAATTGGTTAATTGGTTATTCAATTTTGAATATAAATTATGCTTATCATAATAGTCCTCTTTGTTCTGTTCTTTATCAAGAATTAGACAGTTTGTTGTGTTTATGTTGAAATGTAACTAACCCAGCTTTAAAATACTTTCCTACCATAACTCCATAAAATTAAGCTAAGAGAATTTATAAAACCAAAGGATTGACAGAAAACAATGAATACTGGTAAATATATTGTTAATTATCAGCCTCAAGTATCTTCTTTGGATTTACAAGAAACCTAAGAGTCCATTTTCATATATTTTCTTTAATTCAACACCTGAATTTCCCTGAACCCTATACAACAGTTATGCTTTTGTTTGAGCCAGCTAACAACTTCTCACAAACATAAAAGCTATCACCCTGAGGTAAGATTTTTTGGCCAGACACAAATGACTGATGTTTCCCTTAAAGAAGACACAAATAAATGGAAAGATATCCTGTGTTCATGGACTGGAATAATTAATATAGTGAAAATATCCATAGCATTCAAAGTGATTGACAGATTCAGTGGAATCCTATCACAATTCCAATGTCACTTTTCACAGAAGTTAAAAAAAAAATAAATTCCTAAAATTCATATGGAAACACAAAAGAACCTGAATAGCCAAAGCAATCTTGAGCACAAAAAAGTAAATCTAGAGGCATCAACTTCCTGATTTTAAATTATATTACAAAGCTGTATTAATCAATACAGTATTGTACTGGTATAAAAACAGACCCTAAGAACAAAGAAAGAAAATAGAGACCCCAGAAATAAACCCAGGCATATATGGCCAACTAATCTTCCACAAGTGTGCCAAGAATACAAAATGGGACAAGGATATACTCTTCAATAAATGGTGCTGGGAAAACTGGATAACCACATGCAAAAAAGTAAAACTAGACCCTTATCTTACACCAAAAATCAACTCAAAATTGGTTAAGGGCTTAAAGGTAAGACCTGAAATCATAAAACTTCTGGAAGAAAACATAGGGGGAAATCTCCTTGACATTGGTCTTGGCCATGAATTTTTGGATATGAAACCAAAAACACAGGTAACGAAAGCAAAAATAAACAAGTAAGGTTATATCCAACTAAGAGCTTCTGCACAGCAAAGGAAACTATCAATAAAATGAAAAGACAACTGCAGAATGGGAAAAAAAAACATTTGCAAACCATATATCAGATAAAAGATTAATATCCAAAATATAAAAAAAAAATTTTACAATTCAATACCAAGAAAAAAATACAAATAACCCCCACCAAAATGAACAAAGGATCTGAATAGACATTTTTCTAAAGGAGACATAAAAGCAGCCAACAAGTTAATGAAAATGTGCTAAACATCACTAATCATCAGGAAAATACAAATCAAAATAACAGTGAGATATCGTATACAAACACCTGTGACGATGGCTATTGTTTTTAAAGAAGCAAATGGAAAGGATATGGAGAAAAGGCAACTTCGGTATGCTATTGCTGGAAATGTAAATTGGTACAGGCACTATGGAAAACAGTATGGAGGTTCCTAAAAAAAAAAAAAAAAAAAGCAGAACTGCCATATGATCCAGAAATTCCACTTCTGAGTATTTATCCAAAGAATTTGACATCAGGATCTCGAAGAGATATCTGTACGCCCATGTTCACTGCAGTTATTCACAATAGCCAAGATATAGAAAAACCTAAAAGTCCATCAATGGATGAAGAATAAAGAAAATATGATATATACATACCATGGAACATTACTGAGTTTTAAAAAATAAGGAAATTCTGCCCTTTGTGACAACGTGGATGGACCTGATATATGATGATGTGAACTCTCATACATAGAAAAACACATATCCTATGATCTCATTTATACCACTAATCTAAAATAGTCAAACTCATAGAAGCAGAGTTCATGGTTGCCAGGAGCTGCGGGAAGGGGAAAATGGTGAGGTGATGGTCAAAGTGTACAAAGTTTCAAGTTTCAGTTATATAAGATAAACACATTCTGAAGATCTACTCTACAGAATAATGTCTATAGCCTACAATACTGTATTGTGTACTTAAAATGTGCTAAAAGAGTTGGTACTATGTTAAGTATTCCTACTGTTACCGAGTCCAAGCTCGCTCTGCTCGCTGCATGGCAGGCCAATGAATCGGAGACGAGATGTTGAGGCAAGGAAGATGACTTTATTTGGAAAGCCGGCAGACAGAGAAGATGGCAAACTAGTGTCTCCGAAAAACCATTATCTCGGGGTTTGGATGCCAGTTTCTTTTATAGCACAGAGAGTGGGAGGAGATGAGGAAGTAAAGTAAAAAAGGCCATACGTTTTGCTAATATCCCCTGGAATGGCCAGCCTCGGTGAGGGGATGTGTTAATTTTTCTTTCTTGCAGTCATCCACAGGTGGACAGGGTCAGAGTGTCTCCCTGTGAGCTGAACAGAGGCACTTTAGTTTAACCTTCAGGCAGAGGGACAGAGTTCCCTGAGGCAGGCCATTATGTATGATTATAATAACAAAAGCAACAAAAAGCGAAGATTAAAGTCAAAGAAACAGATCGAACATGGAGTCCAATTTAGCTCTTCCCTGTTACATTACCACACACACACACACACACCAATAATAATAAAGGGTGTGTGAAGAAACTATGGGAGGTGATGAACATGTTTATGGACTTAATGGTGGGTATGTTTATGCCCAAACTCATTTTGTTGTGTACATTAAATATGTACAGGTTTTTACTTGTCAGTCATGCCTCAATTAAAAACAAAAACAAAAACATCTACATGAAACAGTAATAGAGAAGCTTCCCTAAATCTAATATAGGGTTAAAGGCACAAACAAAACATCTCACTCTGCTTAAAAGTAAAAGAACAATATTATGAACATATATATATGTGTGTGCATATATATATATATACACATATATACTTTAGAAAAAGATACTTTAACATTTTCAGGAAAAAAATAGCCCTAAGCTCATTATAAAGATCATTTAAGGTGAAGTATAAAATTTCATTCTAAGAGGAAAAATTCCAATTCTTAAGCAAAAAAGTGAATAAATATATCCCCAAGAAAGCAGTTCATGAGTTTTGTGGGGAAATAGTATTAAAAACAAAGTCTTCTTGTCTGGAAAATCTCTCCACAAAGGTGGTAGAGAAAGAAAACAGTTTGTTGTTGAATCAGCATTAAACCTGAATGTGATGCACATCATGGACAATCTGCTAAGAGGCTGCAAAAACGGAAGGAATCCTCACCCTTTTAGATAGCCAAGCAGATACAACCCATTACATACATGTTTTCAAGATAAATTATAACTAGTCCTCAAGTAAGAGGACTCTGACAGCATCATTTATCACACATAGGTTTATCCTAACTTTACCTGGTAATTAGGGTGACGATCTATGCTGGCTAATTGACTTTATCTGGAGGAACCAAAAACCACTTCTCATCTCTTAATGAGGTTTCTTTCCACATATGGACACTGGGAGATTCCCGTGCTCTCTCCCTTGATCTCTCCATTTCAAAGAGAGTACTCTCAGGTTCTTGAGAAATTCCTGGTTTAGAAAGCTAACAAAAGGCCAGCTGAGGGAAGGCCAATCTAGTTTTGAAAGTATTTGTATACATTTCAAAGAGATGAGAAAACACGATTACTTATATGTTTTCTAAGGTAAATACTCTGAGAAAAAGAAGAAAATCTCTTCTCCCATTTTCAACAGGGAGAAGTAAAGCCCCTTATTTTTAATTGTATTTGTCCTTAGATTTTAGACACCCACATATGACAGCATAGAGAACCAAGGATCAGAACAGAAGCTGACTTTTATTAATAAGAAACGTTAGAAAGACAGAAAAGAACAGAATAACAAGAGGCTTTTAAAAAATATTAAGACAACAAAAAGGTTTACCTTAACTATGTTTGAAATAAAGCAGAAGAAAGGAATTTTTTTCTTGAGCAAGATGATGATTATTAAAATATTTCATAGGAAAAGACAAGTATGAAACTGTAATTTTAAGTTTTGTGTGTTTTCTTCTCTATGAAGGAATATAATCCTCAAAATAATAAGACAACATCCAAGAGATTAAGATACTTGTCTGGCTATCCTCAAAGCATGACAGATTTCCTGGTCCCTAAACGATGTTGAAATGTTTATTTCTTAAACAAATGAGGAATGTTACATTACAGTGCTTGGACTATATCCCATTGGAAAAGGGAATCATTTTATGCATGTGATTGACATAAGACTTGTATTTTAAAAAAGATCTTTTAAAAAGTTCTGTGGAAGTAGGATTTTAAACAAGCAAGGCAAAGGCAGGAGAAAAGTTTAAAGAACTTTTGCAGGGAGGAATATAACTCATATTTCTGTCTGGGTACTTAGCCTGCTAATATCTAGGCAAAACTGTCTTACAACCCTAAAAACACCCTGTGGATTTCTGTGGACTAAACTTTCTCCTAGCTGCCGTGGGCTCTGATTTTTCCCATCTACTAAATTCTCATTAACTTTTCTATATCCTATGGCTTGTTTTTCATCTCTGTCATGATATTGACCAAAAATATTAGTCATTGCATCAGTCAACATTCAACCAGAAAAGCAGACCCTTATATCTGTGTGTGTCTGTGTGTAGATAGATGGATATATAGGTACATAGAAAGATAGATAGATGGATGATAGATAGGTAGATAGATAGATTTGTTATAGGGAAGTGACCATATACAATCATGGAATCATGGGAGCTGGGTAACCAGTCTCTGTAAGTCTGTTGTTTTGACATCTGATGCTGGAGCTTGAAGTCCACAGGGCATGCAGTCATTTAGGGAAGATAGAGGTAAAGTGGAGAAGATCAAGGTAGGTTGAAACATTCAAGGGCAAGCTGGATTCCCATAGGATGAACTGACACCTTTTCAGTTCTTGTTGCCCCTGATTTGGTGATGAGGGTGTTTTGCAGAACCCAGGATCCTTCATCACAAAACTGAACACACATATGTGGCCCAGGAGTCAGAGGAGCCAAAGGAGGATCCCGGGGAAGGTAAAGCAGGTACAGACAGAGCTGTTGCCTCATAGCAGCTGTGAGTCAGCAGATCAGTGACATGGTATATGAGCTGAAAAATAGCTGCTGCTTTCTTTGTGCCCTCCAATTCCCGCAAGAATCTCCCCTGTGGCCCTCCCTAACTGGAAACATACAAGAAAATAAAATTTGGGAAACGTAATTCAGCCTAGTCAATATTACACTTTACAAAGCCATCAGACTTAGAGATATATTTTTTCTTTTTTCTTTTTTTTTAAACACCTTTATTGGAGTATAATTGCTTTACAATGGTGTGTTAGTTTCTGCTTTATAACAAAGTAAATCAGTTATACATATACATATATTCCCATATCTCTTCCCTCTTACATCTCCCTCCCTCCCGCCCTCCCTATCCCACCCCTCCAGGTGGTCACAAAGCACCGAGCTGATCTCCCTGTGCTATGCGGTTGCTTCCCACTAGCTATCTATTTTACGTTTGGTAGTGTATATATGTCCATGTCACTCTCTCTCTTTGTCACATCTTACCCTTCCCCCTCCCCATATCCTCAAGTCCATTCTCTAGTAGGTCTGTGTCTTTATTCCCGTCTTGCCACTAGGTTCTTCATGACCCTTTTTTTTTTTTCCCTTAGATTCCATATATATGTGTTAGCATACTGTATTTGTTTTTCTCTTTCTGACTTACTTCACTCTGTATGACAGACTCTAACTCCATACACCTCACTACAAATAACTCCATTTCGTTTCTTTTTATGGCTGAGTAATATTCCATTGTATATATGTGCCACATCTTCTTTATCCATTCATCTGATGACGGACATTTAGGTTGCTTCCATGTCCTGGCTATTGTAAATACAGCTGCAATGAACATTTTGGTACATGACTCTTTTTGAATTATGGTTTTCTCAGGGTATATGCCCAGTAGTGGGATTGCTGGGTTGTATGGTAGTTCTATTTTTAGTTTTTTAAGGAACCTCCATACTGTTCTCCATAGTGGCTGTATCAATTTACATTCCCACCAACAGTGCAAGAGTGTTCCCTTTTCTCCACACCCTCTCCAACATTTATTGTTTCTAGATTTTTTGATGATGGCCATTCTGACTGGTGTGAGATGATATCTCATTGTAGTTTTGATTTGCATTTCTCTAATGATTAATGATGTTGAGCATTCTTTCATGTGTTTGTTGGCAATCTGTATATCTTCTTTGGAGAAATGTCTATTTAGGTCTTCTGCCCATTTTTGGATTGGGTTGTTTGTTTTTTTGTTATTGAGCTGCATGAGCTGCTTGTAAATCTTGGAGATTAATCCTTTGTCAGTTGCTTCATTTGCAAATATTTTCTCCCATTCTGAGGGTTGCCTTTTCGTCTTGTTTATGGTATCCTTTGCTGTGCAAAAGCTTTTAAGTTTCATTAGGTCCCATATGTTTATTTTTGTTTTTATTTCCATTTCTCTAGGAGCTGGGTCAGAAAGGATCTCGCTGTGATTTATGTCATAGAGTGTTCTGCCTATCTTTTCCTCTAAGAGTTTTATAGTGTCTGGCCTTGCATTTAGGTCTTTAATCCAGTTTGAGTTTATTTTTGTGTATGGTGTTAGGGAGTGTTCTAATTTCATACTTTTATATGTAGCTGTCCAGTTTTTCTAGCACCACTTATTGAAGAGGCTGTCTTTTCTCCACTGTATATGCTTGCCTCCTTTATCAAAGATAAGGTGACCATATGTGCATGGGTTTATCTCTGGGCTATTTATCCTGTTCCATTGATCTATGTTTCTGGTTTTGTGCCAGTACCAAACTGTCTTGATTACTGTAGATTTGTAGTATAGTCTGAAGTCAGGGAGCCTGATTCCTCCAGCTCCATTTTTTGTTCTCAAGATTGCTTTGGCTATTCAGGGTCTTTTGTGTTTCCATACAAATTTTGAATTTTTTTTTTCTAGTTCTGTGAAAAATGCCAGTGTTAGTTTGATAGGGATTGCATTGAATCTGTAGATTGCTTTGGGTAGTAGAGTCATTTTCACAATGTTGATTCTTCCAATCCAAGAACATGGTATATCTCTCCATCTATTTGTATCATCTTTAATTTCTCTCATCAGTGTCTTATAATTTTCTGCATACAGGTCTTTTGTCTCCTTAGGTAGGTTTATTCCTAGATATTTTATTCTTTTTGTTGCAGTGGTAAACGGGAGTGTTTTCTGAATTTTACTTGCAGATTTTTCATCATTAGTGTATAGGAATGTAAGAGATTTCTGTGCATTAATTTTGTATCCTGCTACTTTACCAAATTCATTGATTAGCTCTAGTAGTTTTCTGGTAGCATCTTTAGGATTCTCTATGTATAGTATCATGTCATCTGCAAACTGTGACAGCTTTACTTCTTCTTTTCCGATTTGCATTCCTTTTATTTATTTTTCTTCTCTGATTGCTGTGGCTAACACTTCCAAAACTATCTTGAATAAGAGTGGTGAGAGTGGGCAACCATGTCTTGTTCCTGATTTTAGTGGAAATGGTTTCAGTTTTTCACCATTGAGGACAATGTTGGCTGTGGGTTTGTCATATATGTCCTTTATTATGTTGAGGAAAGTTCCCTCTATGCCTACTTTCTGCAGGACTTTTATCATAAATGGGTGTTGAATTTTGTCAAAAGCTTTCTCTGCATCTATTGAGATGATCATATGGTTTTTCTCCTTCAGTTTGTTAATATGGTGTATCACGTTGATTGATTTGCATATATTGAAGAATCCTTGCATTCCTGGAATAAACCCCACTTGATCATGGTGTATGATCCTTTTAATGTGCTGTTGCATTCTGTTTGCTAGTATTTTGCTGAGGATTTTTGCATCTATGTTCATCAGTGATATTGGCCTGTAGTTTTCTTTCTTTGTGACATCTTTGTCCAGTTTTGGTATCAGGGTGATGGTGGCCTCGTAGAATGAGTTGGGGAGTGTTCCTCCCTCTGCAATATTTTGGAAGAGTTTGAGAAGGATAAGGGTTAATTCTTCTGTAAATGTTTGATAGAATTCACCTGTGAAGCTATCTGGTCCTGGGCTTTTGTTTGATGGAAGATTTTTAATCACAGTTTCAATTTCAGTGCTTGTGATTGGTCTGTTCATATTCTATTTCTTCCTGGATCAGTCTCGGCAGGTTGTGCATTTCTAAGAATTTGTCCATTTCTTCCAGGTTGTCCATTTTATTGGCATAGAGTTGCTTGTAGTAATCTCTCACGATGTACATTCACTCTCATCCATAAACAATACCCCTCCCTGATCAAAAAACACCATTTATTAATCTCATTTTTTGCATACAGGTTATAAATAGTTATATCAATACTACAAAAATTATCATTAAATTTTTTGCAGTCATAAGTTAAGCAGCAAATTTAAAAAAATGAAGCCTATTCTTTATCATTGTAAAAAGGAATGGAATTCTTTTGAAGACGCTAAATACATCTAAAAAGTTATTAGTCAGAGTTGTCTCAGGAAAGCCTTTTTTAGATAACCCTCAACTTAATTATTAGGTAGCATAATAAAAAATGAAATACAGGAACAAAAATGCTTTTGGCAGACTAAGCAGCCTTTATTCTTTGCCTTGAAATATTTACTTCTACTTATAACTTTCCTAAGGGAAAATGTGTCCTTGTTGCTTATTCTTATTTAGATGTCCTGGAAAATGACTATGATATTTGCTATAGATAGTGTTGACTAGTTTATGCTTGTACAGATAGAACTTTAATGTTGTTAATCTAAGATCTGCCAAATGTTCTTACATACTACTCTGCAACTTCCCATGATCCTCTATTACTTTTCTTTAAGTATTTTATGCTCTTGACAGAAATCCAATAGTGCTTGCATTGTTTGATTATGTTTAGGGTTTTCAAGATCATCTGCAGTGGTTGACAGATCACGATCCCCATAAATACACATTTTGCCGCTTTTTATTTATTGGCTTGTTACTGTGTAAAATTAGAATTTGTTTTCAATATAATCCTGCTATTAGAGCTGATATTTCCTATAGACAATGAGTACTATTCAGGTATTTATTTCCTTTTTGGAATTTACTGTGAAACAGTAACTTCTGAAATTGGAAAGGTCAAATTTAGTAGTTATAAGCCAGAGTATTTCAAAAACTTAGAACAATATTTGAAATAAATAAAGTAGTAGGTATTTGATCTCCTACTCCTATTTGATGTTTTTACAACTAGTTAAAAGATGATTACACATAAAGGAATTTAAATCATAGGACATTAAAACTCAGTTTGACATGGGTAAAAACTAATAATTTCTATTGTAAAACTAATATCCAATATCATTCTGCAATTTATTTCTTTCAAAAATCCTTGGTACCTTTTTGTATGGATATGTCCCTTTTTTGTGGAGTCTGTCTGTGAGACTCTATAAAAACATAAAACAAATAGAAACCAAAATATCTCTAAAGACCAACCTCAGAGTCAGAAACCACCTTGGCGCTTATTGGTGTCAATATTGCCATATGTCTGACAACTAAAACATACTTTTCATGGTACTTGTTAAAAATGTATAGCAACTGTTGATTTTTGGTTTTTTAAAACTTTAACCTCACTCTTCCGACCATCCTACTTTCCCAAATCTAAAGCAAAAGAAGACAAAACAAAACAAAAAAAAACCTTTCTTTTAAAAAGAGTTCAACATTCTCATACACCAACCCCATAACATTTTCTCTGGATTACTGTGGTTCTTTGAAATCTCAAATGTCTCACTTTAGTTAAAAGATACAGAAATGAAATGCCCCTAAGTACAGCTTTCTCAGGAAGCAAGTATTCTGGACTTGGGCCTGGGTGATTCAGTAGCATTCTGCCCTTGGGTGGCCTGTTGTTTGTAAACTCCTGCCTATGTATGGAAGGGTTTGACATTTAGAAAAAAACAGTGCATATTAAAATAGATAAAAAGTCTGTCCCAAAGAAAGAGAAAGAGAGAGTAAGGATATGAACCAAAAGTTCAGTTGAACTGGTTCCAGATAATATGAGAAACTAACACACATGGTTATGGACCCTTATACATATTAAGGTGGTTTAAAAGACCCAGGGAATGCTTAATTCATATATTCCTCCCCAAAGAGATGTACACTCTGTTAACATGGTAAGACATATTTTTACATTAAAAATGTGAAGTTTAGATGTCTCAAAGGGCAGCACATTTACACATTTGTAAATGTTTATTGTTCTAACCAAAGGATGACAATGGGCTCTTCACCCTCATCTATGTGGGACTGAGAGATAAATTTTATGATCAGCAGTTCTTATCATAGACTCAGACTATTATTTGTCTTGCTGTTAGACTTCCTGATTGTCTAATTTGCAGCTATTTGTAATTGTTACTTTGTTTCATAGGCTGCAAAATACCTTTATTCCATCTGAGAAACGTACTGCATACCAAATTAGATTCTAGCTTCTGTCTTGATGAACAATGAGAGAAATATGCTCTGCGCTGTGTGCACCTTGAGACAGTGTGTTGACTAAGTGACAAATCATTCTCACTTGGAATATCTTTATTTTGTGTAAATACCATCCATACACATCCTCAAGCCTCAGTGAGTGTTTAAGTGGTTATAAATAGATCCCTGTAGTTCAGTTATAAACCAACACTCCTTTCATTACCAATGAAAATGGTATTTCAAATTCTTGGTGCAAATTCTATTAGAATACATTATTAGAAGTAAATTACAACGATATTATTGGCTTGCAAAAGACTTCCTTCATTAGAAGACTATACCTGGCAGTACTTAGCCCAGCTGGTAAAGTTTAATAGTTCATAAATTAGCAATTGTCACCACTTGAACTCTATCATTTATTTATTTTTTATTTTTTTGAACTCTATCATTTATTTTTATTTCATTTAAAAATCTTTGCTTGTTGGTTTAAGTCATTAAACATTTATACACTTAACCTTCTCAGCACTAAAATCCATGATTTTTTAGCAGTCCCTCAACAGACTGTACAGTGCTTAATATTTTTGTCTGCATAAATTGGAATATAATTCAGTAGTATAAATTACTTATCTAAAATTGATCTGACTCTGGAAGCTAACAAATTAGGCATCTCATTTAAATGAGTTACTGCCTAATATGTCAGAAGATTTCATTCATTTTCATGGTCTAATTACATCAGTCATATGCATCTCATAATTTTTAAAGTCAGTTTTCTATAAATCATAAATATATAGAGAACAAAATTATCACAATCAAATTACGAAGAGACCCAATTTCATGAACTGGTATGCCAGAATTACATCATAGCTATTTTACTTAATATGTAATTAATAATCTATTTTAAGGTTGCTAATTTAAATTTATTTTAAAGGTTTTATAGGTTCATCAACAAAGAGGAATGACTTTAATAGTAGTATCTGGATATCACTTTGCACCATGCATTATATTGTTAAATTTGATCTTCACAACAGACCAATAATTTAGATCAGAAAATATCTTGATTTGGGGACAAATGAAAGAAAGTGAAAAAAATTAAAAACAGAAGAAATAACAATGGTCCTTGAAAGTTTTAAATGTCTTTTTCAGTCTCCATTTGAAAACTCTCTACTTCTCTTGAATGTTCTTCCTGCACGGATGTAGGTAGTTTTCCTTTTTATCATAATCAGAACTACACTTGTCTAATTTTCATTGTTGCAAGAGGACTTGTAGAAGCAGGGCTGCTGGAGAGGATACTGACAACTTAGCAGGGGCCCTCATAGGCACACTTATGGAAGAATCAATCTACATTTTACCAGAACCTTCTTCCCTCCTTGTGATTCCCATCAAATTTTACTATTATTTTATATCTTTCTCCTTTCCTGATTTGGCCCCTCATTAATTATTCATGAATTATTTCCTTTTCATTTCTCAGCAGCTAGATCCTGAGCTGCTTGATGGCAAGGGTAACTTTTTATATCTAAGTGTGCCTCACAGTCAGGATTAGGGTTAGATAATAAGTAATCAAAAAATACCTGCTGCATTAAAGAAAATACTTCCCTTACATACATATTTTCATTCTTTGTTTTCTTTCAATTCTAGGCTATGGATGCCAGATAAAATATCTGAATTTTTAACCAATATTATCCCAATTTTTTTTCAATCATCTATGGCCTCAACTTCCTTATGAGGATATTCTGTGGATTAAGAATGTTCTATAACCCCAGGGACTTCCCTGGTGGTGCAGTGGTTAAGAATCCACCTGCCAATGCAGGGGACGCGGGTTCGATCTCTGGTCCAGGAAGATCCCACATGCCGTGGAGCAACTAAGCCCGTGCGCCACAACTACTGAGCCCACGTGCCACAGCTACTGAAGCCCGCCCACCTAGAGCCCGTGATCTGCAACAAGAGAGGCCACTGCAATGAGGCCACTGAAATGAGGAGTACCTCAACGAAGAGTAGCCCCTGCTCTCCGCAACTAGAGAAGGCCGTGCGCAGCAGTGAAGACCCAACGCAGCCAAAAGTAAATAAATAAAATAAAATAAAAATTTAAAGAATAAAAGAATTATTTGGAAGAAAACCCAAAGAATGTTCTATAACTCTAGCTTTTCTAGCCTCACTGTGAAATGAAGTAGAATAGAACTGCTGCTGCTGCTTATCACATCAGGATATGAGGTTGTCTGTGTCTAAACAGCAATGATTATTTGGATAGGCAGAGGGAATAGTCATACAGTGAATATCAAGATAAAGTTGAATTTGGGGACAAAGCAATAAGTGAAACCAGGAGCACAATAGAGGATTAAATGAAAATCTTACTGTTTCTTAAGAAGAGTTTGTTGTGGCAAATTTGGGGTATATTATTTGTTTTGTTATTTGTTTGGAATTACATTTTAGCAAAATTAAAATGCAAAACAGCAAATTTGGATGAGAGGAATGCACTGCAGGACAATCTGTTGGTTAGAAACAAGTCAGGAGCTACCAACAATGGCAAGGCTATCATTACTGTGGACAGGGTACCCTGACTACTCTTTTCTAGTGAGAAAATGATATTTCCTCTATGTTGAACTTTCTGAGCATATGGATATTTTTATATCTCTAAGACCTAATTTGTATCCCCAGTGCCATCGTAGCACTATAATTTAAATTATATTCCCTTCCATATACAATCTACCTGATTAAACAGGAACACTTACTACCCTTCTGCAGTGAGACTTAGGGAAGGATTTGGGAATATAAAGCATAACATATGTAGCTTTATGGTATTCAAGGTGGTCCAATGTGAGAAAAACAGTGTTTTTATTGAAAATAATGTTTTATGTTTTTTTGGCCAGACTTCAATCATGGAGATATGTTTACAGCAACTCTCTTTGCCTAATGAGGAATAGTGCACAACTCATTGAGAAAGGGTACACTACCTCACCATGCACTGTATTGGAGAGGAAACCAAAGCTCTGTCTTTGAATACCCTATCCCGAGAGAGTGAATCCTAGGTTCACACTGGACACAGAAAGCATTTCTTCTTATTGGAAGAAGCCACCCTCCTTAGCATTTCAGTGCTAAGTATTACTTAGAGAGACCTTATGAATAAATGTTCACTTAGATACTGAGAGTGAGGTACATGAAACATGAAATTGACTGCCTAGCACTAGACATGGAATATGGAATATAAGATGTACAGCAAAAGTTATATAGACCTTAAAGAAGAAAATTCCAGTTGTGATAGGTAGAATTCTAAGGATGACTTCTCTAAGATTCCCTGGTTATTCAATGAAACATAAATCTAGGTACTGCTGAGAACAGACTTTGCTCATGGAAATAAGTTGCTAATTAGATCAACTGACCTTAAAATGGAGAGATTATCCCAGGTTTTAGGAAATTTATCCCAGAGATACTATCTGGAAAGTCCAAACACGCCTGATGCTTAAGTTTATATTCAATAATAATCTCTTTAATTTAGTCCCTCTTGATCTCTTTGAAATTCTTGAGACAGTTGATAAATACTGCAATTCTCTTCCTTTGTTTCATTGCATTTGTCCTCTTATTCTGGAACACTTTTTTTTTTTTTTTCTATTTCCTTCACTATCTTCTATTCTTTACACCTCTCTTTCCTTAAAACTATTTTCTCTAATTTACTTCTTGGTCTTTTCATATCTTTTTCAAATATGTTTCGCAGTCCTCATGCAATTCTACATCTTTACCTACTATCTTCTAGCTATATACATACTATCCATACTACAAATTAATGGAGACTAAATTAAATTGATAGGTCTTTATTTTTACTGCTAACTCTAGACATGCATTTTATCTGCTTGGTGTACATTTCTCCCTAGATTTTTCACTAGCATCATAAATTTAGCTTGTCCCAAACCCCTTTCTTAATGCAATCGGTTCTTTCTCTTTACTTTACAATATCTGCAAATGGGACTAACTCTTAATAAATTGGCTAGATTCCTTTGGGTGATCTTTGATTCTTCAGGAATTTCTCTCTATCCAATCATTGTCAAATTGGTGTAGCATCTACCTCCACTACATCATCTATGTATAATGCCTCCTTTCCTTTCTGATTATTCTCTTACCAAGATTATTGCAGACCTTGTAAATAACTCCACATTTCTCCAACTCATCTGTGTAATGCTGTAGCTTATTAAAGAGATCATTGCTTTTGTCACTCACTTAGTCAAAAACTTTCTAGCTGCATTGCATATAAATTCTCCCTTTCCCTATTTGGTCCCACTCAGGATATCATTTTAAACATTTTTCCCTCAAATTTCCTATATAATCAGCCAGGTAAACCACTTCTGTTGTTTCCTGCCATCAGACGTTTCCCAATGTGATACTATCCACCAGGAATTCCAACCTGGTATCATTAACAACTGACTACATTTTATCTTTTCTCCATGAATTTCCTTTTGATTTCAAAGCTAAATAATGTTATCTCCTTCTCTCTGTCCCTCTCTCTCTCTTTTTTATATCCACTGGTATTCTTCAACGACACATTATTTTCCATTGATTTTTCTGCTGTTTATACCTCATGTGCCCATACCATATTGTTAGCTCTTTGATAAAGACATCTTATCTATCTTTCTATGCAGCCCCCAGCACATTACCTTGCTCTCAGAAGATATTTATAACAAGTATACTTAATTAGTTTGTTGAGTTGAAGGAAGTATTAAGCAGAAAAAAAATGCTGCTAAATTTACCTTAACAATAAATAATATATTTACATTCATCTTTCAAAAGCATTTTACCTTTCTCTAAATAAACATGATAATCCACCTATTCATTTATAGCATTCCATACAGATTTCAGAAGGACTGAAGGAGAAGTGACATAACTATTGATGTCTTGACTTTCTTGTAAAATAAAGTAGTGAAAGTTTTATTATTCTGTCAATTATTTCCAAAGAATGACCATTCTTTCCTTGAACTGGTGTATGTGTACTCTAACAATTCTAACACAACATGACACTAAATGGAACTAAGTGACAGAATAAACTAATGTTAGAAAAAGACTGCATGTTGCTGTTGACCTGTACACTGGAACTGGCTCACACACACACACACACACAAATGCAAGAGCTGCCATTCACTTTCCACAATGTGATATTTACTTTGAGTATCACTTCACCAGTTGAGGGGGAAATTTTCTATAAGATAATATAAAAATATATAATATAAGAGCAGTTGCATATACATGATCGGCGCAACTGAAAACAAAATAACTCACCCTTTAGATGGTCTTTTAAGAGTCTTATTAATTTTCTTGATTCCCCCTATCAGCTTTATTTGGTTTTCATTAGTTTTGTAGCATGTATATTATTTAGGATTTCTCAGAACATAGGGTACTCAGGTATCTCCTGAGGCTCTTGTGAATCTTCAGACTTCAACTAAGCAGATCTGGGAAAGAGGATGAACTTCTAGATTTTTAATGTGCTCTCAGTTAATGTCAATACTGCTGATGTGAGGACTGAACCTTCAAGAAGCCAGAAACTAAATAGATAAAAGAAATACAAGGTTAGCTTAAGAAAATTTAAAAATACCCTACATCTATCTTTTGAGGTAAGATGAAACTGGATAGAAGTTGAAGGGATAGACAGAAAATTATTGTGTATCGTATTTTAGGATAATTTAAGGTTTCTCTACTTTGAAAGAAAGTACATTCTACTTTATAGAGTGATTTTTAACCCTGGCTATATATTATAATTATGTGGTGAACTCTGAGAAAACAATGCTGATTTCTGTTTTAGCGGTGATGAAGTAAATCATGTTATTAGGTGTAATTTTCATTCTAAGAAAATAGAATTTGGATAAAATATGAAGCAATAGTTTTCAGTCATTGCACAATAGAAGCACAGTAGCATGACCCCCGAGGAAAGGAAAACAAATGAAAAGAGCCCTATAAATGCTCTAACTTCTGCCAGAGAGCACATTCAGATCCCAAGAGATCATAGAGTGATTTGCAGAGTTGAGGTCACAGAGATTAGCATTCAAACATCTAGGTGGTTGGAAGTTCCCTGGAAGAGTTCTTAATATGACAAAAGCACATACAGAAAAGAACTCCAAAAATTTGCATTAAGAGGACTAACTAATTTATTGCTATTGAGTGGAGGAAATTGTAGAAAGGAGAAAGCTAAGCCTTACACACATCATCCAAAGGTAAACAGTAGAAGATTTAATAATAGTATTAAATGTTTGAAGGCAAGAGAGGGGAAAAGTCTAGGCAGTATTTTAACTAAACCCTCGCCTTTTGTACAGATTCAATAGATCACCATTAAAGTTAAAGATATAGAAATAAAATTGCTGTGGAATCTTTGTTTATTTAATAGTCTCATGAGAGCATATGTTAGTCCGTTCTACAGAAAACAATCAAAAAGGATAAGAAAGGAAAGTGCAATAAGTAACATCTCACTTGCAGATATATTTGATTCCAGTTGGACTTTATTTACCATACAATAGGTAGAATACCCAAGGAATTTTTATTTAAAATAATTTACCATATTTTAAGAGACATTATTGTTAATACATTAAATATATTAAGCAAATTTTATTATCTAGATGCTATAAGATGTTCTTTTAAAAATAAGCATAATTTGCCCATAAAATCAAAGTGCAATATTGGAAGTGCCTAACCCTGAAGGGCATCATATATAAAATGAGGATAATACACCTTTTTTTATATAAGGGGATATAGGAATGATAGAGAAGTATGGTTGAAATTTTATTCTTCTGAAGTAAATGAAAATGTTCCTATTTCTTTCTGATTTTATCACCCATGGGTCTGTAGAGTAGATTACGTCACACTCTTTTTCATGTGCCTTTCACTTTTAAAGAAATTCCAGCACCTTATCACATGTTATACTGTCAGCAACCAAAACAAAACATATATTAAAAATCAACTGTGATCCGACACCTAAAACATAAACACATAAAAATTCTTGAATGGATAGGTTGCATTTTATATCACTTTAGATTTACATCCTACTTAAAGTGATGGTATATAATGGAGAAACATTCTCTGATCTTTTTCCACTGAAGAAAAATATGTTGTCAATCAGCAGTTTGTCAAATAAGCTCTCATCTCACAAATGTTTGATAAACCAAGTATTAGTGTTTCTTATGTTCAAGTAAGGAGGCGAAAAAGGCAAGTACGAAAAACCATAGTTAAGTGAAAGAGAAAAACTTTTTGTGTATATCCTTCCTACAAAACTTCTTATTTTTAACTTTTGGTTAAACAGTGAAAAAAATCATTCAATTTCATTCTTTTAAATCAGATTATACAAAGTTTATTTTATTTTCACAATTTTGTAGTTTTCTGGTGATGAATATAAAATTTAAAAACAACCTAACTCATTTTCAGAAATTTAATTCAAGTACTGTTTCTTTTCCAGTGAAGGATGTGAGTTTTCCCAGTACTCTGCTCTGTCCTTCCATATGTCATATTTGATTTCATTTCTGTTTTCTATTTCCCTGACTGCTTTTATCAGTCCAATGCTTGATACAGGAGAACAACCCTGACATTCAAAGCAGAAGAGCTTGAATACCATGAACTTGACATTCAGAATTATATTTTCCAGCCAGAAATCCCCAACCCTAACATCTTTCTAAAGCTGAAACCATTTATTTAGAAAATCACAACATTTAGAAGCAACATTTATGTCTTTGATCCCATCCTGTTTTCTAACAGTGTCAGCTATCTAATACAATAGAAATACTGTATTTAGAGAATTATTTAAACACAAACATTGTGGTTCAGTGCAACATAATGTTCCTTTTCATTTATGTGTACTCAATACTTGCAAAGATATTCCTATTTTTCCAGTCAATATAAAATAACTATATGCATATTTTAGATTCAATCATTTCTTTAGGGTTAGGGTTTAAGAATATGCACATTTTGAATATTCATTCAGTATTCTCAAAATTAAAAAAAAAAATTTGTTTGACAGCATTTGATCATATTAGATTACATAACTTGATTTTATGTGAAACAGTAAATGCTGTTATATTTTCTGTTTAAAATTATTTAAAAGATCTAATTTTGGAGAAGGTATTATATCATGACCAATAGATAAAATGAATTACTTTAATTTGCTAAAGATATTTAGTTTGTTAGACAATCTATAATTAATCATATCCATTCTTTATTGAATAAATGTAAAGTATAAGGTAGAGAAAACAAATAACGGAAGGCTTTTTCCCATCTGCCCCATATTTCTTCCTATCATACATAAATGTAAGAGATATGTCTAATGAAATACGGAATAAAGTAAAATGTGTGGATATATTTATTCAGAATTACTGAATGTAATTTTGTATATAACACAAGCAAATTAATTGTGAAAATGAATTTTATTTAGAATTACTGAGTGTATTCAAATAATATAAAGATGCATATTCAAAATCAAAACACAAAATTATTTTTTTAAATTATGCATGACATTTTTATCCTTTACTGAAGGGAATGAGAGCATTTCACACAGCAGCAACATGCAGTTTTAAAGATGGTATATTTCCTTCTGCTGACTGGTAGTATATTTATGTAATTCTTCATGTTTTCAGGAATTTAAAGCAGTCCTGCTATATTAATGCTGATACTTTATAGTATATTAGATTCCCAACTTTGGAATTTAATTTAATTAAAATTTTAGAATTTTAATATAATTAACTATGTTATAATTAATAAAAAGATACTATCACACAAATCTTATTCCTTTGCCTAAGGAGTCGCAAAGTAGTAGAAAACCCAGATGAATATTATTCTGCCATGTCTCTCTGAATGCAGGTGTCTTCCTGCCTAGAGCAGTGGTTCTTCAATTGGGACCCTAGGCCAGCAGCATCAACTCACCCAGGTACTAGTTAGAAATGCAAATTTAGGCCCAAGGTGTTTGTGATGTGTGCTAAATTATGAGAACCACTGAACCGGAAGATCTCAGCAGTTTCTCCCTCTTACTTCCCTGTAATCAGTCCCAAATATAGCTGTAAAAAATCTCCCTACCACCTTTACAACAAACACACCTTACTCCTCAGAATTATAGTTTGTCTTTCATGAGAAATAAAGACAAAAAAAAAGCTTATCAACCTCAAAAATCCATCTCTGCTACATTTAAAATATACTATACAATTGTTTTCATTTTGTTTCCTCACACTTCAGAACACTGTAAAGATCGATACCATGTGGGTGTTGTAGTGAAAAGGACATTTTTTTTTTTACTTATTTATGCCAGGTCAAACCCTGACACTCTGATGACTGGAAGTGTGATCTTAAAGCTCTCTTAATTGTACTGACTACAACTGGAGAAAGGAAATAATGCTATCTAAGGTTTTTTGTGTGTAGATTAAATAAAGATAGATTAAATGAATATAAATGAAGTACTTCATGTAAAGTGCTTGGAACAACGTAGGCGCCCAACACCTACATGCCCTTTCTTATGTTTTCTTAAGTATAATTTCTTCTTTTTCTTGCAAATCACATCTTAATAGGTCTCAAAGTAATTCTCAAAGTAAGGTTTGAAAATAGTTCCTAAAAGAGTAATTTTACTTCAGTAGCTCTGATAAAAATAAAGCATGCCCCCTGTTATCTCCCACTGAATATGTAGCACTTTCTAAAATGCTCCTCTTTCACCCAATTATATTTGTCCGTGTGTACAACTCGGCCTGGTCTATTTGTCTTTCTATGAAGGTAGCAAGAACTTGAAAATAGAAAGCATCATTAGCTTTTGTCCTTAATACTACATTGCCCAGTGGAATATTTTGCAGATAATATGTGCTTATTTACAGCAGACCACATAGCCTCATCTGTACAAGTCTATTCATCTTGGAAGAAAAAAAGATTATTTAGGCATTTTAATAATTAACCTTCATTTCGTTCTGCATTAATACAATCTATGAATGCTAGTAAATTTCACTTTTTGAATTTTACATATTAACCCTTTTTGTTTTGCTATCACAAATATCTAACTTATTTTTTTTACATTGATTTAAATTCTAGTAACTCAGGTAATTTATTTACCATGCACAATTTTTATTTTCCAATGTTCTACTAAATCCAAAATGTTGCCACTAAAACTTATTTATTACCTGTCACATGTACTTGAAGACATTCCACTATTCTACAGTTTTCAGAGATTATAATTTATTTTATCATATATTCAATAGCTGTGTAATCTAAATTTTCTTTTTTTCTTTAGTTTCAACTCTTTACATTATACACCATTGAACTTAACACTAAAACAGTTTTTTATTTCATATTTTCCAATAATGTCTATTTTGTTTCCTTCAGGACCATTTTCATGGCCTACACTCACTATTTCAGCCATCTCCTGTATATATTAAAGCAGAAATATATTGAATAAGTATGGAGGATACTAAAGAGAGTATGACATTGTTTTCGTGAATTTTATAGGGAAGAATGTAATATAATGTCTAAAATTTTAATTAAAATATTCCTATAAAAGGAATTCATGTACTGCATTAATTCTGTTAGTAAGTACTTATTCTTTCACAAAAGTATTATCTGTATGTGTATCGAGAACAGCTGCATTTAAATCCCGACCCTATAACTTGCAAAGTATATGACTTTGGGTAATTTATTCAAGCTCTCTGTCAACTGAAATTAAAATGCGCAACATGAGAGCTGTGAATTTCAGTTTTATTTAGGAACTTATTAGGACCATAGCCCTGGGTATAGCCTCTCAGCTCTGTGGAATTGCTCTGAAGAGGTTTGGGGTGGGGGGAGGTCAGTATATATGTGATTTTGGAGAAGGGGTATATGCAGGCAAGCATATATCTTGGTAGAAGGTTACTGTGAGTCAAGAGGAATCCATTAATGATTTTAGTGCTTCTCTAAGTATGGGAAGATGCAGTAATTGAGGTTCATAAAAATTTCTTCTGAAAATATCTAACTATTAGAAGGCCTGTTCTGACAGTTTCCACCGAGCACAGAATCCATCATTCCTGATCTCCATCCTGAATTCCTTTCAGGGTGTGTTGAAGTTTAGCGACTGCAGGGGCTCAATCCTTGTAGCACCAGATGGCGAGTAACATTCTTTACTTGGCAGTGTTCCCTCATGGTCATAAATTCAACCAAGGTTTAGGAGGCATTTCGTGACCATTTTGTCCCATGGTACTAGGAATCCTCACTCTTATATCAGGCCCAGATTTTGTTGATAAGTCAATCAATGTGCTATTAGTAGACTAGGCCCTGTTAATTGTAGCCAAATATCACTGGACTACCTGTTTTACTAGTCTATTATGGTCCAGGAAAAGTTTCCTTCTTGTTGCTTCTTCCCATATCTAGAGTTACACTATTACAGTCATTGATCTCATATAGAACTATATATTTGGTCAATCATTTTAAGTTGCCTAGTCATCATTATTTTTATTAGAGGCTCAGTCACACATCTGGTAAGGTATGAAACCACAATCTTGTAAAATAAGCAGAATACAAGTAATATACATAATAGGGTTAATTGGGTCCTTACTAAGAATTTAAGCCAAGAACTTCCATTAGGTGTGACCCAGTATATTCCCAGGTCACCTGACTCAGTCTGTCCCACATGAATCACTATCTTAAAGGTAATGATATATTGACCTTTTTCATAAGACATCCAGCCCAATTTCCTAGTGTTATTAAACTGATTATCCTTAGTATGGTTTAAATGTTCCCAACATAAGGGAGCTTTTAAACTTAAGTGATTGTAGCCTGATGTTAACTTTATATATCCATCCATAATTACATGAAGGTTCCTTCTAATAATGGGAGATTATGGCATCTGACAGAGATTTAGCTCACTGTTCTGACTGAGATTGAATAACCTTTAAAGAAAATTTTTATTTATGACCATGGTCAGAACAAGTATAATTGTTTGGCCAAGTGAGGGGGATCCCATCTAGTAATAGTAATAGTGGCCCGAAGAGAACTATAATTTCTTTCTTCAGGAGTAAATTTCCTACAGGCTATCCAGTTAGAACCTTGGAGAGGAGAAATACACCAAGGTAAACCAGAAGTACTAGATGTAGATAATTGATCATAAACCCAATAATTAGATTAATTTAAAAACTGCATAGGAGTGTGCTCATGAGAGAAAAAAAATGATTCATATGCAAAAGGCTAAGAAATTAAGAAAACATGTATAATTATGCAGGTGACTTTTGGCATCTTGTCTACTTCTGCTGTTGTATTCTCATCCTGGTGTGGGCGTTGTTTTGTCTCTGTTTGAGCATCGTTTTAAGGTGAATTTGAGGTCAGCAGTCCTCTCTATAGACCAATGTGGTGCAGGGGCCCTTTCTCAGTGGGAAATATAGATGCAAGTGTTCTGTTCATGTACAGAACCTTTTTCTGAGTTTCTTTTCCACAACCTTCTATAACTTCCTATTTTACCTTCAGAGTTTTCCTTGCACACAAAAATGTTTTCCTAAGTAGTTTTAATTACATTTTTTATTAGAATTGTTAGCGCTTAAAAACTTTAATTTCTAGTAAAAACTAAGAAATAACCAATTGTACACTAGCAATCTGTATATTGGCAAAATTATAAATACTATTTATAATTACTGAAAACATGTGCTTTCTTATAGATAATGTCTCAGTGTTACACCAAACATATTTATTAACAGTTACAAATATCTTTAGTTTCCCTGTAAAAGGAAGCCTATATTCAGTAATTAATATTCCAGTATCTTATTTTATTTGGAAATGATCTAGTTTTATTCAATAACCATCCATCATTTAACTTCATTTAGAACCCCAAAGTTTCAAGTTACCAAATACCTGGTATTTTTTTAAGTGAATATTCCTAAGACATAATTATTCCTACAGAGTTTAACTAAAAACTCTTACTACATTTAATTTACCTACAAAAATTTCATCATACCGAGGTTTTTTTTTTTCTGACAAATTTTTGTAACAGAAATAATAAGATCTTAATTGACTTCTAGTAAACCTAGGTATAATAAAAGTATTTACTAAATGTTGATGACTCTAAAGACATGTCTGTATTAATTAAATCAACAAACTAATTTTAATATCAAATATTAATTTAATACTGAATATTACCCAGATCATATGAACCTGAAATTCATTTGGGTTAATTTTTTTATACTTCTAAGAATTTATATAAGTGCTTAATTTCCTTTAAGCCAATTAAATAGAGTTCATTTACAAATTAATTTGGTAATACTGTCTGGAGGTAGAGGCATATCTATAACTTACATACAGACATACAGACAGACACAAACAGAGATCTGATAATTTCATTTTCAATACTCAGTCATGAATCAGGTATTACAGTGTAAAATTCACTAGTTTATAAATAACAGTGGGAATAAGTTAAGTTTACTTGCTTGAGTTTCAAAAGGCCTCTTTTCTCCCTTTTTATTTTTAATCTCAGGAATTGGAGATGGTCTAGATAAGAGTAAGAAAGATTTCCTGAGAGTCCTGGTAGAAAACTTATATCTCAAACCACAGGAAGAGACGTGCAAGCTCCTCTTAGAAGGACTTGTTCCCTTAGGGTCAGAAATCTAGAAAGATGTTTTATCAAGCTGGCTTTCTCTAACTGTGTGCACAAAAGCCAGCTTGGAATGTCAAAAGTGCCCCATCATGGACATTTTCAGAGTAAGATTTGCTTTAATTTCTAATTAAGTAAGTACTTGTAAGTATAAGTTCCATATGTACATCAACTTGGCTGGGATGTTAATGGAGGTTGGCTTTCTGATACCCTTCATTTAGCCTAATTGTGGGAAAACATTAGCCCAGCCTCCTACCTAATTACACAGTCCAGACTGCTTAGTATCTTTCAACTGAGAAAATCCCAGTATCTTTCAACTGGTGTGTGTGAGGGGGTGGATTTCCCCCAGTGTCTTTCACCCAGCTTTCCCTAGGTACCTGTTATTCACTGCCAAATAAAACTCAGGATCATCAACCAATATTCAGGCGATCTGAGAACCAGGAGAGACTCACCTAAATTCACCTGGCCTCAGTGAGGAAGTGGATGGGAACAAGGGCCCCTTGATGGTACCAAGGGCCCCTTGATGGTACCAAGACTCTGAATCCTCACAGAGTACAGGTGAAGGAGAGAAGTCTGTTCTGGGTCCTTTCGTGGTCACCGAAATTGTTGACAAATAAAAATGCACAACATGAGAGCTGTAAGTTTCAGTTTTATCTGGGGATTCACTGATGACCATAGC
The DNA here is from genome assembly GCF_028564815.1 of Eubalaena glacialis. Classification (NCBI taxonomy): domain Eukaryota; kingdom Metazoa; phylum Chordata; class Mammalia; order Artiodactyla; family Balaenidae; genus Eubalaena; species Eubalaena glacialis. The sequence goes on from NC_083731.1 coordinate 36,087,536, forward strand.
CTGGGAGACAGTCTCTCAGATAGCTCTGAGGAACTGCTTCAAAGAGGTGGGGGAAGGTCAGTATATATGTGATTTGGGAGAAGAGGCATGTGCAGTCAAGCACACATCTTGGTAGAAAGTTACTGTTAGCCAAGAGGAACAGATATCTCTGTTAATAAATTTAGTGCTTTTCTAAGTATGGGAAGATGCAAGAATTGGTGTTCATAAAATTTTCTCCTGACTGTCAGAAGACCTATTCTGCTAGTTTTCCCAGAGCACAGAGTGCATCATTCTGGATCTCCACATTGACTTCTTTTCAGGATGTGTTGAAGGTCAGAGACTGAAGTGGCTCAGGCCTTGTAGAACCAGGTGACCAGTGACATTCTTTAATTGACATCTCCAACCCTCTTTTTCATCATCTATAAAATGTGGGCAATAATAACAGCAACTACTCTCCAAGAGTGTTTTGAAAATTAAATGTATCCATAAATATAGAGTCCATAGAAGACAATTGTTAGTAGTTATATAGTTACTGTTGTGTTAATTAATAAGCATTTAAAAATAATATTTGGCTTCATATAAAGAATGAAAGAAGTGCAAATACATAATTCTAGAATTTACAGTCTTATTTGGAAAATATGCCACATACCTGAAGAAATCAAGAATTTAGGTGCCCTATGCTAATTTACACATAGTTAGGATATATGATAGGTATTACAATTACCATGTAATTGTAATGCAAGTATATAGTTAAGTCTTAGTGGGGAAAAAACCCCAAATCTATAGTTAATAGTCTTGTGTTAACATTCTGACTTTTCCAATTATCAGATGACTAACATCTAACAAATTCCATAAACTACCCAAGATTTAGCTTTATAATTGTAAGTAGAAAGAGTAACTATTATTTTTTGTGGTGGTTTTGAGATTTAGACATAATCTATATAAAGTATATATATAAAGTACTTAGCATGCCAAGTCAGGGGAACACTCTTGGTAGACAATTCTATGTTTTCTAAGAAAACATTTATTATGAGAGCATCTAGCAATAATAATGACTTTATTTTTTTGCTTTGACAGTTGAAGTCCTGATACTATATCCAGATTCAGATATGTCTGGAACTAGTTGATTCATGTATATATTCTTTAATTCTCTATGTGCTTCAAGATCATTGTGAAGAACTCCATTTTTTATTCTATGAATTCAAATCCTGGCTTTGCATTCTTTATAGATATCTGATTTATAACTAATAAAATTATCTACCAAGAGTGTTCCCCTGACTTGGCATGCCAAGTACTTTATATAGATTATACCTAATCTCAAAACAACCACTAAATATAATAGTTACTCTTTCTACTACATTTATAAAGCTAAATCTTGAATAGTTTATGGAATTTGTTAGATGTTAGTCATCTGATATTTGGAAAAGCCAGAATGTTAACACAAGACTATTAACTATAGATTTGGGGTATTTTCCCCACTAAGACTTAAATATATACTTGCATTACAATTACATGGTAATTGTTACATATCCTAACTACGTGTAAATTAGCATAGGGCATTTAAATTCTTCATTTCTTCAGGTATGTGGCATATTTTCCAAATAAGACTGTAAATTCTAGTATTGTGTATTTGCACCTCTTTCATTCTTTATATGAAGCCAAATATTATTTTTAAATGCTTATTAATTAACACAACAGTAACTATAAATATGTTTTCTTCATAAAAACTAAGTTTTAGAATCAACAGGTAATTCACCCTAAGTTTTAAACTGAAATATGTTTCAAATTCTAAAGTTACATTTATAGGTAGCAATGTTATCTTCAAATACGATGGAAAGTCTAAGTTCTCATATATAACTTATTACTAACTATAGTTAAGTATATACAGGAAAAAATAATCAGTAAATCACTTGTTATAATGGCATACTGATTTGTTGAACATATTTGTGAACTGTCATGGCTAAATTTTTTCTTCATTTATTACTTATCTCTAATTTATCAGAAAACACTATTAAAATTCTTTAAAAAAATTTCCAAGATTCCGTTTGTTTAAGTGATGATTCCTTGATATTTCTGCTTCTCTTTATAGAAAAACTGCTGTGAACAGATAATGCTAGAGATTTTCTGCATGTGCCAAATAAGGAAAGGGATGCATTTATAGGGCATGGATCATCTAATTTCTTTAGAGGAGGACTTAAAATTCAGTTTACCTTAATTTTTCCTGCTTATTTACTTCAGACATTCATAGTCAATTGCTCTCTCAAATCAGTTTAATTATATGTTTTACATTCTTTTAGTATATTCTTGAATAAACTTCCAACATTAACAGTCAAATTTTAGGTTTTCTTTCTTTCATTGTATTAGATAAAATATTTAACATACTCAACCAAAGTTGCTCAATAAATATTAATTTCCCATTCCACTAACTTTCCAATGTATTCTCTTTTATGTTATCTATGTCTCTTCTTGACTGTTGCAATTATTATACAGAATAGAAGTAATGGACCCTCAGATACATAATAATTGTATAAATGATTAATAATTATATAAGTGTAGAGACATTTATCAATAGTCACTAAAAACCAATATTGTTTAATGATCAAAAATAGTTTCAAAGATTTTAAAGAAGCTCTTTTGGAAATGTCTCAGCCAGAGTTGCTTTAATGATATAGGTTTAAAAAAGCTGCCTTCTCTGAATGCATTCCCTTTAGTCAGAAAAATCAGGAAAAAGCCTCTAATATGGATGTACACCTCAAACTCAATGCAAAGTGCCTTGTGAGGGGAAGACAGTTTGATTTCACTCTCATGGGATCCATGAATGAGGTGGTTCTATGTAAGGCAAAAACCACATAATTATGGAAGGCTTGGACTCAGCCAAAGTGAAACTCCCTGTGAGCTTTTGACTAGAGATTTATCATTAACTAAACACTGCAGGAGAAAGTTTCCTGATTATAACTGAGGCAAAAACAGGGTGAAAGGAGGGAAAACACTTCGTAATAAGAGACTTCCCACGTTCTAAAAAGTGTAACACATTATTCAGATAGAATTTTAAAACAATGAATGTATAGAAGAGTTTTAATTTTTAAATTATATTTAATTGTATTATTTTAGATTAAAAAAAAGTCAGTAGTAAAATTTATTAAATGGGGAAGATAAAATGAAGAAAACTTAAAACAGAAACATTTTAAGAAATAGTCTAGCTGTCATGTTTACATTTTAAAATGTTTAGGTTTAATTTATTATAAATTATATACATGTATTTAATTATAAAGAAATTATATGTATGTACTTTTCATTTCCAGCCTGTTTTTTATTTTTTGGGGGGGGGTGGGAAACAAGGTTTGTCCTCCCTATGTTTTTGTGATTAAATTGCTAAGCTAAACTTTTATTTTTTAGCAAAAAGTACAATTTTGCTTTCTTTAGCAGGCTTATGACCATTTAAACATGTAATTAAAAAGTAGTTCACATTGCAAGAAACAGACCAAAACATCTGACAACAGAGTAAATATTTTTTCTCTATTGTTAATTTGATGTGAACCCATTAAATCACTTGGTTCTGTCACTAAGAGTTTCTGATGCTTTATTCTTTACTCCTTTATCCCATGTTGAAAAATAAAAACACCCCGGAGAAAAACAAATATTGTATGATATCACTGATATGTGGAATCTAAAAAATATAACAAACTAGTGAATATAACAAAAAGAAACAGACTTAGATATAGAGAACAAAATAGAGGTTACCAGTGTGTGTGTGGGGGGAATATAGGGGTAGGGGAGTGGGAGGTACAAGCTATTGGGTGTAAGATAGGCTCAAGGATGCATTGTACAGCACGGGGAATATAGCCAATACTTTGCAATAACTGTGAATGGAAAGTAACCTTTATAAAATTTTTATAATTGTATGAAAATTAAAAAAAAATAAATTAAAAATAAAATAAATAAATAAAACTAAGTAAAAAATAAATAAATAAAAATACTCCAAATTATACATACCTTTCTATTCTCTCTTTTTGGAAATGTACTTTGCTAGACCTCCTGGAATCATCCTTTATTCTCTCTTGTCTTCTCTCATTTCCTCTTCTCTTCTCTCTTCTCTTTTCACCTGTTCTCTCCCTTCTACATTCACTCTCTCTCTCTGCCTCTTTTCCATAATCTTAATTGTTTTTCTATTTTCTGGAACATTCTATTAAAATTTATTTTTAATTTCTTTAATTTACAAAACCTATTTCTTGTTTTATAAATAAAACTTGTTATAAGCATCTTACTATTATTTAATAGGCTGAATATTTTCTTTTAACTCTGAGTACATTCATTGTTTTGTGATCTTGTGTCTTTATTTTCAAAGACATCTTTTGCTCCTACCTTTGATTCACTTTCCTCTGAGTTATTTTGTTTATTTGTTTGTTAGTTTGACTTTTGCCTTTTATTATGGAGACTTGCTTTAAATGTCAGGTGATTTTTGACAGTCTTCATATATTTAAAAGCCATGTACTTACTATAAAACTAATTGAGAACTCTTTGTATGTGATAAACCACTAGTGAACGTCACTAGGAACTGAATTAATTCAATTCTTTCACTGGCAGATTATTCACCAAAAATAACTGCAGTTCTTTACCCTTGAGCTGGTTGTTTTTTTCCAAAGAGGAAAACTTAACATGTTTGCCAATAAATGAATAAGCCTGGTGACAGCATTCTTGTATTCGAGTTGTGATATGGAACTGGGATTTCACTATCAACAGTATAGAATTTCATTTGATTCCTCTATTTTAGTTCAACACTTTAGCCAACAAATATGCCTGATGTACACAAATTTAGTTAACTAGTTCAATATTTTCAGGGAAGAGTGGTCATTTTTCTGTTTGGATTTCAGCTGCACACATACTTGTTTTTATTGATAAATGTTGTCTTTGTTGTCATAGCTGTTCTGTGGGTCTGGGCATACAATTCCCACCCATAATTAGCTTTCTGTTTACATCATTTTGTTAAGACAGTTATTACTCATTTATCAATTTCCTCTTCTGTTCCTTTTTTTTCTGATCTCCTTTCTTCTTACCCATTTGTTTTATTATTGTATATTCATGCCTAACTTTGTCTTCTTTATGCTTGAATTATTTGAAGGAACACAGATAGTTATTTGTATTTGAGCCACTCTGTCTCATTGATAGTGCTAAAATATTTAAGGTACTTTTAAAATTGTTTTCTTATCTTATGAACTCTTCCTTTACCTTAAGGGCAAATTATAATTGCTTCTCTGACTGGAAACACTTTACTCTATCCTGAGTTATCTAACATTTATGAATGGATAGAAATTATCTAAGAAGTGTATCTTTAGATTAAGTTTGCCTAATGCCATGTCTGCTAACTTGGCATTTATTGCAAGGTACATAGCAACAAACATTTCTTTAAGAAACATTAAATTATTGAGTGAATTGTAGCTATTTCTGTACTTGCATTTCATTCATTGGCTCATTTAGCAGAATGATCAAATTGAGGAGTGATGAAAGGGAAGCATTTCCTAAATTTTATGTTGCTGTGTTGACAACAGGGACTGTGTAGCATTCATGTTTATATCTCCAAATTTACTTTATTCAATTAATAATATTTGAAGTCCTGTTTTGGATAAGACCCTGTTAGTGACAAACCTATGATCCATTGAAGCTTATATTCTAGGTGAGAAAAGTCAAATGGTAAGCAAATTCATATATATGTTGCATTAGTGGTTAGTGCTTTAAATTTGGACAAGGATAATGAGGATAATAATAAAGGTATTGCTCCCTTATATAGAGTACTCAACGCACACTTTTGCAATAATGTGACATTTGAGTAGATTCTGAAAGAAGTGTGGGATTGAGCATGTGAATATCTAGCCAGAGCACATTCTAGGTGAGGGAAGAGCAATTGAAAATACCCAACAAGATGAAGCAGGCTTTTTGAATTTGTGGGATTACAAAGAAGCCAGTGTCTGAAATGCAGTAAGCGAGGGTCGCTAGATGGATAGCAAGTTCTAACTCATAAAATTCCTTAAAGACATAACAAGGGCTTCAGAATTTACTTTGAGTGAGATTAAAACTTATTAGAAGGTGTTTAGTGGAGCTGTAACATGATCCAACATACATTTTAATAAGATCTTTCTATTATATGGATAACAGATGTAAGGGCAGACCACAAGGAAAAGTACAAGTTATTAAAACTAAATTAAGAATCAGATAAAAATTTAGCATGGCAGGACATGATGGAAGTGATGTAAGTTATCAGTAGTGACTGGTTTTGGAATATATTAAAAAGTCAACAGTATTATTTTGTGGAATGAATTTAGTGTAGGAGATTCAAGAATAACTACAAGTAACCACTTGTTCCAAGCACAGAAAGATAGACTTGTCATTTATAAAGAAGAGTGGAGGAAGGGAGCTGTTGAACAAATATGGGAGTTGGACAGAAAGTAATAGTTCAAATTATTTACATACTCTGTGTTGAGATGCCTATTTTACATCCAAACACAGATGTTGAGGTTTCAGTTGGCTAAGTAAGTCTGGAATCTTGAAGTTGAAGCTAATTCTTAGGCTATTTTATGTACTATAGTTACACATAATTGTTATTCCTCTATTATTTAATGGGGTTACCAGTTTAGAATAAATTTTTTGAGGGATGAGGATTCCTCAAGTTCAAACATGAAAATCCTTCCTGTATATTAAGGCATCATAGGAGTTCTCTGACAAATGCCAAATGAATGGGATAGGAACCAAATTATTCCCTGAATGGGAGAAATAGGAAAAGATGTGTCTTTCCTAATGTAGCTGACAGGCTTTTAAAAAATAAAACAACTCATTATACCAAGTTTTGTGGTTTTTTCCCATTTCTGTATAAGCTCTGAAAGTATAAAAAAAAAAGATGTGTGCTAATGAGTTAGAAAGAAGTTAAAGGGAAAATCTGTTTATGCTACACCTGTGAATGTCTATTATTATAAATAAAACATGGTAATTTATATACTTAGCTGAATGATTATTTATGTCTGGAAGCTAACACATTTCACTGTTGCTAATAGTAACAGACAGAGAAGAAACACAACTCCATTTCTCTCTCAAATGCCTCATTTCTAGATAATTAAATTTCTTATAAAAGTATGTCTCTATTTTTCCCTTTTAGGAACTCTTCCACGTTTTTATGTCAATTTGTAGTAGATATGTGTAAACTACTTTCTAAATAGATCTATAAATTCTGTGGATAAGTGTAATTTTCTAAAATATACTTACAACATTTATCTTATGACCATTACATTTAATAAATCTGAAAATATAATGTGGAGCTATCCTATACCAATAATTCCTTTGTTACCTTATTAATATCCACAAACTCACTAAGATCTATATTTCTCCCACTGTCTACAATTAATGTTATTTCTATAATCTGATGTAGTCAGATTCTACCTCCTCATTTTATGAAATATAATGGCAACCTCTAGATGGTGCTTATTAAATTTTCCAGACACACAAAATAGGGTGAAGTACACTTAATGAAAATTCTGTTTAGCTCCTTTAAAAGTGGCATAGAATTTTTATTCCTATATAAATTTTTATTTTATTTAGATAAATAGAAATTTTATTTATCTCTGTTATATATTTTGAGTAGCTTTCAAAAGTTAGAATTTTGTTTTGGATTAATTGGAACATATCTAGATAAGAATATATATATATATATATTTGTATATATAAAGCAGACAATAGTTTAATGCTGATATAAATTTTATTTTTCATTTACCAATTGCACTCCTAAGTGCTGTATATATGACCGAACTCTTAACTATTACCTTAGAAGATATATGGTAGATCAATTTTTAGACTTTATGCATTATATGTACATAGCCACAATTCAAACCTGTAGAATGTTTATAACATATTTTATGTTATTTTTAGCTCAAGTTTAATTCATGGGTAATAAAAGAGTACTTATGAAAAAATTAAATAAAACTCAATTCTATGCAGCCATTTAATTCTAGCATGGTTGTTCAATCAGAATTTGCTTTCCTACTTAATCAAATTTAGGTATATACATAGTGAAAAGCATATCCAGTGTACTTAAGTCAGATTTATGAGTCATATTATTCTATAAAAAGGTTAGGCTTATCTTTCAAAAGGGAAACTGATTAAGCAAAAATTTTCACTTAAGAAAAAGAAAAATGATGGAAGGATGTCTTCAATAATATTTAAATATCCTAGCCACCTCCTTTCTGGGTCTTGATTGAAGCCCAAGTAAATAGAATTAGCATTTTCAAACAGAAAATTACCTGTTAATATCTGAACAACTTTACTCATTATATGCAAATTAATCAATTGAATAAACATATGAGATGACAGCAAAATGTGTACCTAATTTTTTTAGGAACAGTAGAGCTATTAAAGATTCATGATATAGGCAACGTCTTCTAATTCATATTATACTTGTCCATTAGTTTTACACTTATCAGATATGAAGGCCTCAATTTTAAAATGATAAATTTATTTACATCTCCCCCAACTACTTTACATTGAATATTTACGATATAACTTTCTTATAAGTCTCTGTGTGCTAATGTTTATATGTGTATATATGTTCATATATATTATAGAATGTGTGTATACATTTATATATACACATATAAATATATAAATGTATATATAACAGAAGGCATACCCACTGCTTTTTTTTTGTATTTCAAAGTTCTTTAAAATGTTCCAAATTTATTGACATAAAGTCATTCATAATATTCCATTATTAGACTTTTAATATCTTTAGTGTTTTTCATTCCTGACAAGAGTAGGGTTTTGTTTCTCCCAGTTTTGCAGTACAAATAAGAACTATAGTAGATTGTCTTTCTATTTCAGTCCTAGAGATGCCACGATAAATTCCCTACTGCCAAATATCTTGAAGGTAACATCAATCTGGGTATACTTTATGCATGCGCTCATTATAATCACTACTTTGTCTCTGGCAGTTGAGTGCTACACCAGAATTCTGCTCTCTGGTAGCTATTACTAATATATAAATCGGATTTATTGGTAGGATCTTTCATTGCCATCTATTACTGATATTTTTAAAGATTCATGTACACTCTTATAAATGTATTTTTTTATACTTTGGTAGAGTATCTCCATGCCCTTCCAGTATTGAAAGGGTGGGAACGTGAGTCATACTTAACACATTTGCTTCAATATTTCCATTTTTTGAAGTCAATGGATTCATGTTTTTGCACTAGGCAAAGTTCTGGCATCTTTTTTAAAATTTATATATTTTTTTAAACTTATATATCACATGCCTTTATTTTTTAATACAAGTTTATTTTTAAAATTTATTTATTACTTTTCTGTTAAGTATAATTGGCATAAAAGGGTAGATTATTTTCAGGTGTACAACATAATGATTCACCATTTATATACATTACAAGATGATCACCATTATAAGTCTAGTTACCATCTGTTGCCAAAGTTATTACAATATTATTGAGTATATCCCTTATTCTGTATATTACATCCCCACGACTTTATTTTATAACTAGAAATTTGTGCCTCTTAATCCCCTTCACCTATTTCACCCATCCTCCATACCCCTACCCTCTATGTTTCTGTTTTGTTTATTCATTTGTTTGGTTTTTTAGATTGCACATATAAGTGAAATCATACAGAACTTGCCTTTATCTGACTGACTTATTTCACTTAGCATTATGCCTTCTAGGTCCATCCACGTTGTCACAAATGACAAGATTTTATCCTTTTTTTATGGCTGAGTAATATCCTGTTATCCTGACACATACATAATACATGTTCTATGTCCATTCATCTATCCATGGCCACTTTGGTTGATTCCACATCTTGGCTATTGTAAATAATGCTGCAATGAATATAGAGGTGCACATATCTTTTCAAATTAGTGTTTTTATTTTCTTCAAAAAAATACCCAGAAACGGAATTGCTGAATTGTATGATAGTTCTATTTTTAATTTTTTGAGGAACCTCCATAATGTTTTCCATAGTGGCTGCAACAATTTATATCCCCACCAATGTTGCATGAGGGTTCCCTTTTCTCAACATCTTCCCCAATGCTTGTTATTTGTTGTCTTTATCATAATAGCCATTTTGACAGGTGTGAGGTGTTATTTCATTGTGGTTTCATTTTGCATTTCGCTGATTATTAGTAATGTTCAGCATTTTTTCAGGTACCTATTTGCTATCTGTATGTCTTCTCTGGAAAAAAATGCCTATTCAAGTCCTCTGCCCATTTTTTAATCAGATTGTTTGTTTATTTGTTTGATACTGATTTGTATGAGTTCTTTACATATTCTGAATATTAATCTCTTATCAGGTATATTACTTGCAAATACCTTCTCCCATTCAGTAGGTTGCTTTTTTTCATTTTGTTTATCATTTCCTCTGCTATGCAAAAGCTGTGCAAAAGCTTTTTAGTTTGATTTGGTCCCATTTGTTTATTTTTGCTTTTGTTACATTTTCTTCTAAGAATTTTATGGTTTCCGTTCTTACATTTAAGTCTTTAATCAATTTTCACTTTATTTTTGTATAGGCTGTAAGATGGTGGTCCATATTTATTCTTTTACTGGACCAGCCCATTTTTCCCAACATCTTTTCTTGAAGAGAATTTTTCCTATTGTAATTTTTGCCTCCTTTGTCATAGATTAATTGACCTTATGTGCATGGGTTTGTTTCTGGGCTCTCTATTCTGTTCCATTGATCTATGTGTCTGTTTTTGTACCCGTACAATACTGTTTTGATTACTATAGCTTTATAGTGTAGTTTGATGCCATGGAATGTGACACCTCCAGTTTTGTTCTTCTTTCTCAAGATTACTTTGTCTATACAGGGTCTTTTGTGGTTCCATACAAATTTTAGGATTATTTGTTCCTGTTCTGTGAAAAATACTTTTGGTGTTTTGGCAGGGATTGAATTGAATAGATATATTGTTTAGGTGTTATGTATATTTTTAACAATATTGATTATTCCAATCATGAGCACCATATATCTTTCCATTTATTTGTGTTTATATCAGGTGGGAGCCACTTTGGAGGGGCACCTGGCTGGGGCATGGTGAGTGGTGTTAGCAAGGTAGATGACCAGTGTCAAAAATGACACTCACCAGTGCCTGGCTAGTTAAGTAGAGGGAGAATTAAGACAAAAAAAAAAAAAAATAGTGCCCAACAGTGCTTCCAATAGATTCTTTCCCCTTAGGCGCTGGCCCTAAAATTAGTCAATGAATCTCCTTCACGTATGGCCCAGGTGTTTTCAAACTGCTGCCTTTGTACTAAGACTCAGAGAGAGCAAGTTTTTGCATTAGCCCTTTAAGAGTAAACTCTCAGTTTCCTATAGCCTGCCAGCTCTCCAAGAAGTAAACCCTGCTGGTTTTCAAAGCCAGTTGTTATGGCTTGTATTCCCAGTGCAGGTCCTCAGGGCTGGAATGCCCTATGTGGGGTTTGAACTTATGGCTCCTTAGGGAGGATCTCTTGTTTGTGATATTCCTTCTTTTTTTTGAGGGGGGTCCCTTCACTGGGGGTGTGGGTCCTGCCTAGATTGGGTCTCTACTCCTCCTACTCATCTCGATGTGTTTTGTAACTTATGTCCTTAGTTGTAGAAAAGCTGATTCTGCTACTCTTCAGGTTATTCCCAGAGTTGTTCTATATGTAGTTGTAGATTTGGTGTACCCCTGGGAGGAGGTGATCCCAGGATCTCCCTAGTCTGCCATTTTGATCCCACCTCCCAAAGTTCTGGCGTTTTAATTTTGCTTAATATAGGCCACAATTGATTTCGATTCCCAGTGAATCAATCAATCACACTATTAAAAGCCCTCAGAGGCATTTAAGACAGAACACAGAACTCTGATACTCTGGTAAGTACATATTAACTAACATTATGGAGATATTTTTTAACTTGGATCCCAAAGAATTTTCCAATGAGTTTTAGATACCATTACAATGAATGGCTAAATGCTTGTTAGGAGTAGTATTGGCAGTATGTCCTCAATTATGTATTCTATATTTGAACTTGCTCCCTTTGAATCAAAATCACTATAAGGTTTTTGAAGAGATTAGTGACATCATAAAGCTGAATGAGTAGGTGACAAGAGATAAATCCAGTTCTCTAGCTATTAATACTGAGTTGCAGATACACTTTGATGTTGGCATGATCTTTTCTCTGTGCCACTCATGGCTGTCTCTACATTGTCAAAATTCTTAATTTCTTGACTTCAAATCTGCCTTCATAACATGGTTCTTCATTTTGATCCAGACCCCACATTTGGTGCTTCAGGTTTTTAACTCTTTTCAAAAATACCTTTTCTATTCTCCTGGATACGACCTTTTGTTGCCCAGTAGTTCACAGGTACCCCATCTTGTTGTTCTTCCTCCCTGATTGACAGCAGAAGAGTATCAGATTAAAAGTTTGTGTGGGTACTTTTGAGTCTTATCTGGCAAGTGCCAGACATAGTTTTCCCTCAGCTGGTTGAGTTTGCCAGAAGTCCCTCTATTAACTTCTTAATGTCAAACCATATTTTGACTGAGGTGGATTTGTTTCTGATTCCACAATAGCATCTTGAGTAGTCTCCCTGTACCAATCGGCTAAAAAATAATTTTTAGATTGGGTTTTTTACTCAGGAAGTCACAGTTATTTTCTTAATACAGTAAAACCCTAATTTCCAAATAGTTCTGATCAATATGTTCAACCAATAGGTACAAACTGATTAACATACAATTTTTAAAAATACATTTATTTATTTTTTTTGCTATGTTCCAAGAGCCTGTAATCTAACTTCATACACTCACAAAAGCTGGACTCATTGCTGAGGCTTGTACTTCCTTTAGGGGGCTGCACTCTTCCCTCCTTACTCCTCACAGTCATGTATTCTCTTGACCCCTTCCTTAATACGTTTGAAACCTTCTTTTTTACCTTTTGACTCCCTTTACATATCTTCCACCCCACAACTCTGGCCACCACCAATATGTTTTCTATATCTATGAGCTTGTTTTGCTTTTGTTTTTGTTTTAGTTTCCACATATGAGATATCAAACGGTATTTGTCTTTCTCTGTCTGATTCATTTCACTCAGCATAATTACCTTCTAAGTCCATCCATATAGTTGCAAATGACAAAATTTCATTTTCTTTATGGACAAATTATATATATACATATATATCTCACAACTTCTTTATTCATTCATCCATGGAGGGACACTTAGGTTATTTCTGTATCTTGCCTATTGTGAATAGTGCCACAATGAACATGTGAGTGCAGATATCTTTTCAAGTTAGTGTTTTGTTTCCTTCAGATAATACCAAGAATTGGAATTGCTAGGTCATATAAAAATATTTTTAATACATTTTGGAAGAGGATTAAAAGTTTACTTAGTCCCAACATTTCAGGAATGTACCTATTAAACAGACCAAATACATTGAAATTTTATCTTTAAAAAATAGAAATAAGTTAATGCCTTTGAATAGTAACAAAGGCACAATTCACAGTAATCATAATTCTGACTACACATGGAATACACTTTGGAGTACAGTTCCCTTTAGCTAATGCAGTTAACTTCTGAGCATGTTTAGAGTCTGGGTTATTTCTTCCTATGCATAGAGAAGACAAGATGTATTCAGATTATTCTAATAAAAGAATCATATTGATGTTCATTAATGCCTTAAATTTGAATGATGGGTCTGAAAGTGGCTGAGACTCTTTGGATGTGGATCCTCTTCATCCACAGATTTATAAACTGAAAAAGATGAGTTATGTGTCCCCCACACCCAAATACAATGCTAAAACAGTAATAGCATAATTTGTATATGCAAGTTTGCAGCAATTACATCAGACAAAATTGCAATGACAGCTGAAATTCCACAGGGTATACTCATATGAGGCTCTAATAAAGGTGAAGAATATAGATCCTCAGGAGAAAGGAAGCTCAGGCAAACACAGAGAGGTCTCAGTGCCCCAGTGCAACTTTTAGAACTATTTGTCGATTGTAGAAAATGTGCTTTGTCTTTGGACAGTGAACTGCCAGAATCCATCTGAGATACATTAGTTATGAGAGCCAAGGCTCAAGTGTATTGAGGAATCTTTTATAGCCTACTGGTAATATAGCTAAAACTCTATTCAATAAACAGTTAAACCAGGTGTTAATGATATATTTTCAATAGTAAAGTTGACTACCCATGGCTCCAAGACAAGGAATTTTTAGACTTCAAACAGCAGGTTATAATAAGTCATTTTCTAGTAGATTTCATCTCTGTCTTGGCCAAAGTAAGACCCAGAGTCCCAGGCATTTCTGGATATCACTATAGAGCTACCATAGACCAGATGCATGCTAACCCTATCCATTCAATTCAAAAAGAGAAAAGAACAGTAGGCACACAGCAGCCACTGGTCCTGAAGAGCAAATGTTTCCAGGTCCTCCCTGAGAAAGGAAATGTGTCTTCAGTAGGGTCTGATTCTGCTTTCTAAGAGCTCTTCTCCATTACTCTGTTCTCTCTTAGTTTTGTCTCATTTCTCCCAATCTTGATTTGCCCTATGAACACTTTCTTTTCTATAACAAATGGCTCATAATTGAGGCAAAATAGCTTTCTTAGCCTGTAGAAAGTTGGGAACCCAGAGGCCTTTTTGTAATTTGAGTGATCACAATTTCTCTTAGCTCAAGCTAGTGGTTTTTTTGCCGATACCACTTTTATGCAACCTTTGTGGAATTTATGTGTATCAGAAATTTTATCACTTCACATGGCAAAAGTCACACCGACAACTCTTTTCCAGACAGACTTTTCTCACTTTCAAGTGGCTTGTCAGGCTGCTAAAGAACAATCCCCATAAGATTCTTTGAGCCTCTTTTGTCTAGGTTTTGTTTTTTGTTTTGTTTTGTTTTTGTGTAGGACCTGGTCTACTAGATCCTGCCTTAAATCTTTCAGAGTTCTTAAGGATCTTACAGCCACACTCTTGATTTGAATTTTGACCCCAAGCGTCATATTACTTTGAGATTATTTTACTAGCTGAGAAGACTGGGGATGAGAGACAGTTTTATTCTTCCAACCTAGCAAGTCCTATATCCTCTATATTACCCTTCAATTCCGCTTGCAAACTGAAAGTTTCTTTCTTTATCTCTTTCCTCTCTTGTATTTATTTATCATTCACAGATAATAAAACCAAACAGCCACTTGCAACATTAGGCCTGATGGTCCCCTTATGCAGATCCAAACATTCATGGGATGCATTCTTATTATCCAAGATATCACACATGAGAGTTTGGCCATTCATATTTTCACTACTATGTAGCATGGGCAGGCAGAAACTGGAAAAGCATAGAGGAAACTATTAGCAAAGGCTGATAGTAAGCCAATGGTTATCAGAGGCTGAAAGAGAGTGAAGTAAGTAATTGTGTAAGTAAGCTAGAAAATGAGGTGCTGCCACTTTCTCCCAAAGGCAATGCTACATGTTCCATGCTTTTTTTTCTTTCTTTCTTTTTTAACAGCAGTATCCCACTTCCAGGAACCAATTTCTATATGAGTTTACTACTCCTGGCATCAACCATCCTACATCTGAGTGGCTCAAAACAGTGGTCGTTTATTTAGATCACAGTCCTGCTATTACTGTGTTAATCTGGTCTAGGCTAAGTTCAAATGATTTGAGCTGGTTTGCTCATGTGTCTGCAGATGGTTGAGAGATTGGCTGGAGGTGAATTCTCCCATGTGGTCTCACTCCCTAGTGTGAAAGTTAGCTGGGATGACAGTGGCAATTACCCTTGTGCTGCTTACTACTCAGCAGACCAGTTTAAGCATCTTTACAGGGTAAATGGGTTCCCAAAGCAACAAGAGAGAAATTTGCAAGCTTTTGTAGGCCTGGGTGAAGAACTTGCTTAAAGTTACTTCCACCTCATTCTAATGGTCAGAACAAGTCACAAGGCCAGGCAAGTGATTTAACCTCCATATCCTTATCTTTTTGGAGGAATTGAAACATCATGTGGCCATTTTTTTCAATCATATCATTGACCAGTGTAAAGAAACCTTACCCCTTGTTTTAAACTGATATTTCTGAAATGGTCTTGGAACCTAAAACCTACTTATTGTTCTACTGATTCAAGTCTTTTCCTTGATCAGTAAAATCTCAACGTTTGTGTTAGAAATGATAATCTGCATTCTCATTTGCAAAAAAATAAAAAAAATAAATTACCGAGACACACTGTAAAGAACCGTATCAGATTGACTGCAAATAAAACACATAAGTTATTGTTTATTGATATTTTAATCTATATGCTGTAAGTTGTTCTCAGTGTGCTAAATATATTAGATTAATTATACATTAAGTAACTATACTTAATAAAGAACCCTGCTGTAAGAAACATTTAGTTAATGAATAAATGTGAATGTGTGTTGAATGGTCATTCTTTTTTATAATATATCCTGTACTGATTTGTACTTCCTGTAATCTTTGAGTTAAGAAATAATATGACAGGTCAATCTAGGTAGTAGTTTCACATAATAATGTTATACCTGAGAACAGTCTAATAGCTGTCTAATAGTTATGAGCTAACAATATTATTAGCAATATAAGTTCATATCAACATTTAAATTTAACTGTATAAAACATAAGGCAGTGAAAACACCCAGAAACATGGCTATGGTTCTAATACAAATGTGAATAAAAGATTGTTTCTTTTCTATATTTATTCTGTCTCACTATATAAACATATATTCTGACCATGACACCCTGTGTCTTATGGCTTTCATTAAACCGCTTTTAATCATAAATTTGGGAACCATGCAGGTAAATGTGATTGCAATATTTTCTTTTTTAGGTTTATGAGAAACATCAAGATTACCTGTCGCAATTAGAATGTAACATATTCATTTTAGATTATTGTCATTATAGTGATGTTTTCCATTTGTACATTGCTATATGTTTCAAAACACTTTCATACATAGAAGAAACATTTTTCTATTTAGAATGAGAAAAATAAGGTTCAGTAATTAGACGAGTATATTAGTTTGTGAGGGCTGCTAAACAGAGTACCATAAACTGGGAGGTTTAGAATAATAGAAATTTTTTCACAGTTCTGGAGGCCAAAAGTCTGTATCAAGGTGTTGGTAGGGCCATGCTCCCTCTGAAGGAGCTGGGGAAGCAACTGATCTAGGCTTCTTACCAACTTTTAGGTAGTTCCTTGGCTTGTTTTTGCCAGCCTCCCCATGGCATTCTCCCCGTGTGTGTGTCTACTGCCTCTCTAAGATTAAGCAATTTTATCTTAATCCCATAAGCCATTTTTGATTTATAATAGCATGTATAAGAATTTATTTCTATTTAAGTTTATAAATATATGTAATCTACGTAAATATAAATTTTTAATTTGTATATAGCAGAATGTAGTGACCATATGTGCCATTTTTTTTGTGTGCCCAGGGTTAAAGAATATTTCTTATTTTTAAATACTTGTATATAGAAAGTTGTATAAATATATACAATATATATTAAAATATATAATCACCATTTGGTACAGAATAAAATAAAGTTACATAAAATCTGATTGTAGTGAAAATCTAGAATTTGTAACAACTACATTTAAGGTCCCTAAAGCTTTAAAGGCTACCAAAAACATTGGTTGAATATAAGAAATGATTTATGAAATCTTAACGATTGGCAGTGATTAACATGATAGCAGTTTATCTCGATGATCAATAATAGGAGTCTTGACATTGACATAGGTATACCTCCTCTACATGCGGCAACTCTCCTAATGAAGGAGAAAGGACACATTTGAGGGAGATGTGAGAAAGTTTCCGGATTTTGCTCAAATGCATCCTACGCCTATGGTGTTCCTATTGTTGCTGCTAGTATTAACTAGTATAAAAATGTCACACTGTGAATGAATACTTTTCTAAGAAATATTGGCTGCTGCTCATATTATCTTCTGTGACACTGGAAGGATGGAAAAACTAGCAACAATTCCTCATGAGAAATTTCCATGAATAGTTCCTTTGGATGTCATTCAAATCAAGAATATACTAATTTCTTTAATTTGAATGCATTGCTAATCTAGAATAAAAATAGAAGAGTAAAATATGTTATGTACCTAAAACAAAAACTCAGATAGTTACAGATATTCAGGTTTAGAAGCAACCCTATAGATTTCATTGTTCTTTCCTTTTATAGATCATAAACCTCTCTAAAAATCTTAGAAAGCTATGACATCTTGTTCTAGAAAAATCCACATGTGCACTTTGCAACACAGTTCTAAAAATAATTTCCAGGAATTTCATGGACTTTCTCAAGCCAATCTGTAGACCTTCACAAATTATAGACTTCATATTAAAAAATATAATCTGAATCAATTAAATGCTTTAATTTTTAAAGAAGCTGTAATCCAAGAAATACGGTAAAAGTTTTGCAAAAGTATAGTGGTTTTAAAACAATTTGTGAAAAATATTATGTTGATTTTTGTATCTGTGATTTTATATAAAGTTGTTTTTAATGTTAAATTTTTGTTCTTTAATCAATTCCTTGAGGAGAAAGCTACTTTTTAAAAAAGATCTAAGAACTGTACTTGGACACTCATTTACTTGCTGAAAATCTATACTCTGTAGTTAAATATAAAAATCTTAAACACAAAATGGATGCTCTTCTATTATCATTGTATCCATTAATCCTAGAGCAATGATTAGCCTAGCACAAAATAGTGTCCTTCACAAAGAAATATTAGAGAAAACTAATAAGGCTGTGTTGATTTTAATTAGCAAATGAATTCCACTATGACAGGATTTAAAAAACAAAATAGGAAAGAGCAAAAGCACATTAAAACCTTGTTAAAGGAAATATAGTTGCCCCAGAGAAAGCCATTAAATTGTTAGATTAAGATATTTTGATATCATTGGCTCACACTCAATTATATCTGATTTGTGTTGAATTAATCACCAAACAAAAATGTACTACTTAATAAAGCCAATTATACATAAGTAGCTTTGAATAATTTTCTGAAAGGTGCAACATTTCAGAAAGTGTTGACTATAAAGGTAGTTAAGATAGTTTTTTTAACTTTGCTTATCTGTCTTCAGGGTCAGTAAATTAGTCATACCTATAATTTAATGACTATAAAGTACATTTTGTCCACTTAAATAATGTATAATGAATAAGTAAATAAATATTGCAGTGTTACTGAAAACATTCTTTGAATTGAACTATGTATTAAAAATTAACTTATGTAGGCTCTGCAGCTACTCTGAGCTAATTACCAGTGTCATTTCCATAATTATGCACAATATTCATTTCATAGAGCAATCCTTAGGATGAAAATAACATAATTTAGCATACCCACTTCAGCAAACTGCAGAGTTGAAAATATGCATGAATAAATTTTAAGGTATATGAGTTCTTGGAACAGCAGTGTCACAAAAAGTCGGAGAAGTAAACAATATCATCAAATTCATTATTTTAAACAACCTTGAGCTCATGACTTTGCATAAGACTTTATTTAAATTCAAAACAGTTAAATATGATTAATGCAAATTCCACTACTCTGAAATCTGTGATTAGATAGATAAAACGAGGTTTAATTTTACCCTAGGAGATATTGATTTAAATATAAGCATTATGATCTGTATTTCAAGAAACATGCTTACTTTTTTGATTAAAAAAAAAAACTTTTTAAAACATGTTTCTTTTTAAGGTTAAGAACTGACTTCATGTGACAGAAGAAGAAATGATATAGTGGATTTAGCATATTCATCAGTAATTAACATGATTCTTTAGAAATGAACATTCCTTGAACTGGCATACATTGTATTATTTAATCCCAAAATAATCCTGTGACAAAAGCATGAATTATTTATTATTTCACAAATGAAAAAAATCAAACATTAAAGAGGTTATTTGATTTCTGAAGGTAACACAGATAGTAGGTGCTAAACAAGGAGGCTATCCTGAGCCTTCTGGGCCTATCCTGGTCCAAATCTAGTTTGCTCTCCACATACCACATTGACTTAATCCTGACATTTCACTGAGCACTTTGAAGATGTTTTCTGAAAAAATGCACATTGATGTTTTAAATTAACACAAATTAAGTGCTTGGCAGAAACTCAGAGGAAAGTCAAAGAAACTATAAACACATTGGGAAAAAAGTTTGGTATTTACCAATTCCCTTTCCTGCCCCCAGCTCCCCACACTCTGCCCTTCACATTTTTGCTTCAGTCTTCTTAGTTCATCCCTAAGTGAACTGACTCCACATAGCATTTTCTAATTTCCTGTGTTCTGGGCAAGTTATGTAGGATCATACACCATGTTGATTTTACAATGTTTACAACTGATTGGCACACCACTACTTTATGGCTGAGTGAGCAGTCTCATAATCTACTGTTAGATTTCAAGGGTTTTGCAAAAACACACAATACAGATTTTTTCCATCCTCTTTTCAGAATCTTAAGATATATTTCAATGTAACTCAAGACAAGACTGAGAAGAAGACTTTCATACAAAGCTTAATTTTTTTAGTAACTAACAACACAGATTTTCCTAACTAGTATATAGTGTTTTCTCATTTGAATAATTTCAGTTCTTTTGTATCTGCTCATTCACTCATTTTATAGCTTATTGCTATGAAAATTGGAAATTGTGAAAAGTGTTTTCTTTTGAAAATTGGTATACATAAAGTTAACATTTTAAAATGCATAATATATTGGGATATTTGCTTTAAAGGTCTTTAATACAATCAATTTATATTCTAAAACCATATCAACTAGCATAAACCACCAGCAAAACATTTTTATTCTTCTTCTAGTCTGTTCCCATTGCCATATATATGCCTAATCTACAATATTTTGCTAATCACCTCGTTCTATCACCATTTATTTCATTTTATTTATTAACTCAACATGTTTAATATGTGGAATTATTCAGGTTAATATCTGTCCTGTGGTATGGGCTCTAAAAATTCATCTTCCTTTGTATATTCCCAGAGTAAAAGTATGTTTCACTTTCTTTAAAGATAAAAAGACAATATTTTAATATTTTTGAATATTGAACAACTGTTTTTGAATCCTTCCCACGTGTCAAGTAATCTGCTAATCACTTTATGTAACATATTTAATTCTTACAACAAACTGGTGACAAAGTACTATGAAATATATAATAATACATTTCTGTATTTACATTATTAATTAGTTTATTCATTTAGTTGACAACTTCTGCAACTTCCATATACCACACCAACTACTAGATTATTTATTTACGATTTCTTTCTTGAGGTTTTATTTTCTAGCAATAAGGAGTTGTACATAAACAGAAAATAAAGAAACAAATGTAATAAATCCTCTGGTAAAGTATGTAGAGGAATTGTGCAAGCACTGATAATGGAAGAGTCCATTAGAGGGGAAAGGAGATAATAACTAGTAGCCATGTATCCATATGAATAGCTATTAGAATCAACTCACAACATAGTCAATGGTTAATAATAATAAAAAATAAATTAGTACTCCAATTATTTTTATTCCTACCCACATTTCATTTTTAGTTAGTATAGAAGAGTAAATTGACCTGATTTCTCAAGTGATGCTGTAGTTTTCATATTTCTAGCAATAACCATAAAATATTATTAATACAAGGTCCACAGAAACAGGAGGATTTTTTTATTCTTAATGCACTGCTAAAATAATATCTTAGTCTGTGAGACTCAAACAGATTTGTACCTGGCCTAGTTGTAATTAATTTTAAAATTGAATGGAAATAATTGGCAATAGAATTTCATACAAGAATCCCTCATTTTTTACTTCTCTGTTAGAATCATGTTATTTTGAGTTGAAAGAATAAAGATTACTTGTTGAAGTATGCAATTTTGATGTGATCTTTGAAATTTATCTGGGTAAATATAAAATTTGAGAGATTAAATGATAAGTCTTCATGGTAGAACAATAAGGTATGAAGAACTGAATTCAGAGAACAAGCAGTCCTCCTTCTCCCTTTCTCCCTAGTGCTATCAATCACCTAGACCATATATTTTAAATTTACAGTGTAAGAATTAAAGGCAGACATACTTGCTTCAACAACTAGATACTATGAATGGAGCACAACCAAAAGTCTAAGGCCTTGCACTTCTATGATCTCATTTATATCAAGCAGTCATTAGCAAATGCATTTTCTCTGAGTAGTCAATATTGTCTGAAGTCAGATAAATTATATAGTTAGGAAACTTAGATTGTAAGGGTGCAGATGAAGAATGGTGCAGTGAGTTGTCCGTTATCAAAATGTCTAAGGTTAAGTGGAAAGTTAAACTGAACAAGGTCTGAAATCTAATTTCCTAGCCAGACAGAGTGGCAGCTAACTGTCTTTAACAGAAAGTTCCTTTATCTATAATTACCTACCATTTTTAAGTCTTCTAACATCTGCCAGAATGTGCCTTCTAATTATATAAATGACTGCACTACTAGACAGATTTCAATTTTTTTTCACTTTTCCAGTGAATTATTTGGAAGAAAGGAAAGTCCTTTCTTTCTTTTCGTTTTGCTTTGTTTTTCCAAACTCCCACTGCTTCACAAACTGTAATCAATGTGATAATGTGAAAAAGTGACAGATTTTGATAATATCTACTCACTTCCAAATTTTACATCAGCATTCTAATACCTTATCAGTGTTGTCAGTGGGAAAAGCTATGCTGGTTGGCAAAATGGTTTCCTTAAGAATTGCAATCTTGAGCTTCCTAAATTAGGGAAAAAAAAAAAAAAGAAACTAAGAAACAGAGTGGCATTGCATATGTATTTCCAAATTATCAATTGCCTTAGGTGAATTTACAGAATTATTATCTATATACAACAACAAAAATAATTTGCCCTCTAACTAAGCAAAATTTATATTCTTGAAAGATATGTAAAACATATATATGAATTAGAAATATTTAGCGTGTAATGTTGGTTTAACATTACATTGTATTACAAAATTCACAGATTTAACATATCTATCCATCTATTTAACCTGCTATTATTATTGGTTATAAATCTATATGTAATATAGTTATAATCCAATTTAATTATGAAGTGGACTCCAAGGACAAAATGTACAGGAAAATGTAAATAATAAACAAATTTGGAATTTGACCTGGGAAAGTATGAATAAAGATACTATACAAAGAAAAAGTAAAGAAAAATACAAATAACAAAGGGAATGTTGCTAATAATTAGGGCAAATACTCATGACTGATGGCCTGGGATTGAATTCCAACTTTAAAACTGGTCATCTATGTGACTTGGGCAAGTTTGGCAGCTGTTTCCTTATTTATAAAGTCCCATAGCTTATATTGAGAATTAAATAAGTTAATATATACAAAGAGCTAAGAACAATGCCTATCATATAATAAAAGCAATGTGTTTATTACTATGAAATATGCAGGTAATAAATCATCAATGGCTGCCATAGTTGAGTTTAAATATAGCACAGCTCTTTCTAGTAATAAAAGTGGAAAGAAGTACGTGGAAAGAAATTCAGTTTTTTAAAACAGTTTCTTCATCTGAAATTCTGTTTCCTCATGTGAGAATTCCTAGCCCACAGAATTGTTGTAAAAATTATGAAGTATGTAAATTACTATCTGGCATATACTTAGTATTATTAACTGTTTGTTTTTACTATTATTCTTATTATATAATTCTCATTATTATAAATAAACACAGTAGAAATTTGAGGTTACCAAAGATTGTTTTATGTTTCTGTTTGGGTTAACTTATGGCACTAATTTTTTATATGGTGATTAGGAAAATAATATTAATAATAATGTTAATAGTATTAAAAATAATATTAGAACATTTCTTCTAAAAACACATAACATTGGAAATTTACTAAGAGTCTTTACAAAAAGTTGAAGTAGCAATGTTTAAATGCAACACAATAGGTACAATTTCTGAGAGGATTTAAATTAATACATGACGATATAGTCCAAGACCATAGCTGCCTTGCTTCTGAATGGCTCACATATCTTTTTCTAAGCCATTTTAAATATCTCTTCTCACAGGAGTTTTTAGACAACAACAGTTTAGTCAACAATTTAAGCCTGACTCTCTAATAAGCGTTTCAAGTCCTGGGATTCTGTTACTCATTGATTGTAGATAACTATACTTTAGAAGCCTCACAATGCAAAGTTGTATGCATGTGAGTATGTATGAGTGTTGTTCCTTAAATATAAGTTATCTAACAAAGAATCTTGACTAAGTTATGAACTTCCTTATCTCCATATAAATGTGACCTCCAGAAGTAACTCCTTATCTCCATATAAATGTAAATAAAGTCAGCGTTTTTCTTCAAGAAAAAAGTCATTATTCACATCAATAAAAATGCAAACACTCATACAGTCTGAAAAGCTTACATGATAGTCTGGAGCCAAAATAATTTTAGTTTGGACTTTTTTCATGCTAGTTGTCATTAGCGCTCTACCTTTACTACAGTAGATATTCAGTATTGCAACATTTAAATGTGAAATTTTGAGAAAGAATTTCTTAGTCAATTCTACTGACCCTAAAATGTATGGATTGAAAATGAGTGCCATAGTAACTAAAAAATGAACAAACAAAATCTTACTATATGAGGTGATCAGATTTGAACTACATTTTGAGGTATATTTTTAAGGATAATTTATTGTGTTTATAATTCCTTCTTCAATGCTGTAGCTAGTCACTCATTTTTAGTTGAGAGGACTTGCAGTTCATGAATGTAAGAATTTACATTACTTATGGGATCAAAAATGATTGAAAATAATATGGACAGAAGGGAAATAGATTGGTGGGAGTCTGGCATCGCTCTCTTTTCCCCACTAAGATTTTTCATTTGATTTTTCAGGATCAGTTTTGAAGATCAGTTGTTCTCTTATCCCTGAATCTCGAAGTGTTATTAAAATTCAGGACTGAAGCAAACATTACTAGATAGCATTTTATATTGAGTTAGTATAGATTAGGTAGTAAACAGTTTCTGCCCACAGAGTCAAAAGCCAATGAAAAATCAATAAAAGTTTCAGCCACTCTTATTTTATTCTTGATGAAATTCTCCAGAAATTGAGTGCATCGCATAAATAAATAGTTGAGTTGTGGATCTGAAGTCCGTTAGATTTTACTATAAAGTGATGGCCAAAAATATTCGAGTTTTAAAAAGGAAATGGCACCACACTTAATGGGCTTGCGTGACAACTAAAATATAAATGCATCTTGAGTGGTTGGACAATTTCCCTTTTGAAACAAAAATCAACATTTAAGTGTTTCTCTTTGAGAATATAGCTACAGAACGGTAAAAAAAAGAAACCTCTAACAGTCTTGATATCTAAACTTAGGAGTCTTGGTATTCATTCCTTAAAGTAAAAGGATTAGTGGGAAAGATGATTACTTGGAAAATATATTTTAAAAATGATTTTCAGAAAACTCTGAAAAAATACTCTATACCCTACCTCACTTTTAAAAGATTGTCCTAGAGGAGGGAACTGTAAAGAAACCTTCATAGCAAGGTGATCAGGGAAAGAAAAGTTAACATAGAAGTAGACAACACGAAATAACGTCACAGAAAGCAAAAGTTGGGCACTTTAAAACAAAGTTTAAGTCAAAAGAGACCAGGCTATCTAAAGGGATAAGATGGAAACTATTATCTGAAAGCAGGAGTGAAAAGCCTCTATTTATTTAGCATAAGAAATCATTTAAGGACAAAGGCCGGAGTTTCCTGTCATTAGCTGTGCTCTGTCATGGGATTTGCTTGTGTGGTCGAGATTCTGTTATTTACAAATATATTATTGTGCTTATCTATTTGGGTTTACTTTTATGCAATCTCTTCCCAGTCTGACAGAGATGACTATTTGCTTTAGGGAGGTTCAGATTCTTATGAAAGGAATTAAAAGGAAAAGAGAAGATGAATGTTCAGCTTGGGACATCAAAAAAAAATTTCCAAGCATACAGAATATGATGGTTGTTAAAGTAAGGCTTTGTCTAGAGAAAAAAAATGTTTTATAACTCCAAATAATTTAACTTTACATGTCAGGAGGGAAAACTGGCCAATTCAGGAATTATACAATTTTAATTTAATTCATAAATTAGATGGAAAGGAGAAAATGTCATAAAGGGAGTTCCAAAAGAAAGGGAAGGAGCTTAGTAAAACCTTTCCTCTCTGATTCAGAGGGGAAGTGAGGAGCTTGTATTATATATGGTGGAAACCAGCTCTAGGCTGTGTGTTAGGAGCCGTGAGTTCTAACCTTGAATTTGATAAATATGGGCTGTGGGCCATTGGTTTTCAAAGTATACTCCACAGACATCTAGAGGTCCCTGAGACTTTTTCAAGGTGTCTTCAAAGTTTAAGAAAAATACAAAGAAGTTATTTGCCTTTTTAAATTATATTGACATTTTCGCTCCTGGTACAAAAGCATTGGTGTGTAGCACTACCTGTCTTAGCAAGATTCAAAATGTGGCACTAAAATCATATTCAGAGTCATATTGAATTCTTCACTACTGCACATTCAAGGTAACAAACAAATAAACCAAAACCAAAACCAAAATTCTCATCTAAGACTGTTATTGAATAAGCAGCAGTAAAAATCATTAATTTTATTAAACATTAGCTCCTGAGTGCCATCTTTTTAATATTCTGTGTGCCACAATTAGAAGTCTCCGTAATTCAATTCTGCCACATACATACCAGTACCATGATTTTCTCTAGAAAACACATCGGGACAATAGTTTGAATTGCAATCTCAACTGTTTTTTGCGTGAAATACCATTTTTGTTTGAAAAACAATTGTCAGACAAACTATGATTATTCAGACCTGGACATCTGGCAGACAGTTTTTCAAAAAAGAATGAAGTGAACTGTCACTTCAAGGGAAAAATATAACTAACAGCATTCATTGTCAATGACAATCATTTTTTTATCTTAATATTCAAAGTTAATTTGTATATCCAGATACTATCAGTCCATTGTCTAGTGAAATTTCTAAAAGTAGAACTTTAAAAAGCTTATATTCACCTTTGTGACTTTTACAGCTTCTCAATACTTTGACTTATCTGAAGAGATTGATGGAGACATTAACATTTATGATCTTTTAAAATATGTTATATATATATTTTAAAAAAATGTTATTGGAGTATAGTTGATTTACAATGTTGTGTTAGTTTCAGGTGTACAGAAAAGTGAATCAATTATACATATACATCTATCCACTCTTTTTAAGATTCTTTTCCCATATAGGCCATTACAGAGTATTGAATAAGGCTCCCTGGGCTGTACAGTAGGTCCTTATTAGTTATCTATTTTACATATAGTAGTGTGTATATGTCAATCCCAATCTTCCAATTTTATCCCTCCCCACCCTTACCCTCTGGTAACCATAAGCTTGTTTCCTATATCTGTAACTCTATTTCTGTTTTGTAGATAAGTTTATTTGTACCCTTTTTTTAGATTCCACATGTAAGCGATGTCATATGATATTTGTCTTTTTCTGTCTGACTTACTTCACTTAGCATTGCAATATCTAGGTCCAACCATGTTTCTGCAAATGGCATTATTTTGTTCTTTTTTATGGCTGAGTAATATTCCATTGTATATATATACCAATCTTCTTTATCCATTCCTCTGTTGATGGACATTCAGGTTACTTCCATGTCCTGGCTATTGTATATAGTGCTGCAATGAACATTGGATGCATGTATCTTTTCAAATTATGGTTTTCTCCAGATATATGCCCTGGAGTGGGATTGCTGGGTCATATGGCAGCTCTATTTTTAGTTTCTTAAGGAACCTCCGTACTCTTCTCCATAGTGGCTGTACCAATTTACATTCACACCAACACTGTAGGAGAGTTCCCTTTTCTCCACACCTTCACCCACATTTATTGTTTATGGATTTTTTGATGATGGCCATTCTGACTGGTGTGAGGTGATGCTTCATTGTAGTTTTGATTTGCATTTCTCTAATAATTAGTGATATTGAGCATTTTTCATGTGCTTTTTAGCCATCTGTATTTCTTCTTTGGAGAAATGTTTATTTAGATCTTCTGCCCATTGTTTGATTGGGTTGTTTGTTTTTTTGATATTGAGCTGCATGAGCTGTTTGTATATTTTGGAGAATTATCCCTTGTCAGTTGCTTTGTTTGCAAATATTTTCTCCCATTCTGAGGGTTGTCTTTTTGTTTTGTTTATGGTTTCCTTTGCTGTGCAAAAGGTTTTATGTTTAATTAGCCCCCATTTGTTTATTTTTGTTTTTATTTTTATTACTCTAGGAGGTGGATTGAAAAAGATCTTGCTGTGATTTATGTCAAATAATGTTCTGCCTATGTTTTCCTCTAAGAGTTTTATAGTATCTGGCCTTACATTTCGGTCTTTAATCCATTTTGAGTTTATTTTTGTGTATGGTGTTATAGAGTGTTCTAATTTCATTCATTTACATGTAGCTGCCCAGTTTTCCCAGCACCACTTACCGAAGAGACTGTCTTTTCTCCATTGTATATAGTTGCTTTCTTGTCAAAGACAAGGTGACCATGTGTCCGTGGGTTTATCTCTGGACTTTCTATCCTGTTCCATTGATCTATATTTCTGTTTTTGTGCCAGTACCATGCTGTTTTGATTACTGTAGTTTTGTAGTATAGCCTGACATCAGGGATCCTGATTCCTCCAGCTCCATTTTTCTTTCTCAAGATTGCTTTGGCTATTCGTGGTCTTTTGTGTTTCCATACAAATTGTGATTTTTTTTGTTCTAATTCTGTGAAAAATGCCATTGGTAATTTGATAGGAATTGCACTAAATCTGTAGATTGCTTTGGGTAGTAAAGTCATTTTCATGATATTGATTATTCTAATCTAAGAACATGGTATATCTCTCCATCTGTTTGTGTCATCTATATGTTATAATAAAATATGTCAACACATAATTCAGTTAATCAATATTTTCCAAATGACCAATACATGATGTTACAAAATCATGTGTGAATAAAATTTCTATTCAAAGTGCAAGATAGACTAATAGACTTTAATGTAGCAGAGTATCAAACAAATTAATAGGGTTTCAGATAATACATCACAACTAAACTTTAAGAAATTTCCACTTGTTGAGTTTGGGCACAGTATCAAAGAATATCTCCAGTCATCAGAAAAGGATAATGGCACAGTTATAGTGGTACATCATTTCAATCTATCTTCAAGAAAAAACAACTGTGAGAAGTGTAGAGGAGCCTTCAGATGCTACATCTCTGAGATTCACTGCAACAAGTAGGCTTAAAAATTGCTCTGTGCCAGCTGCTTCCCATCAGTGACTGAGCAGTGTGCAATGTTAGTACCAAAGCTGGATCATTTCTGTCAGAGGTGGAAATCCACTAGTTGTCAATCTTTATTCTGCTGTCCCTCATTTGTTTAGCCAAGATTCTTAAAAGCTACACTGACATCTGAGATCTTCTTCCCATATCCTTCTTCCTTCCCTTTCTCCTTTCTTGGCTGTCAGATCAGCATCACGGTCTGCAAGTTCTCCCTGGCTAATCTTGCTCTCTTTCTTTTTTATCTTTCACAGACATCTCCTTTAATATATATCTTGCATTTCTATATTTGCATCTCCTGCCTGAGGATATTTTCTGGTACACAATTCAAATGCATTTCCATTTCCAACTAAATACGTATGTAGGGTGGATTTTCTTCATGGATGCCAACCAAACTTACATATCACAATAGACTGAATGTAAGCAAATATGAAAATCCAGCTCTCTTTATTAAGCCAGATATTGAAAGATTTGCAAAAGCATAAGATAATACCACTCTTGTAACAAATTTATGGAAATAGAGATAATTTTCATAAAAATATGTTATATTAATGTATAATGAATTCTTGCTGTTTTAAGATTGATTAATGTATATTTTAAAATATTTAAATCAAGTGTATATTTGTTCTCTATTGATGCTATAACAAATTACCACAAATTAAGTTGTTCAAAACAACATAAATTTATTATCTTATAGTTCTGGATGTCAGAAGTCTGAAATGGCTCTTAGTGGATTAAAATCAAGGGTCCCCCATAGCTGTGTCCCTTCTGGAGACTCTAGGTGAGAATTCACTTCTTTGCCTTTTCTAGATTCTAGAGGCTGACCATATTCCTTGGCTCTTGTTCCCTTTTTAACAATTGCATCAATCCTACCTCTGCTTCAGTCATCACATCTTCTTCTCAGACTCATACTTTGGTTTTTCTTCCTCCCTCTTCCATCTTTTAAGGACCCTTGTGCTTACGTTGAGCCCACCAAGATGATATGGGACAATCTCACTTTCTCAAAATCCTAAATTTAATCACATTTCGAAGTCCTTTTTGCCATGTAATGAAACATATTTACACTTTCCAGAAATTAGGGCATGAACATCTTTGGAGAGGGTGTACTATTCTGCCTAACACACAGTACAGGAAGAAAAGGGTTTAAGGAGGTAAGAAGTCACGACATGGGCTGGAAAACCATATTATTCATGGAGTAAGGATGGAGAAGAGTGCCAAATGTCAACATTGCAATTGTTTTTAGGGCTAAACACATTTTTTGGTAGACAGTTGTAAATGCTCAAGCAAAGAAATAATATCAAATTATCATTCTTTTAGAGCTGGAAGACAGGATTCTTAATCTATTCATTGCATTTTAAAAAGTCATTTCTCATACTAACCATTTATCTCCTGAAAAATTATGTCATATTAATGCATTGAGTCACTTAGGAAAATATCCTTATTTTTCCCCTTTAGAATTAAAGTAAAAATTCTCCTCTAATTTTAAATGCTGTAGAAACTGAAAAAATCCATTTTTTTAACTGCAAAGAAATTTAATAGATTTTTCTCACTTTTGACTCTTGAAAAAAATATTTGCCCTGGGGACTGGGGGAGACAGGACTGACACAGGGAGATAAGAATGATGATGAGGAAGGCTTGTCATTTGCCAATGGTCATTTATCAGTATCCAAAATATCTTGAGCTGAAGTTAGGCTATTGCTTGACTTATTTCTTCAAGTATGTGTCCAACCATGAATCACTTTCAGTTTGACCTGAAAGTCACTAAAAATATTATTGTATGTGCCCACATGCCATGTCAGAAATAACACTGTCATATGAAGGAGTTTTACTTGAGGATACGAAATTATGTAGCTCTGTAGCCATCGACAAATCACTCAGCTTCTTTAAGTCTTAAGTTTCTCCATGTATGATGACAATTGTTTCCCTCTGTCCTTTCAGGATTGTTTGATTGACCTATGTCATCATTTATGTGAAAGTGTTTTTACCTTTTTTTTAAACCATTAATGACATTGCTATTAATCAGGAAGCTTCTATGCATGAACTTTTCCTACCCTCTCTAGGAATATTATTGTACTAATATCTCAAAGACCAATTATGTTATTTACTATGAAAGGCAATGGGCGATATTATTTCAGTAGGTACTGGGCCAGAATTGCAAGTGAATCATTTTTCTAAATCAGATTTTAGTCACATTCCATAGGCTTTCAATTACTTTAAAAGACAAAATTATTTTCTTTTAAAAGATTCTCTTCAAATTATTTCCAGGTGTTTGTCCAAAGACTAAAGTAAAATTTCAAAGTTAACTGTGTTGAGAAGATATTGTGTTATTAAGTAACATGTATAATATATTCAATTTAAGTGCAACTCATGTAAAGATTTTGTTTAAATACTTTAGTTATAAAAATAAGTTCAGTTCATAGCTTTAGAATTGTAAACATCCAGATTAGCAGATTGGAATTCTTCTTTAATAGTGATGAACTAACTTTATAGAGTATTTTCTTTAAGTATGCATTTAATAAGTAAATAAAATCACCCAAAATAGGTTATTGTAAAAAAAAAAGTCTTAAGTATAAATATATATGTGTAAGATATACATGAAGCTGATCTTCTGAATATGTAGAGTTGCTTGTCTTGTATCTCATAGGAAATAACAAGTAACCTATAAGAAACGGTTATTAGATTCTGTACATGTGAGTTATATCAAGTACTATATATTATCTCCAAAAGTATATTTAGAGGGGAAACTAGAAATTCACTTCTGATTAATACCTTCCATAATATATTCATTTTTTCAAATAAGACATGATTTGTTTATGATTATATGGCAGAATATTTCAAGAAGCAATTTTTACAAATATTGACAACATGCTAGGTTTATGAATTTTGAATCTTTATTTTGAGGATCATGAAAAACCTAATTAATTTAAATTGCTGAATGGAATGTATGAAATACACACATATAAACATATGCATACTTTCTTATATTTAATTATAAAATTCAAAACATGTTAATTCCAATTTTTGGACTCAACCAAGTGATCGTTATCTATACTATCCCATACAACCTACCATCCTTTCCATACCAGTCATTTCCCAGGGCACGGCCAAGCAGAGATGATCTCTTTGTGAGGAAGGCCACACTTATTAACCAAACTGCCTTTCTAAGGTATAGCACAGGAGGGGGTGAGAGAAGCATAATCAGAAACCTTTCAAGTTGATTTTTTATTGTGGTAAAATATACAGAACATATTTACCATTTTAATACGTTTTAAGTGTACAATTCAGTTTAGTGGCATAAGTGCATTCACTAGTGCTATCAATTCATTGTTATGCAGCTGTCACCACTATCCATATCCAGAACTTTTCATCATCTCAGACTGAAACTCTGTACCCATTAAACAATAATGCCCTGTTAAACCATTGCTCCCATCCCCTGGCAACTTCTATTTTATTTTCCAGCTCTGTAAATTTGATTTAATTTTTTTAAAGGTCATTTCAAATGAAAAATATCAGGTGCCTAAGGATGGGCGGAAGCATGGAGTATCCATCAAATATCTTGATTACCAGTCCAAAGCTCTCTAGTGTTTGCAATAAAATAATCTCTTTGTCAGACTGTAGATGGTATAGAAAGGTGAATACATAACACAGATTAGCTTCAGGTGCCATAATGATTCTTTAAGAGTAAACTGATTAGACTGGGCTACTAACAGCTGTGTTAGGCAGAAATCTAAAATGACTTTCAAGATTTACTACACTGTCCCTCTTCTGCATAATTCCTAGTACTGAAAATAGTGTTTTGTTTCAAGGTTATGTTATGTCCTCTACAATTCAACTTAAAATAGGAATATTTTCTAGTTGAGACTGACCTAATCACATGATCCCTTGAAAAGCAGAGTCTTCTCTGACTGGTGGCAAAAGAGGAAGTCAGAGATTCAAAGTATGAGAACTGAGTCTACATGCCATTGCTGGCTTGAAGTTGGAAGGGACCATGAATCAAGGAATGTAGGTGGCTTCTAGGAGCTGAGAGTGGCCTCCCACTGACAGACAGCAAGGAAACAGGGACCTCAGTCTTCCAACCTCAAGGAAGGGATATACCAAGAATACAATTAGAAGTGAATTTTCTTCCAGAACTCATCTTGTCCAACACCTTGATTTTGGCCTTGGAAAAATACCCTGAGTAGAGAATCCTGCCAATTAAACCAGACTTATAACCTATAGAACTTTGAACAAATCAGTGGGTACACTTTTTTATTTGTGATAATTTATTAGACAGCAACAAGAAAGAAATACAATAGCATAGCCTGAAAAAGTGTCACAAGTGGTGAGGCGCTATTAGAAACCCCAGGAGGGGGTCAAAAGTCTGATGTAGTCAGTTTGCCAGGGAAGGGAAGGGGCTACATCTAATTTAATGTGGTTTCATTCATAGTGAGGCAAACAGGCCAACCTTTTCAGGAGTCACAATTTTGCATGCAGTGGTGGCTTCTGTATCACAGCATGTAGTCCTTTACTGGGTGTCTTGCATTGCCATGTTTAGATCAGTAAGCATCCAAGTGTCAATGGTCATGACCCAATCACTCTAGATTTGAAAAGTGCATGATTTCAGTTAGTCTCCTCAAAGGATGGGCCTTTGCCACGGGTATCTGTATGAGTGATCCAGACCGTGCAATCAATAGCCTCAATATCATTTAACAGTTTGTGGCCTCAAAGAGGCTATCTTTAATCTTCCAATCCATAGTATCTAAAGTGGCAGACCAGTCAGCTAGACCATTGGTAATTGTCCAAGAGTCAGTGAAAATATAACAATTTATCAATGGTAGCATTGGCCAGAGCTATGAGAATTCCCTTTATTTCTGACTAGTGACCAGAACAACCATGCCTGATTTTAGTTTTACATGGTTGACACCCAGGTTGAACAATAGTAGAATCACAATAGCCACTACTGAGTTTTAACTTTGCCAAACCAGCAGTGAATCAGGGCCAGGTATTTAGGAAAACCCATCAGTCAAGACCTATAAAGAGCCCAGTGCCTTTGCTTCAGGCAGTGGAAGGCGACATAAGATTTTCCTCAAAAGGATAGCTGCCACTCCATCATGCAAAATTGAGATGGCACTAAGACTAGGCCATTTACACTCTTGAATTTTCATTTGACAGGTGAGCTTGGTTGGGCCCTTCTCATCTTATTAGCCTTTAGTCAGAGTCAACCCATCTCAAAATACTGATATCAGACCAGAGAGTCACAAGGATCTTCATGGGTCAAACTTTCAGTTTTATTGAGAGATCAGAGGCAGGCCAGTAACTGCTTTACAAAAGGGATTTGCCTGATGGCTCTGCGAGAGAAGCAATGTGTACGAAACCCCAAGGGATGCCTCTGGGAGGAGGCGGCCTACTGTTGCCAGAGGCTCCAATCAGCAGCATAGATCTCAGGGGGCACTAGGGTTGTGGGGCCCCAAAGGTAAAGAGAGAGCCACAACTGAAGTCAGCTTCCACCACAGCTGGTTGATTCAGGCCCCAAGCAAAAATCTCTGATTTCTGGGTAATCCATATGAAGGTCCAAGTAAAATGCCTAAGTGAAGTACACACTGTCTCTAATACTCAAAGGATTCATATGGCGCTTATCCTCCTTTTGGTGGTATATGGCCAGTGATGTAACAGAGGAATTTTCACATATTCAAACACCTATGCTTGGTGAGCAGGAACCTGATTTGTGTCAGGGTTTATCAAGCACCTCTTTTGTTGAAAATATGGTAATACTACATTCAGAACTGAGACTGAGGCTTCCTACTTGGCCGCCAACTGGACCTCGTCTATGTTGTAACAGCTTTGGACTCAGAGAGTATGGGTTTTTGTGTCATATTGTGACCCCACAGTAGGGGCAAATGCCAGGGAAGTTTAACCATCCCTAGGGGAACATGGCAGATGTACACCGGAGGCCTTTTCAAATGAATGTGAAATAGTGTTGGTTCTTAAGTGTCAGTGGAATAGAATAAAAGGGTATTGGCAATGTCTACAGCAGCATATCACGAGTCATCAATCCTGGCAATAGATTCCACTGTAGTCACTTTGTCTGGAAGAGCTGGGGCTACAGGAGGCAACACTGATGATATTCCACTCTGGAAATCTCCAGCTCTTGTTACCCTTTCACTTGGCCATGCAGGGCTGTTATACTGAGATAGTGCATCTTTCAATACTCCTGCTGTCTTTAATTCCTTAATCAGGATTGTGATTTTCCTTTCAACTCCTGGGAT
Source organism: Eubalaena glacialis (assembly GCF_028564815.1). NCBI lineage: Eukaryota > Metazoa > Chordata > Mammalia > Artiodactyla > Balaenidae > Eubalaena > Eubalaena glacialis. The sequence continues at coordinate 36,123,003 of NC_083731.1, forward strand.
TATACATTGTTTTTGTTGGACCACTTGGGAACGGACAAGAATCACTCTCCAAAAACCATAATTCAAAAGGAGTCATGTGCCACAATGTTCATTGCAGCTCTATTTACAATAGCCAGGACATGGAAGCAACCTAAATGTCCATCGACAGATGAATGGATAAAGAAGATGTGGCCCATATATACAATGGAATATTACTCAGCCATAAAAAGAAATGAAATTGAGTTATTTGTAGTGAGGTAGATGGACTTAGAGTCTGTCATACAGAGTGAAATAAGTGAAAAGAGAAAAACAAATACCATATGCTAACACATATATATGGAATCTAAAAAAAAAAAGTTCTGAAGAACCTAGGGACAGGACAGGAATAAAGACTCAGACATAGAGAATGGACTTGAGGACACGGGGAGTGGGAAGCGTAAGCTGGGATGAAGTGAGAGAGTGGCATGGACATATATACACTACCAAATGTAGAATAGATAGCTAGTGGGAAGCAGCTGCATAGCACAAGGAGAGCAGCTCGGTGCTTTGTGACCACCTAGAAGGTTGGGATAGGGACGGTGGGAGGGAGAGGCAAGAGAGAGGAGATATGGGGATATATGTATATGTATAGCTGATTCACTTTGTTATACAGCAGAAACTAACACACCATTGTAAAGCAATTACACTCCAATAAAGATGTTAAAAAAAAAAAAATCACTCTCCATATGCAGCAGTCCCTAAATGGGAGAACCTCCTTTGACACTTTATGAGCACTTAAAGGGCAAGTAGTTAAAAAACATGAATGCCAGTTATACATTTCACATCAACAGTACATTGATTTGGCACTGACAGAGTCACTTTTGGTTCATAAACCATATAAGTTGAATTTGTGTGTGTGCATGTGTGTGTGTTCAGGCACATGTGTGTTTCCTTCTACAGGAACACAAAGCAGTCTAACCTTCCTCCCAAGGGGAGTGCAGAGCAGTCAGGAATGCAGGGGAATCTAGCCTGTGGGGGATGATCAAGGAAGTTTCTATCTTTTGGTTTTTTGCTTCAGAGATAGCCCTGCCTCCTCTGCTGTGTACCAATTGGTTTCTGCCAGCAGTCAGAAACTCAGAGCTCATTTGCTCTCACCTCTGTTGCTTCTCGCTTTCAACTACTTCTGCACATGGCTCCTCATTAGCCACAGATACATTGCCTGCCAGCTGGGGAGTGGGGATTGCTGTCCCACTGTCACAATAACTTCTCTTTAACTTCCCATCTAAGGAGAGTGTGCAAGATTCAGTGCATCAGCTTGGTGGCTTAATTTAATCTTAACTCTTACTGCTTATCCTCTAAATCTACACTTATTGGTACATCTAGGACAGTGGGAACCCCTTACTTCCTCTGAGTCCTGTGGGATAAAAAAGCACTTGGTTTGGTGTCTATTCTCTCTCCAGGTAAACTTCATGAGGAAAGTCATATTGTAGCAGACATTTACTAAGACTTAGAATTGCAGGTATCTAGAGCAATATTTAGTGTCTCTGTATATATTTCAAAATCCACAGGTTTTGCTGATGGATTTGGATGTGAAATATGAAAGTGTAAAGTGAAAAATTACTCCAACTTTTTTTTTTGTCAGTTCTACTGTATGGATGGAGTTGATTTTTAAAAATTACAAAATATTATGAGATTTAATTTGTAAGCAGTTCATTCAAAATTGGAGTTTTAATAGACCTGGTTGATGAACGGAGAATGGCTTAAGGAATTTGAGGGAAATGTGTGATTATGAATATTAGCCATGGAACCAAAATGGACAAAGAGGGAAGTGAGAATTTGAAGATGTTTAGCAATAGTGAAGAGAGAATAGAAACAATGGTTTGTATGTTCTAATAGAATTACAGAATTGTAGGTGATGGCATACAAGAAGGAATTGTCTTGACCTGCAAGAGGTAAATTTATCAGGGTGGAATTGTTGAAGTTGTGACTACAGAGTGATTTCAGTGATAAAAATTTCTAAGCCAAGTGTATTTAATTTTTGCTCTTACATAACACATTACCACAAATTTAATGACTTAAAACAACTTACATTTATCAATTGAGTTTCCACAGGTCAGGAGTCTGAGCATGGTCTAGCTGAGTTCTCTGCTCAGGGTCTCACAGTACTGCCATCAAGGTGGTGACTGGAGTCTAATCTCACCTAGAGGGTAAACTAGAGAATAATCCACTTCCAAGCTTATTCAAATTGTTTTGCAGAATCCATTTCCCTGTGGTTGTAAATCTAGGGGTTCTGTATTCTTACTGATTGTAGGCTGAAGACTTCCCTCATGTCATATGGTCCCTGTCATGTGGCCCTCACCAAGGGCAGTTCACAACATAGATGTTTGTTTCTTCAAGGCTAGAAGGAAAATCTCTCATTGTAATCTGCTAAGATAGAGTGTAATAGAATGGAATGGAATCAATCATCTCATCCCCTTTGTTGTATTCTCTTGGGGAGAAGCAAGTCCAGGTTCCAACCTTAGTCAAGGGTAGAGGATGACACACCATGGGTCCCCTTAGGATATGTTTGACACACAACATGTTCAGGATTGAGTTATTTATAACTGACTAATGGTAGGCGAATGGGTGATAAAATATTTTTAGACATTAACTTTGTGATTTTTTCCTTTGAACTCTATGAATAATATGTTTTAATTTTGTTGTTCTTACTGAAGCTCTCTATTCCACTTTCACTAACACAGTTGTGTGACGTTCAATTATACCTTACCAAAACATGAAATTCTCAATCTATTAAATGGGTTTGATAAATATAACATTATTTTTTATTGCCCTATGAAAATATTTGGTGCAATGCCCACAAAACAATGAATAATTCTTATCCAAAGAATTACAAGTAGAATGCCATAAAAATACATAAAATTATGAATAAAAAAGTCATGTCCAAAGAAGACATGTAAATGGCCAACAGGCACATGAAAAGGAGATCACATAATTACTTATCAGGAATATACAAATCAAAACCACAATGAGATATCACCTCACACTTGTTACAATGGCTGTCATCAAAAGGACCAAGAGAAAACACATGTTGGTGAGGATGTGGAGAAAAGAGAAACCTTGTGCACTGTTGGTGGGGATGTAATGGTGCAGTCAATATGGAAAACAGTATGAAGGTTCTTCAGAAAATTAAATATAGAACTAACATACGATTCAGCAACTCCACTATCGACCAACTAAACAAAATCAAACATTGACATACATCATATAGTGCTGAAAAATCATTGGTAACTGATTATTTAGCTATCAAAATTGTTAGCTTATGCTATTTTAGAGATAAACAACTATTAATAATAAATAATTATTAATAATTAATAAATAACTACTATTAACTATTTAGTGATAAATAATTATTGATAAATATAACAATTATTAATATAGCTATATTAATAATATCTTAATAAATAATTTAAAATTATATATTATATATTTTATACATATATAAAAAGCTAAAATGGTACTATGTTATTTTCAGAAAATAAAAAGCAATTGAACACATAGGTACACTCAAATTTAGAAAGGAAAAAAAGGTATGTGTGCATATAAATATATGTGCATACTAAATTAAAGATATGTAGATATATATGTAATAAACCAAAATCTTCCATATAGCCTATCAACTGAAAATTGTTTTCCTCATAAAATAATCCAGAATTTATGACAACCCCAAATTTCTTATAAACTAAAAATTTCAGTACTTTCTTTACATGTATTCAACAACTGTTTAGAGTTCAGTAGATTTGTATGACCCAAGAAAGAAGTGAACCTAATAAAACTGTAAACTCATTGAGTTTTGAAAGGCGATGACCATGGAAATAGAAGTGCAACCTTTCAAATTGACAGGGTAGTGTAAATATATGCTACAAGCTCTAGGTATATACCCGTCACAGATAAAACTGAATGTAGAAAGAGAGAATCACTAACTGACAGGAACCTTATCAAACAAAGAAAAAAAAAAAGAATTGTGTGAAAAGAAATATCCTTTTCAATTAAAGTAAGGGTTCTTGCTTTTTGTTCTAAAATCATTAAAGGAAAGGCAATCACTTGATTTTATTATTAATTCCTTCTCTAATTAACTACCTAATACAATTATTTATTTGACACTTAATATATTAGTTTGAGTGTAAGTTAATTTTATGTGGTGTGAGTTTCAGGGAGAAAGAGTTATCCATGTATGTATTTTGAGAATCTGAAAATATATTTATTCTAAAAAATTTTTGAATACCAAATTTTAAAAAATCCTTTCTCATCTCTCTGCAGGCAACAGCTGACATAAAGAAAGACTATTTTTGTCTTCATGGATTAATTTTAAATTACTAAATTTTATAAAAAAATCTGACACTGATTACCTGCATTTTTATCTAAGCAAGAAAAAAAATAAAAACTGACTTTTGCACTTTACACTGGCAAAAATGTAGCATGAACTAAGTAATGTTTCATATTGTAAATATCAACATTTTTAGGAAGTTTTGTTCAAACTAACTTCTAAGTATTTGATTTTAATTTATGTGAAATAGTGTGTATTACTTTCCTGTTGCCACTGTAGCAAATTAGCACAAACACAGTGGAAAATACAGTTCTGGAGATCAGAAGTCCAAAGTGGATTTTCCCAAGTCAAAATCAAGGTGTTAGCTGGGCCACACTCCCTACAGAGAGGACAGAAAAAGATTTATTTCCTTGCCTTTTCTAGCTTCTAGAGCTGCATTCCTTTTATTCCTTTACTCACGCCTGCCTTCTCCATCTTAAAAGCCAATGGCATTGCATCTTCAAATCCTTTTGAGTCTGTCTTCACATAGCCTTCTATCTTCTAAGAATTTTTGTGATTACATCTGGACCACATGCTATCATCCAGGATAATTCCTTGTCTCAAGAACCCTAACTCAATCACATCTTCTAAGTCTCTTTTGTCATATAAGGTAACATATTCACAACTTCTAGATATTAGTACATAGACATATAGGGGTCCATTATTAAGCCTACCATACAGTATAAGGCATAATTTAGAAAAATGTTTCCAATCTTACTAGTTTCTGATTTACTAGATTTAAATATCTCTAAGGATCATAATAAAGTATTAGAAAAACCAAAAGCTATTTGAATAGGAAAAATGAGTTACTACTGGTATTTAGCCTATAAGTTTTCTTTTTCATTTTAAAGGAGATTTTTCTTTTACTTCTCTAAATATTTATATAAAATACTTTACTAATACAGACTTTTCCATAAACTCAAATTAACACAGTAATTAGAATTTATGAAAGAGAATAAGCATAAAATGCACGTTTATACTTTGATTGTCTTTATGTATAATAAGCAAAAAAATGACCACATGAAAAAAGTCAGTCATAGTTTAGTGTAGAATCTTTAAATATATTGTTAGAAAGTCATTATGAGACAGTTATATAATGAGAAACTGAATTAATTATAGAAATTCTATTCGATAATATGCCAATCTGGTATATATTCTTGAGTGAGGGAAATATAACTATTAGAAATATTAAAAAAATAAGCACAATAAAATTCAAGCTTCAGAAGTAATAGAAGTACATATTCTCCAAAAAGAAGCACATAGTTATTTAATCATTTAAAGATTGAGAATATCTGTGTGTACATAAACATTTAATTCCTTTGTCAAAAAGTCTTATCCAAGTCATTGATTAGTCTGCATTCCGACATTTAAATTGGTGATGTACTAGTGTAAAAAAGAAACTATACCACAAACACCAATCTTGTTTGGAAAATGTATATTCTAAGTTATAATATTAGCATAATTGGAGGGTAAAAATCTCAAGTTGAGAGTCAAGACAAAGAAGAAAATTTATAATCTTTCATCATACGTGACATCTTAAGCAGCTTCATAACATTTTATTTCCTTCACAGAGTATTTTTTGTGAACAGTATTACAAAAAATTCTATTTATACAATATATGAGATTAATTATTGTTAATTTATCACAAAATGTGTCTGGTAACTACTCAACATATTCCTTATATCTGAGTCACATATTCTCTCAATGTAGCAATAAACTGTGAGGTCCCTGAGGACATAAACCTCTAGCTTGCATGGCATTTTGACCAAGGCGACACTGAGTTTGATGAATGGAGGAAGTGATTTTAAATGATCAAATTAACTTAGATCTCTTCATAAAAATCAATTTTGTTGAAAATTTCAGGGCTCCTTTACTGCCTAATTTTACTTTTGGATCCCACAGTTGACAAATATCCACAGAATACAAAGGGAGAACATGTCTTCAATGGAGTAAAAAGTTGTTCAATAATTCCTAAGCCTGAGGAAAAGCATGTGAAAGCATTCTATTTTAAAATTCTATTATACTAGCAATTCAATTTCAATAATATTTTTTTAAGAACACAAGGTTTTGTGATTTTTTTTCTGGTCATATAAAATAAATGCTGAACTATATATCAATATGTTTCAACAGAGACACCATGTATCATTTATGCCTATTCAAAATCAAATTGATAATGTCTTTTGATATATCATTTTCATACTTATTGCTTCAATCAACATCCTTATACAACACTCATTTAAAGAAAAATAGAATATCTTACAAGACATGATTGAAATAAGATTGTAAATGGCTCTATGTGTGTCTTCAGTAATAAAAGAATAAGAGAGATAAAAATAAGCTCTAGGTTATATCAAAATCAGGCAAACCAATCATTAATTTATTCTACAAATATGTATTAAGATCTAATTTTGTAGTTTAAGGAACTGCATGCCCAGATCATAAGGGAAAAAAATGCAAAATTTGTTTATGGCAATAAATTATTCAAGGCAAGAAACAAGTATACATGTATTTCTTAAAACTGTATTATATACTAATACATAAATTTTTCATGTGTATCGTGCATAGGGATGTGTACTTATATGTAGAACCGTATACATGTAGTGAGGTGTGTATACATGGGTGTGTGAGTGTAGGTGTGTGCCATTGTGCGTGTGGCTCTGTGGATGTGAACGTGGAAGATGTAGATATGTGTGTATGTGGGTGTCTGGGGGTGTATGGAAGTGAGTGGGAGTGTTACACAAGCACATATGTTATCTGTGCGTATGTATAGGAGGAGTATATTTGCATCAGTGGTTCACAACCAAGGGTGATTTTACCCATCAGGGACTGTCTGGCAATATGTAGATTTATTTTTGGTTGTCACAACTGGAGGGGACGTGTGCTACTGATTTCTAGCAGGTAGAGGTTAAATAGTTTCCCACTAGATGCTGTTTAAACAACAACAATGCATAATGCAACCACGCATAAAAAAGAATTATCCAGTGCAAAGCAAAACGCCAATAGTGCTAAGTTGAGAAACACTGGTATAGTGTGGTGTGTGTGTGTGTGGGGGGCAGATTTTTACATGTATATTATAAAACTTGCACAGAGTAAGCGGTCAATAATCTTTTCTGCGATTCTATGCTTTATGTAATAAACATAACCAGAGGCCATCTCCTCACGTTCCTTTGCATCATTGGTATCCAACACCCCCAGAAGGTTCTTGCTATTCTTGCCTGACAAACCATTTACTGAGAAATATTTAGCACCTATTCAATATGAGTGTGAGACATAAAAATTTCCCCAAACCATAAACAAATGTATCCAAAGAAAGATTCCTTTTTGCAGGCTCTCAGAGAAGAAACTTTTTAAGCTACTGAAATAAACCCATTACCTTTAAGAAGAGAATAAGTAATGCCTATTTAAAATTGGGTCTCTATGGAAATGGTTGATTTATTATCATTTGCTTTATTAATGCATATATAATTGAATGCATTTTATGTTTGGAATCTACATATATTGAATGTAGCATATTAAATAGATCAAAGTGTAAAATGATCTTTTATTCCTTTTCTCATCCACAGTCCTTGAAAGGCTTTCTAGTATTAAAAGTCCTGCCATTCGCTAATTATATCTGCTGTTTCCAGGAAAGTTCTCCTTCTCAGCTACATCATAAGTTATGCACTAAGTAGATGATTTAATGCCACCCCTTTCATTATGATTTCTATTTTCTCACTTTCCAGCTTTTTCAGGATCATCTTGGTAGAAGAAAAGGCTGAAAATGATATCACCAATTTATTACTGCTTTTGTCTGGGGGCACTTTTCTTATTGAAATGACACTAAATCCACTGGGAGGCAGAAACTGTGGACTTGATGAGGATGCAACCCACACAGCTGTGATCAAAACTTTGACTCTGTTACTACAGCTGTCAAAATAAACTGACATGAAATATGAAAAAAAAGAGAGTTCTTATTTTTAACTGCCAGATACACTCCTATAACCCTCTCAAAATATTTTGTCGGTTATATAAAAAATGCATACTTTTTCTGTCAAAAAGTTATAAAATGCACAATATATACAGACTGTATACATTTCAAAGGCAAGTTTGTTTATTAGCACAAAAACATGCATGCTACAATCGCACAGATAAGGTTATTTCTGGCAATCTGAATACAGTTTATTTTTAAAGCATGTAGTTATAGTAGCTACATGCTGTCAATTTTTTTTTCCCTGAAATAGTAATGCAGAATGTCACAGTTGATATTTAGCTATTACTATTAAACATTATTCCATATATAAAATGCTCTTTTCTCCCAGCAAAAGAATACTAACTGCATGCCTTTTGGGGATTCAGAGGAAAGATACACCTATTTATTTTTTTGCACTTTCTCTCACACCTATAATGGAATCTAAGTGGAAATATAAATAAATGAGTAGTTTTTCATCTACTTCTTAAAAAGTTTATGTTGTCTACAATAAGTAACTGATATAAATAAATTATTTGATATATTGAACTTGTGTAGTTGTCTTTTGGTCTGCCTAAAATGCTACAGTTTTCCTCTCCTCTTTAAGAATATTTTACAAGTACTTTAAAAAGATATCAGAGAGAATGGACAATCAGACTGATCTCTGCCTGTGGGCTCATCTTTAATACATTATTATCTGTCTAATTTTCATTTTGATAAGCAGGGCAATCCAGATGATACCAAAGTCATTTATCTCCTGAGGTGACAACCGGTCCTTGATGAGCAAACATATTCACTGCAGTGAAAGACACACTGACATTTTATTTCACATTAAATAGGATTAGACAAAATAGTTATAAACTATCAATCATAAACCATTGGAAATAAAACTGTTCTGCTTTTTTCTATGGAAATTTCTGAAGCTGTGATTGTTTCACGATCATGAAATTTGACATCCAAATAGATAGCAGTCATCCCCTTGAATTGGGAAGTTTCTGGAAAATGCAAATGAATGTCAGATGATGTAAGAAAAGTGGCTTTCAGGTAGCAATTAGCATATGAAGAATTAGAAAACATTTTGAATTCCTATCTTACTAACAACGGCTTTTTAACCAGTACAATAGAGTATTAATGGATGATAAAAAGCCAGTAGTCCATACTCTGCAAGAAGGAGTCTGACGTTTTCTTTTAATTTTCCTATTTCTTTTACATTTCCCAGGTTCTTGAGCCAAATTTTATAGTGAGAGGATAAATAGAGCCCTAATTACCTAAAACGGACCAAACACAGAGTGACACTGTACTAGTCAATATAGAGAACTATGCGTTTCACCAAGAATCTCTTTAAGAGATTTAATTTTAAAGTGAGACTACAAATGTGAAAAGCAGATATTTCCTTCCCTATTGATAATGTATCTAGACTAATATTTGAAGAAAAACTTTATTAAAAGGGGTTTAACTTCATTTAGGACACATTTAAATATTTAATGAGAACGACATAAAGAAAAGAATGAGGGTACAAAGTGGTGAGGTCATTTTCATATATTTGGGGGAAGCAAAACAAATTTAAAGTGGTCAAAATTTGTTAACTGCGATACATAATTACTACCATGAAATCATTAATAGTTACTTCAGTAAAAAATATTGTATATTATGTTAAGCAATTAATTATTGAATAAATGTTTATTTTAAAAATTTCTTCAAAATCTATCTTTGGTACAAATAGTCATAACTAATGGTTGAGCTGTGCACTGATTTTAGATCTGGAAACACGTCTAGAATATGTATTCTCTCAACTATGTATAACAGATGGGGTAGAAACATTTCAAGTGATTTACATGAAGTGATCTTGGGCATGTCACTTTGTGTATGTCTCCAGTTATTCATCTCTAAAACATGGGAAGTAATAGTGACTGGCCTTGATTATTGTAACGACAAAATGAGACAATTTGTATTAAAATATTATGAGACTGAAAAATGTCAAAATTTTAACAAACATTTGTGAAATGCAAGTATGTACCAGAAACTGTACAACATACTGGGAGACACGGAGTTAAACTAAAAGAGTTCTTTCTTTCAAGTAACCTTACATACCAGAGAGACAGGCAGGCACACTTTTAATGTAATATGTTAAAGTCTAAGCAAAGAGAAGCTGAATGACTCATCACCTACTAAGTTTCCTTTGCATTTACAAATTACTACAAAAGTGTAGTCCTTACTTCAAAATAGTTTAGTATCAAAATTTTATATCTTCCCCATTATTTATCATTTCCTGTTTATTTTATACCTTCAGCCTGGCAAACCTGCAGTATTTTCTCTAGCAAAAATCTAATATCACAGAATTCTCTTTACCTTATTTTTTAGTTGAAATGTTTTTATTTCATATTCATCCTTAAAGAATATTTTTCCTGAAAAAAGTTCTGGATTGACAGGTTTAAATTCCTTTCAGCACTTAAAGTTGTTTCACTGTCTTGTGTCCTCCACATTTCTGAGCACAAGTCAACATTATTTAAGTATTTATAGTATTGTTCTCTTGCATGAAATGAACCTTTCTCTGGTTAATTTCTCTTAACGTTTTATTTTCAGTAGTTTAACCATGACATGCCCAAGTATGGTTTTCTTTGTGTTTATCCTGCTTAAGACTCACTGAGCTTCAAGAATTTGCAAATTTATGTCTCCAACATATTGCAAAATTCTCTTCTATATTTTAAAAGATATTTCCCCCCAATATCTTTCCCTCAGCTAACAATCTGTGAATATATATATACATATATCTTTGATAGTTTCCATAAGTTACTGAGGTTCTTTACATTTTCCGTATTCTTTATTAATATATCTATATTTTATTGATTCTTTCCTCCACTGTAATCTCCACTCTTCTGTCTAGCCTATTTAGTGAATGATTCTATAACAGAAATTGGAGGTTACTCTCTAGAATTTCCATTTTTCAGTTTCCATTTCTCTGTTTTTATCTTTTCATTTATGTACTATTATTATATTTTCCTTTTTCCTTGAGTATATGATAATAGTTACTAATCTACTAATTCCAATATCTGACTCATCACAAGTTCAGTCTCCATAGATTACCTTTTTTCTTGAAAATTTGTCACTTTTCTTCTTTCTTTGGATATTGAGTAATATGTATGATATCCTGGATATTTGTGAGGTTATATTTGGCCACCCTGGATTCCGTTGATAATCCTTCCTTCATCCCTTCCTCCCTTCCTCTTCCTTCATTTCTCCCTCTCTCTCTCTCTTCCACTTTCTTGGTCCTTCTCTCTTGTTTTAATAGGCAATCAGATTGGTAGAACTGAAACTACTAAGAGACTCTTGAGTAGTAGGTCAAATCTCAGTTCAGTTCTCTGATCATTACATGGGTTGCTTGAAGCCAAGCATTCATTGTTCGGAGGTCACTCAGGTTTTTTGGATTTGAACAGAAATTATACATAGACTTTTAGACCCACTTTCTATGGCTCTCTCCTTTCCAGAACCCACTGCTCATCTAATTTTCAGTGGTTGTGGTTGACCTGGATCTTTTCCTCTTGTTCTTCAGGTCACAAACACTATGGGTTTTCTTTAATCGAAAATATTAGCCATGTGGTATGGTGCAGACTGTAGACTGTGGCCTGCAATTGAGCTAGAGGCTATGAAAATAGGAAATTCACTCAGTACTATCCCCTTATTAAATGTTAAATACCTCTGGGATCTATCTACATTCGGTTGCTCCCTAGTAATGTCAAGTAGTTGCCTTTTGCGTTTTGTTCATAGTTTATAGTTGTTCTTGGCAAGATGGTTTGCCACATAGTATCTTACTCAAACAAAATCGAATTGGAAGTTATTCAGCATCAAAATTATAAATATTACTTTTTCTTTCTGGAAAAGAGAAAATAACCAAAATGTTACCCTAAAAACATAAAATGAATTTTTATTTATTTAGTTTTCAAAGGATTCTCTCTGTCTCTCTTTCTCAAGCTAAATTGTGAAAACAAGATGTATTAATAGAGTAATTTTTAACTCACAATTTTCCAGCAATGTACTTAAAGAAGTACCACCACAAAAAGGACTCTCCTATCATCAAGGGAAAACGTAATGAAACATATCTATCTTACAGTGAAATATGGATTAAAGTGAAGATCCCAGGAGTTTGCTCACATCTCTTTAAACCTTAAGCCAGTTAAAGGTTTCTTACTGCTTTTGTTGATTATTCCTGCCTGAAGTAGCACTACATTCTAGACATTTGGCATTTCTGAACAGATGTCTTCACATACAGCCAGAACTTATACCCAAGTCATATACAACAGTAGGGCTGTATTTGGATGTTAAAATATTAAACTACTTCAGAAACACATGATAAGAATCTGTTTCCTGTGAATCACATGCTGCTTTGACCATGGTAAACTACCCCATGGGAATTTTCTTACATTTTATTTTTAAAATAAACTTTTTGTTGAAGTCAAAAATACATAGGGAAAGAACAAATCATAAATATAGAAATACACAAATGGTCTTAAAGTAAACACACCTGTGCAAGTTTACCAGGATCCAGGAAAGTAGCATGGGCATTCCAGAAGCTTCCTCATGCAAACCCAGTAAATGTTTCCACAATCTTCCCCAGTTGTGACCACTTTCCTTATTTCTAGTACCAGATTAGTTTTTCTTGTTTGGAGACTTTATATAAGTGGAATCATAATGTATACATTAGTGTGTATCCAGCTTCTTTCACCCAGTGTCTTTATTTGTAAGATTAGTCCTTGTTTCATTGCCGTAATGATTTCTATTGTATGAACAGTGCTCAAATTATTTATTCACTCTACTGTTGATGAATATTTGTGTTGCTTCAATGTTCTGGCTTTTAAGTATAGCACAGTTTATGAATATCTTGTAATGTTACTTAGTGCTAAGATCTACCAAATTCTCCTTAGAGTGAAAATGGAGGATCACAGACTATGGATATCTTCAGCTTTAATAGATGGTGACAAACAATTTTAAAAAGAGTTTTTTTCAATTTATCCTCTCACAAGCAGTGTGCAAGAATTTCAGTTTCTCCAAATCTTTGATAATATTTGATACAGTCAGTTTTAAAATTTTAATCATTTTTTTTTGCTGTGTAGTGATAACTTATTGAGGTTTTCATCTGTATTTCTATGATGACAAATGTTTACATAATTGTTTTATGTATTTGTTGACCCTGTGGATAGCCTCTTTGTGAAGTGCCTTGTTAGGTCACTTGCTTATTTTTTATTGTGTTGTCTGTCTTTTCTTGTACCTATCTATGGATTTGAATATATTACAAATATATTGCCGACATAATGCCAATATATTACAAATATCTTCTGCCACTCTTTGGATTGCTTTTTTACTCTCTTAAGAGTGTCTTTTGATAAATTCTCAGTTTTAGTAATCTAACATCTCAACCACTTCTGCAATGGTGAGTAATCTTTTTTTTTTTTGGTAATCTTTTAAAGAAATATTTACTTAACATAAAATGTGAAAGTACACACCTATGTTGTAATCTAGAATCTTTATTGTTTTGTATTTAATTTGGGGGTATCCAAAAATTGGGCTGATTTGCTTTAAAATAAGAGTGATATTATTTTACAATATCCTACTTCAATGGCATGAGGTCATTTGGGATTGTAATTGCAGATTGAACTATTCCTTAAATATAATTCCTCTTGATTCTTATAATTAGTTTTTTTTACATTGATATTATTTATCAATATTTTAAATGTTCTCTGTCTTTTATGTTTAATCAAATGAAATATCATATGAGGGAATTTTAGTTCTGTCAGCTTTTACTTTATATACTTTAGACAGCATTAGGCCCACCATTTTTTGGGAGGTGATGAAAATGTTCTAAAATTAGATTTTGTTAAAGGCTGTACAATTCTGTAGCTATAAGGAAAAAAACACATTGAATTATACACTTTAAACAGGTGACATTTATAGTATCTGAATTATATATGTATAAAGCTATTAATTTTTTTAATTAAGTGCAAATATGTTCCAAGATTAATATATTTTAAAAGAAACTCAACCAGTCTTTTTACTAGTATAGAAAATTCACTTTGTTTACCCATGGTGATTATTCCCAAATTATACTTTGACTGATATTACAATTGCAAGCCAGGATTTTTACTTATTAATATTAGAAGTATATCTTTTCCTAAATTTTGACATTTCTTTTTTTAAAGTACTTCTCATAACCTAAAACAGCTATGGTTTTTTCATCTGAGTTTTGAACATGTTTTATTAAGAATTAACTGAGTAATTTGTATTATATTTTTTAATAATAGTGTTTCTTTGCTTCCTCCCACTCCCTTTCACTAAATTCTGTTAGATAGATCTAATTTTCTTCTCCAGGTTTCAAAGTTTTGTGGTCTTTAGTTTTTAAGTGTAATTTTCCTACTTTGTCCATACCTATATTAGAGCTTATTATTTTGTGTCAATATTTAATGGAACCTCAGTATCATACTGTTTAAAAAACTAAAGTTTAGATAATTTGAGTAAATTGCTCAAAAATACACAAGAAAAATGCTAAAATCAGGACTAGAAATCTGTTCTCTCCATTAAACATCATCTCTGTCACACATTTTTCTTCCAGTTGATATAAAAGCAAATGCTTTGAGGTAATATGGCACAATTTAAAACAAATTAACATTGGCCTAGGTAACATATTAGAAAATGTTGAAAGTGATAATTGGAGAAAAATATATGAAAGTAAATTAATACTTGTTTGGCACTCTTTGCAAGATATTTTAAAATGTATAGTCCCATATAATTCCAGGGAAAACCTTAAAAGTAATCACCTCCATTTCTAGAGATATAAAATCAATGTTTACAACAGTTACATAAATGGTTATCACATTGGCAGTAAGTGATGATTTGGACTCAGAATTTGTGACTCCAAGCCCAGGAGATACATTTTTTTAATTTTAATTTTATGTTCCTTTTGAAGTTCATAATGCTTCTCATTATAGATGGATGGGAGCTTACCTAATTTCCTCTCCCTTTTATTCTTGTTTTCTCAAAACAATCTTTTCTAAATTGTGTTATTTTCTCTTTAGCTTAAACTAAGAATTTTCATCATCCACCTACTCACACTAAAAGAACTGCAGACTTCAAGCTGTTCTCTTCCTGACTGATCCTTCCTGGGAAATATTATCTCAAGAGACAACAGATCGTCCTGTATGAAAAATGAAATGGATGTGTCATACGGGAGGGTACTCTCAAGCAGAAAACATGCAGAGAAGTCCCTTTTCTCTATTCCTTGTCAGTTATTTTTTACTCCCTACATAGCAGGGTTTGTTTTAAGGTCTTAGGCAAGCATACTAAAAACATTTAAGAATTAAAAAAACAATTATTTTATTAAAAATGAAAACTGCCTTTTATGTACAATTTATCTAAATTCTTATTACAGCAAAATTTTGGACTCACAGTCAAATGTTTATTTACTCATCCTAATTAGATATTTTGATATAACTTTTGATGCAATCTGCTTCAAGCACTAAACACATAATTCTAGGTCAATACTAGAAGAAAGGGACTTTATATCCATGGAAATATCGCAGCAACTGACAAAGTCTCTCCTTGATTAAATTTTAGTCAGACTCCTCTGAATCGTCTTCCCAACCAGGCCTCGACTTTTAGATTTCTTTGTCAGTCTTTGCACTGCCTAGCTTTAGCAAAAATCCCCTTAATTTGGTTCAGCCAGAATTTCCCACCTTCAGTACCTCATCACCCTTAATATATGACCAAATTCCTCATCCCTCACCACTCCCACAGAAGATATCTGATCACCCTGACCTGTCTATAGCAAGAATCCTTTTAGGTCAGTTTAGCAAAGAGTTATTCTACCAATTCTTTACCAAAATTACCAAGTAATTTTCCTTCTGTTAATCTCCCTACACTTTTCTTTGACTGTAAATCCCCACTTTCCTTGTATTTGAAATTGAGCTCAGTTCTATACTGACGTCTCTTTTCCCCTGTTGCAATAGTTCTTAATGATTCTTTAACCACTTTAACTACTGTCTAACTCTGGTTTTGTTTGACACAGCTTAACCACAAATCGGAGTTTTCAGGAGTGAAGGAAAATTTTTAAAAGGCACATTTTCAGCTTCAATAGTTTTTTCCTACATAAAAGCAACCTCAAGATCTCAAGGCATTCAAACAACAAATATTATAGTTATTTCCTGGGCATGTAACCCAAGGTTTGTGGACAACTGCAGATCTGCTGGGCTCAACTGGGCTTGGTTTGTCCTCACATGTCTCCCTATGTCTATGTCCTAATCCAGAATGGAGGAGTAGATGTACAAATGAAGAAAAAAAATTCTCTTTCTGCTCAGCTAATCCTTAAGGAGCTCATAATTGAGTCCTAGTAAAAGAAAAGTCTTGGAACTTAAAAAATGACTGAATAAATAGTCAGAAAGTTTCTTCCCTCCACATGTGAGTTTATATTTCAAAGGGGAAGGGAGAGTGAAACCCAGAGCCCTGGAGCCAGTGGTTTATATTCCAAAGGAGTGTAAATGACTAGGATCTGGGGTTTCTCTCCCTTTGTCAAAGGGGGAGAGGGACTGCTGTCCCACTACCATGTAAACTGCAAGATTCATAATTTCAGGGTTCCACTCCTGTGGTGCAAGAAACCCTTCTGCACATGCTAGCCTAACCATCTGGCTTTCATCACAGTGCCCCAGAAAGAAGAGGAACTGGGGTGTGGTGAACCATTTCAGTTATTGCTGTAAGTATAAATAATCTATCTTTGATCCAGAAACCTTGTGTTTCTTGATAATATTTATAGAAATATTTCAGGATAATATTTATATAAATAGAGACAGTAAGAACTTATTGGTAGCCACTGCTCTTACAGTGAAGGGAAAGAGCAGGTGGTGACCTCACAATATATGCAAAGTCTCCCAGTTTCTGCTTAGAACTCTCACATTCATGTATACTTATATTCTATTGGCCTAAGCAGGTCACGTGCCCCAGCACAGATTCCATGGGGTAAGGGAAGCGTGGCAAAAACAGGGAGGAAATGAAAATCGTGAGCAAATATTACAACCCACCGCAATCCACTGGGCTCAAATAGTTCTATCCTTCCTGCCCATTAAATATACTTATCCCTTTTCAAAACATCTAAGTTCTTATCCAGTCATAGCCACAAACTTAAAACTAAGGCTAAAGTCAAGTCTGGATCTAATTCATTTCTAGAACTGGTGTCTCGAGTCAGAAAACCAAGAACTAAGACAAAAACAGATCATCGGGTTCACACACATGCACACAATAACCCATTGTGGAAAAGAGGGCTAAGATGACTACCATAGATTATAGGAGAGAAATGGAAAGTGCATAGGCAGTCTCTGGTTCCTGAGAATTTTGAAATCCAGCCAGGGAAACTGGTGTTTCAAGGTCATCCTATTCTTCAGTTAAGATATGGCTTTTGATTGGACCTTGCTTCTGACCCCTGCAGTTATGTATTCTGTCTTTTATTCTTCATTGGTTTTGGCTCCGCACATGAAGTCCTCCTGTTTCATTATCCTCCCTGAGCAGATTTGAAGAGGGAGTTGGGGAATATACCTTATTTGGTAGCCGTGCTGCTTCTTCTGCCTGCTTCCTGCAAAAGACATTTGAGGTCTCTAGAGTCATTTTACATCTCATTGAGCCAAGGTCTCTTTTAACCCAAACTGAAGGCATTTTTCATAATAGAGCCTTTGAAAAACATTGGTGCTTATTTTAGTCCACTCAGCATCATCTGCAAAGAGCCACACCCATAATTTTTTTGAAGACCTTTCTCTCGCTCTGCCAGCTTGATTACTGATACTTTGAGTTTATCGAGTTTTCCTGGGATGGCACTTTATGATTCTTATACTTGACCCATTGTTATTTAACTGAGAAAATGTACTAGAGTCACTTTATTCAAATCAAAGTTCTTTTTAAAAAGACCTAAGGGTCATGTTCTTAAATTGACCTTTGATCCTATGTTGTGCCATAATTTAGAATGCTGGGAAAATAATCTTTTAGGAGACAGATATTGTAATAGTCTTTGTACTTACATATGAATATGAGTTTGCATGAAAAGTATGTAAATTCTTGAATGATATATATATTAGCATATTATACTATACTAATCATTTACCCAGAAAGATAAATTCTTTTGTTTTTTTCAGGTGTTCTTTATGCCAAGTTTGGTAGGCAAATGCTTTCATAACAGTTTTGCATTTAGTTTTAATCTGAATAATTTGGGGACAAATATAATTATTCCTATTGTCCTTCCTTTTAATATAGTGATGAAGCAAATCTTTGTGTTACCTAATGACCATTTTAGGAAACCCAAAGACAAATCTAACATAAAAGATCTTAACAGTTTTATTATTCAGAATTTGGGGAACACAAAATTAATTACAGGTGTTAGAGAAAATAAAATAAAACTCAGAAATATCTAAAATCAGAAATAATTACAGATAACTTGATAAAAAATATAAAAATAATAGTTATTAGGAATTTAACCGATTTTAATGCAAGAGTTTTTTAGTGTTTCAAAAGTATATTAAAAAGCATCTAAAGTTAATAATTTGGTGACAAAAGAAAGCTTTAGTAATCTGAACACAAAATCATTTAGTAGCTTTACAGTAAAAAAGATCACAGATGCTGATCTTACACTATTCATGTAATAATTTTCTGTGAAGGATTCATAATTATTACTTTATATGCATGTTTAGGCAGACTCAAATACATAAGTATATCAATTGTAATAAAGTTTTAAAATATAGCTTTTAAAATATAACTAACAGTGTATTAAAACCATGTATATTTCATATTAAAATTTCCATCTGAATAAATTATAATGACAATTTTAATAAAAAGACAGTAAACGTTAATTTTTTAATTTCTAAATTCATATTTTTCTGAAATTATTGTACCTAATATAAAAATTTATATTAATTATCACATTTAAACATAATAATGAACGTTTCTTTTATCCAGACACAAGCTATAACTACAGGACATAAAATTTTAAATAGCTATTTTATTCTACATGAACACTAACTTTATATCATTATTAAAATTTGGTGAGAATTCCGCGGCGCCGAGAGCAGCCAGGACGCCCTGCTCTCCGCCCGGCGGCGGCGGCGCCCAGCACCTCAGCGTCTGCCCGCTCACCCATTCGCCCCCGGGCTGGGGAGCCACCTTTCCTGCTGCGGACCGCTTTGGGGAGTGCTTGCGGCCTGGGAAAATCAACATGAGGTGGTGCTTATGAACTTCAAGGTCTAAATCATACAGATCCAGATGGCAGAAGAGTAAGACATGGAGATCACCTTCCTTCCCACAGATACATTAGAAATACATCTACACGTGGAACTGCTCCTACAGAACACCCACTGAACGCTGGCAGAAGACGTCAGACCTCCCAAAAGGCAAGAAACTCCCCACATACTTGGGTAGGGCAAAAGAAAAAAGAAATAACAGAGACAAAAGAATAGGGACGGGACCTGCACCAGTGGGAGGGAGCTGTGAAGGAGAAAGGTTTCCACACACTAGGAAGCCCCTTCGCGGGCAGAGACTGCGGGTGGCAGAGGGGGGAAGCTTCGGAGACACGGAGGAGAGCACAGCCACAGGGGTGCGGAGGGCAAAGCGGAGAGACTCCTGCACAGAGGCTCGGTGCCGACCAGCACTCACCAGCCCGAGAGGCTTGTCTGCTCACCCACCGGGGCGGGCAGGGGCTGGGAGCTGAGGCTCGGGCTTCGATTGGATGGCAGGGAGAGGACTGGGGTTGCCGGCGTGAACACAGCCTGAAGGGGTTAGCACACCACAGCTAGCTGGGAGGGAGTCCAGGAAAAAGTCTGGAGCTGCCGAAGAGGCAAGAGACTTTTTCTTGCCTCTTTGTTTCGCGGTGCGCAAGGAGAGGGGATTCAGAGCGCCGCCTAAACGAGCTCCAGAGACAGGCGCGAGCCGCGGCTATCAGCGCGGATCCCAGAGATGGGCATGAGACGCTAAGGCTGCTGCTGCCACCACCAAGAAGCCTGTGTGCGAGCACAGGTCACTCTCCACACTGACCCTCCTGGGAGCCTATGCAGCCCGCCACTGCCAGGGTCCCGTGATCCAGGGACAACTTCCCCGGGAGAGCGCACGGTGCGCCTCAGGCTGGTGCAACGTCACGCCGGCCTCTGCCCCCGCAGGCTCGGCCCGCATCTGTACCCCTCCCTCCCCCCGGCCTGAGTGAGCCGCCGGAGCCCCCGAAGCAGCTGCTCCTTTAACCTCGTCCTGTGTGAGCGAAGAACAGACACCCTCAGGCGACCTACACGCAGAGGCGGGTCCAAATCCAACGCTGAACCCCGGGAGCTATATGAACAAAGAAGAGAAAGGGAAATTTCTCCCAGCAACCTCAGAAGCAGCGGATTAAAGTTCCACAAACAACTTGATGTACCTGCATCTGTTGAATACCTGAATAGACAACGAATCATCCCAAATTCAGGAGGTGGACTTCGGGAGCAGGATATATTAATTTTTCCGCTTTTCCTTTTTTTGTGAGTGTATATGTGTATGCTTCTGGGTGAGATTTTGTCTGTATAGCTTTGCTTTCACCATTTGTCCTAGGGTTCGGGCCGTCCGTTTTTTTTTTACTTAAAAAAAATTTGTTTTCTGAATAAATTTTTTCTTAATAAATTTTTCCTTATTTTTATTTTAAAAAATTAAAAAAATTTTTCTTAATAATTTTTTTCTTATTTTTTATTTTAAAAAATTAAGATGTTTTTTAATAAATTTTTTCTTAATAATTATTTTCTTATTTTTATTATAAAAAATTAATAAATTTACTTTAAAAAATTAAAAAAAATTTTTCTTAATATTTTTTCTTATTTTTTATTATAATAGCTTTATTTTATTTTATTTTATTTTATTTTATTTTATTTTATCCTCTTTCTTTCTTTCTTTCCATTTTTTCTCCCTTTTATTCTGAGCCGTGTGGATGAAAGGCTCTTGGTGCTCCAGCCAGGCATCAGGGCTGTGCCTCTGAGGTGGGAGAGCCAACTTCAGGACACTGGTCCACAAGAGACCTCCCAGCTCCACGTAATACCTAACGGCGAAAATCTCTCAGAGATCTCCATCTCAACATCAAGACCCAGCTTCACTCAATGACCAGCAAGCTACAGTGCAGGACACCCTATGCCAAACAACTTGGAAGACAGGAACATAGCCCCATCCATTAGCAGAGAGGCTGCCTAAAATCATAATAAGGCCACAGACACCCCAAAACACACCACCAAACGTGGACGTGCCCACCAGAAAGACAAGATCCAGCCTCATCCACCAGAACAAAACACTAGCCCCCTCCACCAGGAAGCCTACACAATCCACTGAACCAACCTTAGCCACTGGAGACAGACACCAAAAACTACGGGAACTACGAACCTGCATCCTGTGAAAAGGAGACCCCAAACACAGTAAGATAAGCAAAATGAGAAGACAGAAAAACACATAGCAGATGAAGGAGCAGGGTCAAAACACACCAGACCTAATAAATGAAGAGGAAATAGGCAGTCTACCTGAAAAATAATTCAGAAAAATGATAGTAAAGATGATCCAAAATCTTGGAAATAGAATAGACAAAATGCAAGAAACATTTAACAAGGACGTAGAAGAACTAAAGAGGAACCAAGCAACGATGAAAAACACAATAAATGAAATTAAAAATACTCTAGAAGGGACCAATAGCAGAATAACTGAGGCAGAAGAACGGGTAAGTGACCTGGAAGATAAAATAGTGGAAATAACTACTGCAGAGCAGAATAAAGAAAAAAGAATGAAAAGAACTGAGGACAGTCTCAGAGACCTCTGGGACAACATTAAACACACCAACATTCGAATTATAGGAGTCCCAAAAGAAGAAGAGAAAAAGAAAGGGACTGAGAAAATATTTCAAGAGATTATAGTTGAAAACTTCCGCAATATGGGAATGGAAATAGTTAATCAAGTCCTGGAGGCACAGAGAGTCCCATACAGGATAAATCCAAGGAGAAACATGCCAAGACACATATTAATCAAACTATCAAAAATTAAATATAAAGAAAACATATTAAAAGCAGCAAGGGAAACACAACAAATAACACACAAGGGCATCCCCATAAGGTTAACAGCTGATCTTTCAGCAGAAACTCTGCAAGCCAGAAGGGAGTGGCAGGATATACTTAAAGTGATGAAGGAGAAAAACCTACAACCAAGATTACTCTACCCAGCAAGGATCTCATTCAGATTTGATGGAGAAATTAAAACCTTTACAGACAAGCAAAAGCTGAGAGAGTTCAGCACCATCAAACCAGCTTTACAACAAATGCTAAAGGAACTTCTCTAGGCAAGAAACACAAGAGAAGGAAAACACCTACAATAACAAACACAAAACTTTTAAGAAAATGGGAATAGGAAAATACATATCGATAATTACCTTAAATGTAAATGGATTAAATGCTCCCACCAAAAGACACAAACTGGTTGAATGGATACAAAAACAAGACCCATATATATGCTGTCTACAAGAGACCCACTTCAGACCTAGGGACACAGAGAGACTGAAAGTGAGGGGATGGAAAAAGATATTCCATGCAAATGGAAATCAAAAGAAAGCTGGAGTAGCAATTCTCATATCAGACAAAATAGGCTTTAAAATAAAGAGTATTACAAGAGACAAAGAAGGACACTATGTAATGATCAAGGGATCGATCCAAAAGGAAGGTATAACAATTGTAAATATTTATGCACCCAACACAGGAGCACCTCAATACATAAGGCAATTACTAACAGCCATAAAAGGGGAAATCGACAGTAACACAATCAGAGTAGGGGACTTTAACACCCCACTTTCACCAATGGACAGATCATCCAAAATGAAAATAAATAAGGAAACACAAGCTTTAAATGATACATTAAACAAGATGGACTTAATTGATATTTATAGGACATTCCACCCCAAAACAACAGAATACACATTTTTCTCAAGTGCTCATGGAACATTCTCCAGGATAGATCATATCTTGGGTCACAAATCAAGCCTTGATAAATTTAAGAAAATTGAAATCATATCAAGTATCTTTTCCGACCACAACGCTATGAGACTAGATATCAATTACAGGAAAAGATCTGTAAAAAATACAAACACATGGAGGCTACACAACACACTACTTAATAACAAAGTGATCACTGAAGAAATCAATGGGGCAATCAAAAAATACCTAGAAATAAATGACAATGGAGACACGATGACCCAAAACCAATGGGATGCAGCAAAAGCAGTTGTAAGAGGGAAGTTTATAGCAATACAAGCCTACCTCAAGAAACAGGAAACATCTCAAATAAACAACCTAACCTTGCACCTAAAGCAATTAGAGAAAGAAGAACAAAAAAACCCCAAAGCTAGCAGAAGGAAAGAAATCATAAAGATCAGATCAGAAATAAATGAAAAAGAAATGAAGGAGACAATAGCAAAGATCAATAAAACTAAAGGCTGGTTCTTTGAGAAGATAAACAAAATTAATAAACCATTAGCCAGACTCATCAAGAGAAAAAGGGAGAAGACTCAAATCAATAGAATTAGAAATGAAAAAGGAGAAGTAACCACTGACACTGCAGAAATACAAATGATCATGAGAGAATACTACAAGCAACTCTATGCCAATAAAATGGACAACCTGGAAGAAATGGACAAATTCTTAGAAATGCACAACCTGCCGAGACTGAACCAGGAAGAAATAGAAAATATGAACAGACCAATCACAAGCACTGAAATTGAAACTGTGATTAAAAATCTTCCAAAAAACAAAAGCCCAGGACCAGATGGCTTCACAGGCGAATTCTATCAAACATTTAGAGAGGAGCTAACACCTATCCTTCTCAAACTCTTCCAAAATATTGCAGAGGGAGGAACACTCCTCAACTCACTCTACGAGGCCACCATCACCCTGATTCCAAAACCAGACAAAGATGTCACAAAGAAAGAAAACTACAGGCCAATATCACTGATGAACATAGATGCAAAAATCCTCAACAAAATACTAGCAAACAGAATCCAACAGCACATTAAAAGGATCATACACCATGATCAAGTGGGGTTTATTCCAGGAATGCAAAGATTCTTCAATATACGCAAATCAATCAACGTGATACATCATATTAACAACTTGAAGGAGAAAAACCATATGATCATCTCAATAGATGTAGAGAAAGCTTTTGACATAATTCAACACCGATTTATGATAAAAGCCCTGCAAAAAGTAGGCCTAGAGGGAACTTTCCGCAACATTATAAAGGCCATATATGACAAACCCACAGCCAGCACTGTCCTCAGTGGTGACAAATTGAAACCATTTCCACTAAGATCAGGAACAAGATAAGGTTGCCCACTCTCACCACTATTATTCAACATAGTTTTGGAAGTGTTAGCCACAGCAATCAGAGAAGAAAAAGAAATAAAAGGAATCCAAATCGGAAAAGAAGAAGTAAAGCTGTCACTGTTTGCAGATGACATGATACTACACATAGAGAATCCTAAAGATGCTACCAGAAAACGACTAGAGCTAATCAATGAATTTAGTAAAGTAGCAGGATACAAAATGAATGCACAGAAATCTCTTGCATTCCTATACACTAATGATGAAAAATCTGAAAGTGAAATTAAGAAAACACTTCCGTTTACCATTTCAACAAAAAGAATAAAATATCTAGGAATAAACCTACGTAAGGAGACAAGAGACCTGTATGTAGAAAATTATAAGACACTGATGAAAGAAATTAAAGATGATACAAATAGATGGAGAGATATACCATGTTCTTGGATTGGAAGAATCAACATTGTGAAAATGACTCTACTACACAAAGCAATCTACAGATTCAATGCAATCCCTATGAAACAACCACTGGCATTTTTCACAGAACTAGAACAAAAAATTTCGCAATTTGTATGGAAACACAAAAGCCCCCGAATAGCCAAAGCAATCTTGAGAACGAAAAATGGAGCTGGAGGAATCAGGCTCCCTGACTTCAGACTATGTTACAAAGCTACAGTAATCAAGACAGTTTGGTACTGGCACAAAAACAGAAACATAGATCAATGGAACAGGATAGAAAGCCCAGAGATAAACCCACACACATATGGTCACCTTATCTTTGATAAAAGAGGCAACATATACAGTGGAGAAAAGACAGCCTCTTCAATAAGTGGTGCTGGGAAAACTGGACAGGTACATGTAAAAGTATGAAATTAGAACACTCCCTATCACCATACACAAAAATAAACTCAAAATGGATTAAAGACCTAAGTGTAAGTCCAGACACTATCAAACACTTAGAGGAAAACATAGGCAGAACACTCTATGACATAAATCACAGCAAGATCCTTTTTGACCCAGCTCCTAGAGAAATGGAAATAAAAACACAAATAAACAAATGGGACCTAATGAAACTTAAAAGCTTTTGCACAGCAAAGGAAACCATAAACAAGACCAAAAGACAACCCTCAGAATGGGAGAAAATATTTGCAAATGAAGCAACGGACAAAGGATTAATCTCCAAGATTTACAAGCAGCTCATGCAGCTCAATAACAAAAAAACAAACAACCCAATCCAAAAATGGGCAGAAGACCTAAATAGACATTTCTCCAAAGAAGATATACAGATTGCCAACAGACACATGAAAGAATGCTCAACATCATTAATCATTAGAGAAATGCAAATCAAAACTACAATGAGATATCATCTCACACCAGTCAGAATGGCCATCATCAAAAAATCTAGAAACCATAAATGCTGGAGAGGGTGTGGAGAAAAGGGAACACTCTTGCACTGTTGGTGGGAATGTAAATTGATACAGCCACTATGGAGAACAGTATGGAGGTTCCTTAAAAAACTAAAAATAGAACTACCATACGACCCAGCAATCCCACTACTGGGCATATACCCTGAGAAGACCATAATTCAAAAAGAGTCATGTACCAAAATGTTCATTGCAGCTCTATTTACAATAGCCAGGACATGGAAGCAACCTAAGTGTCCATCATCGGATGAATAGATAATGAAGATGTGGCACATATATACAATGGAATATTACTCAGCCATAAAAAGAAACGAAATGGAGGTGTTTGTAGTGAGGTGGATGGAGTTAGAGTCTGTCATACAGAGTGAAGTAAGTCAGAAAGAGAAAAACAAATACAGTATGCTAACACATATATATGGAATCTAAGAAAAAAAAAAAAAGGTTATGAAGAACCTAGTGGCAAGACGGGAATAAAGACACAGACCTACTAGAGAATGGACTTGAGGATATGGGGAGGGGGAGAGGTAAGATGTGACAGGGTGAGAGAGTGGCATGGACATATATACACTACCAAATGTAAAATAGATAGCTAGTGGGAAGCAGCCACATAGCACAGGGAGATCAGCTTGGTGCTTTGTGACCACCTAGAGGGGTGGGATAGGGATGGTGGGAGAGAGGGAGATGCAAGAGGGAAGAGATATGGGAACATATGTATAAGTATAACTGATTCACTTTGTTATAAAGCAGAAACTAACACACCATTGTAAAGCAATTATAATCCAATAAAGATGTTTAAAAAAAACAAATTTGGTGAGGCAAAAATAAACAATTTTAGCCAGACAAGGGGTGGTTTCCACTATAGCAAACACTTTTTGGCATACCTACATACTAGCAAGTAGAATAGTTCATGAGTAGGCTAAAAAACAAACAAACAAACAAACAAACAAAGAAACTTTACTTTCTAAAACAGACTTTGTTGAATTCTAGGCCATGTTTTTATTGTCTGGGCTTTACTATCTAGGGCCCTGGCTTCAATATTTATTACAAATACTAATAAGCATTTCCTTGCTTCTGGTAACTATGCATGTTGCAGTTGGCCAATGTATCATGTTCAGAGTCCTAAATGCTACTGTGTAGCCCTTGTCATCTCTGAGGAATCAACAAGTCACCTAGAACAAAAGTAACAGGAAAGGTTAATCCCAGTCCAGCTCCAGACAACCTTCTCTGAACAAACTGATCAGCAAATTTTGACAATGATGAAAATCAGGATATCATGAACTAATGTTATGGTGCCTAACTTCATCTTCCCTTGACCTAAAAGTGAGATGGGGGCAGGAAAAAGAAGAGGGAGAGTAGGAGGGACTGAGAAAGATAAACACGGTCCCTGACTTCTAGGAGCTGGCCTGCCATCTTCTGTTGATCAGATGAGGAGCGGAAGGGACTAAGATAAAGTGAAACAAAAAAATACAAGAAACAAAGAAAAGCAAGGTCACTGTGCCGCGATGAAGAATGACCCCCCCGCACCGTGATGAAGAGTGGCCCCCGCTTGTCGCAACTAGAGAAAGCCCTCGCACGAAAACAAAGACCCAACACAGCCAAAAATAAATAAATAATAAAATAAAGTAGTTATAAATCTCTATGGGAGAAACAATTACAGACATAATGGCAGGGAAAAACAAAAAACCCAAGGTCACTGTGCAAATCACAAAAATATTAATACCCCTGAATCTCAGGTTATATGAGCAACTGTTTATCAATTAAAGCTTTAAACTACATCTATTCTTCAAACCTTGTAGATAGATTAATTAAGACGCTCAGTCATAAAATTACCCTTCTTCTTGACAGCATCCAATCAAAAGCAAAACCCCATTTCGTTGGACTCTCCCCTGAGTCACCTAACAAACACACAAGTCCTGTAATAAAATTTTTCCAATGCCCTCTTACAGAGACATCCAATATTTCTCTCTTAGAGTGTTTGTTATTGCAGCATGCTATAAAGGTAACTTAGTTCAGCCACAGCTATCATGAGAGTTGAAAACGACCCTGTTTGGAAAGTATCTATTGGGAAAAAAATATAGGTAAAGATTCATACTTACTTGAAGCTTCTGCCTTCTCTCTTTAGTGGCATCAACTTTGCCTGAAAATGAACTAAAACTAAAAATGAACTGCTAGATGATTAAATGAATTAAAAGAGACAAATAAAGGAATAAAACTATAAAAATAGCTTATAATGATTTATCATTAAGACAGTCAAAATCTATTAAGAGTAAGGCTACTGGGTAGTACAAGCCTTTGAGACTCAAACTCCTACTTCTAAAAGCAAAGTATCTGAGAATAAAGAAACTTCTGTAAATTATTTAAACTCTAGTCATAAAATTTAACTTGCCCAACTCTTACTGCCTAAAAATTTTAATAAAGTTGTGATATTGGCAAAATACAGGCACAGTCTACAATTAACACTTTGTTATATTCATCCCATACTATAACTGTCCAAAAGGAAGACATCTACAACATGAAACTATTATATTTGAGACTAAAGTACAAGAATTGTAGGAACAATGTTTGATTTCACTACCAATTGGTTTCTCTGCCTATCTTATTTGATAGGTATCTTAACTGTCTGAGAAATATGGATGCTAAACTTGATCCTTTAATATAGGTCTAGTGAGGATAGAAACAGACAAGTTTTGCCCCATACTTGTTCCTTTGAATAATGTAGGGGATATCAAAAACAAAATACTGTCTTTGTAACTAGAACGGTTATAGTACCTGGCATTAGGATATGTGTGAATCTATGACATGTACTTTAGAAATATGCCCTTTTAACCACCAACATGTATATACTCCTTCTCCTGAGGGCCTGTATTCTGATGATTTTTGTTCTCAGACTTATCTAACATTTTTATATTTGAATCTCTCGTATGTAAATCCTCACTGCAAGCAGAAGGGATTGTGAGACCATAAAACACTATAGCTAGTTTTACCGCTTAGCAAGATGTGCTATCTTTATTTCAAAATCTTTTCTTTAGTGCAACATGATGAGTTAAGGGATAACAACATCCAGGCTCCTTACAATTTCAGTATAGACCACTAGAGGTTTTCTTTCCGGTTAGGAGACTCAAACATTCTTTATTGTTACCACTTACTTACATAATTCTTCTCACAGTATTACCAAGAGAAAACCCTCATATTTTTATATTTAGTTTAAATTTGCACCTTTAAGAGGTCTCTTGCACTGTTGGTGAGAATGTAAATTGATACAGCCACTATGGAGAACAGTATGGAGGTTCCTTAAAAAGCTAAAAATAGAACTACCATACGACTCAAAAATCCCACTACTGGGCATATACCCTGAGAAAACCATAATTCAAAGAGTCATGTACCACAATGTTCATTGCAGCTCTATTTACAATAGCCAGGACATGGAAGCAACCTAAGTGTCCATCGACAGATGAATGGATAAAGAAGATGTGGCCCATATATACAATGGAATATTACTCAGCCATAAAAAGGAATGAAATTGAGTTATATGTGATGAGGTGGATGGACCTAGAGTCTGTCATACAGAGTGAAGTAAGTCAGAAAGAGAAAAACAAATACAGTATGCTAACACATACATATGGAACCTAAAAAAAAAAAAAAAATGGTTCTGAAGAACTAGGGGCAGGGCAGGAATAAAGATGCAGATGTAGAGAATGGACCTGAGGATGCGGGAAGGGGGAAGGGTAAGCTGGGACGAAGTGAGAGAGTGGCATGGACATATATACACTACCAAATGTAAAATCAATAGCTAGTGGGAGCAGCCACATAGCACAGGGAGATCAGCTCGGTGCTTTGTGACCACCTAGAGGGGTGAGATAGGGAGGGTGGGAGGGAGACGCAAGAGGGAGGAGATATGGGGATATATGTATATGTATAGCTGATTCACTTTGTTATACAGCAGAAACTAACACAACATTGTAAAGCAATTATATTCCAATAAAGATGTTAAAAAAAAAAAAAGAAGTCTGAAGAAAGGCCAGTAAAGATGTTTAAAAAAAAAAAAAGAAGTCTGAAGAAAGGCCTTCAGAGACCTATGCTTGTTAATAATTGGCACCAAACTCCCTTTATCTCAGGGATTTCTCAAACTTTTTATTTATTTTCTGAGATCTCACATAGCAAACCATTTGGCTAGAGCAACTAAAATCCTTTCCACACTTGTAGTTACTTAAGAGGCTCTTGTGACCATGGTTTTTGGATCAACCTGATATATGGTTCCACAGTGAGGGGGCAAAAAGATAGTTATTTTATATTCTATGCAAAGGTCAAACTTACTTTAACCAGAAGAGAGTGTAGTAACTTCTTCAAAGTCTTGAGGAAAAATAACTGTCAACCTTTTTTGTGTACTAGAAAATCTTTCACTTAAGAAAGAAGGTAGAGATTTTTAGTTTGACAAAAACTAATAGACATTCTAGTACCAGGCCCTCTGTAAAAAGAGTTTCAAATGGAAAGAAATCCCAGAAAGAAACTAACAAAAATTGTCTCAAAAGAAAATAAGTGAACATATAGGTAAATCTTTTTTAAAAAAGACTGTAAGAGTAACAACATCATATTTGAGAGTTTAAAGCAGTATTTGGAACTAATATCATGTACATCAAGAGAGACTAAATGAGAATTTATTACTGACCTTACTCATATCCTTGTGATTCTCAATACCAGATGTTGGCAAATCCTGTCTACCGCCTGGTTTTGTATGGCCCAGGAGCTAAGAATGGCTCTTGCATTTTTATATGTTTAAACAAAATAAAAACATAATAATAACATTTCATGACACATAAAAATTATATATAATTCAAGTGTTCATAAATAAAATTTTATTGGAAAATAGAACATTCATCCATTTAGGTTTTGTCTGTGATTGTTTTTGTGCTACAACACCAGAGTTGATACAGGAAAGATAGTGCAGCTGCAAAATTAAAATATTTACCATATGAATTTTTACAGAATTTTTTGTCCATCCTGCTCTATAATCCCAAACTCATTCACTAGTATTTGTGACAGAGATCTGAATTCTCGCTAATTCAGACTCATTTACCATCAGCATAGAATGTTTTTAACATATGTGGATCACAGCAAAAGCAGTGTTTAGAGAGAAATTTATCATAATAATGCATATGATAGGAAAAAAGATATCTCTAAAATCAGTATCCTAAGCTTTCACCTTAGGAAATTATAAAAAGAAGAGAAGTTAAGCCTAAAGTAAATAGATAAAAATTAAATAATAACAATTGGAGCAGAAATCAGTGAAATGGAAAACAATGTAACACAATGAAGAGAATTAATAAAAGCAAAATTTGGTTATTTTATAAGATCAATAAACCTCTAGTAAGGCTAATCAAGAAAACAGAGAGGAGACATAAATTACCAATCCCAGAAATAAAGGAGTCATTATTGTTTATCTACGAACATTAAAAGAATAATAAAGAATACTACAAGCAGCTCTATGCCTGCAAACTGATACCTTGGATGAAATGGACCAATTTCTTGAAACAAACAACTAAAACTCATACAAGGAGAAATAGATAACCTGAACAAGCCTATGTTTATTAAGGATAATTGGAACAGTATTTAATAATCTTCTATAAATAAAGCTTCATGTTGGAGATGATTTAACTGGTAAATTGCATCACACATCTAAGGAAGAAATGTTACCAATTCTTCTAAATTTCTTTCTGAAAATAGAAACAGAAATACCACTTCCTAACGCATTCTACATGGTTACCATTACCTTAATACCAAACCATATAAAGATATTCCAAGAGAGGCAAACTACAGGCAAATATCTCTCATGAACATAAAAGCAATAAACCTCAAAAAATATTAGTGAATTGAATCTACTAATGTATAAAAAGAATTATTCCCCCAAACCAAGTGGGATTGATTTTAGGTGTGAAAGGTTGGTTCAATATTCAAAAATCAATCAATGTAGTTCAACATATCAACAGGCTAAAGGAGATAGTCATATAAGCAGTTGACTGATGATCAAATTGACAAATGATCAATTGCAAAAAAAACATTTGACAAAATCCAACATATCCATATTCATGGTTAAAAGAATAAAAACAATGATTAGCAAACTAGGAGTAGAATATAACTTCCTCAACTTGAAACTTGATGAAAAATATCTACAATATATTACAGATAATATCATATATAATGGTGAGAAACTGGACACATTACCCTTAAGATAAGGAAAAGAAAAGGATTTCCTCTCTCATCACTACGATTCAACATTGTGCAGGAAGTCATAGTTAGTTGAATAAGATCATAAATAGAAATAAAAATGTATACAAATTGAAACAAAAGAAATCAAACTGACTTTATTTGCAGATTACATGATTATCTATGTAGAAAATCTCAAGGAATCAATAACAACAAAAAACTTTAGGAACTAGTAAACTAGTATAGTAAGGTAGTAGGATACAAGGTTAAAATAAAAAAGTCAATTGTTTTTCTATATACAAGTAATGTATAATTAGAACTTGAAAATTAAAAAAAAAAATTACCATTTACAGGAACACCAAAAATGAAATAGTTAAGTACAAAGCTAGTAAAATGTATAAAAGATCTATATGTGGAAGACTACTAAATGCTGATGAATGAAATCAAACATCTGTATAAATAAATATTCATGTTCATTAATTGCAAGAAACAGTATTGTTAAGATACCAATAGTCTCAACTTTATCTATAGATTCAACAAAATGCCAATCAAAACCACAGAAAGCTATTTTGTGGACAGTAACATGACTCTTAAATTTATATGGAATGACAAAAGACAGAATAGCCAACACGATACTAAAGAAGAGAAATAAATGTAGAGCACTTATACATTCTAATTTCAAGATGACAATAATCAAGACAGTGTGGTGTCGTTGAAAGAAGAGACCTGTAGATTAATAAACCAGAATCCACTAATGGACCATACTAGAGAGTTTAGAAACATAGTGAACAGATCTTTGACAAAGGAGCAAAGGCAATTTCATGGATAAAGGAGTGTCTTTGTAACAAATGGTGCTGGAACAATTGGATGCCCATTTGCAAAATAAATGACCTAGACACTGACCTTACACATGTCACAACAATTTACTCAAAATGAATCATAGAATTAAATGCAAAATGCAAGACTATAAAACTTGTGGAAGAAAATTTATGTGAGTTTGGATTTGATGATGTATATAAGATACAATATCAAAAGTGTAATCCACAAAAGAAACAAAAAAAAGGTAAGTTGGAATTTATTAAAATGAAACACTTCTGCTTTGCCAAACACACTGTTAAAAGAATAAAATGTAATGAACAGTCTGGGTGATATCATTTGCAAAACACATCTGATAAAGGACCATATCCAGAAAATAAAAATAACTTTTAAATCTCAAAATTAAAATAAAAAGTAATAAAATATACTATACTAATATAAGAAGTTAATAGGGAAGTTGGGTATGGAATATATGGGAATTCCCTATCTTCACCATTTTTCTGTAAATCAAAAGCTTCAAGAACAAAAAAGTTCATTTAAGAAAACCTAAGTAACTATCTACAGCATGGATACTTTTCATACTTAAGCTGCAAAATGTTATAGTATACGTTTCATATTATTACTAACTGTTTATTTAATGAATTTATTCTTCATCATTGAAATAATGAGAGCTCAATACAAATATATTTTTGACTAATATGAGATAATGCTGGTGACTGCAATTTGTTTTTTGCCTCATATTAATAATTCATTTTTATGGAAATGTAATATTAAATGTAAAATTAAATGTGTATGATAGATGTCTATCTGAAATTACTTTTGAGCTTTAAATTATGGATTTCACACCTGATGTGTTCCCGTGTGTGTTGATAACAAATGGAAAACACCACTGTATCATGGCTAGCTAAATGATCTCAATTAACTTGATGGTAAATATTCCTTCATGCTGTGTTTGCAGAAAACACAGCATACATTACAGATCAGGTATATGAGAAATATATTTAATTAGATGTTAGTGAGACTGACAAGCACATGAAAAACACATCATTAACTTAGAAGATAATTTGATGGTTACTTCATCTTTTTGTGTACAAGGAGCTTGTATGAATTGATAACACCCTTTTGTATTTATATAATGCTCAGGAGTTTCATGATTAAATTTAACACAACATGGCATAAACCAAAGATTACCTATTACTCAAGTCACATGTAAAACTTTGTATTAATATACCTACTTTATTGCAATCATTACCTTTAAACACATGAATTACTTATTATTATTAGCAACTTAAGGATAATTATATGATTATTCTATATATAATTAATCATTCTAATATGCAAATTCAAAAGTTAATAATTAAATGAATCCATATCACAAATGTAGGGGCTCATTGGGAAGTACAGGTAGAGTATGTTTCCTTTATGATAGGGACAGTTAATAATTGATAAAAATAAATAACCCAAAGATAAAAGTACATTGCAAAATTGCAAACAAAAAAAAGGGTTTATGTTGTTGATCTCATTAGTTAGAAAGGTCCATCATTTCAAGGGTTTGGAAAGGCTGGCCTTTTAAAATTATGATCAGATTAGATTTGAACAAATACATCTTAAGGTCTGGGATTTGTTCATCTTCCCAATATTTTCTAATAATTAGACAATAGCATATTTTTGCTAAGATCTGACCCTCATAGATCCTCAGAGTGTAAGGAAAGATTATAAATAAATAAATAAAAAATCTTATGATTTTTTAATAAATAGCACAGTCAGTGGGGAAAGGAGTAGTAGTAGAATCTGCTCAGCTTCCTCTGAACTCCTAATTCTTTTAGTTTTTGCTTAAAAATTATTTGCGATTATATCTACTCTTTTCTCCCATTATCCTGGCTGAAAACAGAAAAAAAAAAAAAAAAATTAAAACTAGTAAGTAAACCCTGTTAAGAGATTTGGCAATATCAGAAAATTGCTTGAAATCTATGTCAGCATTACCTAAATTTACCAAATTAAATAACTCACTTGGGATAATTGTTAAGGTCAGACTCCAAGTTATGGCCCCAGACCTCCTTAACAAGAAAGTATAGGGGAAGGGTCTGGGAACACAGGGGGTTCTTATCAACAGAAACGAGAACCCTTGACCTAAATGTTCACATTAAATTAAATATTATGTGCCAGAATTAAATGTTATCTTTCTATAAATCTGGTAGAATTAAAATTATTTTAAAAGATGTAAATATTAATACAGTGAACACAGTACATTCTATCCTTGTAATGGGAAAGAACAAATTTGACTCCATATTTGATCTCTTTTACTTTAACCTTTGTATTCTATTGTTTTTGCTACAAGTTAATCACTAGTTGCCTATAACTTAAAGTATACATAATGATTCATTTCCTGGAACCCTGCCTCCCATGCCTGACCATTAAGCTAAAATACCTTTGTTTAAGCTCACAGGAAACACCCTGACCAGACCCACCTGTGAACGACTGCAGGAAGAATAAATTAACACATCCCCTCCAGAGTCTGGCTGGAACCAGGAAATATTTGCAACAACGTATCGCTTTTCTTACTGTACCACCTCACCTCCCCATCTTCGTTCTATAAAAGAAACTAGCATCCAAACCTGTCAAGATGGTTCTTTGGGACACTAGTCCACCATCTTCTTGGTCTGCTGGCTTTCTGAATAAAGTTGGTATTCTATTCCCCAACAAATTGTCACTCCATTTATTGGCCTGTCATGTGGCAAGCCATATGAGCTTGGACGTGGGAACATCCTAAGTTTACTTTTCTAGATGAGGTGTTTCCAGCGTCAGCTGGTTAACATACTAAAAGTTTGTTCTTAAGGTATTCTTTGCCCAACTTAAAGACTTGCATTAAACTATTTGAGTCCAGGCATCAAAACTTTATAAATATGCTTTTCTAACCAACCCCTTCTGCAGAACTACCAAGGCTTTGTCACAGTGGTGTCCATCCTTACACCAAGAAGTTTGTCTAATTAACTTAGCTGTGCTTGATCAAATGCTTCTTTTTCTTGGAATTTTCTTTTAGAGTCAGCACTTCAGAATTAAGTTTTCTCAGGCACTGAAGTATCACTAACTTACAGTGATGCAGCTTTTGTGCTCACCAATACTCAGAGCCCTGGATGCCCTATGAAGAAGGGGCCTTGACTCCAGAATTGTCCTGAAGACCCCTCTGCTTCTATGTAAATGTGTGGGTGAAAATATATGAATGAATGAAAGCATTACATCTAGCTCCTCATTTATGTCTCTGTGTGTGTGTGTGTGTGTGTGTGTGTTTTGCTGGTGGATTGGAGAACTAGACAATTCAGCTTCCTTTGCTTGAATGTAATAAAATGTGTAGTGGGTGAAATGACCATTAATCATCAAACTATGATTAATGATTTAGGAAATAGAAAAACAAACAATAGAAAGGCCAAAAAAGGAAAATGTACTTTTTTCTCAGGTAGCTTTTTACTTTTCTGTGAGGCTATTGAAATTGAGCTTTGGAAGGTGAAGAAGTTTGAAATAATCATAAAGGAAATGGATGTTTGTTTCAGAAACAGACATGAGCTTGGGGAATAATATTTTCCTTGCTCAGGAAATGTTGGTTAACCATGGCCCTTTCTGTTGGGACCTTTACCTCTAAGGAACACGTGAGTGATGCTTTTTGGAAGACGAGCACAGCCATACACTTTAACCCTCATTAGTTATGGATAGTCATAAAAGTCTAAATTTTCATATCATCACTACATCATTGTTTTATTTCTCCTCATCAGTGCTGGCATATTTCCCATCTTCCATGTGGCCCTCATTCTTATCACTCATACCTCTCCTCTAATCTACTAGCTATTCAATTTTGACATTTTTTTTAGGTACCCTTTAAGTTTCTCTAATTGTGTCACATTCAGAGATTCTCATTTCTCGTTACTATTTCTACTATTTAGTTTCCATACTAACATCATCAGTATAACCTAATAAAGCAAAGATTTTGAAAATTCAAGACAAAAACTTGAATATTTTTGAAACCTGGCTGCAGGTTTAGGGGACAATGAATGAAACACAGTGACAGTGTAAACCATTTCATTTTACTCATACACAGTTTCTGCCTCAATTCATGGGGATGCTCCAGGGGGTCATTTGAATAATACATATAACCAAAACATGCTTCTAAACTTATTTAATTCTCCCCTGAAGGTGTCATAAACTAATACTGTTGATTCTGTGCAGATCCAATTATTTTTCCCTTGGTAGAAATAATGTTTACTCATGATTTGACGAAGGCAGAATGAGTGAAAAATAATAATAATTAAATTCCTGGGGACTAGTAACTTCATTTACTCCTCACAGTATTATGTGGTTGTGATAAAGAAATGGAATGTAACACAGATAAAGTGGCTGTTTTCATTTTAATATCTGGTACTGTGTAAATTGAGATAACCCAGGCTGAACTGCAGGGATAATGAGCCAAAAATCTCAGGGACTTCATACTATACATGTTTATATTTTGTTCACAATTTGTGTCTATTTCAAGTCAATGTTTATGGCGAGGGGGTGGGGAACACAGGGGCTGTGACTGACATCATTGTTATTCTGTGAGCCAGGCTGACCCAGCCTCTGTAAGGAACATTTCTTGGCACTGTGAGTTCAAAAGGAGAGAAATCTCTGCAAATCACACGTTGGAACTTAAAAACTGCCACCTGAAGTGACTAGCCCTGTCCGTTTCATTTACAAAAGCCAAATCAACTGGCTAGGCTTAACTTCATAGGACCAAGGAAGTACCACCCTACACTCACATGCTAAAAAAGAGGAGAGTAGAATATATTTGTCCATAGACCTAATGAGGTCCACAGGCACTGTGCACATTTTGGTATGCAAACAAGAAAACTGATTTTAAAATACTGAAGCCATTTTCACTTAAATTTGTATAATTAAATATTTTATGCTCCCCATGGATCTTCAGCTATACAATTTCTACATTCCTAAGTATGTGGCATAATCAATAGTAACATATTGAATGATTCTTAGAAATCAACAAATTAGGAATATTGATTAGAGATTTACAAACTGGAGAGCCCTAAGTATCTCAAGAATCAATCAGGTGGCCAGGGCTTCTTGATTTCTAGGAAGGCAGTGATGAAAGAATATGAAAAAGTCCAGCAGGGGGAAGCCCATACTCAGTCACTGGTTCTGATCAACGATTATGCTTGTGTGTAAACCAAGATCCTACTGCAGTGATAGCATAACTAGTAACTAGACTTGGCTAAGAGAAATATCTCTTCCTCCACCTCTAGAAGTGCCACACTACAATTTCATGGTATCTAATAATGCTATATTCTACTGTGCCAAATACTATCCCTCACAAGGGCACGCTTGCTCTGCCTTATAAAATATCCCTTTATTTCCCCACATACAATAATTCAGGAAGAAAAACTTAATTTGATCATTTTCATTTAACTAATATGTCAGGCACTGGGCTACAGAAGGAAAGAATGAAAGATAAAGTTTTTGTGATCTCTGCACTGGAGGAGTTTTCTGTGAGGGGTGGAGGAGAAAGGCAAATAAATTAGAATACCATATGGTTAGTACTCTAACATCACAATCTATTACTAAAGGGACAAAAAAAAAGAATGAACTCTGCTAGAGAGAGTTCAAAGACTTTTCCATGAAACGGATTCTATAGTTGGAGTAAAAGTTTTCCAAGTGGAGAAGGTCATTATAAGAAACAGATCAAGACAAAAGGTATCTACAAAGATACATTGTAACATAGTTCTGGTGTTACAGACCAGAGAGTAGGGACAATTGCCCTGAGGAATTAACAGACATTTTATTATTGTGGCTGTTAGTATTATAGTTGTTTTAATTAAAGGATCTAGATGATCAGATTTGTTTCAAAGGAAAATAATTTCCTAGAAAAACAATCTCCTTAACATTTAGCTTTTCCTTTTATTTAACTATACCCATAACTAAATATCTTATCCAATCTGCATGAAGATCTCTATAGTACCTCCATTTCATGCTACTACATGATATACAGAGTATTACACGGTGCACAGATATATCTTTTCTTCTTTGATCACCCTGTCTAACAAATTTTACAGACAACCTTCCTCTCCTTTCCCTAGACCTACACGGACTCTCTTGTTTCAGTATCTGACACTTCATCTCGTTTCCATTTCCTTTCCCTCTTTTTGTTTGACTGACAGCTTTTGGACCTCATGTGTTTTGCTTTTCCTTGATTAAAGTTACCCCTATAGATTAATTTATGTAGATTTTTAACTCAGTAAAATTATTGTGTTGGAGTTAAGGTGTTCCCAGTTTTGAAACATCACACCTAATTTGGAGGGTTGCCTCTCAAATAATTTACAGCTTTTTTTTTCCGATTTAGTGAAAAGCAAAAAGATGGAAGCACATTTGCCCTATCCATCCACTCCACCTCTACCAGCACATTGTGTGTCAAATAAGATTAACATAGCAAAAATATAGCAGAAAGTGAGTCACAAGAAGTGGTCAGACAATTCTCAGAGAATCCCATCACATAGAGGTCATCATATTTTCTATATCCCTGGACAGTTTCATTTTTGCATATGAATGAAACCAAACACAGTAAGTTTTGCTAATTGATTACTTAATACTACAAAACTATCAATGAAGTATTAATGATTTTTCCCTCTCAAACATGACAATTTTTTAATATTGGAGTTTACTTTATCTAACACTACATAGAGGATTCAGTATTCATTTGTCTTACTTGGAAGTCAGAGTTTCATCCATAAATGATCAGAGATGTAACAATATTTGTCCTTGAATTTCCACACGCATGTTAAATGTCTTCTTCAAAATTAATAAATATTCATTTTAACTGTACATGAGGTATATTGCTATATTTGGTTTGAAAGACAGGGTTACCACACCTTACTGTCTGATTCACAGTCAGATGGAGCACTAAATTACTTACCCAGAAAATACTATTAGATGTAAATTTATATTTTATATGCTAACACAGATTATATCCATGACCCATTCCTCAATGAACTCCTCTGTCAATGACCTATTTCCTGAAGACTTGGAAAAGTTATGAAATCTTCCAACATTCTCCCCTGGGGCATTCTGACCCTTTACACTAGTAGTATTTTCAAATGGAATCAGCCACTGACTTACAAATGACCGTTGTATTAACTTTATGCCTCCCTTATAAAATAATCTCCACAGAGGCCATCTCTGCCATCGCTATTGAAGTCATCAAAAACACACACGTACACACACACACACTGAATGTAGCTGTTCTGAGTAAGGGATCATCTACTCATGGCTACTTCCTGGGTCATGATCAGTTATGAAATCGATAGAGAGCTACATAAATCTATTTTGAAAACTTGGAATTTGGCTCTGACCATTATTAAGCATGATGCTTCTTTCTTGCTCCTAACGACCACACTATGCCAGCTCAGTTAGTACATCATCCAGATGGCAGTCTTCCAAAAAAGGGACCCAGTGGATTTAAATATAAATCTACTTCAACAACCTGGTTTCTCTTATTGAATTGATGTAGTCTTAGATCATAAGTATGACAACCACTTGGCTGAGTCACTGTCTGCCCAGTACCCCTATATTAGCCAACAGTAAGGTCAAAGTAGAGACGTAATGATTCTATGTAAATTTATAAAAGTACCTTTGTCCCTCTTGCACCTATCCATTTCAGACTAAAAGTTTGTGTATGAGTAAGATATGATTGGAATATAGGGGAAGTTATAGCTCTTGGGACCGAATGTACTGATTTTGTTTTGGTAGAGTGTGAACAAAAATATCAACACCTGTGTAGGAAATATCTTAGATCCTTGGAGGTATAAGAAATGAAAGAGCATTAATATTATTTCTCTTTGAAAGTCATCACTGGAGCCCTTCTCATGAAGACAATGTCTTGGTGAGGTTCTCGCAAATGGTTGCAATCACTTTATTTTTTCTTAATTTTTAATTTTTATAAAAACTGAAGTATACTTGACATCCAATGTTATGTTTGTTACAGGTGTGCAACATGGGGATTCAACACTGAAATACATTACAAAATGAGCAACATGATAAGTCTAGTAACCCTCTATACTCATACAAAGTTATTGCAGTATTATTGACCATATTTCTTATGCTGTATGTTATATGCCAGTAACATTTATTATATAACTGGAAGTTTGTATCTCTTAATCCCCTTCACTTATCTTGCCCAATCTTCCACCCACTCACCCTCTGGCAACCGCCAGTTTGTTCTCTGAGTCTGTTTTACTTTTATTTGTTCATTTGTTTTGTTTTTTAGATACCACATATAAGTAAAATCATAGAGTGTTTGTCTTTCTCTTTCTCACATATTTGACTTAGCATAATGCTCTTTAGGTTCATCCATGTTGTCGCAAATGGCCACATTTCACTCTTTCTTATGGCTGAGTGCTATTACAATGTATATATATATACCACTTCTATTTTATCCATTTATCTATTGACGGACACTTAGGTTGCTTCCACATTTTAGCTATTGTAAATAATGCTGCAAAGAACATAGAGGAGCATATATCTTTTCACAGTAATGTTTTAATTTTCTCTTGATAAACACCCAGAAATGGAATTGCTGGATCATATAGTAGTTCCATTTTTAATTTTTTGAAAAACCTCCATACTTTTTTCCATAATGGTTGTTCCAATTTACATTCCCGTCAACAGTACATGACAGTTCCCTTTGCTCTACCTCCTCCTCACCAACACTTGTTATTTTTTGTTTTATTGATGATAGACATCTGACAGAAGTGAGGTGATATCTCACTGTGGTTTGATTTGCAATTCCCTGATGATCAGTGATGTTCAACATCTTTTCATATGTCTGTTGGCCATCTCTATGTCTTTTTAAAAATAATATGTGTTTAACTCCTCTGTCCATTTTTTAACTGGATTGTTTTGGTTTTTTTGGATATTGAGTTGTGTGAGTTTTTTATACATTTTAGATATTAACTCATTACTGGCTATATCATTTACAAATGTCTTCTCCCATTCAGTAAGTTGCTTTTTCATTTTGTTGATGGTGCCCTTCCCTGTGCAAAAGCTTTTTAATTTTATGTGGTCCCAGTTGTTTATTTTTGTTTTCCTTACCCTTGTCTGAGGAGACAGAGCCAAAAATATGTTGCTAATATGAATGTTAAATTGTTGACTTTCTATGTTTTAATCTAGAATTTTTTGACTTACATTTAATACTTTAGTACATTTTGAGTTGATTTTTGTATACAGAGCAAGAAAGTGTCCAAGTTTCATTCAGTATTCAAGTTGCATGTAAATGTACAGCTTTTCCAACATCATTTATTAAGGAAGATTTTCCTATTGTATATTTTTTCCTTCTTTGTCATAAATTAAATTACCATACAAAGATGGATTTATTTCTGGACTCTCTATTTTGTTACATTGATTCTTGTATTTGTTTTTGTGCCAGTACCCTATTGTTTTGCTCTGTGGTATAGTTTGAAGTTTGGGAGTGTGATTCCTCCAGCTTTGTTCTTCTTTCTCAAGATTGCTTTGCCTATTCTGGGTCTTGGGTGGGTCAATGTATAGCTTTTGATTATTTGTTCTAGTTCTATGAAAAATGTCACTGGTGTTTTCATAGAGATTGCATTGAATCTGTAGATTGCCTTGGGCCATATGAACATTTTAAAATATTAATTCTTCAAATCCATCAGGTCAGTATATCTTTCCATCTATTTGTGTCATCTTCAATTTCTTTCATAATGTCTTATAGCTTTCAGAATACAGATCTTTCAACTTCCTGGTTGAATTTATTCCTGGATATTTTATTCTTTTTGATGCAATTGTAAATGAGAATGTTTTCTTAATTTCCCTTTCTGCTAAATCATTATCAGTGGATAAAAATGCACTAGACTTCTGTATATTAATTTTGTATCCTAAAACTTTACTGTATTTATTTATTAGTTTTAGTAGTTTTTTGATGGGGTCTTTAGGGTTTTGTATATATAAAATTATGTCATCTGCAAACAGTGACAGTTGTACTTCTTTTCCAGTTTGGATTTCTTTATTTCTTATTCTTGTCTGATTGCTATGGCTAGGACTTCTAATACTATATTGAATAAAAGTGGTGAGAGTGGACATTCTTGTCTTGTTACTGATCTTAGATATCTTAGAGGAAATGTTTTTAGCTTTTTACTGTTGAGTATGATGTTGGCTGTGGGTTTGTTATATATGGCCTTTATTATGTTGAGTTATGTTCCCTTTATACCCACTTGGTGAGAGTTTTTATCATAAATGAATGTTGAATTTTGTCAAAAGCTTCATCTACATCTATTGAAATAATCATATGAGTTTTATTCTTCAATTTGTTAATGTGATATATCACATTGATTTGCAGATATTGAACAATCCTTGTATCCCTGGGTTAAATCCTGCTTGATCATGGTGTATGATCCTTTTATTGTATTGTTGAATTTGGTTTGCTAATATGTTGTTGAGGATTTTTGCATACATATTCATCAGGGATATTGACCTGTAATTTTCTTTTCTTTCCTTTCTTTTTTTGTAGTGCTTTGTCTCATTTTGATATCAGGGTAACACTGGCTTAGTAGAATGAGTTCAGAAGTGTTCTTTCCTCTTCAATATTTTGGAATAGTTTGAGAAGGATAGGTACTAACTCTTTTGTAAATGTTTTCTGTAATTTACCTGTGAAGCTGTCTGGTGACTTTTGTCTTTTATGAGTTTTTAAATTACTGATTCAATGTCATTACTAGTAATTGGTATATTCAGATTTTCTATTTCTTCTTGTTTCAGTCTTGGAAGATTATATATTTCTAGGAATCTACCCATTTCTATCCATTTCTTCTAGGTTGTTCAATTAATTGGCATATAATTTTTCCCTAGTAATCTCTTATGATACTTTGTAGTTCTGTAATTTTGGTTATAACCTCCTCTCTCTCATGTGATTTTACTTATTAGGGCCCTCTCTATTTTTTTCTTCATGAGTCTGGCTAAAGGATTATTAATTTGATTTTTCATTTCAAAGAACCACTTCTCAGTTTCATTGATCTTTTCTATTGTTTTTCTTAGTCTCTACATATTTCCTCTCTGATCTTCATTATTTGCTTCCTTCTACTAACTTTGGATTTTATCTGTTCTTTTTCTAGTTCCTTTAGGTGTAAGATTAGATTGTTTATTTGATACTTTTCTTGTTTCCTGAGGTAGGCCCGTATTACTATAAATTTCCCTCTTAAAATTGCTTTTGCTGTATCCCACAGAGTTTGGATCACTGTGATTCCATTTTCATTTATTTCAAGGTATTTAAAAAAATTTTATCTTTGATTTCTTCATGTACCCATTGGTTGTTTAATAACATTTTATTTAGACTGCACATATTTGTAGGGTTTCTTCAGTTTTTTTTTTCTCTTAGTTGATTTCTAGTCTCATATTTTGTGGTCAGAAAAGATCCTTCATGTGATTTCAATCTTCTAAATTTATTGAGACTCACTTTGTGGTCTAACATGTGATTTATCCTGAAGGATGTTCCAGTGCACTTGAAAAGAATGTGTATTCTTCTGTTTTTGGATAGAATGTTCTATATATATTTACCAAGTTCATCTGATCTAATGTG
The DNA here is from genome assembly GCF_028564815.1 of Eubalaena glacialis. Taxonomy (NCBI): domain Eukaryota; kingdom Metazoa; phylum Chordata; class Mammalia; order Artiodactyla; family Balaenidae; genus Eubalaena; species Eubalaena glacialis. The sequence goes on from NC_083731.1 coordinate 36,167,692, forward strand.
TCATTTAAGTCCAATGTTTCCCTGTCTGGATGATCTGTCTGGATGATCTATCCATTGATGTCAGTGGGGGTGTTAAAATTCCCTACTATTATTTTGTTACTCTCAATTGCTCCCTTAATGTTTGTTAATATTTGCTGTGTGTATTTAGGTGTTATTATGTTGGGTACATATATATTTACAAACGTTATATCTTCTTGATGGATTGATCCCTTTATCATTATACAGTGTTTGTGTTTGTCTCTTTCACAGTGTTTTTTTTTAAAGTCTAATTTGTCTGATATAAGTATCGCTACCTCAGATTCCTTTTATTTCTATTGGCATGGAATATCTTTTTCTATCCCTTCACTTAATTAATGTATGTCTTTATATTTGAAGTGAATCTCTTGTAGGCAACATACATATGGGTCTTGATATTTTTAACCATTCAGTCTCCCTATGTCTTTTGCTTGAAGCGTTTAGTCCCTTTACATTTAAAGTAATTATTTGTAGGTATGTACTTATTGCCACTTTGTTAGTTGTTTTCTGGTTGTTTTTGCAGTTCGTATCTGTTACTTTCTTCTCTTGCTCTCTTCCCTTGTGATATGATGACTATGTTTAGTGTTATGTTTGGATTCCTTTCTCTTTGTGTGTGTATCTATTTATATTTTTGGTTTGTGGTTATCATGAGATTCATATATAACAACCTATGTGTTTAGGTATCTATTTTAAATTGATGACACTTTAAGTTTGAATGCATTCTAAAAGCATTATCTTTTTACTCCCCTCACTCCATTTTATGTTTTAATGTCATGTTTTACATTTTTTTATTTTGTGTATCTCTTAACTACCTATTGTAGATATAAATGATTTTACTTCTTTTGTTTTTTAAACTTCCTACTAACTTTAAAAGTGGTTGATCCAGTACCTTTAGTATATATTTGCCTTTATCAGTGAGATTATTTCCTTTCCTAATTTTTATTTCTAGTTGTGACATTTTTGTTTTCACTTAGAGAAGCCCCTTTGACATTTCTTGTAAGGCTTGTTTAGTGGTGATAAGCTCCTTTAGCTTTACTTGTCTGTGAAACTTTTTATCTCTCCTTCAGTTTTGAATAATAACTTTGCCAGGTAGAATATTCTTTGTTGTAGGTTTTTTCCTTTAATCTCTTTGAATATATCTTGCCATTCTCTTCTGGCCTGTAGAGTTTCTGCTGAAAAGTCAGCTGATGGTCTTTTGGGAGTTCCCTTGTATATAACTAGTTGCTTTTCTTGCTGTTTTAAAGATTCTCTCTTTATCTTTATTTTTTGAATTTTAATTATAATGTGTTTTGGTGTGTCCCTCTTTGAGTTCATCTTATTTGGAACTGTCTGTGCTTCCTGCGCCTGGATGTCTGTTTCCTTCCTCAGGTTAGGGAAGTTTTCAGATATATTATTTCTTAAATAAGTTCTCTGCCTTTTTCTCCTATCTTCTCCTTTTGTGACCCCCTATAATGTGAATGTTAGTACATTTGATATTGTCCCAGATATGCCTTAAATACCTTCATTTTTTAAAGTATTTTTTCTTTTTTCTGTTCAGCTTGCATGATTTCAACTACTCTGATTTCCAGATCATTAATCCATTATTTTCATTATCTAATCTACCTTGATTGTCAATTCCCTCTGGCATATTTTTTTTTTTTATTTCAGGTATTGTATTCTTCAGGTCTAATTGGTTCTTTTTTATATTTTCTAACTCTATGTTGAAGTTCTCACTGTCTTCATCCATTCTTCACCCAAGTTTAGTAAACATCTTTATGATTATTACCTTGAACTCTTTATCAGGTAAATTACCTATCTCCATTTTGCTTAGTTATTTTTCTGGCATTTTGTCTTGTTCCTTCATTTGGAACATATTTCTCTGTCTCCTCACTTTAGCCAATTTTCTGTCTTTATTTCTGTGTGATAGATAAGTTCATTATGTCTCTCGATCTTGGAGAAGTGGCCTCATGCAGATGTCCTGTGTGGCCCAGAAACATGCTCCCCACTGGCCACCAGAGCTAGATGCTCCAGTGGTGTTCTCTATGTGGGCTGTGTGCACTCTTCTTTTGTATCATGACTGACTACAGCTGGTGCAATGGTAGGTGAGGCAGAGCCCTGGTCCAACAGGCTGTGAGGCCCTGCTTTATGTGGTTGCAGCCAGTGCACTGGTGGGCAGGACAGGCCATTGGCACAGTTGGCTGTGAGGCCTGACTGTAAGTGACTCCTAAGGGTGCTTTGATGGGTGAAGTAGGTCCTTGGCTACAAGGTCTGGCAGTGTGTGACAGTTGTGTATGTGTTGATGGCCCCCAGCACTAATTGGTTAGAAGGAGGATTCCAACATGGCACCTGCCAGTGCTGGTGTCAGCACAGCAGAATGAAATCACAAAAATGAGAGCTGCCAGCATCCCAGTCTCTAAGGAGAGCCCCAGCTGCCTTCTGCCTCTTTGGAAGACTCTCCAAGATCAGCAAATGAGTCTGACCCAGGCACATTTCAAATGGCTGCCTCTGTATAAGACTCAGAACATGTGAATTTTGTGCATGTCCTTTAAGAGTTGAGGCTTGATGGCCCCCAGCCCTCTGATTTTCACACACATAAGCCTCAATGGTTTTCATAGCCAGACATTTTGAGGTCTTGTGTTCCCAGGGAAGGACCCAGGAACCCCCAGTCTGAGGAGATCAATGAGGGGCTTGGCCTCTTCACTACTCTGGGTGTTGCATTGTGTCTCTTTCTTTATATCTTTAGTTGTGGAAAATCTTTTCTGCTCATCTTCAGGTCATTTTCAGAGATAGTTGTTCAGTCAGTATTTGCAATTTTGGCATGCCCATGGGAGGAATTGAGCTCAGGATCTTCTTACTCTGTCATCTTGATCCTGATCCAGTTATGATTGTTTTAAATTTAAGTAATTGTTTGGTTGGCCATTACCTCTCAAAAGGTTCTCACCACAATCTCATTGTCATTTTCCTTAATTTTACTGAGAATTTTATAAGAAATAGCAGGGCATGCCCCCAGCTCCAATACATCTCTCAAAAAACACCTGCCACCACGTCTTGATTTATCTACTCCGATTCTCCTACTTATCTCTCGATCAGTTCATGGGTTGGTGGCATGGACAAAGAGGATATTTTTGACTTATTTTTCTCAACAGTCTCTCCAGGAACAAAGACTAAGCTCAATTATTTTAAAAAAATTTGGAATCCTTAGACGTCAGTCTGGAGGCCATATCATAGGTTCTGATAGATCTAGATTTTAAACATGGTAGAGGGCTACCATGTGCACTCTCTTGACTCTACTCCTTGTATGGAAATTCAGGCATTAACTTGTCTCTTTCCTAAAATGCAGTGGCTTACACATTAGAGGGAGTCACTAGACCTTCAAGTGTTTAAAAAAATAGCACCAAAGGATCATTTAACTCTTAGAAAACTGTAGAGGTCTTGCCAAACAATCACCACCATGGTTACTCTTGGGAGCCTCCTAGAGAGATACCTTACTCATTTATGACGCCCTGAAGGCTGCCTTACAATGGAAGTGATCCCATTGGAAAAGGTGGTACAAATGTTGTTTGTACTTTACTTTAGCTGGAGTGATCAAATATACCACTTCAGCTCAAAGAAGGCATTCAGGTCAGTCCCAACTCACTAGCAACCATTGTTATGGATGACAGGCATATTATAGATAATTCCTTGCAAGTCATGGTAAAGTCTACAAAACTGATAATAGATCTTGCTCTACTTTGATTAATGCCTTAGGCAAGGAAAAGTGTCACTACAGAAATTTAAGTAGACAGCAACTTGGTTTTCTAAGGATAAACCTAAGAATTAAAAACATTTTTTTTCAAATTTTTGTGTCTGGGATCCTGGGGGGTATGGTTGAAGTGAGTACTGTATTTTGGTCTTGTATTGCTGATTGGAGACTTACTGATAGTAGTCCTAGTTAAATGCCCTATGACAAAAATTGAACAGATTTATTACCAGCCTGCCAGATTGACCAGAGTGGCTAATGAAACAGTGTATTCATGGGATAATTTTCCAGAAGCCAAGATAGAGTAGAAAGGTTATATATTGTTGGGAAACAAATCTCCTTATGTGTCTCATGTTTCTGCACATTTTATGAGTGGTGTCACTGATAGGTCTATTTCCTCAGCTAGTTTTTCAAGGATGTTTATATTATACACAACCTTAAGAAACAGAGATGATGTCTCCAACAGACCAAAGAATAGATTTTCTTACAGTTTTCAACAATATACATAGTGTTTCCCTCCAGAGTCAAAGGCAAGTTTGCTTACTGCTCATTGTAAAATTATTGAGTTCCCCAATCTCAGTGATTCTCTCATATAACAATCCTCATTACCTAAGTGTCACCCAGCCTTCTGAAGAAGGCCTGGTCACTCTGTAGGAATTGGGTATCAGTGAACTGAAACAAGAAAATGATGGTACTCTGGTTACTGGTTATTCTGGGAGTAATAATGCCCATTGTCTCTAACCTAGGATTCTTATGTCTTCTGCTAGCTTCCATTAACTGCAGCAAGCTAATTTCTTAAGTTGGATCCAAGAGCTTCATGTCTTCTGCAGACATCAATGAAACTGTGACAGGCTAGCATTTTAGCTTGTACTAGAAAGAAATCTCAGATCCCTCACAGTTTTTAACATGGATTGATGCCAACCTGCAACACCACTTTTCTTCTTCCAAAATATGTTTCAATTCTATTCATTCTTTTCCTTGCTGCTTCTACTTCTTATTTCAAACTACCATGTCATCTCTGAATTACTGAAAAATCCTTTGTTTATTTCTTCTGTTATAGCACCCTATTTATACTCAATAGAGGAATATAAATTTTAAAGAACATAAATCAGATATGTTATTTTTCTTGTTACAATACTTCAATTATTATTTTTTCAAATGTAGATTATAACCTTTCCATTTGCTATGGTCTACAATATTCTGTGCCATTTGGCATCTGCTAGTCTTTACAAACTTGTATCATAGTTCTATTCCCCTGTTCACTATATTCCAGCAACACAGCCTATGATAATGTCTTTGAATACACACAGGTTTCTTGTCACATGAACTATTACACCTGAGAAGAAAGGTTTCTCAGTTACACTGAAGGGCTCATTCTATTGCATCATCTTGAGGGATATCACCTCCTTGGAAAGGCATTAACTAACCACATTACTGAAGCATATAGTATTCTGTTCTTGTATATTTATAAAATATTTTTTATCACAGTAATTTTTTAATATATCGACCTGCATATTAAAACCCTGCCCCCATAAAATACAAGCACTATGGTACCTGGGATCACTGATTATTGGAGAAATGCACACCAAAACCACAATGAGGTATCACCTCACACCTGTCAGAATGGCTATCATCAAAAAGTCGAAAAGTAATAGATGCTGGAAAGGGTGTGGAGAAAAGGGAAGTTTCCTATGCCATTGGTGGGAGTGTAAATTGGTGCAGCCACTATGGAAAATAGTATGGAGTTTCCTTAAAAATCTAAACATAAAGCTTCCATATGATCCAGCAATCCCACTCCAGGGCTTATAGATCTGGAAAAAACAAAACTCTAATTTGAAAAGATACATGCATCTCAATGTTCATAACAGCACTATTTACAATAGCCAAGACATGGAAGCAGCCTAAGTGTCTGTTGACAGATGAATGGATAAAGAAGATGTGGTGTGTATATATATATATATATATATATATATATATATATATATATATATATATATATATATATATACACAGTGGAATACTACTCAGCCATAAAAAATGAAATAATGTCATTTGCAGCACCATGGATGGACATAGAGATTGTCATACTAAGTGAAGTAAGTCAGACAAAGACAAATATCATATGATATCACTTATATGTGAAATCTAAAAAAAATGATGCAAACGAACTTTTTTACAAAACAGAAATAGGCTCACAGACATAGAAAACAAACTTAAAATTACCCAAGGGGAAAGAGGGGGGGAGGGATAAATTAGAAGCTTGGGATTAATAGATACACACTACTATACATAAAATAGGTAAACAACAGGATTTACTGTATAGCACAGGAAACTATATTCAATATCTTGTAATAACCTATAATGGAAAATAATCTGAAAATATATATATATGCACATATATATATAATTGAATCACTTTGCTGTACTAACACAATATTATAAAACAAGTATACTTCAATTAAAAATAAATAAATAAATAAATAGAAGCCGTTAGAGTGGACCCTAATTGCATATGACTGAGGAAATTTGGACACAAATAAAGACACCAGGGAAGCATATGCACAGAAAAAAAAAAAAAAAATGTGTGGACACAGCAAGAAAGCAGTCATCTTCAATCCAAGGAGATACCTCTGAGGAGAAACCAACCCCACTGATACCTTGATCTTGGACTTCTAACCTCCAAAACTATGAGAAAATAAATTTATGTTGTTGAAGCCACCCAGTCTGTAGTGTTTTGTCATGGCAGCCCTAGTAAAGTAATATAAGTTCTATGTTACAACATAATTAATTATCAAAATATATTTAATAAATGAGTTAATGAAAAATGAAACAGAATCCAATAGCATAGCATCCATTTCACAGTGCTCATGTCTTAGCTACCAAGAAATGTTCTTTTACTCTTCATCACAGCTGAATAAGAAAGTAATTCTTTTCATTTAAAAATGTTACAAAAGCAGCTTTACAAAAAAAAAAAAAAAAGGGAAGATTGATGATGTATTCTGTGGTGCTGACAATGCTAAAGATGAAGTCTATGAGATAGCACAGCTCTTGATAAATGATGATACTTTTTTGTCCATAAGATTTTTGAATGATGGTGTCTACAGTCAGTAATATCAGAATATTTCTTTTTTTCTTGAAGAATTTTATAGACATAAATCTAGATGTTATCACAACAAACAACATCTAGCTCAGTGAAAAGAATGCTAAAGTGTTATAAACATCTTTCTGAGAGATATTTTACTAAATGTAATATCTATAGAATTCTATCCTCTTTGTTTTTAGGATAAAAGTTTGTGCTGAGTGAGAGTGTGAATGTGTTCTTGTAGTTCTTGTCTTTCAAGGCTCTTTCCATTTCCTTATACTTATAATTATCCAGTACTCTTTTATCACTCTTTTCCTTGGTTAAATCTGCCTTTGGGAAATAATTAAATATCAGATAGTTATTCTTAATATGAGTTACTATTTAACTACTCCTGGGGAGGTTTATATGTTAGGCCATATCTTTAGTTACAGAATGGAAAAGTCTCGTTAAAATGAACTGACACATCGTATTTTGGAGTTGGGAAGTCTTTCTTAAGGATCCTGAAGGTGTATAAGTCCACATTTGACACTCTAAATGCAAGGCTTAAATACAATGATCTCTACTGACAAGCAAAGGTCCTGCCAGGTTACACAGCATGTCTTTCAAGCAGACTCAGTATTTCTGTCACGGCAACAGTTTACCCTTGAGATTTTGGGTCACTCTTCTCCCATGGTCCATAACTGATTAGATCAGGCATGGACAACTTATTAAAAGATAACTTGCATTGCCTGATATGGTTACAAATGTCAATATTCCTAATAGGTAAACCATTTACTGGGTTACAATTGGCAAAACCAAGAATTTTCTCTCTCAGAGACTTTGTATAGAAGGTATGGATGAAGGGTAGATGGGCAGACAATGAGGAAGAGAGTGACATATACTGCAGAGTAGTTAAGAAGAGACATTAATTGATTTCACATTCAACAGATACTTCTTGAGAATACGTAGGGAACAGTGCTAGTGAGTAGACACCAAGAAGAAAAGTCAATTAACACAAATGTTAAGTAGGAGAAACCATGAGACAATAAAAAGCAGAAATAATCAGAATGTAAGAGTTATATTTTGCTTAGAAATGAAAATATTTGACATTATGCAAAAGTAAGGAGAGTTCTGTATTAAAATGCCAAGTATACCTCAGCTAGCTTCAATATTTAGAAACCCACCAACAATCTTATTTCATGTAGGTGCTATCCCCTGCACAACTCAACACTCCTCAGATAAATTTTAATGAATTCCAGATATCAAATTATTTCATGTGAATATTTTAATATCCATCTTTAAATAATTGGGCTCAAAACTCAATAATATTTTTTCTCAATAACATTATTTTGCTTAAAATATTTAACAATAACTTCTCAATAATGCTTAAATATCCAGTCAAATTTTACGTATCTCTGATTGTCTACTGTGCTGGTTCTCATATTATTTGGTATCAGGAAATCTGTACACTTTTAATTATTATTGAAGTTTCCAAACATCTTTTGCCTTATCAGCTTATTATTATTGATATTTATTTTATCATAAATTAAAACTAAGAAATTAATTTTGTTATTTATTCATTAATTTAAAAACAACACTAAAAATCAAGTCCATTTTAATACAAATTTCACATCTTTAATGAAAAAATAACTATATTTCCCCCTTAAAAGTGAGAAGAGTAGCATTCCTTTACATTTGCATATCTCTTCAATATTTTGCATCATAAAATACTGCTAGTTTCTTATGTCTTATGTTGCATTCAATATGTCACTATCTGTTGTTTAATGAAAGTATGTGAAGAAATACCTTCCCCCCACACACACAAATGTAGTTGGAAAAGAAATACTTGGAATAGCATTCTTAGATAATCTTGAATATTCATCTTTGACAGTATATCAAAATGCGACATGTGAAAATTTATTTTTCCCCAACTTTATTGAGAAATAATTGACAGATAGTATATAGTTAAAGTGTACAATGTGATGATTTGATGATATATACTTACATTAAGGAATGATTAACAAGATCCAAATTATTACCACATCTATCATTTCGCATAGTTAACTCTTTTATTTTTTGTGTGTGGTGAGATCACTTAAGATCCATCCTCAGCAACTTTCAAGTATTCAATGTCACGTTGTTAACTATTGCCACCATGCTGTATATTAGATCCTCAGAACTTATTCTTCTTACAACTGAAAGTTTGTACATTTCCACATACATCTCCCCATTTCCCCCTCCCTCCAAGCCCTGACAACCATCATTCTATTTTCTCTGTTTTTGTGAAATTGGCTTTTTTTTTTTTTTTTTAAGATTTTACATATAAGCAATACCATGTAGTATTTGTCTTTCTCATATGTTGAAATCCTAACTTACAATAACTCAGAATGTCACTTATTTGGAGATGGGGCTTTAAAGAGGTAGTTAAAATAAAATAAAGTCATTGGCCTGGGCACTAATTCAGTATGGCCACCTCTAGAACTGTGATGAAATATATTTCTGTTTTTTAAGCCACCAGAATATGATACTTTGTTAGGGCAGTCCTAGAAAATTAATATACTCTTCGTCTCTCTTTTCGTCTCTCTTTTAGTTCTTCCTTGTCATGTTTACTAAAAGAAGTTTAATTATTAGTACTGTAGTGGATTGTGATGATTGCTTCCCTGTGATATCATATAACTTACGTCTCTGGTTCTCTGTACTTATGTAAATTAATGGTTCCTTCTCTAGGAAATTTCATGCTCATTTTTTTCAATATTAATTCATAAATTATGTTATGTGTTTTCAGGAGGATTCATATAATATCTGTGACCATCTGTCTTTTCATGATCTTAGCAGTCATTTAGGATTATCATGTTTAGACATTAATTTATTAAAAAAAAAATTGTAAACCATCCAAATGCAGACATGCCTGAGTTGTGGGGGGAGCTTAATATAAAGCATATTAAAGTGTGTGGCATTTAACCTTCAATATAATCCTTCAAAGTAGTTATTAGAATCCACATTTTATAAAGAAAATTGAATTTAAAGGAGGTTAAGTGGTTTATCTAAAATTACAAGTCTAATAAGAATTAGAACTGAGACTTGAACCCATGTGTTTGTGTTCTTTCCACTCCAGCACTGACTTCTTGGAAGTCAGAAAAATAAAAAGTGTGTTAGATGATGATAGTATATCACAAAATTGAAATATCACTAATAAAATGATGTATTGTTATGAAGAAGGATTATGAGGGAAAATGAAAGCAGGTTGATCTTACTGTGATTCGTGTGATTATGAGTAAAATTCTCCTAAAATTCCTAGTAATAATATTATACTGCTTAAAAAATAATAGAAATAATAGAAAAATCTTGTTCTTTAAAAATACATCAAAGTTCTTTTGGATATAGAATATCATGGAACGTTGGTAAAGTGGACAAATCATTCAGAGATAAAGTAGCCCTTTCTGAAGAAAGATGGATCCTACAGGATTTCACCATTTGGTTATCTTGTTCATAATGTAAAACTGTAGTTTGGCTGATTGGCTCCTCCACCTATAACTGATCATAGTAAAAATATATGAGGCCAATTGCTAGTACAAACTATCAGTTATTTTTAAAAAGGCAACTCTATGTTTTAGACACCATATACAAGCAAATTCATATATATGTATATAATTTCATATAAAGCTCCCAACAATATAGACATATAAGTACTATCATGTTTATTTTACAAAGAAAGAAAATAAAGTGAGAAACACTTAAGGTCACTCAGCTAGTAAGTGATAGAACCAAGAATGGCAGAAATTAAACAGTCTTTCATTCAATTAAAAAATATGAGAGCTATAACACAAATGGTGTAGTACGTGTTTTGAAATCTGACATTTTTGCATGCCATTCTGCATGCATTCTGTTGTCTCATTGTGGTTTTGATTTGCATTTCCCTGATGATTAGCAATGCTGAGCATCTTTTCATGTGCCTGTTGGCCATCTGCATTTCTCTCATACTATTTTAAAAGGTTATATTTAGAGCTATCAGTTGCTTGAAAAAAAATTGATGTATTAAATTATTTGGATTATTGTTCCAACTTAGTTATATGAACAGTGCACACACCATATATTATGTTTTATGGAAAAAATTTGATTAAAAAGCTTTATCATATTTGGAGAGAGGAATTAATTCCATTAAGCATTAGCTTTATAGAGATAATTTTCTCTTTTATATATCTACCAATAATTACATTTCATATTGTGATCCATTCATTTTAATCAACCTAACAAATTTATACTTTTATTGAGAATTTCCCTAAGCTGGAGTTTAACTGTCAGTAGGGGATCTATAAAAGCATAATGCAATGTGCTGTGAAGATCTTTTGTCCTATAACTGTTTCTTTCTATAAAATCTTTTTAGATTTAGTACTTACAATGAATGCGGAACTGAAACAGATGAACAAAGAAAGATGAGAACTTGCAGACTATTTGAATCAAATAATCAAAATTGTTCTTACAAAGAGGAAAATCGGTAAAGGACATAAGAGTTTATGTAACCCCAAGCCACATATTTAAGGATATTTTGGTGTACTTTAGTAACATACCAAGAACATAAACATGAAGACTATTTTGAAAAGTAAATGACCCATAACCACCATCTAATTCATGTCTTTTCTCTTAAATATATAATATATGAAATAGTTATAGATTTAGATTATCAATCTATCCATCTATCTATCAATCATCATCATCATCTATCTACCTATCATCTATCTATCGGTCAAATAGTATCTATCTGCATTTGGTTAAGAAACAGAATTTACTAGACTGCTTTGAAAAGAAAGACATTTACCAGTTTATCACACAGATAGTTACAGACTTCAACAACATTTAGAAGGGCCGAGGGAAAGAAATTCAGACTGTTTTCAGGAAACATGAAAGTGTGGGGACCCAGGGATTGAGTGAAGCAGCCACCAATGATCCCAGCTGCCTCTGGGAACTAAAACAAATCATTTTCAAGAGCATACCTAGAGCTTCTGGCAGTACCGTTGCCAGGTAAAACACGGTATGCCTCGTTAAACTTGAATTTCAGATTTACAACATTTTTCTTTGAATAACTATGTCCCAAACACTGCATAGAACATATTTATGCTAGAAATTATTTGTTTCTCTGCTATTCAGGTTTAACTGAATGCCCTGTGTTTTAATTTGCTAAATCTTGCAATTCTAGCTGGAAGCTACCATGGTGATCCTTGCAGGCTGCAGCTCTGCAGTGTGTAATCCACTAAAGGACATCTGGGAACCAGAGGAAGTCACCTCTAGTGATCTCAGCTGGCTGCCCACAGCAACTAAGAGAGAACAATAGCTTCTCCTATTCTTTTTTGGGAAAAGAGTTTTAGGTTTCTCTCCAGGGAAGAATGTGAATGGAGATGATGTGGCATTGACAATAATCAATCTGCTATGCGAGTTTACTTAGAGTAGTCATCGCTCAAACACAAATATTCATTATGATATTTTACTGCATAGACAGTTTGTATTTGGTACTTAAATATCATCATTTTCATGAGTGCATATTATTCCATTAACCTAAGTTTTAATATATATATTTTCTACCTCTTCTCCTATTATTGGTTATTTAGGTTTCTTTAAAAAGTATGCCAAGTAAAATGAATGGAATTAAACATTAAGGAAGTAGAAGGAAAAATATTATTAAAGATGATTTTCCAAGTAAAATAAAATGTAAGATAGCCATAGCAAATAGAAAAAAGTGCAAAAAAGATGGGAGTATGAAAAAAATTGGAATTTAAAATTATGAAATAATGATAAAGTGTATAATGGACACATGAATGATAAAGTGTATAAAGGACATGGTAAGCTGGGAAAGAGAGTTAGAATAGCCACAGAGAATTCATGGCAAACAGTGACATGCCATAACAAAGACTATTTAAAAATATTAATTCAGATGAGCTATAGAATTAATGGTTTCTTAAATTTTAAATGCCAATAATAATGCAACAGAGTTAATGTTTGATATTAAATTAAATCATTAAGAAAATTTGCGGAGTTAAAATATAGGACTAACCTACAAGAAGACAAGGATTTCACTTATTATCATAAAAACACTTTGCCAACCACTTAAAGTCTCTGTTTCAGTACTACTGTGTCTCCTCCAGCTACACTTCCCCAAAGAGAAATTTAATGTGTACAACTCTGGAAGTCCTTAAGAACATTTACTTCAAGTTACTTCTTTGGATACAAAGTTCTTTTCTGATGTAGCCTGGGTGGGAGCATCATACCAATCATGTCACTTCACCAAAAACTTATTCCTTAATAAGTTCTTCACTCTCTGCTTCCTTGTAACTCCTAAACTTTGGTCTCAGTTTCGTAGTTAAGCTCTCTTTAAAAGTGCAATAGCCCTTATGATATCTGAAAAAAGCACAATCTCCCCTTCATTTTGAAATCTGTAGAAGCTCTCTATTATGTGGTTTCCAAACTCATCTTCCTGGACAACTTCCTTTTTATGGTGTATATGTGGCATGGAAGACACTGATGTTAATACATTCCTTGATTTGATGGTATAGCTGATAAAGTTAGTAATTATCTTTTTTTTTTTAATAGAAATGCCATCTTTCTGTGCAAAATTGAATTGTAAAAACAAGAAACTCAACATGGATCACCTTCTAATCTAGAGTAGAATTTAATGCAATTGTAGGATCTAAAGGCTAATTTATACTTATATCTTATAGCTAATATTATGTGGCAATGACAAACTACTTTAATTTTTAAATTGTTTTCCTTAAATAGTATGTGATTTTACTCAACTATGTGACATTTTTGAGGCAACATTTTGAACCAGAAACACTACTTTGTTGTTACATTCTAATCACTGTGATCAAGTCAGTGTTTTTCAAACAAGACCAATTAGTGGGTATCCAGTGGTTACTTTTATCACAATACTACTTAAAATTACACAGAAAAGTGTATCTTAACTATAAACATAACTTTGAATTTATAGCATTTGCCTTTATACTGTTAATTAAATATAGTGGATACTGCTGTTTTACTGAAATACAATTTGCATTTGTAGTATGGTATTTACCAAACTAACATTTTAAAAAATTTGATATACCTAAAACTACTACATTCCATGATGCCTCAATTCTCCCACCAGTGTTCTCTATTATTTTTCTTATCATCCTACCTTGTAAATTATTTATTTTCTAACCCTCCTATTTATTATATCTTACTTCTAAAATCTGATGATTATCTCTCCCTTTCAATAAATTGTTCATACATTGTACATATTTTTGCACTGATATTCTGAATATTATTATTTTCTATATGGACCTTAATTCTTAATCCTTCCACTGTTTTCCTATACTTACACAGAGAAAATTATGTTCTCATTCTTAATCTTATGGCTTAATTTCTATTTCTATTCATAACTCAGTTCCTATTCCAAATGTTGACTGACAGTTCATATTTACTGAAATTAAAGTTCTCACTGTCGAAGAAAATATAAACACATTTGCATATGTCCTAATTTCCTTTAAGGGAAGAGATGGATGGGGATATTGTAAAGTAACTTTCATTTAACTAACAATCAATGTCATTCACATGAAGCTCTGTACAGAATAAACATAGCACTTCTCATATGATTCTAGCGCACTTTTTTGTACATACCATTTATCCATGAAGATTGAGTATGGCCTTTTACAATCACATTTGGAAAATGAGTAGTTGAGAAATCAAGCCTACTGTATAAAAAATATTGTTGCAGGACCCATTTGTCAACCACAATATATGATTCTTCTGTATCGATCTGTCACCATAACTTTCTTAGTGGGCTTGCAACTTCACTCAGCTATCTTTATCTGCTATGAAATTTTCATGTTTTATTAGTTCTATAGCACAATAAAACAAACGGATACTTTATGGTTTCCAACTGAAAATGAACGTTTCATGGAGAGCATTTTTCTTTTCACTGAACCAGCTGAACTACAAGCGTATGATTACTTTTCTTTGTGTCTACAAATTTTTAATAGGAAAAAACCCCACTAAAGTCAGTTTGGTTACTATTCAAAAAAAACTGCACTATGTTGCTAAGGTATATTCTTCTTAGAGTCATAGTACTCCAATGAACACTTGGAATGAGCATTGAAATCTCTAGGAAATCTGTATTGTTAGCCATGTGGTTGGAGATGAAAGGTAGCAGTAAGTTTGTGTAGGACCAGGTATCATAAGACTTCCTGAGAATTGAAGTCAATCCAATTCCTTTTCTTAGTCTAAACCCTTTTCCTTTCCTTTTCCAAATAACTGATTTTCATTTACTAATTTGGGATTTAAAATTCCATTTAGTGTTTAATAAATCATTTTTGAATGAATAAATGATAAAACATTTTAAGACAATAAAACACCTAAATGAGAGTATTTTGATTAATGTAATTTCATATATAAATTTGTATTATTTACCATAATAAATATTTATAAAAGATATACATTTTATTATACTTCTCCCTCATAAATAATAATTATGCAGATTTGATTATCAATTTCTTATAAGCTCAATAGTCATTTGTTCACTAATTATTGTTTTGATCTTGCAGTCTCTTTACATTAATTGATTTACACTTCTGGTAAATGTTTATCTTAACTTTATGGTTCTTTAGTTTAATAAAATGTCCATTGTTCCAGAGAGTAACACTTTTGGTGATTTTTTTTCTTTATCCTCCACATCCTTGTTTACATGAGTCAGCAATTTCCTTATTTTGTTTATAACTTACACATTCATCATTGTCTCTCAAACCTTAATGATCTGGGTCATGGTTTTGGTCATAACACTAAATATTGAGTAAAATGGATAATAATTTTAGAATATTAACATTACATTTTTGTTCAAATTTTTTTTTAAATTATTTATTTATTTATTTTACTTTTGGCTGTGTTGGGTCTTCGTTTCTGTGCGAGGGCTTTCTCCAGTCGCGGCGAGTGGGGGCCACTCTTCATCGCGGTGCGCGGGCCTCTCACTATCGCGGCCTCTCTTGTTGTGGAGCACAGGCTCCAGATGCGCAGGCTCAGTAGTTGTGGCTCACGGGCCTAGTTGCTCCGCGGCATGTGGGATCTTCCCAGACCAGGGCTTGAACCCGTGTCCCCTGCATTGGCAGGCAGATTCTCAACCACTGCGCCACCAGGGAAGCCCTTGTTCAAATTTTATAGTTTAATTCCCATGTTAAGAAACAAGACTTGATAACTCAAAGCAATTTTTTTCTAGAGAAAGTACATGTTTCAATTATAATAACTAGGCAATCATGCTATATTCTCTAGGTAGGAGAAAACATGTAAAAATTTTTCAGGCACAGAGATGGGAAAGTTTACTTCTTCTCACCTAGGGAGAATATGATTTAAAAAAAAAGTAGGAAGAAAAGAAAAAATTATGGTCACCATTAAGAATTTTAGTGGATTGAAAGCGGTTGGATGAAACAGCTAAGCAGAATCACCTAATACTACAAGTAAGAGATTCAGGAGAATAAAACTGGCAACTTGGTGTTATAGAAAAAGAGCCCTAGATAACACTCTTAACCCTCTCACACCTCCTTTGTATCATAGAAGTTATTCAGGAATTTGACAATTAAAGAGACAATCAGCTATCCTGGTACAGTGGCTAAAGAGACCTTCAAAGAGGCAGAATAATGCTATTAGAGTTGCTGGAAAATTGGATCCATGAACTAGGAAAACAATTTGACATGTAGGGTTATCTACAGGACCTGTGTGGGTCAGGGTCAGATGAATCCAGCAACAGAGGTCTCCGTGAATTCTTTTTTTTTTTTTCTTTTTTAAATTAATTTTTATTGTAGTGTAGTTGCTTTACAATGTTGTGTTAGTTTCTACTGTACAGCAAAGTGAATCAGCTATATGAATACATATATCCCCTATTTTTTGGATTTCCCTCCCATTTAGGTCATCACACTGAATTAAGTAGAGTTTCCTGTGCTATACAGTATGTTCTCATTAGTTATCTATGTTATACATGATATTGATATCAATAGTGTATATGTGTCAATCCCAATCTCCCAATTCCTCCCACCCTCACCTTTTCCCCTTGGAATCCATACATTTGTTCTTTACGTCTGTGTCTCTATTTCTGCTTTGCAAATAAGATCATCTATACTATTTTTCTAGATTCCACATATATGCATTAATATGAGATATCTGGTTTTCTCTTTCTTACTTACTTCACTCTGTATGACACTCTCTAGGTCCATGCTCATCTCTAAAAATGACCCAATTTCGTTACTTTTTATGGCTGAGTAATATTCCATTGTATATATGTACCAAATCTTCTTTATCCATTCCTCTGTTGATGGACAGTTAGGTTGCTTCCACGTCCTGGCTATTGTAAATAGTACTGCAGTGAACATTGTCGTACATGTGTCTTTTTGAATTACGGTGTTCTCTGGGTATATGCCCAGTAGTGGGATTGCTGGGTCATATGTTAGTTCTATTTTTAGTTTCTTAAGGCACCTCCATACTGTTTCCAGAGTGGATGTATCAATTTGAATTCCACCAACAGTGTAAAAGAGTCTCATTTTCTCCACATCCTGTCCAGCATTTATTGTTGTAGATTTTTGGATGATGGCCATTCTGACCAGTGGGAGGTGATACTTCATTGTAGTTTGACTTGCATTTCTCTAATAATTAGTGATGTTGAGCATCTTTTCATGTGTTTGTTGGCCATCTGTATGTCTTCTTTGGAGAAATGGCTATTTAAGTCTTCTGTCCATTTTTGGATTGGGTTATTTGTTTTTTTGATAGTGAAGTGCATGAGCTGCTTGTATATTTTGTTGATTAATCCTTTCTCAATTGCTTTGTTTGCAACAATTTTTTCCCATTCTGAGAGTCGTCTTTTTGTCTTGTTTATGGTTTCCTTTGCTGTGCAAAAGATTTTAAGTTTCATTAGGTCCCATTTGTTTATTTTTGTTTTTATTTTCATTACTCTAGGAGGTGGGTCAAAAAAGATCTTGCTGTTATTTATGTCAAAGAGTGTTCAGCCTATGTTTTCCCCTAAGAGTTTTATAGTCTCTGGTTTTACATTTAGGTCTTTAATCCATTTTGAGTTTATTTTTGTGTATGGTGTTAGGGAGTGTTCTAATTTCACTCATTTACATGTAGCTGTTCAGTTTTCCTAGCACCACTTATTGAAGTGGCTGTCTTTTGTTCATTGTATACTTTTGCCTCCTTTGTCATACATTAGGTGACCATAGGTGCATAGGTTTATCTCTGGCCTTTCTATCCTGTTCCACTGATCTATATTTCTGTTTTTGTGTCAGTGCTATACTGTCTTGATTAGTGTTGCTGTGTAGTATAGTCCGAAATCAGGAAGCCTAATTCCTCTGGCTCCGTTTTTCTTTCTCAAGATTGCTTTTGTGTTTCCATATAAATTGTGAAATTTTCTGTTCTAGTTCTGTGAAAAATGTCATTGTTAATTTGATAGGGATTGCATTGAATCTGTAGATCGCTTTGGGTAGTATAGTGATTTTCACAATATTGATTCTTCCAATCCAAGAACATAGTATATCTCTCCAACGGTTTGTGTCATCTTTGATTTATCTTATCAGTATCTTACAATTTTATGCATACAGGTCTTTTGCCTCCTTAGGTAGGTTTATTCCTAGGAATCTTATTCTTTTTGTTACAGTGGTAAATGGAATTGTTTCCTTAATTTCTCTTTCTGATCTTTTGTTGTTAATGTATAGGAATGCAAGAGATTTCTGTGTATTAATTTTGTATCCTGAGACTATAACAAATTTATTGATTAACTCTAGTAGTTTTCTGCTGGCATCTTTAGGATTTTCTATGTATAGTATCACATCATCTGCAAAGACTGACAGTTTTATTTCTTCTTTTCCAATTTGGATTCATTTTATTTGTTTTTTTTCTCTGATTGCCATGGCTAGGACTTCCTAAACTATATTGAATAATAGTGGTGAGAGTGGACCCCCTTGCCTTTTTCCTGATCTTAGAGACAATGTTTTCAGTTTTTCACCATTGAGAATAATGTTTGCTGTCAGTTTGTCATATATGGTCTTTATTATGTTGAATTAAGTTCCCTCTATGCCCACTTTCTGGAGAGTTTTTATCATAAATGAGTATTGAATTTTGTCAAAAGTTTTTCTGCATGTATTGAGATGATCATATGGTTTTTATTCTTCAATTTGTTAATATGGTGTATCGCATTGATTGATTTGCATATATTGAAGAATCTTGCATCCCTGGGATAAATCCAACTTGGTCATGGTGTATGATCCTTTTAATGTGTTGTTGGATTCAGTTTGTTAGTATTTTGTTGAGAATTTTTGTATCTATATTCATCAGTGATATTGGCCTGTAATTTTCTTTTTTTGTGATATCTTTGTCTGGTTTTGGTATCAGAGTGAAAGTGGCCTCATAGGATGAGCTTGCGAGTGTTCCTCTCTGCAACTTTTGGAAGAGTTTGAGAAGTATAGGTGTTAGCTCTTCTCTAAACGTTTGATAGGATTCCCTGTGAAGCCAACTGGTCCTGGACTGTTGTTTTTTAGAAGATTTTTCATCACAGTTTCAATTTCATTACTTGTGATTGGTCTGTTCCTTTTTTTCTATTTCTTTCTGGTTCAGTCTTGGAAAGTTGTACTTTTCAAAGAATTTGTCCATTTCTCACAGGTTGTCCATTTTATTGGCATATAGTTCCTTGTAGTAGTCTTTTATGATCCTTTGTATTTCTGTGGTGTCAGTTGTAACTTCTCCTTTTTCATTTCTACTTTTATTAATTTGAGTCCTCTCCCTTTTTTTCTTGATGAGTCTGGCTAAAGATTTATCAATTTTGTTTATCTTCTCAAAGAACCAGCTTTTTGTTTTATTGATCTTTGCTATTGTTTCCTTCATTTCTATTTCATTAATTTCTGTTCTGATCTTTAGGATTTCTTTCCTTATAAGTTTTCAACTATGCTGTCTCTTGTAGACAGCATATATAGGTCTTATTTTTGTATCCATTCAGCTAGTCTGTGTCTTTTGGTTAGAGCACTTGATCCATTTTTGTTTAAGGTAATTACTGATATGTATGTTCCTATTACCATTTTCTTAATTCTTTTGGGTTTGTTCTTGCACGTCTTTTTCTTCTCTTGTGTTTCCTGCCTAGAGAAGTTCCTTTAGCATTTGTTGTAAAGCTGGTTTGGTGGTGCAGAATTCTCTTAGCTTTTGCTTGTCTGTAAAGCTTTTGATTTCGCTGTTAAATCTGAATGAGGTCCTTGTTGGGTAGAGTAATCTTGGTTGTAGTTTTTTTCCCTTCCATCACTTTAAATATGTCCTGCTACTCCCTTCTGGCTTGCAAAGTTTCTGCTGAAAAACCAGCTGATGATTTTATGCGGATTCCTTGTATGTTATTTGTTGAATTTCCCTTGCTGCTTTTATTATTTTTTTTGTATTTAATTTTTGTTAGCTTGATTAATATGTGTCTCAGCTTGGTCTCCTTGGGTTTATCCTGTATGGGGCTCTCTGCACTTCCTAGACTTGATTGACCATTTCCTTTCCCATGTTAGGGAAGTATTCAACTATAATCTCTTCAAATATTTTCTCGGGTCCTATCCCTTTCTCTTCTTCCGGGACTGCTATATTTCGAAAGTTGGTGCATTTAATGTTGCCCCGGAAGTCTCTGAGACTGTCCTCATTTCTTTACATTCTTTTTTTCCTTATTCTGCTTCTTGGCAGTTATTTCCACCATTCTATCTTCCAGCTCACTTATCCATTCTTATGCCTCAGTTATTCTGCTATTGATTCCTTCTAGTGTATTTTTCATTTCAGTTATTGTGTTGTTCATCACTGATTGTTCGTTCTTCTACGTCCTTGTTAAACATTTCTTGTATCTTCTCGATCCATGCCTCCATTCTATTTCCAAGATCTTGGATCATCTTTATTATCATTACTCTGAATTATTTTTCAGGTAGCTTGCCTATTTCCTATTTATTTATTTGGTCTCGTGAAATTTTACCTTGCTTCTTTGTCTGCAACATATTTCTCTGTCATCTCATTTTGTCTAACCTATTGTGTTTATGGTCTCCTTTCCTCAGGCTGCAGGGTCGTAGTTCCTCTTCCTTCTGTTGTCTGCTCCCTGGTGAGTGAGTTTGGTCCAGGGGCTTGTGTAGGCTTCCTGGTGGGAGAGACTGGTGCTTGCACTTTGGTGGGTGGAGCTGAGTCTTTTCCCTCTGAAGGACAGGGCCGCATCAAGTGTGGTTTGGGGTGTCTGTGAGCTTAGTATGATTTTAGATAGCCTGTCTGCTGATGTGTGGGGCTGTTTTTCTGTCTTGCTGGTTGTTTGGCATGAGGTTTCCAGGACTGGAGCCCAAAGATAGCTGTGTTGGGCCAGGTCTTGGTGTTGAAATAGATACCTCTGGGAGAGTGCACAGCAATTAATATTCCCTGGGTCTGGGAATTCTCTGGCTGTCCAGCATCCTGGAGTCTGTGCTCCCACCCTGGAGGCCCAGACCAGATTCCTGGCTGGGAAACCTAGAGCCTGCAAGCCACACAGTGCAACCAGAGAAAAAAGAAAGAAAAGGAGAAAAAGAGAAAAAAGAAAATAGACAGACAAATAGCAAATAAAGACAAATAGCAAATAGCAAAACAAATAACAAAAAGCAAATAAAGACAAGTAGCAAATAGCAATAGCAAGACAAATAGCAAAAAAAAAAACAAACAAAAAAAACCAAGCAAACAGCAGCAACAGAAACACAACACACACACACACACACACACACACACACACACACACAGAAAAGAAAAACAGAAAAAGAAATAAAATTTAAAAATTTAAAAGGGTAAAAAAACAAGAGAACAAAGAAAAGAATTCAAAAATGAGAACAGTTAATAAGGACTAAACTAACAAAAACAAAAACCGAAAAATAAAACAAAAACAGAAAGCAAACAAAAAATGAAGAAAAGAAAATATGCACATAAAAACAATATAAAATTAAAGAAAAAAATAAAATAAAAAATGAAAAACAAGAAAAAAATCACAAAACTACAAAAAAAGTAAAGTAAAAATAGAAAAAAATTTTTAAATATTAAAAAAATAAAAGATAAAAAATAATAAAAGCAATGACACCAGCAACTGAACAAAATGGAACAAATAAAAAAAGAACAATAGTAATAAGGATATTTTCCTGGGGCCTCCTCTGTCGGTGTCCTTGCTCCCACAGTGAGTCAGAGCCAATCCTTGCCTCCCAAGGAGGCCTTTCAATACCTCTAGGTAGGTCTCTGGACCTGCTGTTGGCACTGTGGGGTCAGCTCAGACTCTGACCTGGCCCTACCCCTGTGTGTACTTGCCCCCAAAGTCCACTGCTGCGAAGGCTAGACCAGTCTCAATTGTGGGAACACTCATTGTTTATTCAGGTATTCCACAGATGCAGGATTTACCAAGCTGATCTTGGGAATTTAATCCACAGCTTGTGCAGATGCACAAAGA
The DNA here is from genome assembly GCF_028564815.1 of Eubalaena glacialis. Classification (NCBI taxonomy): domain Eukaryota; kingdom Metazoa; phylum Chordata; class Mammalia; order Artiodactyla; family Balaenidae; genus Eubalaena; species Eubalaena glacialis. Next base: position 36,189,940 of record NC_083731.1, read on the forward strand.
TTTCTGTTCCTCTTCCTTAGCTGCACCACCCCTTTTGCTCAGCTTTGGTTTTGACCCCATCTCTGCACGTCCACCACCCTCAGGCATCTGTTCATTGCTCAGGTGAGAGGGAGCAAAGGCAGCAGCTGCTTGGGGCATAGTAACTCACTCAGGCTTGGGAGGGGTATGGCAGCCACAATTGGGGTGTACGTGAGTTGCCTGCAGCAACAGGAACTGGCAGGCAGTTGCAACAGACTGTGGCATGCTCCCTCTGAATGGAGCCCCTCCCAGTGCCCGCGGAGGCTGAAGAAACCTGCAGGTAGGGAAAAGGGTTGTAATGGCGGCACTGCCCTTTGCATGTCACTCAACAATGACGCCTCACTTTCCAGGCAGACCACGCTTCCTCTAGGGCCATTCCCGGCTGCACATCCCCTCCCTCCTATCCCCTCTGCTGTATCCACGCAGCCAACAGCACTCCTCTCCCCGGATCCATTCTCCCAACCCCACGCTTTAGCACTCAGCCCCTGCCAGAATCTGTGGACTCTCGTCCCAGGCAGGGGGGCCCACAGCTGATTCCCAAAGAGGCTTGGGGATGGGTGGTGCTCAGGGCCCTGGAGCCCACGCAGGTGGAGGAGACCCCTCCTGAGGGGCAGGCAGGTCCACTCAGATGGGAGCCCTTCCCAGTGCCCACGGAAGCTGAAGAAGCCAGCGGGTGGGGAAAAGGGTTGTAATGGCGACTCTGCCCCTTGCACACCACTCAACAATGATGCCTTGCTTCTATGGTGTGCTGGACCTTTTCTGCAGACTTTCCCAGTTGTAGAGCTCCTTACTCCTGTCCCTTTAGGCTGTCTTTTCACAGTCAACAGCTGTCCCCTCCCTAGGTTCACGCTCCAAACCCCACTTTCCAGCATCCAGTCCCCCTTCAGAACATGAGACTCACAACCCAGGCTGCAATGCACAGAGCTGCAGTGTACACCATGCGTGCAGTTCTTACTTTGTCCTGTCTTCTACAGACCATTCGCTGCATTCTCCTTTGATCCCTGAAAGTCCTTTTCTGTCCCAGCTGTGTTCCCCACTGTGAGGGAGTTTTTCTGAGTGCAGGGACCTCCCTTCACCTTCAGCTTCCCACCAGCTTTGCTCATCCCTTTTTTGATTCCTCTTTTCTTTTTTTCTTCTTTCTTTCATCCTACCTGGTTGTGAGGGGATTTTTCTTGTCCTTTTAAGTGTCCAAAATCTTCTGCTAATGTTCAGCAGGTGCTCTATAAGAATTGTTCCATTTGTAGATGTATTATTGATGTACTTGTGAGGAGCAACAAATTCTATGTCCTCCTATTCTGCTATCTTGACTCCTCCACCTCTATGACTTTTTTAAGGGAAGAGAACAAGACAGAAATTTACTGGTCACAAATTTCCACAATAGGTGACATCAAGGCAACTGGTGATTAAAAGTCAAAGTGATACTGCTATCAAAATCAGAGGACCCCTATTCCAATGATTTAATTTAAGCCCCTCATAACTCCAATATACAAAGAACTCAATGCACATAAAAGTAGCTTAAAATATAGAAAATCTAAAAGTCTGAGCATTTATCCAGCCAAGAACAATCATCCAAGGAGACGATTTGAACTGATAAATATGTATTTCTTTAAAATGTGTTTTATATTTTCTTGCAGTTTTATTGAGACATAATTGACATGGCACTATTTAAACTGTACAGCGTAATGATGTGACTCACATACATCATGAAATGATTATCACAAAAAGTTTAGTGAACATGCATCATCTCATACAAAGTTAAAGAAATAAAATATTTTTCCTTGTGATGAGAACTCTTAGGATTTACTCTTTTAACAACTTCTATATATAACATAGCAGTGTTAATTATATTGATCATGTTGTACTTTGTATCCCTAGTGCTTATTATCTTATAACTGGGAATTTGTACCTTTTGACTGCTTTCATCTAATTCTCTGTCTCACCCTCACCACTTCTGATAACCACAAACCTGATCTCTTTTCTATGTGTTTGTTTGTTTGTTTTTGAAGTATAATTGACATACTATACTATGTTAGGTCCTGTTACACAACATGGTGATTCCATATTTTTATACATTTCAAAAAGTTAACCACAGTAAGTCTAGTTATGATATGTCACTATACAATATATTACATAGTTATTGACTATATTCCCCACATTGTACACTATACATTTCATACCCATGACTCATTTATTTTGCAACTGGAAGTGTGTATCTCTTAATCTCTCTCACTTATTTCTTTCCTTCTCACAACCCCCTCCCTTCTGGCAATCACCTGTTTGTTCTCTGTATCTATAACTCTTTCTCTGTTTTATTATGTTTATTCATCTGTTTTGTTTTTTAGATTTCACATACACTTGACAGCATGCAGTATTTTTATTTCTGTGTCTGCCTTATTTCACTTAGCATAATATGATCTATGTCCATCCATGTTGTCACAAATGGCAAGATATCATTCTTTTTTATGGCTGAGTAATATTCCATTATCTATATCTATATCTAATCTCACATCTTCTTTGTCCATTCATCTATTGATGGGTACTTAGGCTGCTTCCATATCTTGGTTATTGTAAATAATGTTGCAATGAACATAACAGTGAACATATCTTTTCTAATTAATGTTTTTGTTTTCTTCAGATATACACCTAGGAGTAGGATTGCTGGATCATATGGAGTTTTATTTTTAATTTTTGAGGAATCTCCAAGTTGTCTGAGTTCTTTGCATAATTTGAATATCAACCCATTATCATGTATATTGTTAACAAATATCTTCTCCCGTTCAGGAGGTGGATTTTTCATCTTGTTGATAGTTTCCTTCACTGTGCAAAATCTTTTTAGTCTGATGTAGTCCCACTTGTTTATTTTTGCTTTGATTTCCCTTGCCTGAGGAGATCTATCCAAAAAAATATTGCTAAGATTGATGTCAAAGAGCTTACTGCCTATGTTTTCTTCTAGAAGCTTTGTGGTTTCAGGTCTCACATTTAAGTCTTTAATCTATTTTGAACTTATTTTTGGGTATGGTGTGAGAGAGTAGTCCAGTATGATTCTTTTTCATGAAGCCCAGTTTTCCCAACACCATATTGAAGAGGCTGTTTTTCCCCACTGTATATTCTTATATACTTTGTCATAGATTAACTGCCTGTATAAGTAGGAGTTCATTTCTGGGCTCTCTATTCTGTTCCATTAAAATATGTGTCTGTTTTTGTGCTAGTACCATACTGTTTTGATGACTGTAGCTTTGTAGTAAACTGTAAAATTAGGGATCATGATACCTCCTCCTTTGTTTTTGTTTCTCAAGATTGTTTTGGCTATTTGGGGTCTTTTGTGTTTCCATTCAAATTTTAGAATTACTCATTCTAGTTCTGTGAAAAACGCCATTGGGATTTTTATAGAGATTGCATTGAATCCATAGATTGCCTTGGGTAGTATGGTCATTTTAACAATATTAATTCTTCCAACCCATGAACACATTTTATCTTTCCAATGATTTGTATCATCTTCAATTTCTTTCATCAGTGACTTAAAGTTTTTGGAGTAATGGCCTTCTACGTCCTTAGGTATGTTTATTCCTAGGTATTTTCTTTTCGATGTGATTCTAAATAGGATTATTATCTTAATTTCTTTTTCTGATAATTTGTTGTTAGTGTATAGAAATGAAACAGATTTCTGTATATTAATTTTGTATCCTGCAACTTTACCAAACTCATTGTGAATTCTGGTAGTTTTTTGGTGGTGTCTTTAGAATTTTCTATGTGTACTATCATATCATATCGTATTTAAACAGTGACATTTTTACTTCTTTCTCTCCAATTTGTATTCCTTTATTTCTTTTTCTTGTCTGATTGGCTAGGACTTCCAGTACAATGTCGAATAAAAGTGGCAAAAGTGGGCATCCTTAAAAGAAATGCTTTCAGCTTTTCACCATTGAGTATGATGTTGGCTGTGGGATCCTCACAAATGGCCTTTATTATGTTTAGGCGTGTTCCCGCTATACTCACTTTGCTGAAAGTTTAATTGATAAATGGACATTGAATTTTACCAAAATAGTTTTTTCTGCATCTATTGAGATGATCATATAATTTTTATTTTTCAATTTGTTAATGTGGTCTATCACACTGATTGATTTGTGAATATTGAATCATCCTTGCATCCCTGCAATAAATCTCACTTGACCATGGTGTATGATTCTTTCAATGTATTGTTGAATTACATTTGCTGATATTTTGTTCAGGATTTTTGCATTTATGTTCATCAATGATATTGGCTGTAATTTTCTTTTTTTGTAGTCTGGTTTTCATATAAGAGTGATGCCAGCCTTGTAGATTGAGTTTGGAAGTTCCTTCCTCTGCAATTTTTTGGAATAGTTTGAGAAGAATAGATTTTAACTCTACTCTTAATGTTTGGTAGAATTCACCTGTGAAGCCATCTGGTCCTGGAATTTTGTTTTTTGGGAGGTGTTTTATTACTAATTCAACTTAATTACTTGTACTTGGTTCATTCATATTTTCTATTTCTTCCTTGTTCAGTCTTGGGATATTGTATATTTCTAGGAATTTGTCCATTTCTTCCAGGTTGTTCATTTTATTGGCATATAATTGTTTGTAATAATATTTATAATCCTTTGTATTTCTGTAGTGTCAATTGTAACTTCTCCTCTTTCTTTTCTGATTTTATTGATTTTGGCCCCCTTTCTTTTTTCCTGATGAGTCTGGCTAAAATTTTATCAATTCTGTTTATCTTTTTAAAGAACAGGCATTAACTTCATTGATCTTTTCTATTGCCTTTTTTTTCAGTCTCTATTTCATTTATGTATCATTTGATCTTTATGATTTCTTTCCTTCTAATTTTGGATTTCGTTTGTTCTTTGTCTAGCTATTTTAGGTGTAAGGTTAGGTTCTTCATTTGAGTTTTTTCTTGTTTCCTGAGGTAGGTTTATATCATTATAAACTTCCCTCTTAGAACTCTTTTTGCTGCATCCCAATAGGTGGCAGGTTTGGTTTGCTGATCAGATTAATAAAAATAAACTTTTCCTCTGGGATGAAGGTTGGACAGGCTTAATTTGCAACCCATTATAAAATACTGGGGTTTCCTAAATTTGGGGTTCTCTAGCTTTATGCACTTCTACTCTGTGCACAATCCATATCCAGACTGCTATGCATTGTCCCTGTGGGACTTGAGTTACAAGAAAGACCAAGGACAAGAAGTAGTCCATGCTACCTGCTGTGTTGTGACCAAAGGTTGTTCTGTTCTCTGCAGTATCCATGAGAAGGTGGCTAACTAATTTGTTAGCTTAGCAATAGGGTAAAATCTCAGACCTTTCACAGTTCTTCAGGCAAAGTAAAAAGTTCACGAGGAACATTGGAATGAATCATATATAGTAAATATATCGATACTTTTGTTGAATATTTGTGGCAAAAGATTTTTAAAATTTGGCCACTCTAAAACTACTATTTTTTCTTCTTCTTGTGACCTTTAGAAATGGGGCTAGTATAACTTTTTTTTTTTTTATTTCAACAATTTGCATTTTCTCTAACTCACAACTTGATGTTTAACAAATTCCTAATGTTGTCTCTGTCTTATTTGTATTTTTCTATATATGATTGAACTTTTTTGAATTTTTCATGATTACAGAAGTAGTAACTATCCTAGAAAATTAGAGAATGTAAAGACAATTGTAAGAAGAACATAGTATTTTAATATTAACACCAGAAGAAATCAATATTAATTTATTTGTATATTTATTTATAGTGTTTATCTTTTTTATTATCATTGTGATCATTACTCACATACAATTCTGTATTGTTCTATAGCCCTGGATTTAATATTAGTTTTCTCCACAGGTGATATTGAGAAACGTCTAGGTCCTCTGGGAGCCTTTTTGTAGAATAAGTAGCTGGGAAGCAATTTGTTCCAGTGGAAGAAGGCTGTAAAATAAGCTTTGCTGAATAACAAAATCCCAAGATTTGGAAGAAATGACCATTCTCAATTTAGTATACTTCCTGTTACTCTGATTTTTTCCTACTCTCATCCTTCACGGTTTCATCCCCCTAATGCACACAACAAGGAAATTGTTAATATTCAAAAGATGTCAAACAAATATATGAAAATATTCCTCGATATTCTCCTAATTGATATTAATACAAGTGGAGACAGAAAGATTCTCTCTGATTGCAGCATATACCACAGCAAAATTTTGTAATTTAGAAGGTTTAAACATATTAGCATATGTTTAAACATATTAGCATATTAACCCATCCATAACAGTTGCCCAATTGGCAACATGGTCTGTAGTAAAAGCAGCATTGCATCCTCGTGTAAACAGAAACACCACAGTCACATGATTGGTTGAGATGATGTTACCCACTGTCATAATGGCAATATCCAACAGAACTGTGAATATGAGGTCCTGCTTCAAATAAGGAGGGGAAAGTGGAATTGGACCAACTTTCCTGGAAAAAAAACTCCTGACAACTATTTTAGAAAAACAATAAACTGAAGACACTGGAGAGTGAGCAAAACATACAGATGCAGGAAAGGAACTGATATTTGGAAGAAAAAAAAGGGCAAAAAAATATAAAAGCAAACTTTGTATGAAAATAAGCCATTTGCAAAGCAATTTAACTGTAAAGAAGATAGTCTTCTCAAGAAATATATCCAGCTGCAAAAGATAAATTCACACCACTATCTCATACCATACACAAAATTAACTCCAAATCGATCATACACCTCAATCTAAGAGCTTAAAGTAGAAATACTTTAGAATAAATGATAGAAGAAAATCTTTGTGGCAAAAAAGAAAAGTTGACCACCTGTACCTCATCATATTATTTTTTTTTTCCTTGCAAAAAACACCATGAAGAAAGTGAAAAGATAAGCCACGGATGGCCTCTTCTTCTCCTCCCCACTCTGATTCTTGTTCTCCAGTTCACATGCCTAGGAACTCAATGATTTTCTTGTCTAAGAAAATATTCTGAATGTTAACATCCCAGTCAACATCCCAGACTACACTTGTGTGAAAGACCTCAACTTGACGCATCTGCTTGAGGCAAGTCAATTTGTAAATTATTATAAATGTAATAACTGTGAGAGTCATTATTCAATTGTTGATTTAAGCTTCTTAGTTTTGGATTTTAAAGTATATATCTTAAAGTAAGTGGCAATAGTTTAGAATATAATATTAAAAACAGCTTGATACTGATATTGTTATATTTGTTTTATCTATTATAAAAATTAATGTATGAAGTTAATATATACACATAAATACTCATGTTTCTGTACATAGTATTCAAATTCCATAGAAGATATAGAATTATAAATTAATATATAATCAATTAGTTTATTTTAAATTATGAGATATTCATGTGGGGGGGAAATAAGACATTATTCTTTTTTTTATTGGGGTATAGTTGCTTTACAATGTTGTGTTAGTTTCTGCTGTACAGAGAAGTGAATCAGCTATATGTATACATACATCCCCTCTTTTTTGGATTTCCTTCCCATTTAGGTCACCACAGAGCATTAAGTAGCATTGAGTAGAGTTCCCTGTGCTATACAGCAGGTTTTCATTAGTTATCTATTTTATACATATTAGTGTATAAATGTCAATCCCAATCTCCCAATTCATCTCACCCCCCCCCACTTCCCCCCTTGGTATCCATATGTTTGTTCTCTACATCTGTGTCTTTATTTCTGCCTTGCAAACAGGTTCATCTGTACCATTTTTCTAGATACCACATATATGCGTTAATATACAATATTTGCCTGGTTATTTTAAATCAAATCAAATCAAATCTTAAAACTTTATATATTAAGGCAATATTATAAATTCCATGAGACAAACTATAATGTAAAAATACTGTCCATATGTAGCTTTATCTTCCTTAAGCTTAATACACTAGCAATAATACAGCAAAATTGAAAAGGTTATATTGCCTAAAATTGCAATAAAAAATAATGACTATAAATATATTGATAGCTACTTAGAGGTAGATAAATAGATAAATGCTCACTTTAAAAAATGACAAGGCTGGCTCTATTGGTGAATTAAGATAAATAGTACCAAGTAGGAAAAAAGGGGCAAATATATGTATTAATTTATGTAACTACATATTTTAAAAACACATAAAATATATTTTCTGAGGGACTAGTATGGGACATGTTAAGACAGTGTTTTTATTTAAACTTCTCACTGCCTTAAAATAAGATTAAAATAAAATTATTGGGACTTCCCTGGCGGTCCAGTGGTTGGGACTTCGCCTTCCAATGTGAGGGGTGAGAGTTCGATCCCTGATCGGGGAGCTGGGATCCTGCATGCCTCCGGGCTGGGGAGCCAAGGCATAAAACAGAAGCGATGTTATAGTGAATTCAATAAGGACTTCAAGGAGGGTGCACATTAAAAGAAATCTTTAAAAAAAAAAGAATGTATAAAATAAAATTATTCCCAGGGTTTTAAAAATAAGACGTTTTTATCTAAATGGCACAGAAAACCTTCTGGTCGATATTAGGTAAATTTGTGAAGAGAAATGCATATTACTAAGATTAATTTAACCTATTCAGTTACATATTTGTTATTTCATTAGTTAGATGAAAAACATATGGTTTGATAGCAATTTCATCTTTCTGAGATAGTATCTAAAAAATAAAGTAACAGGATTAGCAATGCTTGCTCTTTATTGAAATGACTCTTCTATCATTAATATTTAATCAATTAATTAATATGGCTTAGTAATATCATCAAAAATCATAACAGTGAAACAGTAGAGCATTATATTTTGGCTAACTACAATAAAGTTATTAATAAACATTTGTGTATGTAATCTAAAAAATGAAGAAACAGTGTAGTGTTTTAAGCACATCACTAAATAAACCATGAAGGTAAACCAAAGTTTGCAGTTTACATTCAGCAATAACAAATTCAGTCTAAACACAAATTCCCTTACCGGAAGGGACAAACTGATTTAACTTTGGTTTATATTATGATGTCATGTAAGTATCTGAAAAAGTAATATTATAATAAAATATGGTATGTCAAAATAAAAATAGATTCAACATAAGGTTGAATTTATGTATGGAAATGAATAGATAAATCAAGAAATTTATCATCACTTTTAAGACTTGTTTGTTTCTTATAAAGCTTTTGTTACAGTGGCACTCTAGTCACAATAATAGAGTCTATGTTGTGACAGTACAAGTAACAAATTATTTTCAGTTATATAATAATTTTGTTGATTTTTCATTTTTTAGATTGCATACACAAATGTTTATTAATAACTTTATTGTAGTCAGCCAAAATATAATGCTGTATTGTTTCACTGTTATGATTCATGATTTTAGTACTAAGCCATATTAATTAATTGATTAAATATTAATGATAGAAGAGTGATTTCAATAAAGAGCAAGCATTGTTAATCCTTTAGTTAAGGCATAAAATTAGATTACAGTCAGCATAAATTCAGCACTATATTCTAATAAAATTCACTCTGATATTTAATTATGTATTATTTGAAGACTTCCTTCACATTTAAAACAAGGTACATATTTAAAACAAGGTACATATTTAAAACAAGGTTTAATCTTAACTAAAGATCTTAAGTTTTAAGTGTCATAATATTGGTGTAAAGGTTTACATTTAATGAGCTAGATACATAAATAGATGTAATACCACAATCCATTATGATGTGTGTATGCATGCACAGACACACACACACACACACACACATACACACACTACATTTGGCTGAACAGAAGTAAAATGTTGGCAACAGAAATTGGATATTTTCAAAATAATATAAATCGTGCAAATTCACACAACTATTAGTAATGGTACATTATTTCTTATATTGTTTTTTGGATATAGTTTAATATCCAAGTAACAGGAAGTCCAACTAAATGTGGCTTAACAACAAAAATGGAATGTTTTTATATGTACTTACCCAGATTTCCAGAAGGACAATAGTTCAGAATTGGTATAGCAGCTCAAAAATATCAAGACTTAGGCTCTTGATTCTTCCAGTTAGCCATCTCTTCTGTATTTTCATTTGTCCTCAGGCTTGTATCCTCATCACCGCAAGAAAGCTGCAGAAGCCTGAGGCATCATGTGTTCTTAGAAGTTCACTGAAAGACATGAAGAAATAAAATTTTTCCTCTTCTTTCTTCCTATTTGTAATATGGAAAGTTATATTTCCTATTAACTTCTCCAGTGACTTCTCCTTATATCTGATTAATGAGAACTTAGTCATGCATTCACCCTTAATCCAATTCAAGTCCAAGAGGAATGGTATTATTACAACTGGTTAGTATTGTTTAAGGTTCATCCTCCAAGGCCAGGCACACAGCAATTCTCTTTCTGAACATATTACAGTCTGATGTCTGAGGAAACTCAGCAAAAAGGAAGGTGAATGGCAGATGGTGGATATTGGGTAATATGCCAGGATGACCTAGTAAGCAAATCCTTAAGTGTGCTGCAAAATACAAGATTTATTAGAATTATGTGATGTTACAAAGTTAAGTGAAAACCTAGGGAAGAAATTTCAGAAGGGCATGATAGTAAATAAAGCAATTTCTGAATCCAAATCTGACAGATTTGGCCAAAACATCATAGACATACAAGGCAAATTCAAACTGAGAGTGTTTATTTTAGTGGGAAGAAAACACCTCCCTTCAGTAATAGAAGTGGTTCTACTATATAGATCCACTATCAAAAACTGTAAAAAGTATGAAACTTTAACTGCCTTAAAAGTGGCCACTGAGGCTAGCACACTTTCATGGATGGTGAAGACATGAGACTTACGTCTTACTACTACTAACATTAGTAGTAACCAATGGGTATTTTTTCCTAAACTTCAGTTCTCACTGGGGAATGCAAAAAGGACCAGATGACATTTGCACACACATTGGATTGGTGTTAAAGTAGAAGAAACCTGGATTTAGGAAACCTAACTCTTTTATAATAGAAAATAAGCAAAACTGCCCTTTGCTCCAATACCTAACTTCCAAGGCTATAAGTAAACCTGTCCTTTGCTTTATTATGATATAATTTTTACAGCATTGTTGGCTATAAAAGCATTCATGAAAAGATAGTCCTGACAAAAGTGCAATCGGCTCCTTATTCACAAGACAGAAGAGTGAAAAACCTATGTAGAATCATCTCCCAACAATGTTCAGTGCCTCACTTCTCAATATGTCTTGGTAAATTTTTACAATAGTATGCCACTGTGTTGGCCACTCTGGTTAATTGACTGACAAAATCTGGGACAAAGCCACTATATTTCTCTCATACAGTGTTTAATTAAAACTACTAGCAGCAGGACAACAAACAGTAGGATTAGACTAAGAAGAAGTATTGACTTCAACCATGCTTTCCAGGGTCTCAGAGTCAACCGGATGTTTAATTCCAATACACTGTCAGGGTTCAGGTGGCTTTCTCCTTAAGTTTATGTATTGACCTTTGTACTTGTTCCAAGGAATAAGTCCACTTAGAGTAAGAATTATTAGCAATTTTACACACTGCATCTTGACTCACAAGGAGAAGGACTAGGACAATTCCATCATTTATAACATCCCTGGCCAGTGAGTAAAAGTAGACATGAATGATCTGAGGTAGTATCAATAATTCTTTCAGATAGAGTCAGGGACACATTTTATAACGACCTTTCTATTTGTATAGCCTCCATTCTAGAAATAACAGCCCAAAATATGCACAAAAATAATGAGTCAGTTATACCTCCAGTAAGTTCCTCTGAGTAACCAAGGGTAGTCTCATTTTAAAGAAATATCTGTAGTCATCTGAGGTTTACATGATTTACTGGTGATGTTTACTTAGATACTTGACAGTCTCTTATAAACTCCTCCAAAGTATAAATTATTGTGTTTTCAAGACTAAGTTAATGCCCGGTTTCCACACAGAAAGTGTAAGTCCCAAGGGTACCCTTGTTAGCCTTGAAAACAAAGTGTTGTTAAAATCGTTGGGGTTTTTCAAGTGTGACCTACATTAATCAAGGTGCATAGGTTGACATTGCCTTAAATTTTAGGGTTTCATATTGTTTGAATAACTGATTGTAGTCTTTGTTTTTGAGGAGACTGAGTTAAGGCAGACAGTACAATCTGTCCTGTTAGTGTATACTACCAACTGGATGGAATTCTTCTGCCTCAAAGAAAGTCTGACCCATGCTTTCAGAAATGGAGACTTGGAAATATTGAAAGGTATTTACGTATTTTGTGTTGGAAGTGCAGTATCTGGGGTCCTCAGTAGCTGTTTCTTATAGATTTCTACTTAGGAATGAGGAGAATGGCAATCAAATCATGGCGAGAACTGTTTGGTCAGTGATGGCCAACACAGCAGTCCATTGAATTCAAGGTTTCTGTAACATTTTAGGAAATCTACAGTAGGGCATCTTTTGTTCATTAAGAAGATTCCAGGGGCTGTTATAAAAAAGATATAAATTATTACTGAAAATCAACCTTCCCACTGCTTTCAATTTCTGTGATATTCACTTTCTAGGTGCCAAAGTTGTTTTCCTATACTATCACAAAATTTGTCCCATTACAGGAAAAATAACATTCCCTTAAAAAATTAATCTCAGACCCACATCTTTAATTTGGGTCAGGTGCAAGAGGGATGAAAGCATATTTTACAAAATATACAGAGACACTTTATATCCCACAATTTTACCTACATTGGACACTGGAGCAGGCCTTGTCAACAGTGTACTCAACTCAGTGGTCAATATCCTTATGATTGGGGCCCCGTCAATCCAAGAAGGTAATCTAGACTGTTGATCCAGAATTAAGGTTGAATCTCCTAGGCTCACATTTTATTTTGCTGAAATTTGGAGGTTACAGCAATCAGGCTGGCTCAGGGTTGGTCTTAAGGGAAAGAGAGAAGCGTGGTCCAGAAATGCTCAGGGCAGAATCCTAAATTTTCTAAATTCTTTATAACCTTCTATCCCTTTTGTCCTCATTGCTAACCACATATTGACCAAGAGGAGAAGATCTCTTTCTTGGGACAGTCACATTCGATGACCAATCTGCCCTCCTAGAATGTTTATGTCAAGAGGAGCTGCTGGAAAGAGAATCCAAAATGCTTTTGAGTCCATTTTGAGGAGGCTTTTCAACAATGCTGGGGTGCCTATGGAATGCATTTTGGGAATAATCAATTAAATATCTTGATTAACAACAGCCCATTGTTGAATGACTCATGATAAAAGGCACTTCATTACATGAAAATGATCAGGAAAGCTGAGAATATGGCACAAATTCATTCTTAGGGTTGAAATGATGTGTCAAGAGTCAGTTGATTAGAATGAAAGAACATTCCTGATCTATGAGTAATACAAATATGACTTTATGAGATGAGCTACTTTTAAATTGATGTGACTTTTACCTTAGTGTTCTTTCTTCATCTCTCTCTCCACAAACACATAAATATTCCAATGATAAAACTGAAAAGAAAAAAATGCAGGTTTTGACAATTGAGGTAGATATGTGCATGTAGATTCTTTTTGCAGAGGAGAAATGATAAAAATATTTCCTTTGAAGCCATACAACTATTGATAATATAAAAGAGACTTGGCTAGAAGTTAGATTCAAACAGATATTTAAAACTTTATTGAGAGATTGTATACTTACCCAACAATATTTTATTGGTCAAGAATACAAATATTTAATCTTTTACATTTAACCATTTTATATCATATATTTTGGGATTACATTAAACATATTTTACAACCAGTACTGCAAAGCAGAGAGACCAATAAGAAAGAACACACTGATCACTCAAAATAGATATCAGCTATGAGAAACAAGCCAGCTGTACTGGTGAGTACTAGCTCATATGTATTCAGGATGGCCAGAAAATACTCATTTATGTAGACACAATCTTCTGGTAATTTGGAGTGATGATTTACTTCACTGATGAATCTTAACTATCAATCTGATGGAAACTATTTTTAGCATCCCAGAAATATTCATGGCAAAATATCATTGGTATGAGGCACTTGATGGCACTGAAATTTAGAAGCTTGATGTTACAGGTAAATAACACTTCAGATGATATTTTAATTCTTATTAATGATCTAATATGACTGGAGCATGATTCGTTTTTAGATTGATTTTACTTTATCTTGGATTCTTGCTTACTTGCAAAGGGGTGTCTCATTGAAAATTGTGTATCTGTGTGAACTTACAGCAAACAACTGGATGCATTCTAATCAAAGCTTTCATACTGCTGTAATATCTGCATAATAAAAATGTCATTTAGACAGAATAAAACACCCAAAAAGTAAAATTGTATTTTCAATTTAGACAAATGGGCATGAAAAGAATTCACAGTACGTAGAGATGGGAAAAGGTTTTGTTACAGACCTTTAGAAAGCCTTAAAATCTTTTGCAAATTTGTATCCAAATGATAATGAATGTGGTAGTATGCAAACAACATATTTTATTCTCATTTGTTCTGAAAAAAATGCATTTTAATAAATAGCACAATAAGAATATTGGAATCTCATATAAAATCAATCATGTATTAAGATATTTACAATCAGACCCAGAAAAAAAGAAGTTAGTTTCTGGTACTCTGGTTCTGGCAGCCATTAAATAGCAAGTCATATACAAATGTGCAAATTATCTATCATTTTCTTTTACACAGCTCTTTTACATGCAGTGCCAGTAAATTCAGAGGACCATCAAAAGAATTCAGGGAATATGTTTATAAAAGTGCAAAAAGTACTTTGAATATTTTTACATGAATAATATGTCTTTTGCCATTTTGAAATGTATTTTATAGAGAAAATACGATCTTTCTATTCTATAGATATACATATATGAATATCTTTATAATCAGAAATGTATGCTTAGATGTTTGATTGGAGGTATTTTACTGGATAAAATTATGTTGACACCATTACTATGCTAAATGTTATTTCATTATTAAATTCAGAATTATAAGAAACTTCCTCTTGTTTTATTTAATCTGCTACAATTTGTGTCCTTAGACAAATTAAAATATTTTAATAGTTTCATAATTTTTACCTAATTTTCCTTGTTTGAAGAAAAATTTCCACAAATGCTTTATGGATGAATTTTCTGAAATTAATCCTGAGAATCAGGTCCTAGGAAAGCTATTAATAAGATTTAGTGTCATGAAATAGTAACCCTGAATTGAGTTCAAATGTCTGTCTTTGACCAATGAGGTAGCTGTGTGACCTTGGACAAAAATCACTTAATAGGTACTTTTCTAATTTTTGTCACTTTTTATATGAGGGAATGTATCATAATGTATCTAAACTTCTATTCTTTTTAGTTCTAAATCATGAATGGGTGTCAAATGCTTAACAACCTCTTTAGAGTTATGGCTTAAATATATCAATATTTCAGTAAGAGCTCAATTCCCTATCTTGGTCTAAAATACATTTGCATTATGTAAAAGTAGTTAAGCAATAAAGAAAGAGGATAATTCCACCTTCCATCTATGTGGCAAAGTTTTTTATTCTTTGAGGATATAGAAATCACCAGTGGAGCTCCATGTCATGAAAACCAGGCATGATCTTTCCACCTGATTGAAGCCTCTCAGCTATTTGACTAGTTATAAGAATGATCCCATAATTCCTAAGGAATGTATATATTGTACTTTCTAACACCATTGAATTCCATTAGGCAGATATGCCTTTGATATTTTGGAAAAACTGGTCTTCTGGGTTTCTACCAAAATACTTCTGCCTTGGGGATTCTCTGGATATGTGGAACAAATTCCCATGGATTTGTCCTGCAATTAATCCTTTAGACGTTCTGACTTTTATCACCCATGGAACCAGTCACCTGTCCTGATCTGTGAGTTTCCACACAGATTCACAACTAACATATTTATAAATAACCACTCCAGTCAACTAATATTCTTGACCTCATGTTGCTGCTATGATGACTATCAATCTTAAAATATATTTATACTGAATTTTGATTGGGAAGCAGTTTCCTTTCCTAAGGTTCTAAAATTAGCTATCAGTGAAGGCCTAGAACCTTCATGCTGTGATTGTTTATTCAATGTCAGTCTTCTTAACTGGCCTGTAAACTGAGAATGAAAGATTCTCTGTCTTGTTCATGCTGTTCCACCTGAAGCTATAACAGTGCAAGTGTTAGATAAACATTTGTTGAATGAATGAATCAACCTAGAGGGAGAAGTTCCAAAAACAATCTATTCTTTAGATAGGTTCCATATTTTCCTTGAGTGATTCATATTCATAATGTTTTGTTGTTTTTGTTGCTGTCGTTTCTGTGTGCTTCATTACTGATGTTGTAAAATAGAAACCAGTGTAGACCCAAGTTTTTGGATAACCCTTTATTTTTCAGATGCCACTAGATAGTAATACAGAGAATTAATAAGGTAATTCAATAAGAAATGATCATCCATATCAAATTATCAAATTGTGATTTAAATTGGTGAAACACACATTACATACATTAGCTCATTTTTCTCACAGTAACTTGTGTAGTGTAGATATTATTATCCTCTTGATTTATTAAGCAATATTCAAATCTTTGAATATTTAGTTGTGATAACCCATAGCCTATGAAAATATTATTTCTATTTTTTCCATATAAATACTATATTTGTAATAATTATCCACAGATATATTTATATTTGATGATTGCTTGCATATAGAGTTTATATTTATATAGTTGAAGTTGATAAGAAATTAATACATAATTTGGATGAGGGTAAAATCATGGGAAATTGTGGAGGAATATTAACGATTTTGTAGTTCAACACTGCTACTTTAGGAAACAATTAAAGTCCAGCAATTGTATAGCCAGGTGGTCACAGAATTGGGAATAAGGCACAGACTCTAAACAATTTATTATTTCCAGTATTCCACAATCGTAATTTTTCTAACATGTCATATGTTGCAAGTTTCTATGTTCATCTGCGGCAGCAGTGGTCATGACACGTCCAATTTTTAGTGCATTAAGAAGGAATAATCCAAATCATTTTCTATTGAATCTGTGAAAGAAACAGACTTGTGCTGCCTTTTTCGGGGAAGACAGTAAGTACAGCTCACCGCTGGCATGCCCTGAGTTCAAGCATCTGAGGGAATCTTTGTTCTTTGTGTATGTGCTACTGTGGCCAAGATCATAAGCTTGATCCTCATGTGGCCCAATTAAC
The DNA here is from genome assembly GCF_028564815.1 of Eubalaena glacialis. Lineage (NCBI taxonomy): Eukaryota > Metazoa > Chordata > Mammalia > Artiodactyla > Balaenidae > Eubalaena > Eubalaena glacialis. The sequence continues at coordinate 36,207,111 of NC_083731.1, forward strand.
TGCATATTGTTCTTCAGCTGCTGGTGGTGCAGTTTATTTAATTCTTTTCAGGATGATATCTTTATACAGGTATTAAAAAAAAAATCTATCTTAAAGTAAGCTTTTGTTCCAGAAGCACATTGAATTTAGAATGAATTGCTTTTATATTAAGGGAATACCATGGAAATGTTATCAAGCAGGGACTGAAGGAGAATTGAAATATTTTGAATGTTGAACCATTGTAATATGTGAAGTTAGATATGTAGATTTGAGAGGTTCTTTTCTCATTTTTGAGTTGGTACCATCACATCTCTGGAATATGTGCTGGCCAATGCAGCATGAAAAGAGACATTAAAATGTACATTTTTCAAATAGGAACATCAGAATGGGAATTTTTAATTTATGTAGATAAAAAATGTTACTCATAAGGGGCAACATGTTTTGCTTTTATGTAGAATAAAAAGAATAAGATTTTATATATAAATTAGCTTGAAAACCCAACAGAAAGAACTAAAAATGTAAATTTGTTATTTAAGAGAAAAAACATTGGGGAAAATGGAAAGCATATTAAAAATACTCTTTTAAAAATGTTATATGGGAAAGAATGACCATGGGTTTCCCCATAATGGAAATCCATGTTCTGAACAAATTATAGACATCTTACAAGTCTTCAAATTGTTAAAAAAAAAAACCTTATGTATTTGATTTTTTCCTAAAATTCCAACAAATTGATTAGCACCAGACTAGTAAGTACGTGGATATTATGGTGGCAGTGTGAGAATCCTATACATACATTTTGGGTTGAAAATGCAATATCTTTCCATTGAGAGATTATGTAATATCCATTATCTTCACATTATAAAACAGCAAGAGAGTAAGCATTAAACAGAATGACATACATGTAATCTGTAGAGGCACAAAACTCACATTTTATTAAAAAGCTGATAATGACAATCTTCATTAATACAGATATTATTTTTTAAAGTTTACAAATCAGTAATCATAGTATCAGTACATCTGTGGGAAACATACCTTTAAATTTTGCAATTCAATCACATTGATTTGTTTTCACAGAATAAGGGATGATCATAAAAACTAATAGCGGTGTAAGACTATCTGTTCTACTATTCTTAAAATACCAAGCAGGATATTTTTAAATGTAGTGAAAATATACATTTAAGTTCAGGTAGCTTTTCCATAGCACTTCTATTAGATAATATATCATGTTGTAAAGTAAAAGCATCTAATTGCCATATTATCTTATAAAGTTAAGAGGTGTGTTAGAAGTTACATATAATCAATATGAATGCAACTATAAAAATCACTACACATGGCACCCTGCAATTTAATTCTTTCTTCATAATTACTACTCGTGTTCGTTTTATATTTAGAGTGTACATAAGGAATAAATGCTTTGGTACCAAAAAAAATAATCCATTTTCTTATGATTTTAAACAAACAGATAATTTCTCAGGTCATTGTTTCAATAAGAAAGTATCTTTTTGAGAAAAAGTATATTAGTACTTAATTTTGATATAGGGTTTGACTTAAAAAATAGACATTTTCTCTTTTATAAAGAGAAACCTTCAATTTTTCCAGGAGAAACACCATGGAAATCATCCATAAACACTTAAAAATTCAAATTAATGAAAGGTACAAATAAAAAATATTTGGGGGGGAATAGCCTGATTCTCATGAAAGGTAATTAGAACATGTGAATATCATTCATTTATACAATGTGACTAACCTGAGTTTTACAATGGTTGAATCTATTTCAAATCAATCAATTCACCTGAATACAATATTTTTTCAGAGAGGATGAAAATATTTTTAAAATTAAGCAGCATTTATTGTGCTCCTACTGTGTGTTTAGTGCAATATTTTCTAGAGTTCAAATTAATAATCTTGGTTGTAATTGAGGCTTTAAAAATGTAGTTATTATCGATACTATTGCTGATCATCAATATTTCATAAAATAGAGGCATCTCAGTATTTTCTTATCATTAAAAATCTAAGCCTATCTTTAAGACATAAGAAGTTCTTAGGTTATTTTTATTTATTCTTATATGTTATTCATCCAAATTGAAAAAAAAATCCACTTCTCTTTTGAGAGGGTCCCCTCTTCCCATCTTTAATCTTTTATCTTATGGTTGCATTCTGGTCATTGTTCCAGGATGTCTACTGTACATTTAAATATTTTAAAAAAGAAAAAAATTATATAACCCCAATGGGGCTAGCACATTTATTATTTCCTAACCAAGTACTCTTAGAGTCTTTGACTTTTATGTAATAGATTCATCATCTGTAGTCTTTTAAAACGTCTAATTCTTTCAAAAGCATTTTTTTTGCTACCTGGGACTTAATAACCAAATGTTCCTCTCTATCCCCCATTTTTCAGTGCAGAGTTCTGGAAACTTAGTTGGCATTTTGCACTTCACAATATTCCTTATTAAAATCGTTCATATCTGGGTCATCTGCAATGTTCTGCAAGCCTCTGGCAACTGCTCAGTATTAAAATTCTTCAGTGAGTTACCTCCAATCCCTCCCATCCCAAATATTGCAACTTACAACTCAGTATACACCATTTCTCAGCTATGTGGTCATGAGTCTAATGCCTAAAGGAAATGAGGGGAACCTAAGAGAAATTAAGCTGAATGTCTGGAAGCTTTTGAGTACACTTGAATTCTTCCGATTCATTTTTCAAAATGGCAATCTGCTATTTGAGCCCAGATTGAACAGAATTGGAGAGTGTTTTTGAATCTTGTTTCAGCAAAATTTACTCATTAAATTTTGCCCCTCTTTATCTTCATGTTAAACTCTTTCTACCTGCTGCTATTTATATTTTATTGCTATGGCTTGAAAAGGAGGTGGGCTACTAGGGAATTCCTTTCTGATCTTTCCTTCTGTAGCTGAAATAACCAGAATTCTGAGAAGAAAGTGATGACTATAGAAGCAGCACTAAAATAGGGGAATCATTTTGTTTCCTCCAAAACCCTAAATATAGAGAACAACAAGAAGCCTAGACCTCTAGGAGAAAGTTTCTTGGTGGAAATTTACCATGGGCAACAAATAAAAAATCCAACCTGTCTGGATATTTCTAATTTTTTAAAGCCTTTCATGACACAAACAAAATATTCAAACACACAATACATTCTAAGATTGACTGTGTCTCCAGTATTTTCTGATTTACCCATAATTCACTTGGTATGCCAATTACTGTTTTGAGTATTCATTTTACAGTTTTAATTGCATTCTCGTTTGTTATTTGATTTGAGTCATACATTATTATCATATAAAAATTATGGAATATATAGTTAAGTGATCTGTTTGATTGGTTAATGACTAAATAATTGAGTATAACCAGCTTTAGGCTATAAAATTTGTATGTGATTGAGCCACAGTATATTGGTTTTACAAATTCTTTTGATAATAAGTAATTTTGGATATAGCCCACATGCATTTTTCAACTTTACATGATATAATTAATACCATGACAAGTTATTGATTATTTTCAACAGGAAGTGCAGCAATCTAATGTGCAAAGAATTCAGATGACTTATATTGATGTGTTTCGCAATTCCACAAATGTTAATTTGATGTCTAAAGATTACATTTTAAGAGAAACAATGATTCAAAACAGTAAAAACATGTCCTTTTTTACACCTACATATCCTTCACATCTTCACATCACACTTTATGTTGGAAATAAGTAAGTCTGTCTTAAAGCCAGCATGGACTACTCTCTACCTGTCCCCACTGTGTATGGCTTTAAAGAACATGAAATTATGCAGAGTTCAGAAGGTCCTTTTGTAATTGGAAATTTTTATTTTACTATGTAAGAAAGTTGAATCTGCCAACAGCAATAGCTAACAATGCAATGGCCCGTGAATGATGATGATCCTAACTTTTTAAAAGTTTTATTTATTTTCTCACAATTGTTGAATTAAGAAACCTCTGTCATTAATAATGGTATGATTGCTTTCATATATTTTTGTTGGATATACTTTGGGAAAACCTTTCTTTCTTTCTTCTTTCCTTCCTCCCTTCATTTCTTTTTCTTTCTTTCCTTCTTTTCTTTCTTTCTTTCTTTCTTTCTTTCTTTCTTTCTTTCTTTCTTTCTTTCTTTCTTTCTTTCTTTCTTTCTTTCCTTCTTTCTTTCCTTCCTTCCTTACTCCTTCCCTCCCTCCCTCCCTCCCTCCCTCCCTCTCTCTTTCTCCCTCTCTTTCTTTCTGTCTCTTTTTCTTTTCTTTCCTTTTCTTTCTTTCTTTCTTTCTTTCTTTCTTTCTTTCTTTCTTTCTTTCTTTCTTTCTTTCTTTCTTTCTTTCTTTCTTTCTTTCTTTCTTTCTTTCTTTCTTTCTTTCTTTCTTTCTTTCTTTCTTTCTTTCTTTCTTTCTTTCTTTCTTTCTTTCTTTCTTGTTGTGGTGAAAAGGAAAAAACATGTAACACTAGAACTACACTCTTAACAAATTTTGAAGTGTTCAGTACAATACTGCTCACTCTAAGCCCAATAATGTAGAGCAGATCCCTAGAACATTTTCATCTTGTATAACTGAAACTTAACCCATTAATCAGCAACTCCTTATTTCCCCTCCCCTCAGTCCCTGGCTACCACCATTCTACTTTCTGTTTCTATGAGTTTGACAACTTTAGATAGCTCATATAAATGGAATCATGAAGAATTTGTCCTTCCACAACTGGCTTAGTATGTTGTTGTTTTCTTCTCCTTGTCGAATGGTCAGAGAGTGAAGAGAGGATTTAAAAGACTACTACATATTTAAATGCTCAATTTAAAATATTGACCAATACAAATACCTATTGCAACATAGAGTTAGTGATATGGCTTAAACATTGTGGAAGTTCTTAAAGCAAGTTTCTTAAACCTAGTTTTTATGTTGAATATTTTGCAAACAGTAAGTAACATGGCCCTAATTCCCAGAACAGGCTTCTAAAATTACATGGGCAAAGGATATTTGCATTATGCCTCTTGGCTCCGCATTTTCCTTTTTCAGACTGTGATAAATAATTGGGTCTAAGGTCAGTTCCTTTATTGCTTTGTAAAAACTGCACTCTCCTTCTTCCATTTTTATTTTGAATTTTTATTATGGCAGTGTCAAAAGGTACTAACTGGTATATGTTTTGCATGTGATTTCTTAGATCATTGTGAGGTAAAGAACCCACTTGAACAGTCTGTGATAGCATTTCAATGTGGAGTTTAAGAACCCTGTAATAATAGAAGTGGAACTGATTAATATATGATACATGGATGATTTTTTACAAATCTTATTGAGTATTCTTTATTTGTGTGAAATAAATTTGGCCCAAACAATGTGCAATTAAAATTAAGTTTCTCAACTCTCATTATATAATTAGTGAAAATGCCTAAATTTGAATACTTATTCCTAAGTTGTCTAATAATACAATGATAAATCTACCTCTGTAAACATTTTCTGAAAACTGAAAAGTTTTGTGCAAAAAGAGCCCAAACTACTTACTCATTATTTTCTCAAAGGAAATTTATTCTACCTGAATGAAACAGAGCAAGAAACTATAAAATGTAAATGTCATCTTACAAAATAGATTGGTAACAAAAATTAAACTGCTGATATATTTGAAAGACTTATTGGAGAAACAAACTTTCTACTGATAAATTAATTCAGTCGTTTTATTAAGGTACCTTTTTTCATAGCATTATCCATAAAAGATCATAGTCCAGCAGACAATAAAGTCAATTGTTTTATTTTGTTATTTATTTAAATGGTAAAGTTAATTATTATAATAAGCTAATTCAGCTTATAAGCTAATAATAATTATATTATTATTATAAGCTTAACTAATTAAGCTAATTATTATAAGCTTAACTTCACTGAAATAATTTAAAGTTACAACAATTCATTGGATACCATTTATCATCACTGTATATTTTAACATGCAGTTGTCTATTATTATCAAATAAATATGATAGCTTTAACTAGCTATGCTATAGAGCAGTGATAATTTTCTTTAAATATTTTATAATTTGAATGCCACAAAATGAAATCTTAAATGATAAAACTGATCAGAAGGGGAAAATGGAGAATGAAAGAAGTCTCTGGAGCATATTATGTACTTCCTAAATAGATGTCAAATACATGAAGAGAAGGGTGCTATTGACCCCGCTGCCTTACAGTACCAGTAACCTGTGAGAGCCTCTCTTCCCTCCCTTTGGAATTTAATGCCATAAGCAAATGCTCATAATTTAGGGGAAGAATCAAATACATGATAGATACAGATATAAAGATTAAATTATTGTTCACCAACTAGGTAACACATTTCCCCCCTCCCCAACACACACACACACATACCATCTCCATGGCACATGCCTGTGATGTTGGGTTTGGCCATGTGACTTGTTTGTCCAGTGGGACTGTGAGTGGAAATGGCAGTGTGCCATCACATTTGTGTTTCTGACCTTCTCCATGAGCCCTAGAAACTACAAGTATGGAAAGGAACTGAACTAAACTTAGCTCAAAGAAGAACCACCCCATCCTTGCCACAGAATTATGCGTAAGAAATATATTGTTTTCCACTCAAATTTTGTAGTGATTTCTTATTGAAGAAAAGCTGACTGACGTAATAGATTTTATAATAATGCTTACTTCTTGAGATAGAGGTGGCAGAGGAATGACATAAAAGGAAAGCATGTGGGTGGGTGCAAAGTATTCTTGGTGTTCTAGTTCTTAAGTTGGGTGATGGATCCATAGGAGTTCATTATGCCTATAACTCATGTAAAGCAGATACGTTGCTTGTGTAAACCATAACCCAAAAAATTACAAAAGAAAAGAAGAAAGAAACAAAGGGAGTCTCTTAATTTTAAAAGGAACACAATGAATCAACATTATACCTATGCATAAGTCATTTTTCCTTATATTTCTGTGCAATCATATGTTTCCATATCACACCTGTTATATATACATATACCTAAGTTAAAATACATTGTGTATTTTTAAAAGCTGTTCAGAACAGTTCAATATAATTCTCAACTATAGTTCTCAGCAGAACAAAATTAAATTAACTTCACTTAATCAGTTTAGAAACCAATTGATTTTATTTCTTACTGTTCAAAATCATAAAAACAAAGTGTTAAGTATATGAATGGCTTTCTGAAATATATTGATTATTTTGGTTCTTCATATTTACATGACATTGCATATTATATATTTGTAATAGCTTTGCCTCTGCACATATTTCTCAACAACTGTTATTCATGTGTTTATACTGAATGATTTTGCACACTTGGCTGAGTTAAGTATACTCAAAACTGCCCATGATAAACTTTTTACCTTGGATAATTTTTCATTGGGGAAAACATAGAACTTTAGAAATATTATTTAGTGAAGTGTATTGTTTAGTAAAAATTCCTTTAAGCTACTAGAGAATCATGAATATCTATTGAAATACGTAAAAATGCCAATTATTTTAAAATAAGTTTTTATGATATTTTATATTGATTACATATTTAAATTTTAGTTAAAATGATTTTTAATTAATAAACTACACTACAATATATTTGGTGTATAAAAACATTGTACGTTATAATCACTAACCTTGAAATCATCCAATTAATGAAATGCTAGAGGCCAAAACAAAACAAAAATATCTGCATATAGCTTATGAATTTAAACATTGTAAGTCTCATATTGATACTCCATAACTTACTATAGTGGAATGACATTACCTAATTTGTATTTATAGATTGTACTTAGAAACTGAAAATACAATCTAGAATTATGTGTACTAATTTCACTCATAAAAGAAAGCAAATTCATCAAGTTTCTTTTTGATTCCAACATATGAAAAAAAAAATTAAAAAGAAAACAAAATTCACAAGTACATGTTTCCTATACTGTCAGTATTTCCTGTTATTATTCAAAGCCAGGTACTTTACTTTACATTCCCTGCCACACTCAAGATTTGATTTTGTTTTTCCTATTTCAGTGTCTTGAAACAACAAAAAGAGGGAGAGGTGAACTCTTATTAAAGAAAAAACAAATCTCATTTATATTTGTGTCAACTGAAATAATTTTAGAACATATAATATGAGGATATTTGTTAAATAATGGAACTCAGTAATTTCTTTACAATTTGAAGTAACTTCCACATGAATTAACTTGGAGCATTTGAAGTAGACTCATTTTTAAATGAGCATGTAAATGTACTTTGATCTTTACCTCATAAATAATATTCTTTTTCCTTAAACATTTCTATAGATTTCAAATTTTATGATCACAAACATATCCATTATATATCTTATTTTAATTTATCAATATAGATTTTCTTCAATAAAATTGTAAGAGACAAAATGAGAAAAGGCTCTATATTGTGATTATAACCAATCATTTTGCTTAATCTACTTAAATTTATATGAATACTCAACAAGTATCTAATTGGTTTACATTAATGTAATTTACTATCCATTTCCACAAGATGAAAGTGAGAGGTGATCACATACAACTTTAAAAACTCTCTTTTCATAGTCTATTGATCAATATATTCCTTATTTTTCCCAGTGTAGAACTTGTTACATATTAGTACATTTCTTCTGCATCCTGCACTCCTGACCTCTTTAGTACACATCTGCGATGAATGTCTATTTCATTTTCGGTTGTTACAGTGGAAGTCAAGAATCACTCTATCTAATATTGCATACATCCCTTATGTTTTGTAATTTTAAAAACTTGTTAAGAAATAAAGTAAATGTGATTCAGAATATTATACTTGCTTATAATTATTATGAAATCAAATAAAAGCAAAGCATTAACACTGATGGACGATATAAGCAGTTAGGTAATTTTTTTTCAAGACAGGCTTTAACTGTTTTATGACACCAGAACATCTTGCAATTAAGCCTGGCAAGACCATTTTATCCATGGTGTAGTATTCTAGCCCCAAAACATCTGACACAGAGGTTAAGCATAACTGTTAAACTTTAAAATTATCATAAATCCTAGGGTATATATAAAACTCCAAGGACATGGTTATTAACAAGGGAAATAGCAATCTTGGTGTTTAACAACAATTTTGGTTAAGTCTGAATTGTTTCATGTATTTATTGAGAAAACATATACACCAATGACATTATTGACATAGAAAATAACCTTGCTTGTGATTACCAGATATTTTACAAGGTAGAGATTGTTTCATGTTTATGAGGGCACTTGTGTAATACTGAATGTCTTCCCTATTCAATCCAATACAAGAAACCTACCAAAATGTATCATCAACTATGCAGGACATTGTTTGTTGTCTTGTTTTAGATTGCTATTATTTTGCTGGAGTACTAGATCAACTGAAGTTATCTTTGAAATTAGAGCCTGACTGTTCTCTGCAGGTATACACCTGTATTCCAAAATGCAAAGATCTATAAATAACACATGGAGTACATGTCTACAACCCTGCTCCTAGGAAAGTTTGCACACAAGAATAAACTCAGCTTATTGCCCACCTGATTCACTAGTCGTGTCTTTTCCATTGCCCTTAGTGAGGTGACTAATGAAGACTTTATGCTTCTTGGTGATTTCTCTATTTTCTTAGACCTCTTTCTGGTGGTGTAGTTTTGGTGACAAAGAATTTTTTTAAGGATATAACCACCACAGGTTTTTTTGCAGGGTAATATATTCCCCCAGATATATAATAGACTTCAATTGATGTATGGATAAATTAAATGTATATCTATATGTTAACTATCATTTAACCATAAAAAATAATGAAGTACTGACGTATGTTAAAACATGTATGAACTTCGAAAACATTATACTCTATGAAATAATTCAAACAGAAGAGTATATGATTCCATTTACTTGTAATGTCCAGAATAGGCAAATTCAGAGAGACAAAAGTAGAATAGTGGTTGCATAGGCCTGGGGGTGAAGAGTGGGGAATAAAATTTTATCTTTAGAGCTCTATTATATAGAGAAAATTCTTGTGTCTCTATTTTAATTATTTTATTTAAAAATAAATTTGTAAACTTACTTTCCTGAAACAGCAACCAATAATTTTCTTAACTTGATGTGTTTATAAGCAAAACACAGGTCTAAGTTACCATGTATGCTGCTTTTCCAGATATTAACATTTACTTTAGTGCTAGAACATAGTGCTTCTACCAGCCTGTTTTCTCACAGAACCTGCAATATTTGCTTGATTCATAGTTTTGGTATCATAGGTATTTGAGGTATTATCATTGAGGTATGATTATTACTTATAATGATAATTAACTTTGATTCTTAAAGGTAAACTGTGAAGAGTTCATAAATGGTCTGAATATTTTTTCAAATAGGTAGAATAATTTCTATTATTCAATGTTCGTATTCTCAGGATTGCAAGTCATTCTAAACAACTCTATGTAATGCTCTTCTGATCAATTGTATTTCTAAATGAAAATTTATCACAAATACTGTTTAAAGAATGATTTTCCTGTGATATTCTAGATGAATTTACTATATATGTGTTTTTTAATAATAAACTCTTAACATCCTGAAAGTTATACTGCAATAATATATATAAAGGCACATGTATTTATTTACTATCATATACTTGAATGATCAAAATTTAGGTTCTGCATATATTAATCTACTTCACATTCTCTTTGCTGTTTCAGAATTAAACACTTAGTAAGTTAAATTATGTTTCCTACATTGTGTTAAAATCAATTAAATGCTTTCTAAGAATTCCATAAAGACCACATAAACACCTTTTGCCTGGCATTCATTCGTGTGGGAAAAAGGCACATTCAAGGGCCTGCATATTAGAAATACTGTTAGATCCCAATAGCTAGCCAAATTCAGTACAACGATTTATAAATGAGTTAAATTTTTGTCTCTATTATACTTTCAAGCTTACAAAGAGTGCCAATACTGTCCCCCCACCCCCAGTGCCATTTGGACAAACATATAAAGTAGTCCAGGCAGAGAAAGCTGAATAAGGAAACACTTTTTTTTCTTTTTTTTTTTTAATCAGTCATCGGTTTTATACACATCACTGTATACATGTCAATCCCAATCGCCCAATTCAAAAATGAGAGAAAGCATGCTAATTTCAGGGAAATAAAAATAGTTGAGTTCCTGGAGCACAGTTCCAGAGATACAGATCGGAGATTCAATTTAACTAATATGCAAGGGTGTATCAGGAATATCATGCCCTGAGATGCAGATTTTCATCCTGATGTAATGGGAGGCCACCAAATGATTGTGAGCAGGAATATCATACTGTCAAGTTTGCCCTTCAGAATAATTAGTGTGAAAGGAGATTTGAGAATATCAAAAGAGAAGTAAGGTTAAAGACTGAAATACTGACAAGGAGGATATAGCAATAACCCAAGAGACGATATGGGTGTAAACTACTGAGTGGTAATAAGATGGATAGGAGGAAAAGTTTTGATAGATATTTCAGAGATGAAATTAATATGATTTATGAATCATGGAAATTTCATTAAATCTAAATTTTCTGCCAAACTCAAAAGGAGACTTAAAGAAAAATAATCTAGGTGGGAGTAAAGGAAGACTTTATTGAGTAAAATATGTTGAGTTTCAGTGGAAATATCCAACAGAATTTGGAAAAGTGGTCTGAATTTGATTAAAGCAATCTGGGTTGGAAGCATCTAGTTATCAAATATAGGTACCAGAAAAAAAGACAAGCCATGTGGATGTCATCAAGCAGTAGATAATAATGGGATGGTGTAAGCAAAATGAAGGATTCTAAGTTCATACTATCAATAACCTCCATATTGCAAACTCTCATTCCTCATTTTGTCAACACGTCAGTTGATATAGTTGACGTCCCCTTCCTTGAAATTTTGTCTTCAAATGCCTTCTGTGACATATTCTTTATTTTTTTTTTCCTCCTCTCACATTTCCAGTCTGTTTTGCTAGATATCTCTCTTCTTGTGACTGAAAAGCCCAACCTTGGCGTTCTGACCTCTTTTCTAGTAAAGCTATTGATTTCTCTATTTCTACCATGACCCATGCTCTTTCAGTCCGTTTACCATTTGAGCCGTCATTAGTGATGTATTAGATGAAAAGCCAGATGATATCATTCCTCTGTTTAAAATTTCTAATGGCTTCCAAACTCATTCATGGTGAAATACACGTTCTTACAATGTTCTATTAAGCTCTGCATGGTCTGCCCACAGCTAATGTTCTGGTCTCATCTCCTTTATCTCTCCCTCACCCACTGTCTTCAGCCATATGGAATCCTTGTTTTTTTCAAACACATGATTCACACTATCACTTGAAAGCCTTTGCATTTACTGTTTGCTCTGCTTACAATGTTGTTCCTCCAGAAAGTCAAAGACTGTTTTGGAGCCTTAATTTTCTCACGAAATGTCCCAGATCGGAGAAGCTTTTCCTGCATATCAGATCTGTAATAGTATGCATATGCCACCAGTCACTAACTATTCACCTACTTAATTTTTCAATGCAATTATCACTCATGAAATATTATTTTCTGAATCAGACCAGAATATGGGCAATACAGAGCAGGAAATATTTCTATTCTCCCTCTGAAAAATCTCTGGCATCTACTGTAGTTCCTGATATCTACAGGAACTCAATTTATATTTCATGAATAACTAAATTAATAAATGTAAATGAGGAATAAGAAGAAAAATCTACAAAACTGATGGAAAAATATGACTCAAGAAAACAGGATGCATATCTATCAGAGCTCATATTTGAACAAAACAACATCCAATTTAACTTGCTTAAGCAGGAAAGGGATTTATGTAATAAAATCTGATAGCTCAGTGGATCTCTGGGAAGACAAGAGAGTTTGGCTCAGTGTCAGGTTATGAATGATACAACACACTGTAACGATTCTCCACTGCAAAATCCCCTGTCACAACTGGGCACAAACATTCCAGTGGACACTGCTTGCATTGGGAATTGGACACTAGAAAGTCTGCATTGTTGCTGAGGAAAGTCTTACATGAAAAATGGATTCCTTGTGGTGTTCATTTCCTCAAACTGCTTCTTGATGAATATAAGTCTTATTCAAATTGGTGGAGCCCAGGTCACAAACCTGCATCCATGTACAAGAGAGGAAGTAATGTAAGATCTTAGCTTCTACACGTAAATGTTTGGCTTTATAAGGTGGGAAATTGTCAAGATATAAGAAAGGGCATTCAAATAGTGTTTAGAAACCTCTAAGAGAGAAATAAAGATAGTGAAAAGAAAAAGACTGATCATTATAAGAAGAAGGAGCTTGCCATTAAAGGCAAACATTAGGGGTGGCAATTCATTCATTCAGACAATATTTATTGCATGCCTCCTAGCAAGAAAGACCTGGATCCTATGCTATAGGAGCTGGTAATCTAGTGGGAAAGATAACAACTAAGGAAACAATTTCTAATGAGGTATACATACTTTGCAAAGATAATTACATGGTGCTGTAGGATCAATTAACCAAGTCTGCAAGGGCAAAGAAGACCTTTTAGAAAAATTAATATTTAAAAAGATCACTACAAAATTAATGCTTTTAGTTAAGAGGCAGGAAAGGGAAGGGGGTTTGAAGAAGAGGAAACCTATACTAAAATTTAGTATAAGTTTCAAGTACAGGGAATAAATAGTCCAAGTCCTGACAGTGAGAAAAATTATAGAGATTTTAAGTAAATAATGAAGTTTCATTATGTCTGTAAGGGATCCTTTAGGTTTCACAACTAAGAGGGGCTTGATGACCTTTTTCAGAGCAGTGCAAGGAAATAATCCAGAAGAAAGAATCCAGTGTTTTTTAAAACTAACTATATATTAGCTAGTGAATAAATGGAGAATAATATATTTTAAAAGGTTGAATGATGAAGGAAAATTGTAATGAGACATAAGGTCAGACTGATTTTAAAAGATTTTTACATGTTAAGAGGAAAAAGCTAGGGTTTTAATTAAAGAATATTTAGGAAATGAGTGATGAATCCAAGATTCTCGTGAAAGCAAAAGGGAACATTAACCTATAGCCAGATAATAGCATTTACTTGGAAAAGAAAGGGTCATAACGCTTCACTGAGATAAAGAAAATAAAAGACTGATGAAAACCTTTGAAAAAGTCATCTATTACTGAATACATTTATGGAACTCACAACATTTTTTTATATAAAATTTATTTTCTGTCTTATACTTGAGAGGTAGTCCATATTTGTCTCCTACAGTATGAATGTTTATTGTCAGGAAATGGTAATCAGAGTTTCTCCAAGAGCAATTATTCTTATACTTTGAGGTATATTGAAAACAGCTTGGTAGCTTGTTAAAAATATAAACTTTCTAAATACCAAAGTTTAAGCATCACAACCTTAGCATGTAGCAAAGCGCTAACTCTTTGTTTATGGGAATTTTCCAAACTAGTTTTACCCGAAAGATATTCAGGTAAACTGACTGCAAATTAAAGGATTACAACCAACTCATTTAAAAAAATTACACTTTGTCACAGACAGGAGGCTTATAGGTATATAGCCATTCTATTACGTGCTCTCATTAAACACTATCAGCATGCCAAAAGATTTTTCCTAAAATATGATGTATTGCTCTCTTGTTATCTTTCAAGGGTACTTGATTATCTTTCTAAAATATATCCCCTTGATAGAATGTTTGTAGTATTGAGAATATACAGCAACTTATTGTTTGCCTTATGCCAGTCCAACATTTATTTCTCTTCATCCTCTAATTTTCTTATCTACTGTGAAAACCTCACACGTATCTCATTGATGTATGATATTTAACATCTCTCCTGAGATTATATTTTAGATTTTCACTCACCTAATTTTTTGTTGTTGATTAAATTAATGGCAAACAGAAATAGATGAGATAAATGAAGGATTATTTGTACATTTACCCTGCTTCAGTACTCTAAATTCCCACAAAATGATGGTCACTTCTAATTCGAGAAAGTCATTCATTGATTTTAAATCACCATTCTTATTAGATACTACTGTATCCTAATCCCTGTGCTTGGCAATGGGAAGCAAAGAAGAATACGATATCTAGCCTGATCTTAAAACCCTAAATATATGTATCTTAAGGGAAGACTTTATAACTTACAACTAAGAATTCTCAAATAATAGCACATTCAAAATTAAGAGAGAGAATTAGTCTGTCTCATTTTCATGGCTATTAATATCATCTTGGTATTTAATCTATACTTCTCATTTAGCAATACCATAAATTGTAAGAGTAATTTACTTTATTAGTGCGACTAGAATTTGTAGGCATTGACAGTTTTGTTTAAAAAACAATATTTGACTTAAAAAGTCTATTTTTCTAAAATTAACTATATTCATTAAGCTTAATCCAGTCTAAGAAATATAATAACTTAAAAAGTAGGCAAAGGATTCTTTAAAAATCTGTATTACTTTATATTATATTTGAGCAATGTAATTATTATATAAGTATGTATTTTGTTAAGTATAATTTCATTTTTTTAAACATCTTTATTGGAGTATAATTGCTTTACAATGGTGTGTTAGTTTCTGCATTATAACAAAGTGAATCAGTTATACATATACATAAGTGCCCATATCTCTTCCCTCTTGTGTCTCCCTCCCTCCCACCCTCCTTATCCCACCTCTCTAGGTGGTCTCAAAGCACGGAGCTGATCTCCCTGTGCTATGCGGCTGCTTCCCCCTAGCTATCTGTTTTGCGTTTGGTAGTGTGTATATGTCCTTGCCACTCTCTCACTTTGTCCCAGCTTACCCTTCCCCCTCCCCATATCCTCAAGTCCATTCTCTAGTAGGTCTGTGTCTTTATTCCTGTCTTGCCCCTAGGTTCTTCATAACCTCTTTTTTTGTTTGTTTTTTTAGATTCCATATATATGTGTTAGCATATGGTATTTGTTTTTCTCTTTCTGACTTACTTCACTGTGTATGACAGACTCTAGGTCCATCCACCTCACTAAAAATAATTCAATTTTGTTTCTTTATATGACTGAGTAATATTCCATTGTATATATGTGCCACATCTTCTTTATCCATTCATTTGTTGATGGACACTTAGGTTGCTTCCATGTCCTGGCTATTGTAAATAGAGCTTCAATGAACATTTTGGTACATGACTCTTTTTGAATTATGGTGTTTTCTGTGTATATGTCCAATAGTGTGATTGCAGGGTCGTATGGTCGTTCTATTTTTAGTTTTTTGAGGAACCTCTATACTGTTCTCCATAGTGGCCATATCAATTTATTTTCCCACCAACAGTGCAAGAGTGTTCCCTTTTCTCCACACTCTCTCCAGCATTTATTGTTTCTAGATTTTTTCATGATGGCCATTCTGACCGGTGTGAGATGATATCTCATTGTAGTTTTGATTTGCATTTCTCTAATGATTAATGATGTTGAGCATTCTTTCATGTGTCTGTTGGCAATCTGTATATCTTCTTTGGAGAAATCTCTATTTACGTCTTCTGCCCATTTTTGGATTGGGTTGTTTGTTTTCTTCATATTGAGCTGCATGAGCTGCTAGTAAATTTTGGAGATTAATTCTTTGTCAGTTGCTTCATTTGCAAATATTTTCTCCCATTCTGAGTGTTGTCTTTTGCTCTTGTTTATGGTTTCCTTTGCTGTGCAAAAGCTTTTAAGTTTCATTAGGTCCCATTTGTTTATTTTTGTTTTTATTTCCATTCCTCTAGGAGGTGGGTCAAAAAGGATCTTGCTGTGATTTATATCATAGAGTGTTCTGCCTATGTTTTCCTCTAAGAAGTTTATAGTGTCTGGCCTTACATTTAGGTCTTTAATCTATTTTGAGTTTATTTTTGTGTATGGTGTCAGGGAGTGTTCTAATTTCATACATTTACATGTAGCTGTCCAGTTTTCCCAGCACCACTTATTGAAGAGGCTGTCTTTTCTCCACTGTATATTCTTGCCTACTTTATCAGAGATAAGGTGACCATATGTGCGTGGGTTTATCTCTGGGCTTTCTATCCTGTTCCATTGATCTATATTTCTGTTTTTGTGAAAGTACCATACTGTCTTGATTACTGTAGCTTTGTAGTATAGTCTGAAGTCAGGGAGCCTGATTCCTCCAGCTCTGTTTTTCGTTCTCAAGATTGCTTTGGCTATTCGGGGTCTTTTGTGTTTCCATACAAATTGTGAAATTTTTTGTTCTAGTTCTGTGAAAAATGCCAGTGGTAGTTTGACAGGGATTGCATTGAATCTGTAGATTGCTTTGGGTAGTAGAGTCATTTTCACAATGTTGATTCTTCCAATCCAAGAACACGGTATATCTCTCCATCTATTTGTATCATCTTTAATTTTTTTTTAATCAGTGTCTTATAATTTTCTGCATACAGGTCTTTTGTCTCCTTAGGTAGGTTTATTCCTAGATATTTTATTCCTTTTGTTGCAATGGTAAATGGGGGTGCTTTCTTAATTTCACTTTCAGGTCTTTCATCATTAGTGTATAGGAATGCTAGAGATTTCTGTGCATTAATTTTGTATCCTGCTACTTTACCAAATTCATTGATTAGCTCTAGTAGTTTTCTGGTAGCATCTTTAGGATTCTCTATGTATAGTATCATGTCATCTGCAAACAGTGACAGCTTTACTTCTTCTTTTCCGATTTGGATTCCTTTTATTTCTTTTTCTTCTCTGATTGCTATGGCTAACACTTCCAAAACTATGTTCAATAACAGTGGTCAGAGTGGGCATCCTTCTCTTATTCCTGATCTTAGTGGAACTGGTTTCAGTTTTTCACCATTGAGGACAATGTTGGCTGTGGGTTTCTCAAATATGGCCTTTATTATGTTGAGGAAAGTTCCCTCTATGCCTACTTTCTAGAGGGTTTTTATCATAAAGTGGTGTTGAATTTTGTTGAAAGCTTTCTCTGCATCTATTGAGATGATCATATGGTTTTTCTCCTTCAATTTGTTAATATGGTGTATCACATTCATTGATTTGCATATATTGAAGAATCCTTGCATTCCCGGGATAAACCTCACTTGATCATGGTGTGTGATCCTTTTCATGTGCTGTTGGATTCTGTTTGCTAGTATTTTGTTGAGGATTTTTGCATCTATGTTCATCAGTGATATTGGCCTGTAGTTTTCTTTCTTTGTGACATCTTTGTCTGGTTTTGGTATCAGGGTGATGGTGGCCTTGTAGAATGAGTTGGAGAGTTTTCCTCCCTCTGCAATATTTTGGAAGAGTTTGAGAAGGATAGGTGTTAGCTCTTCTCTAAATGTTTGATAGAATTCGCCTGTGAAACCATCTGGTCCTGGGCTTTTGTTTGTTGGAAGATTTTTAATCACAGTTTCAATTTCAGTGCTTGTGATTGGTCTGTTTATATTTTCTATTTCTTCCTGGTTCAGTCTTGGAAAGTTGTGCATTTCTAAGAATTTGTCCATTTCTTCCAGGTTGTCCATTTTATTGGCATAGATTTGCTTGTAGTAATCTCTCATGATCCTTTGTATTTCTGCAGTGTCAGTGGTTACTTCTCCTTTTTCATTTCTAATTCTATTGATATGAGTCTTCTCCCTTTTTCTCTTCATGAGTCTGGCTAATGGTTTATCAATTTTGTTTATCTTCCCAAAGAACCAGCTTTTAGTTTTATTGATCTTTGCTATCATTTCCTTCATTTCTTTTTTATTTATTTCTGATCTGATCTTTATGATTTCTTTCCTTCTGCTAATTTTGGGTTTTTTCTGTTCTTTCTCTAATTGCTTTAGGTGTAAAGTTAGGTTGTTTATTTGATATATTTCTTGTTTCTTAAGGTAGGATTGTATTGCTCTAAACTTCCCTCTTAGAACTGCTTTTGCTGCATCCCATAAGTTTCGGGTTGTCGTGTTTTCATTGTCATTTGTTTCTGGTATTTTTTGATGTCCTCTTTGATTTCTTCAGTGATCTGTTGGTTATTAAGTAGTGTATTGTTTAGCCTCCATGTGTTTGTATTTCTTACAGATTTTTTTCCTGTAATTGATATCTAGTCTCAAAGCGTTGTGGTCGGAAAAGATACTTGATATGATTTCAATATTCTTAAATTTACCAAGGCTTGATTTGTGACCCAAGATATTATCTATCCTGGAGAATGTTCCATGAGCACTTGAGAAGAATGTGTATTCTGTTGTTTTTGGAGGGAAAGTCCTATAAATATCAATTAAGTTCATTGTGTTTAATGCATCATTTAAAGCTTGTGTTTCCTTTTTTATTTTCAGTTTGGATGATCTGTCCGTTGATGAAAGTGGGGTGTTAACGTCCCCTACTATGATTGTGTTACTGTCAATTTCCCCTTTTATGGCTGTTAGTATTTGCCTTACGTATTGAGGTGCACCTATGTTGGGTGCATAAATATTTGAAGTTCTTATATCTTCTCAGATCGATCCCTTCATCATTATGTAGTGTCCTTCTTTGTCTCTTTTAATAGTCCTCATTTTAAAGTCATTTTCTCTGATATGAGAATTGCTACTCCAGCTTTCTTTTGATTTCCATTTGCATGGACTAACTTTTTCCATCCTCTCACTTTCAGTCTGTATGTGTCCCTAGGTCTGAAGTAGGTCTCTTGTAGACAGCATACATATGGGTCTTGTTTTTGTATCCATTCAGCCAGTCTATGTCTTTTGGTTGGAGCATTTAATCCATTTACATTTAAGGTAATTATCGATATGTATGTTCCTATTACCATTTTCTTAATTGTTTTGGGTTTGTTATTGTAGGTCTTTTCCTTCTCTTGTGTTTCCTGCCTAGAGAAGTTCCTTTAGCATTTGTTGTAAAGCTGGTATGTTGGTGCTGAATTCTCTTAGCTTTTGCTTGTCTGTAAATGTTTTAATTTCTCCATCAAATTTGAATGAGATCCTTGTTGGGTAGAGTAATCTTGGTTGTAGATTTTTCTCCTTCATCACTTTAAGTATGTCCTGCCACTCCCTTCTGGCTTGCAAAGTTTCTGCTGAAAGATCAGCTGTTAACCTTGTATGTTATTTGTTGTTTTTCCCTTGCTGCTTTTAATATTTTTTCTTTGTATTTAATTTTTGATAGTTTGATTAATATGTGTCTTGGTGTGTTTCTCCTTGGGTTTATCCTGTATGGGACTCTCTGTGCTTCCTGAACTTGATTAACTATTTCCTTTCCCATATTAAGGAAGTTTTCAACTATAATCTCTTGAAATATTTTCTCAGTCACTTTCTTTTTCTCTTCTTCTTCTGGGACCCCTATAATTCAAATGTTGGTGCGTTTAATGTTGTCCCAGAGGTCTCTGAGACTGTCCTCAATTCTTTTCATTCTTTTGTCTTTATTCTGCTCTGCAGTAGTTATTTCCAGTATTTTATCTTCCAGGTCACTTATCCGTTCTTCTGCGTCAGTTATTTTGCTATTTATCCCTTCTAGAGAATTTTAAATTTCATTTATTGTGTTGTTCATCACTGTTTCTTTGCGTTTTAGTTCTTCTAGGTCCTTGTTAAACGTTTCTTGTATTTTTTCTATTCTATTTCCAAGATTTTGTATCATCTTTACTATCATTATTCTGTATTCTTTTTCAGGTAAACTGCCTATTTCCTCTTCATTTGTTAGGTCTGGTGGGTTTTTGCCTTGCTCCTTCATCTGCTCTGTGTTTTTCTGTCTTCTCATTTTGGTTAACTTACTGTGTTTGGGGTCTCCTTTTCACAGGATGCAGGTTCATAGTTTCCGTAGTTTTTGGTGTCTGTCCCCAGTGGCTAAGGTTGGTTCAGTGGATTGTGTAGGCTTCCTGGTGGAGGGGACTAGTGTTTTGTTCTGGTGGATGAGGCTGGATCTTTTCTTTCTGGTGGGCAGGTCTACGTCTGTTGGTGTGCTTTGGGGTGTCTGTTTCCTTATTATGATTTTAGCAGCCTCTCTGCTAATGCATGGGGTTGTGTTCTTGTCTTGCTATTTGTTTGGCATAGGGTGTCCAGCACTGTAGCTTTCTGGTCGTTGAGTGAAGCTGGGTCTTGGCGTTGAGATGGAAATCTCAGGGAGATTTTCCCCGTTTGATATTACATGGAGCTGGGGGGGTCTCTTGTGGACCAGTGTCCTGAACTTGGCTCTCCCACCTCAGAGGCACAGCCCTGATGCCTGGCTGGAGCACCAAGAGACTTTCATCTACATGGCTCAGAATAAAAGGGAGAAAAAATAGAAGGAAAGAAAGAAGATAAAATAAAATAAAATAAAGTTATTAAAATAAAGAATAAAAAATACTTATTAAGAAAAAAATTTTTTAAAGCAAAAAAAATAAATAAATAAAAGGACAGACAGTACCCTAGGACAAATGGTAAAAACAAAGCTATACAGACAAAATCACACACAGAAGCATACACATACCCACTCACAAAAAGCGAAAAAAGGAAAAAAATATATATGTTTGCTCCCAAAATCAACCTCCTCAATTTGTGATGATTCATTGTCTATTCAGGTATCCCACAGATGCGGGGTACATCAAGTTGATTGTGGAGATTTAATCCTCTGCTCCTGAGGCTGCTGGGAGAAATTTCCCTTTCTCTTCTTTGTTTACACCACTCCTGAGGTTCAGCTTTGGATTTGGACCCGCCTCTGCGTGTAGGTCACCTGAGGGCGTCTGTTCTTCTCTCAGACAGGACGGGGTTAAAGGAGCAGCTGCTTCCTGGGTTCTGGTTCACTCAGGCCCGGGGGAGGGAGGGGTCGGATGCCGGGCTAGCCTGCGGCAGCGGAGGCCAGCATGACATTGCAACAGCCTGAGGCACGCAGTGTATTCTCCCAGGGAAGTTGTCCCTGCGTCACTGGACCCTGGCAGTGGCGGGCTGCACAGCCTCCTGGGAGGGGAGGATAGTGACCTGTGCTTGCACACAGGCTTCTTGGTGGCAGCAGCAGCAGCCTTAGTGTCTCATGCCCGTCTCTGGGGTCCGCGCTGATAGCCGCAGCTTGCGCCCATCTCTGGAGCTCCTTTAAGAGGCGCTCTTAATCCCCTCTCCTTGCGCACCAGGAAGCAAAGAGGCAAGAAAAAGTTTCTTGCCTCTTCGGCAGCTCCAGACTTTTTCCCGGACACCCTCCCGGCTAGCTGTGGCGCACTAGCCCGCTTCAGGCTGTGTTCACACAGCCAACCCCAGTCCTCTTCCTGAGATCCGACCGAAGCCCGAGCCTCAGCTCCCAGCCCCCGCCCGCCCCGGCGGGTGAGCAGACAAGCCTCTCGGGCTGGTGAGTGCTGCTCGGCACCGAGCCTCTGTGCGGGAATCTCTCCGCTTTGCCCTCCGCACCCCTGTTGTTGCGCTCTCCTCCGTGGCTCCGAAGCTCCCCACCTCCGCCCCCTCTCGCTGCAACCTGCAGTCTCCGCCCGCGAAGGGGCTTCCTAGTGTATGGAAACCTTTGCTCCTTCACAGCTCCCTCCCACTGGTGCAGGTCCCACCCCTATTCTTTTGTCTCTGTTTTTCCTTTTTTCTTTTGCCTTACTCATGCACGTGGGGAGTTTCCTGCCATTTGGGAAGTCTGAGGTCTTCTGCCAGCATTCAGTAGGTGTTCTGTAGGAGTTGTTCCACATGTAGATGTATTTCTGATGTATTTGTGGAGAGGAAGGGGATCTCCGCGTCTTACTTTTCTGCCGTCTTGAAGAAGCTTAAGTATCATTTTATATGAAATAACTAATTATGTGTGGGGGAGAATAACAAGAAATGTGTCAAAGGGCTAAGTTTCATTAATGCCTCTTAACTGTGATTGTAAGTCATGTGTGGCTTTTTATTATGCATAGCAGGTTGCCTCAGTGACTTCTGTTGTCTTTATTTCTTTCACTTGATTAATAACATAATGAAATAATAAATAATAATATATGAAATATTTATTAATATCATAACATTTTAAAACCTTTTCCAAACTACCAATATTTCCTATGACTTACACAATAAAGAAATTAATCTCTCAAGATTGTCTGCAAGCAAAATTACATATCTTTCTCAATTTATGATGTGGTTACTTCCCAATAAACCCATCATAAATTGAAAATATTCTAAGTAGAAAATTCGTTTAATACACCTAACCTACTGAACATCATAACTTAGTCTAGCCTACCTTAAAGATGCTCAGAAAACTTACATTAGCCTATAGTTGGGCAAAATTATCTAACATAAAGCCTATTTTATAATTAAGGTTGAATAACTCCTGTAATTTTTTGAATATTGGACTAAAACTGAGAAACAGAATGGTTGTAAATGTATCAGTTGTTTACTTTCATGACTGGGGGCCTTGGCTCACAGCCACTGCCCAGCATCATGAGAGAGTATCATACTGCATATCATTCTCCTGGGAAAAGATCAAAGATCAAATTCAAAATTCAAAGTATGGTTTCTACTTGTTGTGTATTAATTTTGCATCACTGTAATGTCAAAAAATTATAAGTCAAACCATTACAAGCCGAGGACTATCTGTACAGTAATATTAATTTTTAATACAAATTATTTTAGTTAAATGACTCATAAGACACTTATCAATTTAATCAATGTGTACAACAGATTTTCTTTAGACACAGATTTTATCAGTTTGTGATTTTCCAGATTAATAAATTCAGTCTTTTTATCAGTACTTTGTCCTTGGAGAATGTGTTCATTTACTGTTCTTATTGTCCTCTTAACTGATTGACAGTTTCTTAGCTTACTATCTACTTAGCTTTAAACATACAGAGGCAAATAGTAGTAATATATATTTCAAAAAATATGTAGTACCTTGAAAATGAATATATGTATATATTTTTATTTAGTATTATATTATGACATTGAAATCCAATGTAGTACTAATATATACATAATTACAATACAAATATACATGAATACATGTTGCAGGCCTTGACATTCATTGCAATGAAAAGAATACACATGCAACTATTGTCATTGATAAAAATCACCTTGGATACTATGAACGCATTAAAGCCATAGAGGGGAATGAGATATAACTGTACATTATATTAAAGGAAACCTTTCTATAAAAGATTGTAATTAAAATATTTTAATAAAATTTCTATGTTTGAAGACGGAGCTCTCTATAATCAAGACAGGTGACATCAAGCTTTGAAACTGTTTTACATAGATGTGTAAACAGGTTCAGTGTTTAGAATAAAAATATAAACAAAGTTAACGTGTACTATGTAGCCATGTCAGGAAAGGGAAAATAATTCACAATATCTTCTCTCTCACATATGTGTGGGTGAGTGTATGTATGTACTAGTATGCTACAAAAAGAACTGATTCAGGTATCTTGGAAATATTACTCACTTATTTTACCAGCAGTAAACTTTAAACTATTGAATTTGTTCTGAAAAGCTTATTAAGTTTTGTCTCAGACATTGCTTTGCTCCTTATGCTTCCCAATTATTGCCTGTATCTAGCAAAATCTTTCTAGCAGTCCTAACTTTTCAATTTTAAAGAACAGAAGGTCCTTCCCATTAGACCTCTATTTGTCATCAAAGCTCTGCTTTTATGATTTGAATGGGATTGTTGATTATTCTTAGCATTCATTTTGGCTGTATGTGGTAAGCAACTATTCAACAAATGATGAAGACAATAACAAAAGATTGTGTGTGTCTGGCTTCAGGAAACATTGTTTTTGTATCAATGCTGGTGACATTTTAGGGCCTTTCCATGGTGCTCCTCCAGTACTTGAGTTACCCAAAGGAAATGGAGTAGAAAACAAGGGCACTTTGCAGCACATACCTCTCCTCAATAGACAATTCTATTGAAATATAAATAGAGGGAGCTTCTTTGGGGATTTTTTTTCTTCCCATTAATTTCTACCTTTATCTAGGTCTCAATTCCAAATATTTCATCACTTTCCTCCTTCATACTTAACTCTTGTCCAATAATGGTAGCTGAGACAAAGCACTTTTCTCTCCTTCACTAATGTTTCCATATGTTACTACCATTTAGAGAATTTATCATAGTACTGAGTATAAAGGAGAACATTATTCCAATGTGACATATTGGGAAAATAAAACTCAAAATATTATATATTGGCTTCAGTCTGTAGGTAGAATAGGAGCTAAAAACTCAGGTGTTCATTCTCAATCTGTAAAATTCAGTAGGTCAATGAAATAGTTTTTTGTTCATTTTTGGTTTTGTTTTTGTTTTTACAAGTTGCTATTTTAAACAATCACAAAGTTCATATCTGGCAAGCCAGGATAGAGTTTTTCTGAAATTTTTGTTTCACTGCATGAACCTCCAGCTATTGCCTTTGAATGGAATACAGTATAAATCTTGAGGGAGGAAAGAGCTTCTGAATCATAATAACTCATTGAGTCAAAGAATTTTTATCACCACCCACTGGTGTTAACTCTACTTTATATCACATGCTCTCCTGGTGAGAAAATTCTAAAAAGAAAAAAAGAAAACAAAGCAACACAAAACAAAAAATCTAAAGACTACGGTCTGCCATTCTTCTTTATGAAACATCCAGCAGAGGTGGCCGTGAAGGTCTAGGAAAAAAACCCTGAGTCATTTCTAAATGTGCAACAGAGTTTAATACTACTGTTCTAAAACATTCTCCTTCTAGTCTATTCAGTAAAATGGCATGTAAGGGCATTATTAAGAATTCGTCATAGTAAAAAACTAACCAAAAAAAAAAAAAAAGAAGATAAATTTCCAATAAATGTTGATCGTTGAAATTGACATCAGTTTGTACATTGAGAAATTTCCTATAATACTATTATCTTAATATTCTGTGCTCTTTTGGGGGGTAAGATGGCTAGTCATAATGTTCTAAATTTAATCATTTTAATCTTTCTTTTTAACCCTTTGGTTGCAGGTGAAGAAATGTAGAACATACAGAAATGATGAGAAGTCGTCTAGTGGGTGTATGTGACTATACAAGGAGAAAAAAAATTACATGTCATTATATTAAGTGATTTTAGTAGAAATATATCTGAAAAATTGCACTCAGATTTTGCCAGTGAAACTAATTATGATGGTTCTCCAGGAACTGAAGTAGTTATTTAAAAGCATGCTGTTATCTGCTAAATGAGTAATTTAAGAATCTCTGGGACTCTGAGAAGGGAGGGGACCCAAATGGGCAATAAACACTGAAGGGCTTTAACAAAAACACCCTGTAGATACATCTTCTCTGCTCCCTGATTGAGAAAACCAAGAAATCAAAAGAAAATAACCTAGTTGGAAAGTTATACATTTCTAAATCTGAGAGTAGGTACTGAGACAGGCAAAGAAAATCAAGCAAACTCACGAATTATACGTTACAGATAAGCCTGTGTTAAAATGTGTGAGCTAACTGAAAGATCTATCTTCTGGGTTTCTATAGTCTCTGGTACAAGTATTGAAATTTACATTACACTCTAACTCCAAAGTCTTTTATAAAGAGAGATAGATAAATTATATATATATTATTTATATTTAAAAATATGTTTTTTAAATGTAAATTTTGAGTGAAAAGATCAGTAATTGTGTTGTTTATGAATTGTGTTGTTTACCCCCTTTTTCTTTCATCTAAGACAAATAGTTTATTTTGTTTATGATTTAGGTTTCATTTGTTGATATTAATATACCAAATGAACTATATATGTTGATGACTTTTGTTTGTGTTTATGCTTTAAATATTACTTTGATATCAAACTTTTAGTGTCAATTATCCTTTACTTCATTTCCTAGTTATTTTGAAGGTAAAAAATGGCAATATACCAGTCTAAGATATGCATGGATTTGATATTTGTTGAAGAAAGCAAAAAATATATTTTTAAAAATCAATGTAGAAAATTATATACATTAATAAAAGGATTTGGTTTTTTAAATTTTTTTATTACACAGTAGTTACAATTTTAATTCATTGTTTATATTTAATACTTAAATTCTTATGTCAAGTTTTCTGATCCTGGAAGATCAGACAATAATGCCTTCTCTATGCTATAAATTTGTTTCCCATGTTAGAGATTGAGGTCTGCATTGAGGAAATCCTCTCTTCCCCTTAGACTATATTTATAACACTAGCCATTAAATTAAAATATATACTCCTCTTATCACAGAGAGGGAAGAACAAGGTATTATGCTTATTTCAAAATAAATTCATTACTACCTGTTGAATACGTGCTGAAAGTAAGAAGAGCATAGTTGTCAATTACTTTGTAAAATTCAGAAAATAAATCTCATATAAGATCCATAAAATGGAGATTTCCAATGTATGAACAAGTTTTAGGCTACATATATATTTCTAAAGAAATGAATCAGAATGAAATACATTTTGTTACCAGAAAGCATAATAAAGGCTAGGTCCCAGCTTGCCTGTGAAAAGTGTTTCAAGCATTTATATAATTTAAGTATATACATTCATTTAAAATTTAAGGAGCCTGTACCAATAATTATAGCTAACATTTAACATTTTCAAAGTGTTTTACCTACATTGTCTCAGGAAATGTTTGCCAAAATCCTGTGAAGTAGTTATTTTTAATTACATTTTAAAAATGAGGAAACTAAGTTGTATATAGTTTAAGTATCCTTTCAAGAAACGAGGTAGAATGTTGTGGACATGGTATAGACTAAGATGTTTATTTTATCAAAGATATTTTTTGATCATTGGGGTGAATGTAAAGGTGAGGTTGAATCACACAAAGAGATCAGCACCAAACCATCCTTAACAGACCAGAAGGAGCTTCTCTTTGGTGTCTTATGTATCTGAGTCAAGGGTAGCTGGATGGAGCCCAACATCACTCATGATTGTATTTAAAGTGACTGGAAAACCAGGCATACAGCAATAATGTTTACATTAAGTATAAATATTCCTCTTTTCTCAAGTCATTCCTACTTTTTTGGGTTTCAGAGACTTCATCTTAGATGCACAAGCTATGTTGATAAAATTTTGGCAATATCATATTTATAAGAGATAAAATTAGAAGTTTATTACTTTTTCTCAAAATTTCTGTGATGGTAATATTTTAATAGCCAAAAATCAGTGATGAGATTTTCATCATATTTATCTTTTAAATAAATATTTTATCTTATGAGAATATAGATTTTCTAGTTATAAACCTATAAAAATGAATTTCAATTTAAATAAAAAATAACTGCTATCTCTGAGAAAAAGAGTTCAGGTTCTGTGTGGTTTCAATAACATGATACAGAAAAAAAAAATTATAAACAGGGAAAGTCAGTATAAGTAGCATGTTGATATATTCCACAGAAGAACCAGAGAGTAGCACCAACAGTGAGAACAAGAGTTGAGAATTGATCAGAAAATAGAAATTTATTAATTGTAAAGAGATTTCAATGGCAGGAAAAAGTGGAAGCTACCATTGTTTCAGAGAGTCATTCAAAGCCATGAATAAGTTAATTGTTACCTATATATGCTATGATAATAATACAAGATGAGCTAGTTTTACTATTTGCAACAGCCAGGTCATGGAAACAACCTAAATGCCCATCAACAGACGAAAGGATAAAGAAGATGTGGTACATATACACAATGGAATATAACTCAGTCATAAAAAGGAATGAAATAAGGTCATTTGTAGAGACATGGATGGATCTAGAGACTGTCATACAGAGTGAAGTAAGTCAGAAAGAGAAAAACAGATATCGTATATTAACGCATATATGTGGGACCTAGAAAATGGTACAGATGAACCGGTTTGCAGGGCAGAAATAGAGACACAGATGTAGAGAACAAATGTATGGACACCAGGGGGGGAAAGTGGTGGGGGGTGGTGGTGGGATGAATTGGGAGATTGGGATTGACATATATATACTAATATGTATAAAATAGATAACTAATAAGAAACTGCTGTATAAAAAAATAAATAAAATAAAATTTAAATGATAAGAACAATAATAATAATAAAATGGTAGCTCTAATTTCAACCCCCCCCAAAAAAGGATGAGCTAACTTTTAAGCAGTTTGACTTGAGTCAGCACCCAAACTTGTTTTTAATGCAAGAAATATCAAAACAAAGCAAGGCAAAAGCAATATGTTAAGAGGAACTTATTACAGTTACTACTGGCATTAGTGAGGGCTTTCTAGAGAAACAGACTCAATAGAATATATATATATATATTTTATATACATATGTACAAATATATATAATATTATGTTGTTATTAATATTATTTAAATGTTAACATTATTAATTAGTATATACATTTATGTATGCATGCATTATAAAAGATTTATTATAAGGAATTGAATCACATGATTATGGTTCCAAGATCTGCTGTTAAGCAGGAGATCTGGGAGAGCTGATGGTGTAGTTCTAGACCAAAGGTCAATAGGCTTGAAACCCGGGAAGATCTGATGTTTTAATTCAAGTTCAAAAGCAGGAAGAAACCAATGCCCTGGTTAGAAGACAATTCGATAGGAAGAATTTCCTCTTATTCATAGGTGGATCAGCCTTTTTGTTTTATTCAGATCTTCAACTGATTGGATGGGGCTCACCCACATTAAGGAGGGCAATCTGTTTTTCTCAAACTACTGATTTTAAATGTTAGTCTCATTCAAAACCACCTTCCCAGACACACCCAGAATAATGTTTGGCCAAATGTCTGGACACCCAATGGCTCAGTCAAGCTCATGTATAAAGTTAGCCATCACACTGCTATGTTACTATCAAACACTCATCCTAGAAAATTTGGATTCTCCTTCAAATTTCACACACTCTCTAATCAACACCCAATGTATCAAATCTACCTCTACAACAATTTGTGAATAGATCTACTTATTTGTACTCCACTTCCTCTTCCATATTTATATTGATAGAGCCTGTAATCTGCTTCAAATTTTGCAAAATGCCTGTGTGTAAAGGATTTCTTCATACAAGCCACCATTGTTACTACAGCACTTTTGAGAAAATATTATAGGAAAACATTTGAAACATGGGCAGACATGTTAATTGTGGCATTATTTGCAATATAAATATTGTAAAACATTTAAGTTCCCATTGGTGGTGGTGGAGGAGTTGTGTACATTCTTATAGATCTATAAAGTGAAATAAATTCATTCATTAGGAGAAAAACTGGAAGACTTACAGAAATAACAGCTAGATAAAACAAAGCAAAACACAATAACAATCACAAGAGCTCACTGCAAAATAGAATCAGAGAATCATCTCATTTTGTTATGAAATGAAACACACTGTTTTGTTATATATACATAGGTTACACATGTATACACAGTCTTGGCATATCATCCAATGTCTCTCAACTCAATTTTCCAACCTCCTCTCTCCTATACCTGTATGTACATTACATTCCAGCTATTAACTAAATATTCATTATTCATTCCTTGAATATGAACTTTAATTTACAAATAATGGATTTTGCCCATATTGACCATTCAGTTTCATTATACTTCCACCCTAATTCTGCCTTTTAAAATTCTACTTATTTTTTTCAATGGTAAACCCATATGTGGTCTCTTTGAGGAAATTTTTCACATTGCAACAGGGTTTCTCAAGCTTGGGTGTATTTATATTCTGAGCCAGGTAATTATTTGTTGTGTGGGCTTCCTTATGCATTGTAGCATGCTTACAGCATCCCTGGCTTCTACTCTCTATATGCCATAACCACCCCCCCCCAGTTCTGAAAACCAAAAATATATCCAGATATTGACAAATGTTTATTATGTAGGGGAGAGTGTTGGTGTGCAAAACTGACCCTGGCTGAGAAACATTGCCCTGACATGGGAATATATCTCTCACTCTTTACCTTCCTATGGTACTTTATTTGTGCTTCTATTTTGGCATATACCACATTCATCTCATATTTTAATTAGTTGAGCATTTAGAGTCTCTCCTATTTTGTGTGAGGATCTACACTTAATGTACATTTGTTACACAATGTTGTATAAGCAATATTATTCACGTTGCAGGTGCATTGTTTATTATATGTAATTGAATCCCAATACCTATTCACTATGTTTAAAGATAAATTCAAATTCATTGATAATAGTGATACAATTTGTTGTTGTTACAATTAGGTTATCTATTAGTAGATGTAGGTTTGCAATGTCAGAGCTCTAGAGGCTGTTTGATGTTCTCTCATGCTTCTATCTTTAATAAACAGCCACCAGATGGATAGTGGTGTTGTACTTTGGTGTTAAAGATGGCTCACTTTGTTATAGCATAGCTGATTAAAACAAAGATTAACATGTCTTTTGACTTGATTAATAATTCATTACAACAAACACACTCTTTTTTTAAAATAACTATGATGTATATTAGGTTAAAGATAAATTCAGATTAATTCACAGGTTCTAAGTGTAATTCAAAATAAGCTCTTTTTTCTACATCTATCTCTATATTTACAAATATGTAATGAACATTAGATGAAAGATTAAGAACATATAAACAAAAAACCATGGATTTCTTTACTTCATGTTAAATATTTAATGCTACTTAATCTAACTATTTTTTCCTCCAGTGTTGAAAAATACATCAATTTTAACTGAATCTCTCTTGTTAGCAGAAAACTTTTCATTACATGTATAAGGTTTTACTTCTTTGAACATAAAAGCAACAACAAAATATACACTAGAATACATTTTTGCAGCTTACTCCTAACTCCCTCATACTGCTAAATATTAAAAATAATTTAATGTATGTTTTATCACTATTGTCTGCCTATTTTCCTATTGAATAAATGAATAATAAATTACAATGTGGTGGGGATTTCAGAGCCAGACACACTGACAGCAGGGAAAGTAACAGTTTATAGTTGACAGGGTGACATAGAGAAAGGAAGTAGAAGTTACATCTCTATATATTTATTAGTACAACAATATGTTGATCACATTGAATCAACAATAAAAATTTTATATATGTTCACTATTTTCTGCATAAGGAAGCAGAAAAATCCATTATATGCTGTGGGAAGCATTCTATCTTATATAGGTTTGATATTTTTAAAAAGTATTTGAAAAAGTATTTTCAGATAATTTAAATTATTTGAATAATCCATCCATATGTATGCACTCACATCTCCGTATTCTTGACTCATATATAATAGCTAATTGTAAGATACTAAAAATAATGCAGAAGTACCTAGCTAGACTCTCTGGCTCTCTGAGACTTCAGCCTTATCTTGTGAAAACTAAACCACAGAGATGGATGGAATTACAATTTGAGGGTGAGTGAAGATGCTGACAATGGCATTGTCCTCTGTGCTACAGCAGATGGTCCATCTCTTGCAGACCAAGTGCCTAAGTGTCCTCAAAGACACCTCACATCTGAAATTCTGCTATGGCACATCCTCAATGAGCTTTATTCCTTTCATTCTGTACCCCCCCCCCCCTTTTCTCATAGTATCTCATCATACAGCTGCTGCTTTTAACTTTCTAAAGTTAGGTTTATAATGGTCTGTTAGAATTTTTTAAAAAGTGGTCTTCTATGTCTGGATTCATCCCAAATATGTGCTAATATGCCTTATAGAAAATAATTGTGGCCACCTGCTGCTCTCATGCAAACATCCAAAAATATGAATAGATATCTATAAAACATTTCCTCTTCTTGACAGATCTATTTATGTTGTCACAATTCTCAATGGCATCCAAGTTTTATATCACCTTTGATCCTTTCTTTCAATCAAAATTCTTTCCCAATAATGAATTATACCCAATATTCTAACAACTATCTTTTTTATTTCCTTCCTCCCAGCCACTCCTATCTAAGGCTTGCTTTTGACTTTTATAATCCATATTCCAGATCTCTCTCCGAATACATGCACACAAACAATGGATTTTAACTTCCCACAGAATAAAATCAAAATGACAAAATCTGGTGATCAAATCTCTTTCTAACCTGAACTTTATTGGGTTTTCTATCAATGGAAATCAATGGACTGAGGACTTGAGCCTGAGTCTCACCTAAAATTTTTGTAAATTGTATACCTTTGCCCAATTTATTCCAAGTCATCTTGTGTAATTTTTTCCTAAAGTAAATATTTTAAATCACTTTCTTACATATTTTTAGAAGTCTTGAATAAAATTATATTCACAAAATCTTGCTGTGTATTTCAAAGCATTAACACACAAATCGAATTAAAAACAATAGTAGTAATAGGCAGAGAAGGAGAAATAGCTTTTTTCAGCATCATCTTCTACTTTTACCTTATATAAATAATGTTTCATATTCAGAGAAATATATTTGTTATATCTAGTCACTTTCTACATTCTGTTACTTTGCACAGACTATCCTTCCCACTCAATAATTTTCTCTCCTCTCCTGCATGGAGTGGCCCATCTCAATCCCTCTCACTCTAAAATCCCAAGCCTAAAGTGATCTCCTCTCCTCTGAATGCCTGGAAATTACTTTCTGGCACTACAAGGTGTCCTAGGCTTATCTTGTATTTTTCTTGCTCAAGGCCTACAATCAGCCATTTCACTAATAGACTTTGTTCCTTTTATCAAAAAGTTACATTTAGAAACCAAGTCTAGCCACTGAGTGTGCTCAGTGCCCTTGGGGTGTCACTGCTTCTAGACTTCCCAGAGAACATAGATAGGTAATGCTGTACATATCCAAAAACATTTATATTTATATACATATAGTTACAGTTATTTCTGTATCTATCAAACTGTATGTATATTAATCTCTACTTGAATTATTTTTATATTTTAAAAAAGTGCATCTGATAGAATGCACTTACTATGAGCCAGACTGTGTGTTT